>NC_089490.1:392689120-393326902 GCF_036850765.1 Saccopteryx bilineata
CCGGGGAAGGAGTCTCCATGATGTATTATTATCTTCTTTCCTTTGTTGCCTGAGAGCTTCAAACCTCCGTTGAGACCTGATCCCATGGGCCACCCCTGGGGTGTTAGAGGCATATTCCCAGGGATGAGTCACTTTATAGCCAGCGACAATCTCTGTTTCTTCCCTCTCCAGTCCAGCTGCTGGTGGATCTCTGCCTTGTATTTTTGGGTCAGAGAAGCTGTGATCTTTGAGTTTGGGGTCTGTTCCACAATGAGATCCAGGTTCTGAGAATGTTGGGGTTTTGTGTTCCACCCAGGAAAGGAATGAAGAAGTAGCAGGGGCAGGTGAGTGGCTTTTCTAGAGACCCCCGAGCACCCAGATATGGGCGGTTTTGCTTTGATTTACACCAGTGCTGAAAGCTAACAGGCGTGTATCTGAAGAGCATGCAGGAGGTGGTATATGGACAGAATGGCATCAAGCAAAGGCAGGTGAAATCTAGAGGAAGGAGTCCTGACTTTAGCATCACATAACCCTTTCTTCAGTTTTCCCGATGCCTTTCATTATTTTTTCTTTTGAAAGCTCTTTTACAGAGTCATTGTGGTTTTAAATATCAACCCATTTTTCGAGTGAGAAAACTTAGACACACAGAATCTGACAGATCTGCCTACGCTCAGATAGAGTAGGGGAGCCACGGGACATTCGGGGGTTTTAGTTCCTCATTATCTTTGTCTGCCCCCTCGAGTCACCTAACTCAAATAAAACTACAGTCTAAACAAAATCAATTTGCTTGTTAGTCAAGTGCAGCTTCAAGGCCACCCCCCAGCCCCACTGGCTTCCATCCCCGAGGCTTTCCCATTATTGAAATCCCACGGTAATCACACAGGCCACAGCCACGGAGGCCAGATAATAAGGGCTTTCGAGAGTATACCGTTAATGTTTCAAAAAACCTGCCTATCCACTATCTCATTAATTCCCATAATATCCTGGAGACATTATTCAACAGGTATTATTTCTGTTTGGAGATTAGGGAGTCAAAAGCTCAGAAAGTATGATTTCTATTTTGGTCCTTTTCTGCTATAGTGAACGCTTCAGCATATCTGGGGACTAAGGTCTCTGCTGCACAGGTGACTGGAGAGACCTCCATTTCTTTTCTTATGTTTCCATTTCCCATTTGTTCCCTCCATGAGGAGACACTTGTGAGGCGCTTCGAGGAGGTCATGCCTGCTCGGTATGAAAAGTTGCTTTAGTAATGAGAGAAGCACTCAGTTAATTGATCAGATTTGGCTCTAGCCATGCCGGCACCCCAGGGAGGTGGTGTGGGGGATAGATGGTGCGGACTGGGGTCTGGCCGGGTTGGCTTCTTGTCTGGACTCTGCCACTTACCAGCTGGTTAAAGCAAGGCTCGTGGGAGGCCCACATGCTGGGTCCCTCTCACCCCCTCTCTGGCTCCTGGCAACTGAAGAAATGTAGGGCTTGGTGGAGCGGAGTTTGAAAATAGCCAATATAGCACAGTTTTGTTTTGTTTTTTTTAGAAAATTTAAAATGAAATTTAGTAGCTAAGAAAAAGAATTACATATGAAAATCAATTCAAGTCGTTTCCCACCCGAGGCCAGTGAGAGTGGGCTAGTCCAGGTACACACCTTCATTCCCTTGGGCGCTGCAGTCGTGGGGCTGGTTGGCAGAATGGTCCTGTGGACCTCAACACCCACATTGGATGGCTCTTCCAGAAGTATTGCTGGTCCCCTGCCCTTCGTATTTCCTTGAACAAGCGGCTGACGTGGGAAGGGAACCACACTCTGGGCCAGCACGGTGCCGGAGCAAGTGTTCATGCTTTTATGATGTCAGTATATTTACTGCACACGAAGTACATCCCAGGGACTCTTTTTTGCCACTGGCAATACAGTGATGAGTAAACAGACAGAGGCATTGTCCTCAAGGAGCTCAGGTAGGGGTGTGTGTGTGTGTGTGTGTGTGATATTATAGACAAATAAATAGCTGACTGATGACAATGAGGTTGTGACAAAAATATTAAGCTGGGGTTGGGGGGCAGAGACTGGTGGAAGTTACGTTTTCAGATGAGCGGTCAGAAAGGACCTCTGTTGAGATGGCCTCATGCAGAGAATTGGAGGAAGTGCAGGAGGAAGCCACACAGAAAGGCAGAGGGAACAATAGAAGCAAAAGCCCTGAATTTTCATGTAATGCTGTTTCCTTCGCTCTTTAGACCAGCCCTGCGAATGTATGGGCTACGCCCTCCATCTGAAGACGACACTCCTGAGGCTCAGCGTGATTAAGTGACTTTCCCGAAATGCAGCTAGTGTATGATAGAGCCAGGGCCCCACTCAGCTCCTCCAATGCCAGAGATGGTGCTGTGACCTCAGGGGGCTGTCTGGTGCCCGAAGGCAGCTCTGTTGTTGCCGTCACATTGCACTGAGCAGGGAGGTGGCATGCCACAGGTAAGAACAAAGAGGACGGGACCCCCGGTTTTAGCTCCTGGGTATCTTGTGGTCCCTTCTGCCTGTCTCATGGCGCCCATCCTCCATCATCTGCTCACCTGGATTGGGTGGTTGTTTTCTGAAACCCTTGTCTGGATCTTAGTAAGTTGATTTCCCAATTCCTTTCACACTGGCGGCCAAGTCTCTCAGAGGCCAGGTGGCGAGAACTGAGATGGGGAGGGATCCAGCCCTCACCAGGCTCGACCTGTGTCTACACAAGCACATGGCTGCAGGAGCCAGGTTTTAATTTCCCTGCATGGGTCCCAAACTGTTTTTCCGTATTTGTTAGGGAAAACCTTAGCCCAGAGAACACCATTTTGAGGACACCAAATTAGGCCAAGTTCCTGTGTGGCCTCTCTCCTTATTCAGTTATTGTCCCTTAAGACCTGCTCCGGTTGGCCTCCTATGTGTCACTTGGTTGACAAGTCTTCTCAGCCTCGGGGAGGAAGCCAATGTGGTTAATAGGCCCGGGAGCCTCACTGTGCCCCTGCAGGTCTCTGGAACCCGTGGCGGATTTTGCCAACGGGGAGCCAAGACACAGAAAGATTAACCTCACAGGAAGGGCGGGCAGCCAGGGTTGCAGGTGTGTCCTTCAGTGAGATGAAAGGACAGAGGGAGCGGGCACTGTGGGCACTGTGGGGGGCAGCTCAGGGCTTTGTCAAATGCCCTGGTGTTTGAATCCCGTCTCTGCCACATACTAGTTCTTTGATCAGATGCAAATGTCTTTCTTTCTCTGAACCTTGTTTTTTTTTTTTTTTTCAATTGCATGAAACCCAGGAATGAAGGACAGGCAGGTCATAGGATCACAGCATTGTTATGAGGATTAAAGAAAATAATTTAAGCCCAGCAGAAGCTGGCTCATGGAAAGGGCTAAAAACAACAACCCTCTTCTCTCTCTCTTTGTTTTTTGGAAGGAGACTCTTCCGCCTACCACACGTGATCTGAGTACTCTGAGGGAGGCTCAGTCTGTCCTGAGACTTTTGCCCAGAGAGCCCTCCTCATTGAACTCATCTCTACTGACTTGCTGGAGTCCATCAGAAATTCATTCTGAGTTAGGTGTTGACTTCTATCCAGGTTTTTTTCTTTGCATTTCAGTTGGGAGGTGGTGGAGCTGGGATGGGAAGGCACCAGGTCATCTACTGCTTGATCGTGGTTTCAGCCTTCTGCCTCCTGCCTCCTGTGCACCTCTGTCTCCTCACCCACTTCTCTTCCACACCTCTCTTCCCAGCTTGCCCAGAAAGCCTCACTCTCCTCCTGCTGAACTTGGCTTTGTCAGACAAAAGTTGCCTTCTCCCTCACCCCACACAATTTGTTTCTTTTTTAAAAAAATTAAATTTATTGGAGTAACATTGTTCAATAACATATAAATTTCAACTTTATGACACCCGTATACTCTGTTGTGTGCTCACCACTTGAAGCCTAGTCTACTTTGTCACCATATATCTGACCCCCTTTACCCTTCTTGTCCTCTCCCACCGCCTCCCCCTCTGGTAACCACCATTCTGTTGTCCATCTCTGTAAATTTGTTTGTTGCCTTTTGGTTTGTCTTGGTCTCACCTGTCTTACCTTCCTACTGTGCCAAATTCACTTGTTCCCCTACTCTGTTCTCCAAGATCCACAGTAGCTAACTCATCATGTCTCTGTCGGGCACATGAATAGTTCTCTATCTCTCTGGAAAGACGACTAGCTCTGTAGGGCCAGGGCTCCTAAGTCATTTGGTTATAGGTCTTGTGCCTCGTACAATGCCTGACGCCCAGAGGCTCCGTCATGAATGTTTGAAAGAGGAAGTGACAAGCATGGAGGTCTGGGTAAACCACATCAGTAAATTATAAACTACTCAGTTTAAAATGCTGTTGTTTCTAGAATTTGCTAAGGATTAGATAACTGTGTGCTTATATTTTTCTTTTGATGAATGCGAGTATATTAATATATAGTAGTAAATGAAGTAATGGAATATCCATTCAATTATTTTGTTCACTTAAACTTTTCAAATGTTTTTCTCAATATAACAGTTTAATTCATTTGACAGCTTGAGCTGCTCTCACGAGCTTCTAAAAAATGGGCGTGGCTATCCGAGCAGCAGCAGAAAAGCTGATTCAATGATCATTAGGATCATTTAGTTTAGGTAGCGGACTTTTGATTTAAAACTCAAGAAAGGCCTCCCTTGTACTTTGTTAATTAGAGATTGGGATGGGGGATGCAATAAAGACATACCCAGCTTCTGGACAAGGTGCAATTGCTCATGTGCCCAACCTGGACCTTCCTGGGTATCAGCTGTTCCGTCTCATCTCATTGCTGAACAAGAGACAACTGAGGGTTTGGAGATGGTTTGGCTGCTTGGTCGTGGCAAGGTGGTATGTGTCCATCAGGTAGGGTAACTATAGCTTGACACAAGGAAGAACTGTTCTTTTTTTCCTCATGTCATAGTTTAAGGTGGGTCTAAGACAAAGACTGGGAAATCACAGCCCATGGGCCAAAGCCATCTTCTATGACCTGTGGGCAAGGAATGACTTTTACATTTTTAAAGAGTTCCCAAACCCACAAAATCCCAAAGAGGAATATATGACAGGGAATTATGTGGCCCACAATGCCCAAAATATTTGCTCTTTAGCGAATGCAGTGTGATGACCCTGCTCAGGAAGACAGCGGAGTCCGACTCAGGGGCCCAGGCTCCTTCACCTTGCGGTTCCCCCGGGCACTGATGTCTCAGAATCTGAGGAACCCAGCCTGTGGGTGAGATAAGAGAGAGTGCGAAGGCACACCTACTTCCTAAGAGTCCCAGCCCACAAGTGAAACACATCCCTGCCTGGACGCAAGGGAGTGAGGATGGCACCCCTGGCTGGACAGCTTTCTCTCAGGGACTCCACACTGAAGAAGGGGAAGCGATGATCTCTGCTCTGTGTGTGTGTGTGTGCACACGCACAAGTGTGTGATAAATATTTCACCTCTTTATCCTTCCCTCAGCTGTTGAGAAATAAGAGCAGTTTATTTTTTTTAAGTGTAATTTACCTGGGCCGGAAGCAAACGCCCTGGGGTTCTGGCATCCTCCCTCCTCTATGTCACGGATCAGAGAACTGAAACTATTACAAGGCAATTCCTGCTCTGTAGCAGGTACCATGGTGGATGCTGAGGGCACCAGCTCTGTACCGAACCCTGTCTTGTTGCTGGGGACAGATGCTCTGCTCCAGGATACCCCACAGCATCACCACGTGTCATGGTACAGAGCAGGGGCCCTGTCCTGTGTTGGCCTGAAGTGCACACAAGGTTGGAGGAACAAGGGAAGGAAAAGTCTTCCTAGTGAAGATGAGACTGTCAACCTTGAGTCACAACTGAAAGGACAGGTAATATTTAAGAATAATGGTACCAATTCATGAATGAGGCAACCCAGCTGGTACACTGCAGAGCCAAGGTTTGATCTCAGATCTGTGAATGTCATACTTTTGATGACTATGAAGAATGAACATTTCAGAAAACTTTACTATGCAAATTTTATTGTGTGTATAACACAGAGTCAAGTCAGGCTCTTACAGTAGTATCTCTGGGAGAAAGGGCATCTAAGAAGAGTGAGCGTTCTTCCTAGGCTGCTAATGACAAGCCAGATTGCTAAGGGGAGAAATGTGCAGGAATTGTGCCCTGACATTGCCGGGAGCCAACAGAACCATGAAGCATCTGGGGGCTGCATTGCAATTATGTGGCCAGGAAGCCAGGGTTTATAGATTGCCCGCTGAGGGGATGTTGGGGGTTGGACTCATGCGTGGTGGCAACACGTCCAGGAATCTGAAGTCTTTGACCTAGTTCATTTCTGACTTTGTATCACATGTTTTCCTTGCCATGAAATCATGGAATGTTGAAGCCAGAGAGAACCTGCTTAATAATTCTTTTGGGCAAGAGCAAGGGTTTTACATTCTGACAAACCTGGATACAAATATCAGTTTAGGTATTTTAGACTATAAGGCAAAAACCACTGTTTTCTTTTTCTTTCTTTTAATTTATTTTTTCTTCCTTCTCTCCCTTCCTTCCTTCCTTCCTTCCTTCCTTCCTTCCTTCCTTCCTTCCTTCCTTCCTTCCTTCCTCCCTCCCTCCCTCCCTCTCTTTCTTCCTTCTTTCCTTCCTTCCTTTTCCTTTTTTTCCTTTAATTTTCTTTTCCTCCCAAAGGGTCAGAGATATTAAATAATTTGCCCAAGGTTACAGAATCAGTACATATAATTATTTTAGTTATCTATTGCAGCTTAACAAACTACTCTGAAACTTAGTGGCTTAAATTAACAATGATAATTTATTCAGCTGTGTAATTTGGGAAGGGCTCACTGTCAGCTTGGCCAGTTTGACATGGGGCCAGAGGACTGATTTCTCAGATGGCTCATTCACCTGATTGGAATATTAATGCTGACTAGTAGTTGGGAGTTCAGACAGGGCTGAGGGCTGGGGACCCTTAGCCACTCCACAGGGGCCTTTCTGCAGACTGCTTGGGCTTCCTCACACCATGGTGGCTGGGTTCCAAGAAGCAGGAAGAGGGAACAGTTTCTTACAGCTTGGGTCTGGAAACCAGGACAGTATCAGTTTCCTCTGACTCTGTCAAGGAGTCACAAAGCTCAAATTCAAGGAGAGTAGCCATAGACTTCACTTTTTGATGGGAAAAGTATAAAAAAGTTTTAGGCTTTATTTAAAAACTACCACAGTAATGAAGACATTATTTTCTCTCATTTAACCCTAAAATAAAATAGTTAATCTTTTTGCATCTCTTTCTGTATTTTCTATTTGAAAAAATAAAATTATTGGCCATGGCTGGGTTGCTCAGTGGATAAAGCATTGTTCTGGGGCACTGAGGTTGTGGATTCAATCCTCCATCAGGGCATGTACAAGGAGCAATCAATGAGTACAGAACTAAATGGAACCATTAAGTGGAACGAGTTGATGCTGCTCTTTCTTTCACTCTCTCTCCTTTTCTCTCTACCACCCTCACTCTCTCCTTCTCTCTCTCTCTCCCTCTCAAATCAAAGAAAAAAATAAATTATTTAGTGATTCTCCCATGGTCACATATTTGAAGTTGATGTTGGAGCTTGCATTCAAACTCAATCCTGTGGATGCTGTCTCTTAATAGCTCTGCTCACTCTCCATGCCTGGTCGTCATGACCATCATCACTTCATGTTATACTTGCAACAACCTTGTTCCTCACTGAACTTGCCTTACTACAGCACACTTACCCGTTCTGGAGGGCAGAAAGCATAAGGTCTATTCCCTTGCTGAGAACTCTTCAAGGCTCTCTATTGTCCTCAGACTGAAGCTTTGTCCCTTCTCTTCACTTGGTTACTAGTCTTCATGATGCTGTCCTAGGCTACTTCTCAAGCTCAACAATAGTAATCATCCCTTCACACTGTATTCCAGGAGAAAAAACATGTAACATTTCCCTAATGTTTATGGACCCAAACATAATTCTAAATGCTATAGCGGTATTACCCAATTAAAAAATTTGCAACTCTTTAGTTAGGTTTTGTTTGTTTTTGTTTTTGTATTTGAAGGCATGTTTGATAAGAAAGTCAAGCTCTTAACCTCTGCTGTAAACTGGAGCTGCTCAAATGCACAATGTTCTCTCTGGTGTCTGAGATTTTATACTTATGTCATTGCTACATCACTATCTTTATCACACTAACTTATCCTTATTTTTCAGGTCCCAGTTTAGGCAGTCCTTTCTCCAGGAAGATTTTTCTGACTCCTCAAGACTGGTTGACCTTCCCCTCTCTTTCTTCCCATAATATTCTGTCTTATTGCTATCCAGGACTTTTCATTTTGTACTGAAATTGTCTATTTTTTTGTGGTCCTAAAAGGCTGTCAATTCTTTGAGTGTAGAGATACTGTCTAAACTTTACTTTCCTCTTCGGAAGTGGAAGATATTTCAGTCCAAGAGCTTCACAGGTTCTGTTTCGGTTGTAATTATCTACAAGACTATGAGTCTACTGAGCGCTCCTTCCCAATATGCAGCCATATGCCCCAAACTGGACCCACGTAACAGAGTTTGTCATGGTGGGCTTTGCTGGGGTGTATAAAACACGTCTCCTCTTCTTTACACTCTTTCTCAGCATGTACCTGTTTACCTTGGTGGAGAACTTGGCCATTATCATGGTGGTGAGTTTGGACTATCGGCTAAGGAGACCCATGTACTTCTTCTTGACTCACTTGTCCTGCCTTGAAATTGGGTATACCTCAGTCACGGTGCCCAAGATGCTGGTTGGTTTTATTGGGGGAGACAGGGAGAAGAATATCTCTTACATTGGCTGCCTTTCCCAGCTCTTCATCTTCACCTTCCTTGGGGCAACTGAATGTTTCCTACTGGCTGCCATGGCCTATGACCGTTATGTGGCCATTTGTATGCCTCTCCGGTATGGTGCCTTGGTGTCATGGGGCACCTGCGCCCGTCTGGCTGGTGCTTGTTGGCTGGTGGGCTTCCTCACACCTGTGTTGCCCATCTATCTCATGTCCCAGCTGACATTTTGTGGCTCCAACATTGTCGACCACTTCTTCTGTGATGCCTCACCTCTGCTGGCCTTGTCCTGCTCAGATGTCACCCTGAAGGAGAACACAGACTTCCTAGTTTCCCTGGTGGTGCTCCTGGCCTCCTCTGCAGTCATTTCTGTGTCCTATGGCAACATTGTCTGGACGCTGCTACATATCCACTCAGCAGCTGAGCGACGGAAGGCCTTCTCCACTTGTGCAGCTCACCTGACTGTGGTGAGCCTCTTCTATGGCACTCTTTTCTTTATGTATGTCCGGACTAAAGTAGCCTCCTCTGTCAACTTCAACAAGGTGGTATCTGTTTTCTACTCCATTGTCACGCCAATGCTCAACCCCCTCATCTATAGTCTTCGAAACAAGGAGGTGAAGGGAGCTCTGAGAAGAGTGTTTACCCTCAAATTTTGGAAAGGCTAGTAATGGGGTACGTGGGGTCCAGTTTCCTTGCCCTTTAGAAAGAGAGTGGTGAGGGCTATGATATGCAGCAGTGGCCTGGGTAGTCAGGAATTATGAACTATGTATTAGTTAAAGCAAAATTCTTATCTGCTATAACAAGAGAGACCTAACCATAATGTAGCTTAAAGAGTAAAGGAGATTTTCTCTTTTCTGCAGAAGTGAAAGGTGAATGTTCTTGGTTGGTGGGTGGCATTATTCAATACCTTATAAGAATCCAAGCTCCTTCCATCTTGTGGGCCCACAGGCCTAGTTCAGTTCAACACTTGTTTTTAATGACTTGTGAGCTAAGAACAGTTTTTATAATTTAAGATGATGGACAACCAATCAAAAGTAGAATAATATTTCACAACACATAAACATATTATAAAATTAAAATGTCAGTGTCTATAAATCAAGTTTTATTAGAACACAGTCACATTATGTGAATTGTCTCTGGTTGCTCTTTTGCAACAATGACAGAGTTGAGTAGTTGTGACAGAGACCTTTGCAACCTCTAACCTAGGGCCTTCTTGTAATTTTCACGGTCAGTGCTGGGTCCCAGTGGGCAGGAAGGTAAGGATGGAGCATGAAGGTGACACTCTGTGTCTTAAGGTTTCTCCCCAAGATATAGCAATCATCATTTTCACTCACCTCTGTTGGTGAGATGTTAACTATATGTCACATTTTATTACAAAGGTGGTAAATAAAGCCCATGGCCATGCTTTCAGATACCCAGCCAGAATAGACTATTGTTGAAAAAGAACAAATTTTGGAAGACAACCATCAGTTTTCACCACAAAGTCCCCAGAATCACAGCTGATTCTCCATGTGATCTATACACTTATCTGTTTTGTATATTCTCTTATTTAAAATATAGAAAGGTCTTTTTACTATAACACATGGCTCTTTAAAAATTAATTTAAAAGGATCTCTATGGAAATGTCAGCTCTGTTGAAATAAGATTTAAGAACACAATTACAATTCAAATAGTTCCATGCCTGTAGATAGTTGCCTTCCTGAAGACATTTATAATCATCATTTGATTCAGGAAACTATAGTATATGAAAGAGAAAAGTGCTGAGCTTGGGACTGGGTTGGGCTGGGAGGACAGAGTTCCTGTGATGGTGTTTTTAAACCTACCAAGAATGAGCAGATTACATGGTGGTGCCTGTAGCATCACAGTCTCTACACCCCTCACCCCCACCCCAGCATCTTAGCAGTTGCAATTTTAATAGTTAACAGAGAGGGCACAGATTACAAATTTTAAAAATAATTTTCTGTATCGAATATTATGTTCTTTTGGGTGATGACGAAATGTCAAAACGATGCAAAAATGAGAACCTTTCCATATCAAATGTAAGAATTCATCTGAATGATGTAGATACAGTGAGGCACCTGACCTGAGTAGATTAGAACACAAAATAAATTTGACTTCTAGGTTTCCGGCTGATGGGAAGGAAGTAAAACATACAGAGTTTGTTAGTCAGAATTCTCCCGAGACACAGAGCCACAGAGCCAGTAGGCTGACTTGCTATCTATCTCTCTATCTATTATCTATCTATCTATCTATCTATCTATCTATCTATCTATCTATTATCTATCTATCTATCTATCTATCTATCTATCTATCTATCTATTATCTATCTATCTACCTATCTATCTATCATCTATCTATCTATCCTCTATCCTCTATTTATCTATCATCTATCTATCATCTATCTACAGAGAGATGTGATTATATATACACACATATATGCATGTGTGTGTGTCTGTGTGTAATAGAAGATTAATTATATGAAGATTTATTACAAGTCCCATGGTTTGCCATCTGCAACCTGGAGAAGCAAAAAACCCCAGTGGTATAATTCAGTCTGAAACTGAAGTCCCCCAAACCAGGAGCACTATGTCTAAGGGGAGAAGAAGACAGATGTCCCAGCTTAAGTAAAGAGCAAATTTACCCTTATTTAGCCTTATGGTTCAACTCAGGCTCTCAACGGAATGAAAGATGCCCACCTGGGTTGGTGAGAGCCATCTTCTTTATTCAGTCTACTTACTCACATGTTAATTTCTTCAGAAACCCCTCACAGACACACCGAGAAATAATGTTTTACAAGCTGTCTGGGCATCCCTGAGCCCAGTCAAGTTGACACATAAAATCAACCATCACATTGGGTTACCTCATTCTCAAATTGGTAGAGGAAAGAATTTTAATTCAAACATAGGAAGCGTTCTCTGGATTTTGGGAACTACTTTAAGAACCCTTCTGTGAAAGTATCAGCAAAGCTTACAATTTTAAGCTTCTTAAAGAAGAAACTTATATTTTGAGATAAATTATATAAAATGGTCAACACTCTCGAGGCATACTCTTAGAAAGGATTCTATACCTGTAAAAGTGAATATTGCTATAATAAAATCTGATATAAGGAACTAAACTGAAAAAAAAGGTCTTAGTGTGATTTTTTTTTACATTATATAACCATTCCCTTAAAAAACAGATCGATTCACCAGAATCTGTTATGAAGCTACCCTTTTCTAAATCACACCTTTGACAGAATTTACCAGAGCTTTGCTTTCTGTAGTGACATTAACCCTTTGAGTACTACAAACGTTCATGGACGTCTTCGTGCTTCCTGACCATTCAGAGTACGATCGTACAAAAATTTTTATTTTAAAAATGTGTAAGGCAACATTAAAAAAAAGGCAAATGTATGTTCTTCTTGTTTCCATAAATTGGTTATCAAACAAACATGATTTTAAGTTAATAAAACTGCAACTGGAGCTAATTTCATTTTTGGAAAAAAACTCACTCCCGGGGGTCAGCGAGCATGAAAAAAGCTTACTACTCAAAGGAATAAGGACAGACACTGGGACTGGAGTTCTGGATTAGTTATATATTCTCATTTAACCTGTTTCCTTCGGTTATATCTCCATATTTCTAGATACTTCAATTCTATGTTCTAATCTCCAAGTCCATAGCTTTTTTTTTTTTTTTTTTTTTTTTTTCAGAGACAGAGAGAGGGATAGACAGGGACAGACAGACAGGAACGGAGAGATAAGAGGCATCAATCATTAGTTTTCGTTGCGCATTGCGACACCTTAATTGTTCATTGATTGCTCTCCCATACATGCCTTGACCATGGGCCTTCAGCAGACTGAGTAACCCCTTGCTGGAGCCAGCGACCTTGGGCTCAAGCTGGCGACCTCAGGGTCTCGAACCTGGGTCCTCTGCATCCCAGTCCGACGCTCTATCCACTGCGCCTCTGCCTGGTCAGGCTGTCATAGCTCTTTAGCATCTGATGGCTCCTCCTCAGTGTCACTCAGCAGTGCCTACTCTTTAAATGTGCAAAGTTTTCAGTGTGAGAAGAAGTCGTGTTCAAACCCAGGCCTCAGCAATTACCTGGATTGCAAACCTGGTCTTCCTGATTCAATCTTTTTCCTTCTTAGTATGCCCATTGTCTATTAATCTCCCCAGACACACACTGAAGTGCACACTGCTTCTCTAAGTAATTCAATGGCTTCGCTTTCTAGTCTACAGAATAGGGTCCATGCTCCTGAGTCTGACAAGTCAGGGCCTCTGTGACTGGCCACCTGCCTCCCACATCTCCCATCATAGTCTATGCTGAAGCCAGTCTCGGCTCCTTATTACTTTCATGACTTGAGCTGTTAGTAACTTACTACACAGCCTGGACTATTCTTATCACACTTTATTGCCTTTGAAACCGCACTTGTTCAAGGACTATACTGGCTGCCTCCTCCAGTGAAAAGTCTCCTTAAATACCCTTCATTAGAATTAATTATTTCTCTGTGCTCTCATGGCTGAGTGCTACAGCTTTTATTAAACCAATTGGTTTTACTTTGTAATCTTGCTTCTTTATTGTACAATGATCATTCTCCTTTAAGAGATTATGAGCTCTGTGGTGGGCTGTTTATTGTTTCCACCCTCGCACCCAGCACCGTGGCTGTGTTCAGTAGGTGCAGGTTGATATCTGTTGAATGAAAGACATCTTAGTAAAATACAGATTCAGTCATGTGGGGATATTCCCCTCCAATATTTATGGAATACCTTCCATGTTTCAGGCACTAAGCGAGGCAGAGTTTGAACAAACTCATGGTTGAGGAAAGAATGAATGAATATATAGCCTTAAATGGCTTTAATACAGCACATGAGAAGGGCACATTGGCATCATCTTCTTGATTTCCTCTTCTCTGGATTCTTCTTTCCCCTTAAGGAATCTTCCCTCCATGTGAATATCAGCAGAGCTCTCCTCTGAACCCTCCCCTGGCTACTGTCTGGCCACCCTCTGGCCACGGGTCCGCCTCCCGTTACCTGGTGTCGAGGCAACCTCTCTTCTGGGGAAGGGAAGGCATTTGTAGCATCAGTTTGACTTCCCAAGTAGGGTTGACTTACTGGTTCCCACAGGACACTTTCCACTGCAGATCAGAGAAGGAACCCACACGCGAGAGGTGAGGGGGCCGGGCAGACGGTGGGAGGGCCTGCGTGGGGTCTGTGCAGGCAGGTCTTCCCACCAGCAGTGAACGAGAGCTCCTTTCTCTCCACAACCTCTCCAACACTTGTTACTTGTCATTAATAGTTATTCTAACAGGCAGACACAAACATGGGTAAAGACACCCTGCTTCACGGGAGACCATGTGTGTCATTCCCACCACTGATTCAAACCACAAAATCCTTCCATTCTTTACTCACGGCATCAGCAGCAACTTCTGTGGCCACATGCTTCTCATAAAAGGTACGATTGCACTCATCATACCCTCCAGTGAGTCTCTGGCAGCCAGTGGCTGGGAAGGAAATGTTCAGCTTCATCCTGAAGCAGTGACTGCCTCCGAGGAGTGATGAGGAAGAGCTACCCAGGCATCCCCAAACTACGGCCCACGGGCCACATGTGGCCCCTGAGGCCATTTATCCGACCCCTGGCCGCACTTCTGGAAGGGGCACCTCTTTCATTGGTGGTCAGTGAGAGAAGCACTGTATGTGGCGGCCATCCAACAGTCTGAGGAACAGTGAACTGGCCTCCTGTGTAAAAAGTTTGGGGACCCCTAACACTGTATTTTATTTTATTTTTTTTAAGGTAATCATTTTTTAAAGATTTTATTTATTCACTTTTAGAGAGAGAAGAGAGAGAGAGAGAGAAGGAGGGAGGAGCAGGAAGCATCAACTCCCATATGTGCCTTGACCGGGCAAGCCCAGGGTATTGAACCAGCGACCTCAGCATTCCAGCTCAATGTTTTATCTGTGCCACCACAGGTCAGGCTTTTATTTTATTTTTTTAACAGAATAAGTTTTCTTGACAGATTAAAGGAAACCTGTGGTCTGGGGAAGAAGACGTTACTGAGAAGATGGAACCAGTGTTGAGTGATGTCCCCCGCAGCCAGGGGCCAGCCCTGGGGAGCAATGATGCTCACTAATTCCTGGGACTCTGCTCAGTTCCCTTGCCCATCAGCCACCTGGCTTCCTCCTGCAGGCTGGAGGAATTTGGACAATGAGGTGTGATGGTCATGGGAATGGAAGAAGACATGCCAGATTAAGGTGAGACTGGAGAGAACCAGTTTGACATCCCTGGGGATGGAGAAAAAACATACTATACCTGCAGTAGTAGTTTTCTTACCCTTACAGTAGAGGCGTGTGGAGAATGCTCTAGATCAGGGGTCACCAAACTACGGCCTGCTGGCCGCATGCGGCTCCCTGAGGCCATTTATCCGGCCCCCGCCGCACTTCTGGAAGGGGCACCTCTTTCATTCGTGGTCAGTGAGAGGAGCATAGTTCCCATTGAAATACTGGTCAGTTTGTTGATTTAAATTTACTTGTTCTTTATTTTAAATATTGTATTTGTTCCCGTTTTATTTTTTTACTTTAAAATAAGATATGTGCAGTGTGCATAAGGATTTGTTCATAGTTTTTTTTATAGTTGAGCCCTCCAACGGTTTGAGGGACAGTGAACTGGCCCCCTGTGTAAAAAGTTTGGGGACCCCTGCTCTAGATGCTCAGAGAAAGGAGTGCTGAATCTCATCTGGATAAATTGGAGGAGGCTGCTGGAGGCATGGCGCGATAGCTGGGGTGCACTCGTGCCTATATAAGTTCCCCAGCTGGAGACCTCAGATACTTGCGAGCCTGGGAAAGGACTGATGGGGTCCCATGGCTTATTTTCTATTGTGTAACAAAGCTTGGCATCAATGATCTATCTTCGACCGAAGACTGCAAGGCTAAGGCAGTAGAAACTCCAGGTGGACATATTAGCTGTTTCAGGATAAACTCGAATTAGCCATTGTTTATAATTTACTTTACCATTTGCTCATTAATTGCCTTTGTCTTTTCAAACTCCTTTGTTTGGGGAGCCAGGGAGTAGTTTTGGAAGGTTTTTATTTGCTGAACAGCCTCGGAGTTGTGGTGGGCAATAATCCACCCTGGCCTCCCTTTGAACAAGTACGCTGAGTCGATTCAGCATAGCAGATACTGCTGGGCTCTTGCTGGAGGTGCTGTGTGGGCGTGGTCCTTAGGGAGCCCTCCCCCTTCAGGGTCCTTCTTCCCATAATAATGGAGCTCTCATTTATCAGCAGCTCCTCTCCAGTAATCACTCTCTCTCCTCTCTGGTCTGGGAGGATGTAGATTTTTTTTTTTTTGTATTTTTCTGAAGCTGGAAACGGGGAGAGACAGTCAGACAGACTCCTGCATGCGCCTGACCGGGATCCACCCGGCAAGCCCACCAGGGGCTATGCTCTGCCCACCAGGGGGCGATGCTCTGCCCCTCCGGGGCGTCGCTCTGCTGCGACCAGAGCCACTCTAGCGCCTGGGGCAGAGGCCAAGGAGCCATCCCCAGCACCCGGGCCATCTTTGCTCCAATGGAGCCTTGGCTGCGGGAGGGGAAGAGAGAGACAGAGAGGAAGGAGGGGGGTGGGGTGGAGAAGCAAATGGGCGCTTCTCCTATGTGCCCTGGCTGGGAATCGAACCTGGGTCCCCCGCACGCCAGGGCGACGCTCTACCGCTGAGCCAACCAGCCAGGGCAGATGTAGATGTTTTTAAAGTCCAATGTTGCTAGCATCTCCCCCTCTTTGTTGAAGAAAACCTCTTCCTGGGCTCTGGTGGTAAAGTGACCCTTGTGGACATAACAGAACACCCGAGACAGGGGAAGAAAGCAAAGGAAAGAAACTGGTCAGGAGCAGACCGGCTCCCAAGGTTGTGTTACTCTGTGGTGGGTAGGGAAGTGGGTGTCTCCATCTATCCGATTTGCCACTGTCAATCCATACAAATTACTTAGCATCCTCTGTGTGATGAACATGATCGCTATCTAGGATACAAAAGTTCAGTCTTACCTTCACAGAACCACCTAGTTCAACTTAGCAGTGTGGCTGATGGAGAATGCTTTTGATTAAAAGAAGATATAAACTGAGGAGTATGAATATTTCAATGTATCCCCAACTTTTCATAGCTGTGAGCACCTCAGATTATGTGACTGTCAAAGCCCTATTATCATTCCCTTCTGGGAAGAGTTTAAGTAGCAGAAAAGGGAAGACAAACAAGGTGCCTTTAGAAGCCCTCCCAGGGCCTTAGGGTGGGTGCTTCTGGATCTTTGAACACCTTTGGAGTAAGATGGACTTGTCTTCAATTCTGTGATTAGGAAAGGGGGTTATAATCTTTTTCAGAAACCTGGGATTCTTCAAGAAAACCTTTGAGGTTGTTTCCAACAGAGCTTCCACTTGCCTTTCCTACCATTTCTTGCTATTTTTTTTCCTGAGTCTATCCCAGCCCTGCTCCAGCCATAGCCTCTAATACCTGGTATGCACAATTATTTGTTACTCTTCCAACTAAAGCATAGACACCTTGAGGTCAAGCAGACATTGCTCCGAGGTGCGTAAAAACGGCTCACTATATATTTGCGGCATAAACACACATTTGTTTAATTAGGCCCCAAAAGTCCAGTAAAACTCTAGGAGGGAGTTTGAGCAAATCACTTGGCTGGGGACAGAACCAGGTCTAGAATCCTAAAAGATTCCTGGAATTCTTCAGCATTGAGAGGCAGCAGACAGTGGCCCCATGCCCAGACCCTGGAGCCAGCTTGCCTGGTGTGATTCCTGACTCTACTTTGAACCGGCTGTGTGACCTTGTTTAAGCTGTTCTATCTCTCAGTTTTCTCCTCTGTGAAAACCAGACCTGCCTTGTATGTTATCTTTATACATAAAGATGAAATGAATTAATACCTATAAAATGCTTGGAACATTACTTGGCACAAAGTAACACTTAAAAGATGTATTACTCTTACAGTTTCACTACATAAATACTAATAAAATTACCTAAAATCCATCTTAAGGAAGTTTTGTCTAGTTTTAAGATGTTCTTTTAATATTTGGAAGATATTTCTTCTACCTTGACTTTGTTTCTATAACTTTGTTTGGATATTTGCAGTGGCATGCTGTTAAGTGTTTAACAACTGACTCTCTGGGGACAAAAGCTAGGATTTTTAGTGTTTGCTGATTTCCATGGTTTAACAAAAAAATTGCATAATTTCTCTCTTACATTGACTCTCATTGTTAGTAAAAGCCACTTCTGTCTTCTAAAGCTAGACCTTAAAATTGTTAATAATAAAGGATTCGACTTGAGTCCCTTTGGCTCTAAATTCAAGTACAACTTTTATTAGACTCTGCTGCCTTTCTGCCAGTCTGTGGCTCACAACAAGCTGGGATGAATGGGAACTGGGCAGGGGGTTTTGGCGGCTCACCTGCCAAGGCCTGGCATTCCATGCATTGGCAAAGGTGCCTCCCAAGAATAGTCCCTTCCCCAGGGAGCAGGGGATCAGGTTCTGATAGGTGGCTGCCAGGGCTGTGGCTGCCAGGTGGGCTTGGTAAGTGGCTGTCAGATCAGGAAGTTGGGAAGCAGGCAGGTTGGACAGCTGTCATGTTCTCAAGCCCTGTGCACGCCTGAGCCCCTTCTCTGGCACTCTGGGTGGAAGCTCCAAATCCAGACCATCTGCATCCATGAAGCTCCGCCCACAGCTTCCTCACCAGAATGTTGGCTGGGTACTGGCGGGTCACAGAGCCAACAGGAAGTCCTTGAAACCGCACATTATTCCGGAGTGTATGGTAAAGTTCAGGCTGCCATTCAGCAAGTCCAGGACCTTGGGCCCAGCAACAAGGCATAGAAGGAGGTGGAGAAAATCCATGTCCTCCTGGTCACTTTGTTCTCCCAAAGGACCTAAGACAAGAACTTGAAGTGGTAGTGGTAACAGTCACAGATGACGACTGCGGCAGCAGGGCTGGAGGCGATGATGCTGGTCATGATGTTGATGCTGTCACCTGGCAGCTAGTCTTCCTCGAGAAGGCCACACTGCTGCCGTGCGCCCGATTTCTACCTGCAGCTGCTCATCCAGCCACTCAAAGTTGCCACCGTCAGAACCCACCAGGCCCACCCAGGTCCAGTTAAAGTGACTCAAGAGCTTGGCCAGGACCCTAGGCACTATACAGAGGAAGGATGGGAACTGGAAATGGCTGGAGAACTGGGGGTGCTGAGATCTATGTTAAATCTGGGGGAAAAGTGGGGCTATAAATTTTGCCAAAACATTCCACCGCCCACTCTGTTTGGCAGTCCCAAATGCTCTCACCAGCTTCCTGGAGACTTGACCTTATTCCTCTCCTCTCTGCCTTTATTATTAATAGCATTTTTGACATACTGTATATCATTAATATACACAACCCGATGAGGTTGGAGGTAAATATACATGGTAAAACCATCACCACAGTCTATTCCATAAACCTATTCATCATGTCCTAAAGTTTCCTCCTGCCTTATTTATTTTATTGCTTTTTGTGCATGATAAGGCCACTTACATAAAAATTAACTCTCTTACCTAATTTTGAAGGATGCAGCCCACTATGGTCAACTATGGACACTAGGCTGTACACAAGACTTAGTCATTATATATAACAAACTTTCTGCCCCTTGAAAATCCCTTCTGGTTTCCCCTCCCCCAGCCCTTGGCAACCACCATTCTGTTCTGCCTCTGTAAGTTTATTTTAGATTCATCATCTAAGTACTAGCATGTAGTATTTGCCCTTCTGTGTCTGTCTGTATTTTGCTTTTAATCATTATCTCATGGGCTTTTGATATATTCAATGTTCAAGTCCTACCAAAGCCTGTGGGCTCAGGCTTGAGAAGCCAATTCATGTCCTTAAGAAGTTATTCAAAGTATGACGGTGCATGACAAATAGAAAATTATATAAGAGGGTGGAATAATGTTAAACACATCAGCAAGCAGAGTAAATGGGGAAGTTTAAATTACCCTAGTTAAGGAGGGTGTGCTGTGTTCTCCATTGCTATCTAGAAACTCCCCTGCCATCTGTACCCTCTGGGCCCCAATTGGCTGACTTGGAGGGATTGCAGCGAAGGGCGGCCTTCCTTCCTCTTTCTGATGGAAAACTGCAGTGGGAGGGGAGTGATGTCAGGTACGCATGCCCCCAGACTCGTCTCAGCTCAGCCAGGGTTGGCAGTGCTGCCTTCATCTGTAGACCTCAGTTCCGGCCAGAAGGTCCTCCTCCCGGGTCCTCCCCTGCAGATGGACGCAGCTTCTCACTGTAGCTATCCTCTGGGAGCCTCACCCTTAATGTCACCTATTTGTTTGGAAAGAGCTCCTTTACCACATTCTTGTTGGAGTGTGCTGTCTGTGTTTTGCCTTCTCAAAGGCAAAAAGGGGAGGATTGAGCTGTCCTGACACAAGGTTGTTGGAGTAAAGATTTCAACTATTATAGGTACTTTTAATTTGGATAAAAATTTCACTATTATTGATACTTTCAAGTTGGACATAAAGCAAAAGTCATTTATTTGCTATTTAAAGGATATGTACATAAAGTAAAATAGCAAAATTCAGTATCAGGGATGGGTTACATCCAAGTCTTAGGTGAATCTATGTGCCCTGAAGGCTCTCCAGCACTCCTGACCTAAGAAACAATTTGAAGCTTTTGGAGGGGTCAGTGGTTAAGTCAGTGCAGAGTGTGAGCACTGATTTATTCTTGGTGAGCAAGCCAAGTGAGCGCCCATAAGATGTGTTAAGTTTTTTTTTTTTTTAATCTAAATTGGTAATGGTACAATGACAGGTTGATGCTGCGGTCAGATGAGTACTAAAGTAAGAAACCATCATGGAATAAAGAGAGGACTTTTCATAGAGAAGCGTAAAGACTAAACAAAACACAGCTTGTCTATTGAGTTCCACCCTAAAGTCTTCTTTGATTTCTGCTTCTTGAGCTAGGATTGAGTTCTTGTTTCCTGCTCTGTGTGAGTTCTAGGGTTCTCCCCGTCGTCACATCATCACTGAGCACTACGTCAGATTGTTTGAGCTCATGTCTTTCCCTCCAGTTAGATTTTAAGGATCCATTTAATTTATCTTAGTTGTTGAATCCATGAATGATACACAATCTTATCTCTATCTCCTTATCTCACTTCTCTTTTTCTCCTACAGGTTCCCCAGCTTACTCAGTGCAGGGGTCTGCCATCACAGACCTTCCCCAGCCCGCTGTAAGGAAGCTGTCCCACCTGGTATATGCAGACAAGCTATTTTGCTTCAGTATTTGGTGGCTCTGGTTCTAGACTGAGAAAAGTTGTACAGAAGACTTGGGAAATCATATTTCTCAAAAGTTACTCCTTCTTCCAGATCATTAGTTTGTAGCAATAACCACACACACACACACACACACACACACACGATCATTTGTTACACACCACACACCAGTTATTCCATTGTTAATGTCTACAATGACTCTAAGAGGTAGATATATAATCATTAACCTTTGTTACTTTCATGTTATGGATGAGGAATGTGAAGCTTAAAAGGAACTACTTATTTTGTCAAGATCTCATAATTAATAAATAGTGTTATTAAGATCAAATTCAGGTTTACTGACTTTCAAGTCAGTGCCCTTTATAATTTCTAGCTTTCCTGCTTCCCAGCCCATCTATATCCAGTTCCCAGTGCTGTGCACATCCTGGGATTTGTGTGTAACAAAAAGGGTCTCTAACAGATCCTTTCATTTTAAGAACTCTTGGGTTTTATAAAACTAGAGTTGGGAAAAGCAAGGACTATTGCCAGATACTCAAGCATTTTTATATCTTTCCCTCCCTCCCTCCCTCCCTCCCTCCCTCCCTCCCTCCCTCCCTCCCTCCTTCTTTTCTTTCTTTCTTTCTTTCTTTCTTTCTTTCTTTCTTTCTTTCTTTCTTTCTTTTTCTTTCTTCGAGTAGGGGAAGCAGACAGACTCCTGCATGTGCCCTGATAGAGATCCACAAAGCAAGCCCATTAGCCCTTGTTCCATCGCAACTATAGCCATTTTTTAGTGCCTGAGGTGGATGGAGGCCATGGAGCCATCCTCAGCACCAGGGGCCAACTTGCTCTAATCAAGCCTGGGCTGCAGGAGGGGAGGAGGAGAGAGAGATAGAGAGAGAGAAGTGAGGGGGGAGGGGTGGGGAAGCAGATGGGAGCTGCTTCTGTGTGCCTGACTGGGAATCAAACCTGGGCCATCAACATGCTGGGCCATCATTATACCACTGAGCCAACCTACCAGGGCCATATTTTTATTTCTTTGTGATTGTAATGCACTTGGAGTTCTCTTGAACTTTAGCAAAATAAAATTTTAGCACTGAGGGTGGGGTCTCCAGTGTTGAAGAGATGCTGCACAAGCTCTGAGTTCAGTGTGGCAGGGCTCTAGACCTAGGAGAGTGTGGCCTCCAAGGCTGATCGTGAGGAAAATAAACTAAACTGACTGAAGTTAACCTCTTGACAACTGATCCATGGAACTGTGATGCTGAGGAGACCTTGGAAGTGGGCCAGGTGTATCCTCAGGGCTGCAATGTAACTAAGGGAGTATCTCTCCCAGATAGGTAACAGTACAATCAATTGAAGAATGATAGGAACTCTGAATGTATCAAAATTCTTATGAAGATTAAATGAGTTAATCCATGTAAAACATTTAGAGAAAGGGCTAACTTATTGTAAGTGCTATATCAGTATGTCCCATTATTATATCTTCATTTTTATGATCTCATTTAATCCTACTACAAATTTGTGAGGTAGATACTATTATCATTCCCATTTTACAGATAATGAAATTGAGGCTCAAAGAGGAAATGTTACCTGCCCAACTCACACAGCAAATAAGTAGTAGTTTGAGATTCAAAGCCAGGCAGCTTGACTCCAGGGGTGGAAGTACAGAATCGAGGAAGAGAAAACCTCACCTAAATATAAATGCTGCTTATTACTTCTAAATTCTTACTGGACATTCTTCTCATGGTAAAGAGCATTGTGCTACAGCTGCATGTCTTGCATCATAATGAGGCCCTGTCCTCAGAAAGGCTCACACTCTGGATATGAAGGCAAGCATGAACCCAGATAACCATATATCCAGGCGCTCACAAGGCTCCCCAAGGGTCTACTACAGAAGGACTCAAGGTAGAATAAACCAGTGTCAAGGTTCCAAATTGGGACATTGGGTTACTGTGACCAGATTTTCTGAGTCAGACATCAGGACACTTGGCCAACAGAATATTGCATGTTCTAGTTTTTTACGTATGTAAAATGTCTTACAAAAGTATAAAACTAAGTCACTTTGGCTAGACCTTAGTTTCTTTAATTGAAGGAAGTTAAAGTGCATGAAATCAGTTCAGTTCCCACAGTTAGAGACTGCTTGGAGGTCCCACTCCAGCACCACGGGGGAAGGGGGGTGTTAGACCTGAGACCATCCCCTTACAGAGTCACCCCTTCCTCATTAACACCTTCTTCTCCAGCCCCATGGCCCTCATGAAACTGGGGTTGCAACCATCTCTCCTGCATTAGGTGCCCCAGAGACAGGAAAAATAAAGCCTTTTGATGTATTCAGCACTGAGAGACCAATTCTTATAGTCTCAGCTTTGTAGCTCTAGAAATGTCACAGTTCACATCCATTCAATAAATGTTTTATGAACAACAGCTACATGCCAGATCATAATCCCCCGAGGTACTAATATGAATCAGATCCAGTTGCCAACTTCAAAGAGCTCATACTTGAGTAGGGCACAGACAAAGAAGTGATGTCATAGTTCCAGGAAAGAAGTACTCACCCAGACATGGTACTGGTAGGGCTGGCTCAAGCTGCCCCAAATCATTGTCAAAATCAGACACCACTTATTAACTCAGAACCAACATGACCAACAGCCTTGTGTTGGCTAGTGGGTATATTCTCTCTCTATAGAAAAGCCTCTATCCAAACCTATTTTTTTTCTCAGAAGAATAGTCTATCAGCCTAAATTTGGAGCATAAAGAAGGAACTGGACTACTGTCATTAAGAAATCAGACCTGCCCAGGCAATGAGAATATTCAGCTCAACTGAGACACCCTATTCCTTATAGAGGATGTACCACCTTCCTCAGAAACTAGGGCATTGGCTATAGAGCAGACATCCCCAAAGACAAGGTAGTTTAGTTTAATCTTAAAAATGTCAGAGTAGCATTAAAGCAGAAATGACAAAAACAATGAGTAATAAAGTGAGAAGGCAGTTTGCAAATTTAGAATTTGCAAATTCTATTATTCTGGCATGAGCAAGAAAGAAGACCCTCCAAGGGGGTGACCTGGTTCTCTAGAATGCTGAACAGTAAAGCCTATACCTCAAACAGTTCCTTCCTTTCACTATTTAGAGACTCAGTTTTGTCTTATACAACACTCCCTATTTACTAAGATAATTAGTCACATATACTTTAAGAGAAAAAAAAAACAGCATTATTTACAGAGATCTCTGATATTATCTTAGACACAGAGAAAAAGACAATATTGGTAGAAGCAAAAATAATAGAGAAAGGAGGATGAGAAATTCAAGCATGGATGCAAAGAGTAACAGGGTGGGTAGAGGTAACCTGAAGACACCTTGGGCTGCTGAGAGCCTATAAGTCATGATGTTAGAGTGCAGCATGAGACTTCATGGTGTGGGAATGAATCTGAAGTGGGATGAGGGGAGAAGAAGAAAGTCCCCATAGGGTTACTGCCAACAAATTTTACCATATTTGTGGTTTTTTCTTGTGTGCTTCAGGGCGCCTCTCTGCTGTCCTGTTTGTGGATACAAGCTGCATGCAGTGCTGGTGCCTATTAGAATATATTGATATGGGAAGAAAATTGACCCAAAGAACAGGTCCTGTCACTCAGGTCTACATGCTCTGAAACACCTGGAGTCTACCAGTGACCCTTTTAAAGGCTGCTTTCACCTCCTTGTTTCTCAGGCTGTAGATCAGAGGGTTCAGCATGGGGATGACTACAGTGTAGAAGACAGATACAACCTTGTCTTCTTCCAGGGATGTGTCTGAGCCACTTCGCATATACATGAAGATGAGGGTCCCAAAGAAAAGGGCCACAGCAGTGAGATGGGAAGCACACGTGGAGAAAGACTTGGCTCTGCCACCTGAAGTCTTCACTCTCAAAAGGGCCTTGATGATGAGCAGGTAGGAAATCACAATGACCAAAGCATTGGCCAAAATCACAAAGTTGCTGAAGAAGACAATGATAACTTCACTGTTTGTTGTGTCACTGCAGGCAAGCTTCAGCAGGGGTGGGAGGTCACAGAAGAAGAAGTCGATCTGATTGTTGTCACAGAAGGAGAGGGTGAAGGTACATGTGGTACGCAGAATGGTCCCTGACATCCCGCAGACGTAGGCTCCCAACACTAACCTCCAGCAGATTCTGGGATTCATGGCCACAGTGTAGAGCAGTGGGTTGCTAACAGCGACATATCTGTCATAGGCCATCACCGCCAGCAGGAAACACTCTGTACCTGCACAAATGGTGAAGAAAAAGAACTGGGCAGCACATTGGCCATAGGTGATGACCGTCTTGCCTGTGGCCAGTGTGGCCAGGATCTGAGGGGTGATGACTGAGGTGTAGCAGGCATCCAGAAGGGAGAGCTGACTCAAGAAGAAGTACATCGGGGTGTGGAGTTGGGCATCCAGTTGTATGAGAATAATCATCCCCACATTCCCCAGAATGGTGACTAGATAGAAATTCAGGAACACCAGGAAGAGGAGAATCTGCAGCGTGGGGTAGTCGGTAAAGCCCATGAGAATGAAGTAGGTCACTGTGGTGAGATTATTGTTGCCCATGGATTCAATGTGGATGTTTGATGAGAATACAATGAAGACAAAGAAGGATCTCAGAATTGAAGAACAGTTTCTTTCTCTCTCAGTGGAAATCAAGTTTATATTTTTGGACTAATTTATTGAATTTTTTAGAGAAATTCTGTACTTGACTGATTTTCCTTGGACATCTATGTTCTTTTATATTTTTTGGAGTTGAGTCATTAGCTGGTGCTTCTGATTCAAATGAATTCTGGTTTATATTTGGAAATTTCTGTGAAGACAAGAGACACATGGAGTCTCAGATTTGGAAAGAACCTAGTCAGCATCTGTTCTAATCCCTATCAGATGCTGGAGTCTCCTCTACTGCATACTGTTCATGTAGTCATCTGTAGCTATGTGACCTCCATCTTTGGACAGCTCTACTTGTTAATTCTGGTTTTGAACCTGGATTCTCTCATTCTCTCTTTATCTTACACACATTGGCTTATTTATTTATTTCTTTTACAGTGACAGAGAGAGAATCAGATAGAAGGATAGATAGGGACAGACAGACAGGAATGGAAAGAGATGAGAAGCATCAGTTCTTTGTTGTCACACCTTAGTTGTTCATTGATTGCTTTCTCATATGTGCCTTGACACAGGGGCTACAGCAGAGTGAGTGACCCCTTGCTCAAGTCAGCAACCTTGAGCTCAAGCCAGCGACCTTGGGCTTCAAGCCAGCAACCTTTTGGGCTCATGCCAGCAACCATGGGGTCATGTCTATGTTCCCACGCTCAAGTCAGTGACCCTGCACTCAGGCCAGATGAGCCCAGGCTCAAGCTAGCAATTTGAGGGTTTCAAATATGGGTCCTCCATGTCCCAGTTCAATGCTCTATCCACTAAACAACCTCCTGGTCATGCACTGGTTTAGTTTTTACCCCTTCCACATACTTTTGACAATTTAAACCTTTCTCATAAAAATATTGCAGAAGTTGGAAGATGATGAATTTGTTCTTTATGTTGACTATTCCTTCATATTTCATGTTGATATATATTTTTTCTAATTATTTAATTATTCATCATGTGGTAAAAAATTGCTTAGTCACATGGTATGAAGATATGTTGGTCAAGGCCACAAACTTATAACTAGAAGATATAAGTTCTGAAGGTGCAATGCCCAAAATAGTGATTATAATCAACAGTATTGTATTAGAAACTTCGAAGTTACCATGACACTAGTCTTTAATTTTTCTCACTACAGGGAAGATTTAATAATCATGGCAAAGCCTGACCAGTGGTTTTGCAGTGGATAGAGCTCACCTTGAGCATAGGCTTACCATTTTAATTTTGGGGTCACTGGCTTGAGCCTGGGATCATCAACAGGAGTCCATGATTGCTGGCTTGAGCCCAACATTGCTGGCTTAAACAAGGGGTCATTGTCTTGGCTTGAGCTCTATAATCAAGGAATGTATAAGAAGCAATCAATGAACAACTAAATTGCTGCAACAACAAATTGAGGCTTCTCATCTCTTTCCCTGCCTGTCTCTCTCTCTCTCTAAAAATATTATGGGACATAATAGAGATGTTAGTTATGATCTAGTGATAATCATATCATTGTATACAAATGTATCAAACCAACATGTTGTACACCTGAGACTTATAAAATGTTATTGCCAATTATATTTCATAATATTAATAAAAAGATAAAAGTCTTTCTCTCCACTTAAGTATTTTCGACTTTAATTTTGATTTGGGGGTTTCCTCCAGCTCTAATCAGGGGTTACTATTAAAAGGGAGACATTAACATATTATATAAAACATGATTTCTTTGGACTCTCCCTTCATCCCACTTCAGCAGCATGGTCTGGATAACTTTCAAGCTGGTATTGTTAGCGTATTTATTTATTTAACTCAATGAGGAATTTAAATGTCTAAATGAATTGGTTTTAAGTCACCCAGTTTAATATGTGGAAGATCTGTGGTCTGAATGCTAATAATTTGATGACATATTCTGAACTCTTTGCTATGAATTTGTTTTGTAGCCTCCCTACATATTGTCGTCATTATAATGAATGGAATGAAAAATATCTCCCTGTAGTTTTTCAGATAATCAAGTCCTTCCTACTTTTATCTTATAAGAAAAGTTGGCTAATTTAAACATCTTTCTCAACATCTAATTCTGAAATTTTCATAGTCCATTTCCTGTCCATCTCAGACCCAGGGTTCCCTCTAATTTAGGTACAAGATTGTTCTGTGCACACGAGCAGAGGTCAGGTGGCAGATCATAGTGCTACAGATGCAGCCACACTGGGTTTGTGCCACATATGTGCCAGTCCATCTTCATGTATTAGCTTGAATCCTTCCAGCAACCCATCAAGTTGGGTTTATCCTTGACTCTTATAAACAACCAAAATGAGGCTAAAAAAGGCTAAAGAAGTTGCCTAACTTGTCACACACCTAAGAAGAAACAGAACCAACACAAATCTGGGACTTCCTAACTCTAAATTCTGTACATTTTCTGTTACAACACACTGTCCTCTTTAAGAGAAAGAGCTACACATACTGTCAACCCAAGTCCCAAATATTAAAATCATAGCACCTGTAAGACTATTAGGCAAATACTCAACTTACATGGGAAAAGAGGATTAAGTTTGATTTTGGAGTTTTTTGAAGTTGATGTCTTTTCTTCTTTCTTCCACTCGAGTTAAGATAGACTTAGTTGGCCATATCTCATTCTTGGTATGGTCTTGGGAATATTGCTTAACCAAATTAGAGTCTCAATTTTCTCAATAATAAAATGGAAACATAATAATGATTTTTGAAAACTTAAATATATTTTTACCTAATGTGGTAGAGTGTGTTTATTTTACAGAAAGACAATTTCTAGAGTATTTCTCAGAAGGAAAAACTTCAGGACTTATGATCTTGTTTGAGAAGAGATTTGGGATGCCAGCAGTTTGGATGGGTTCAGAGTAAAGGGTAGCAACAAGCTCCTTAAACCCAAGACATTTTACAAGAAGAAAAGCAAAGATTTATGACTAGCAGACATTTTAAGAAGGCCTAGGGACAGAAGGGTTGACATCCTCACTTGTAAAATGTTTTGACTACATAATATGTAATGTAGAAAAAGAGGAGATCTCTGGAGGAAGTGGGGAAAGAGAGACAGAAGGGTTCTCTAGAAGGAACCCTTCAGAGAAAAGATGGCCTCTAAACCTTGTGCTTACTTTACCTTGAAACTTTCCCCCAAACTCTTTTTCTCTTGCTTCCAAAGGTTGACTCCACTGGGGAGAACAAAGGAGCTGACAAAGTTCACTCTTCTCACCTTATTGGGGTTGAGGCCTCAACATGTTATTGTCAACAATTTACTGAGCTCCTGTCATGAGTCAGGTGGCATTCTAAGCACTGTAGAGGCTTTATTTCATTTCAACTTGACAATAACATTATGAGAGTAGAATATTTATTTTTATTCTACAGTTGTAGTGACTGAGGTTTAGAAATACTAAATATTTGCTTGAGGTTTTATAGCTAGAAAAAGAAGATGCTTAGATCTTAACTATTGTCTCTTTGACCCCAGAATTGGGGTGCTGAACCACTATGGTACTGCTAACACTTTCTAATACTGGTAGTCATATATTAAGCATTTGCTATGTGCCAATCAGAATGTTAAACATTCTACACACATTATCTCATATAATTTTCACCATGATCCTGTGATAGAGGAGGTATTATTTTGTCTTGGAGGAAATAAAGACTCTGAATAATTGAGTAACTTGCTCAGGATGACATAATTAATCAATGAAAAAGCTCAGATTTTAACTCAAATTGTTTTTCCCTGCAAAACAAAGTTACAGTACATATGATCAATCCACTACCAGCATAATTATAGGAAGTGCCATAATTCACAGTAAAGTTTCTTGTCTTAACAATGCAATCTAATATCCCACCTCTGCGCCATAAAACTGTTTATAGTCTCTAAAATTTACCTGGCAATACATAAGCCTAACTGGATTTCATCTGCATGTTTAAAAATATTACTCAGCCTTACTTGTGTATTTTATATAAGAGCTGAAAATCCAGTCTGAACACAGTCCCGTGAGATGGCAAGTTCCGATGACAATGGCCAGATTCTCTGCCCAGTTTCACCCTCCCTAGTTTGTGTGAAACTTACTTCAGAGCCAGTATCCTCTCAACATCACCAAAGTCACAATTGCATCTTAATTACATGATGAAATAATCCAGTTAGGTTTACTTTAGGTTTCAAATCAAAGTAATCTAAGGCCATTGAAGTATTTTGTAGAAAGCAGCTAATATTAAATCAAATAGATGAATGTCGCTGACAGATTTTAGGTCCCTCCTTATGAAGAAAACCAATGAGTTATTTCAAGTGCTTTTGGGGATGGTCTTGAGGGAAGGCTGCAGAGAGCACAACTGTTGTTCCTGGACCAGGAATCAGCACCTGGGACAGCCCCCGGGCTCTGGGGAAAAGTCAGTCCTGTCTGGGAGAACACACTTCATGCAGCAGGAGCTCATTATCTCATCTTCTGCACACACCAGAGAGGATTAAAAACAACCTACAACCCTATCAGAAAGAACCCCTGTTTCCCAGCTGCCCACCCCTACCTTGGCCAGCTCCCTGCCCTTTTCCTGATTTCTGGGGTTGGGCTTCCGGGAGAGCTGGGATGAGGGAATGAAGAAGAGAGGAGGGCACTTGGGGGCTTTCAGTCATCCCCTGTCATGCTCCACTAAGCCCTCTGCTCCCCGCCTCCCAAACATCAGTCAGTGCCTCGCGGCCTGGGTCCTGACTGCCACTAGCCTGAGGACATGGCCACCCACCCCAGGTCTCCATCCCCCTGCCCCCCAGCCTTATTTTCCCCTTCCCACCACTTCTCCTCCCTCTTAGCATCACCAGCCTCCCGGTCCCTCTCCACCCCACCCTGGACACGTGGCCCTGGGGATGGTTCCTGTTTGCTCTCGTTGCTTTATGAGAACCAGGGCTCCGCCCATGGAGCTGCTGGGGCCCGCGGGAGGGGGTGACTCCACGGACCGGCCCCCCTGCCCTGGCCTGTTCCCAGGCCGCTGGTGGGGCGCCCCAGGCCGGTCTCAGGGTGGTGGCAATCTCAGGGTGTGCGCCCTTCGCTGGCAAACCCGCTTCTGGGAGACGGCTGCCATCCTGTCCCACATAATCACAGACATTTGAGTGTGTGTGTGTGTGTGTGTGTGTGTATATATATATATATATATATATATATATATATATATATATATATCTCGATATAATTATCAGGGCCTCTTAAGGGGAGAGGGCTGTTTGTGCAGCTGGAGGGTCCCCCCACCCCCACCCACAGAGGGGCAGGTACTAGGAGGTCCCGGAACCACTGCCTCCCCCAGGAGCGCAGGACGGTGGGCGGGACAGTCGCGTGGGGGGCGGGGGCACCCTGCTCCGTGGCAGTTGCTTCCGTTGGCTCCCGGCTCCGGGGAGGGGGGGCACCCGGCAAGGTTCCGAGGCCGGCAGTTGGCAGTTGGCAGTGGGTCCGGTAGAACATACACACCGGTCTCACGTAGACCCTGCACTTGGGGCTCCCTGAAAGCTGAGACTCTTGAGGGGCCCAGGCGAGACCTCCTATTCAGAACAGGCCGCTCTGCCCCCGACGAGCGCAGGGACCCACTGGCCCTCCTGAGATGCTGTCTCTCCGCAGAGACCCGGGCATCCGGGGAGGGAGGGGTTCGACCTGCCGGGGCTGAGACCTCAGGGGGCTCTGCTAACACCCGCCGCTGTTAAGAGCAGTACCCCCTCCCGCCAGATGCCGCCATGCCCCATCTGTCTCAGGTCCCACCACGAAGTCGCCTCCCGAGGGGGCGCTGGCACCGCGTCCCACGCTATCAGCTTCCTTTTCTTCTTGAACGTGAGTTGTCAGGACCTCTTTCATCTGCGGCCAAGTTGGAGAGGGGGGCCGTCTCCCAGAAGCGGGGTTGCCAGCGGAGGGGCGCGCACCCTGAGACCGCCACCCCGAGACCGGCGTGGGGCGCCCTCTCCAACCTGGGGCGGGAAGGGCCCAGGAGCCCACCCCGTGGGCCTGAGCAGGCTGGGAGGGAGGGACGGAGAAAGCATCTGCGGACAGGACACACCCCAGGGGTCCCCTGTGGGCCTGGTGGGTCGCAGCCCGGTCCAGCCTGGAGTCCCAGTGCCCTGCGGGGCTGGGCCCTCGGGCTCTGGCTCTCGGGGCTCCTCGCCAGTGAGGGGAGGTGCTGACGCTCCTGTCTTCTCCCCCACAGACCCTGCCAGCATCAGTGACCCGGAGCCAGGACATGTCCCTGTCACTGGAGGCTCCTGGCCCAGCACGCCTGAAGACAAAGGAAGGTGAGTAGCGGAGCCCTGAGTCGGGGCCCCGCGTTCAGCCCTGTGTCTCCCTCCCCTCTCCACCGCCTGACCCTGGGCAGCTGCTGCCCGGGGTGGTGGGAGGGACAGGGGGTGGCCAGTCCAGCGTGGGGCCCATCCCCGACCGACCTTGAGCGACCCTTTCTCTCCTACTCAAACGGTGCTCCTGCCTCCTTATGTGTCCTCCCCACCCCGCCTTTTCCTGACAAGACATGTCACATCGGAGGAAACTCTCCAGGCGACATCAGCAGGCAGTCGGCCGCTGGCTGCGGGTACTGCTCCGTTCCATTCCAGGATCTGCATTCTGGAAGCTTCCTTTGGTCCTTCTTGCTGAGGTAGTCTCCTGGCTTTTCTGTCTGTGTCTGCCTCTTGAACCCAAGGCCCCTTCTTTTCTTGTCTCTTTTGGAGGGGAAACCATTTCTCCAAAGCTTCCCAATCATCATGGGTCACAGGTGGGCCAAGATAATGGTACCTGCTGTCCCCAGGGCCACCTGGGGGGCCTTGACCACACACCCCTGCCCCATGAGACGGTGCTGCTCTCCTATCCCCCCCACCCCTGTACCCAACATCGGAAGGTCATCTTTGAACGTCCTCTTTTTGCTTTGTTCACAGAGAAGATTGGACCCCAAGTCAAAGACGGAACCAGAAGGCTCAAAGTGACGGCCACATCTGACTCCCCTTAATTTCACTACTCCCTAAGTACAGGTGATACAGAGATACATCTTGCTTCCTTCACTTCCATTATTGTCCCCAGGGGTCAGGAATCTCAATGCTGAGATGACCCCACCTCAAAGCTCTTCCATTGGCCATCAGAAGGCCGCAGTAGTATAGGTCATTCTCCTTTCAATTTTACCTTCTCACCTGCCCAGAAACTGGAAATGGCAAGCCAGATCTATGGAGGACATGACCTCCTGGTCCCTGGGGGAGGTTTCGGCTGTCGATGCCATGCCCTGAATTTGTTTACTCCCTGGACCCAGGATAAACCTAATCTCTCTTCCTTGTCACCCTGTCTCATTCTCTTGCACTGACGGAGGGCAAGCCACTGTTTCTCATACATTTCTGGATCCTTGGAGAGTAGCTCCAAACTTGGCGTGTACACTTAGCACGCACTTGAATAAAGTATTTCACAATGGCACATGCAAATGTTGACTTTTTGTTTCCCTGAAATTAGGAATAAGGGAGAAGAAAGCACGGGACAAGCCTGAGTGCTCAGGGAGAGGGATGGAGGGGACTGCAAGGACTAGGGTGGGCATGTGTGTCCTAGGAAGGGACTTAGGGACCCTTTGCCTCCCACGGCTGAGTGGCTGAGACTCAGGACTCACAAGATTGATCTGGAGGCCACTTTGGGAATTTCTGGTTCCGGGACTATTATTGACCTTGAAGCAACCTCCATGAGTAGGAGTTGTTGCTAAAACACGAGGAAAAGGTCAATCCTGTCCTAGCCAGATCAAAGGGGGATCCCTTTCTTTGCCTAGGGTGTGAGGAATTGAGGCAGAGACAAATGGATTTTCATTGTTTATCAACCCACTTTATCTCTGCACCCTCGCAAGGCACTCTTTCCAGCTATTCCACATGTATATGGGATGTAAAACTGAGACAGACCCGTGGACATAGGTAAAAGTGAAGTGGTTACTGGGGGGAGGGGGTTGGGGAGGAGATAGAGGGGAAGGGAAGTAAAAAGGGACAAGTATACAGTGACGGAAAATGATTTGACTTTGGGAGATGGCCGCACAATGCAATCCACAGTTCAAATGCTGTAGAAATGTTTACCTGAAACCTAGGTACTCTTAACTGATCAATGCTACCCCTTTACATTTAATTTTCTAAAATTGTAAAAAAAAAAAAAAAAAAAAAAAAAAAGGAACAGAAACCTCATATAGCCCACAAAAACAACAAAAAACTAGAATATTCAACTGTTCCTGGGCCTCCAAGTACACACATTTCTGGATAAGATTCAAATGTGAGGAACTCGCTTTTGCAGGGGAGAGTCATGCCTGTGTGTGTGTGTGTGTGTGTGTGTGTGTGTGTGTTTGCGCATATGCATGTGCATGCATGTGTTTTTTGTTGGCATTTGTCAGTGTGTTGGGTACAATGCTCTCAACAAAACTATAGCCACAATGCTAGGACTTCCATTGTATCCACTCCCAGACAGTGCCCAGGAATTTCCTGCTTTGCTACTGGCTGCACAGAGTTCAGTGCTGACAAAGACATCATCAGCAAGTCTAAGCACAGAGGAGAGAACACCAGGATGCCTCCAGTCTGGAGTGTCAGCTCCCGCTGAGGGTTTCCAGCCTGCCGGCCTACCCTACCAACTGCATTCTAAGTTCTCCCCTCCTCCTGCCTCCATTCGGCTCTGTAAAAAATCCATCGCTACACAAAATGTCTAGATAGTTGATAACCGTTGCCCTGCTATGTGTGACGATCCATCCAGACCAACAGTTCTCTCTAGCTTGTTTGCCAGTTTTAATGAAACACTTCACCTTTGGTGGCTTATCCACTATGTCCGACACCAGAATCCCGACAGTAACACAGTATTTTGCTAAGGGGGCAGGGGAGAGGGAAGGAAACGGACATTCTAAAACACCTTTCATACATCACTTCCTTCACATATGTTATCCCCTTGACTCACTGCAAAGACGTGGTGGCGCCCTTGTTAGTGCCTGTTTCACGGATGAAAGAGATGAGGTTCAGAGATGGAGACGAAAGTGGAAGGTCATTGGGGACACACACTAGTCTGCACCGCCCACACTCTTTCCACTCTGCCATGCTACCTTCTAGAATGTCACCAGAGGTCTGGTTTCCTGCTTTTTCATCAACCCGAGCAAAGCGTTGTTTTGTCCACTTCCCCGCCAGGATGCACACATTAATTATATTTGCACATACTGCAGGAAGCTTTTGTTCAGATCACACCGGTCCTGTAATTGGGTAATGTCCGGCACACGGGTGTTATACTCGCTGTTGTCTCAGTCCGTTTCATCCTACGGGATGATGACCCCAGGGAAATGAGTGGTTTTCAGGGAGAAGATTATAAAGCTAACAATAAAAGACATGAAAAACGGCTTAACTATCGTCAACCCTGATCATTTAAAATCGCCCTGTCTAGTCAATATTGAGAAAGTGCAGAAGGGTGAGGTCGGCTAAACGTTGGGACGATTGGCCCCATTAACACCAAATAAACTGCAGTATGGTATAATTTTAATCTCACATAATTAAACAGTATTAACTTTGTAAAAACCAGAAAGCCTTTTAAACCTGCATTAATCATCCTTTTAGAGGAAAATAAGCAATGTTTCTCTCTCATTATGTTATTACCTATTAATTAATGGAATGCGTCAAATTTCCCCATTTCTTTAGATTTGCATGAGCTTAAAACACCTTCTCATCTCCATTAGGTGAAATGTCAAAACTAGCTTTTGGACTATTTTAAAGCTTGGTAAGATCACAGGCTTTCCTGAAAATATATCCTATGTTGACAACGCATTAAACCTTAAAAGTTTAATTAACAAATGTCACAATGTGTTTCTTCTAAAAAAAGTGATGTATTAACAATCCATCCCTACCTCCTGAGCCTCACATCTTAACCCTTAAAGAAGAGATAGACATATTTTACATTTTTATATGACTTACGCTAACTGAAATTTGCTGTTTTAAAATTAAAGTACATATAACCTAATACAAAAAATTTAAGCATCTTATGGTTTTAGATCACTTTTATATTTTATTTTTAAATTTTTATTTATTGATTTTAGAGAGGAAGAAAGAGAGAAAGATAGTGAGAAATATTGATTTGTCGTTTCACTTATTTATGCATTCACTGGTTGATTCTTGTATGTGTCCTGACCGGGGATTGAACCCACAACCTTGGGGTATTGGAACCACACTCGGACCAACTGTGCCACCCAGCCAGGCTACTGTTTCAGCTCACATTTAGATAGGCATTCTTATTAATTTATAGACTATCAGTTGACCTGGTTCATATCATTAGATTCTAATTCTAATTGCAAGTTTCCCCACAGATCAGCTGTGATCACAAAGCCAGTTTAAGATGCCGCTGAAAATCTCCAGACTTCTATTTTTGGGAAAACAAGGACAACTAAACTTTTTTATCCACTGCATATATTTTTTGCAAACAACAGAGGAGAGAACACCCATACAAACACTTTGGTAACTTTAAGGGGTCACGTTGAAGGTTTTTTTGTATTTCTTAATTGAATTTCCTGGGGGGACCCTGGTTAACATGATTATACAGGTTTCGGGTGCCCGATTCTATGACACATCTCTGTACCTTGTGTTGTGTTTTCACCCCGCAAGGTTTATTTTTAATTTGTTCATACCTTTATTTTTCAAAGAATGTACACGTACAAAAAAAAATAAGATTTCCAATGGCTATCAGCTTTTCACACATCAATTTTACTTAATGATATAAACCCCTATGGCATACTCAGCTTTTCCTCTTATGACACTGTTATAAGTAATGATGGGCCAAATCTAGACACATCTCGGATTCGTTCCTTAAGACAGACTCCTAAAAGTGAAATTGTTGAGTGAAAAGGGCATGCATATTTTTGGAAGGTTTTGCTACATATTTCCAAGTTGCCCTCAAGAACAAATTCTCCCCCTTGACTCCATCGGCCCACAAGGAATGAGAGCCCTGGCTTCCCCGCAGCTTTGTGGGAACCAAGTGCCTGCACTGTCCCAATCGTAATAAGAGGTTACCGTCACCATGACGTATCTGTCGGGAGTCCCAATATCGTTCTTTCTCTTTTTATTTTCCCTTTTTTGTCCTTTCTCACGTACTTGGTGCGAAAATGCGGTTCGTGAAACTGAAAACCGCCACCCTTTGAACTAGAACGCCTTCCCTCAGAGGCTCAACAAGCTGTCTCCCCCAGGAAGGGTGCAGGCCCCGGTAAGGCCGGTGGCGAGGCCAGGCAGGTGCGCACCGGGCGCGGGCAGACGGCCGAGGAACTGCGGGGCTGGGGCCGGAAAGCGGCGGGCCTTTCCTGGTTAATAGTCTCCCCAAGGGCGGACGAGCAACCCCGTAGGGAAAACCGCTTCCCCACGCCAGCAGCAAACAGCAGAAACGACCCCTCGCGGTGTTAGGCAGGCGTTCCGCCATCGCCCTCCACCCCCAGCGCAAGCACCTGCAATCATACACGGACTGTCCACACCTGGCTCTCCCTGGGCTCACGCACTAATCGGGTAAAGTGCTTGCAGCTGGCGAACCAGTGGGCAAGCCCCAACAGCTGCTTCCCCACAGCGCTCCACAGTTGTAAGATGTGCCAGTTATAAAAACAGTCACAGGGATGTAAAGTACAGCCCAGGGAACAGAGTCAATAATATAACTATGTATAGTGTCATATGGCTTATCAGGGTCATCACTTTTAAGTTATAAAATGTCTTAACTAATCACTATGCTGTAGTCCTGAAATTAATATAGTATTGTATGTCAACTATAGTTGGAAAAAAAACAACCCCACAACTCTTGTAGGATTTCATGACAACTCTTAAGTCTCATTAATCTGAAAGCTCATTTGCAGTTTCTGTAGGTAATGAACTTTGTTCCTCTTGGCAAGTGGCCCTCAATGTCCTACTGTCCCAGTTAGTCAGTATTAGTGCCAGGAGTGAAATTTGGATCTGAGGACTTGTGTGATGTTTTCTTTCAAGTGCATTCATCCTTAGCCCTGATATCATGTCTCAACTCAAGGACTTAAACCTTACTGTGTTGTCTGCTCAGAACCAAAAAGAATGACTATTGATTTAGGAAGAAATGGTGCAAGGATGGTCAAAACGTGATTCATTTACATGTATATCCAGAGTAGCTTGTTAATTTAACCTTCTTTAAAGATCTATTTTTAGACTTTTATGGGAACCACACACTCCTTCTGCCCATCTGGTTCCCAGAAAAAGGCTTATACAGAGACAGCTGTGTGCTTGGGCTGGGGGAAACCGATCCTTTCTTCAAAGCTACCCAGTTTAGTCCCTGGGTTTCCACTGAAAGCCTCTCCAGAAATAGGGCCCCCAAAAGACACTGCTATAAGTGAGAAAGGCAGTGTGGCTTTGCCAGCAGTTGGGAGCAGGCTGTGTATTCCCCTGGCTGGTTCTGTGATAACAGGAGTACTGGTATTTAGGAAGGCAGCCTCTGGATCTCTGGGTTTTCACCACCAAATGCTATGTGGACTGCTCTTCTTGTCTCTTTTGTTCTGGGTTGGGGATCCCTATGTGGGTTTGAGACTCCACTCTCCTGGGGTAGAGGGCACTATGATATCCTCCTGGCTTTTCAGCCTCTGCACGTGGGTGCAGGGGCCAGCCCTCCACATCTCCACTCTTCTTACTGGTCTCTATGTGGCTTCTCCTGTAAATCCCTGGCCATAGTATTTCAGTTCAGCTAGTCTTTTGTTGGTTGCTTGATTGCTCTATATTTTTGCTGTAAATCTAGTTTGGGGCTAGGAACAGGTGAGTGTAGCTTTTACCTACTCTGCAGCCATCTTGGAATCTTCTGGCATGGATTCCTTAATTGTAATTTTTTCACATTGAATTGTATAAATATTTTAGCCCCTGTATTCACATTTAAATGATAAAAACCAGTCAACTTTTTTGATTGTTTTATGCCAGTTCAAAAGAGAAATTTATACAATTGAAACTAAGAACTCTAGAAAAAATGATCTTCCTGTATTTAGGTCAATATATTCCAAGCTGCAATGATGTACTTTTAGAGTAACATCTTGTACATTATTTTAGATTGTTTGTTTGGGTCAGTTTCCCCCTTCCTATGGAAGAGATACATTTCAATGAATTCCTGTTTGCAAGATTTATTTTCAATCCTTGGAGCTTGCTAAAGCCTTCAAAAGCTGAAGGTTTTTGTGCTCCATTTATTATATGCTTCGATTAAAGATTTCTGACTGATTTTAAATAAATGCTTTCAAAATTTTGAGAACATTTTAACAAATGAGCTCAATATTATTGTAGATTACTTAGGTTGATTAAAAAGTGGCACTTCAAAGGCTTACATACTTTTACCATTCTGTGGATAAGAAGCCAGAAAGAAATGTTGAGCTAAATTAACATTGATGGGAATGAAAACTCACATTTCCCAGAGCGAAATGTAAACACACTTGCTGGTTTAAGCCATTATCAGCAAGCACCATGTTTGAAAAAAAGTGTTGATGTACCCATTTAAGTCCTCATGGACATCACTGTAATTCCCATAATGAATGATAAAAGCCAACACACATTTTGTGCAAAATGCATTCATCATCAACTTTCTTGAGTAGCATTCATGTCTGGTTTTTTAGTTTATTGTTATAGACAGTGCTTACTGCAAAATATGAAAGTGATACCAAACAATAAAATATATTACTATGGCTTCATACCACACAAAAATTCACCAAGCCACTGTAGCAAGAGCTTTTAGAGTACTTTGCAAACGTTTCACAGAAATGCCTTAGTCCCTATTTTCTGCATATTTTTCATTTATTCCTAAGCACCTGCCAGTGGACAATCTGTTGATTTCATGTGCTATGTCATGGACCACAATACAACTGGTTGGTACACTGTGGCTGCTAGGGTTGAGTATTTCTCATCATCATCCTAGACTGGATAAATGAGGCTTCCCTAGATCCTTGTGTCTGAGCTACTCAGTTCTTTATGTTTCCATGATCAGGAATGGCTGTTAGTATCTCTGTATCTCATTCTTTCTCAATTAGTACCACAGCTTTAAGCCTAAGTGGATAAGAAACTGAGCTCTAGACTAGGGGAAGTAATTCTACCAGCAGTATAATTTGGCATCCTGCAGTTCAAATGTTCTTTTTATTTATTTTTTATTATCTCAGCCTTAATGCTGAAAGAGTTAAGATATTTTAAAAAATATAATAACTTACTGTCCTTGATTTTTATTCCATATTATAATAAAAATTTTTAGGAAATCTCATGCCATTTAATTTCTTGAAATTATCTAATGCCCTTAGAAGCAAACTTCTACCACACTGTCTTGAATTCCTCATGCTTTCCTTACCATTTGCTGTGTGACAGAGACCTCAGAATTCCCAAAGCTTTGCTTCTATTGGATGTTACCTTTCATGAGACCACTGTTCATGATCTATTGGTTGGTTAACTATTATGAACTGTGGGATGAAAGAGTAGCAGTCTTCATCCTTTATCATAATACTAGGTGTGTTCTCCTTGTTGCAGTCTGATTCGGGCAAGATAGCCAGTCCTCTGATGGTTAATTTATGTGTCAAATTGACTGGGCTGGGGGGTGCTCAGATATTTGGTTACATATGATTGCTGTGTGTGTCTTTGAGGGTGTTTCTGGGTGAGATAATGTTTGAATTAGTGAACTGAGTAAAGCAGATGGATCTCCTCAATATGGGTGAACCTCATCCAATCTGTTGAGGGCCTGAATAGAACAACAACAACAAAAAGCTTGGTAAAGAAGAATTGGCTCTGTCTGCCTGACTGTCTTTGAGCTGGGACATAGGCTTTCTTCTGTGTTCAGATTCAGGCTTTAACAGCAACTTACACCATCATCTTTCCCCTGTGTTCCAGGCCTTTGGACTTGAACTGAAATTATATTATTAGCTGTCCTGGGTCTCTAGCTTGTTGATTGCATTGTGGGACTTCTCAGCTTCCATAATTGCATGAGCTAATTCCTTACAATAAATCACTTTATGTGTATAATAAAAATTGACCTTGATTCTTACAATTTGTTGGTGGTTTTTTTGTCTGCAATAACCCTGCTACTGATTTTAAGGAAAATAATATTGTTTATTATAAATAAAACCTTCATTTCAGAGTTAATTATTGACACAGCAAACCCAGCTTGTTGTACTAATCCAAGCCTCAAAGTTGATTTTTATCATCTTACTTATAATAAAAAGTATTTCAAATAAGAAATATTAATTTTTTTATTTGAGAAAACATGTTTTAAACCTGAGAAAGTTATACCATTTATGATGGTTTGCGATAGGTGTATGCATTGTTGCTGACTCTGCAGACCTGGGGAATGACTTTGAGAGCAGAAATTGTCACTACCAGGCACCATGGTCAGGAGGAGGAGAAGCAAAGAAATAAAAGATGTAGAATGTAAAAAATTCCCACTTGAAAGTTAGATAATAGAGTCTAGGGTATGTCGGGGACCATTTGGGAAGACAGAGTGGAAGAGTAGCCAAAAGGAAGCACTGCTCCCCTACTATTCTAATTAGTACCAATTGGAAATTCCACTGGGTTCACGGTTCTTTTCATTACCTTCCACACAATTAGTTGGCAGGTTATCTATACCATAAAAGTAAAACAAAACAAAAAAATCCCTTATTCTTCTATTAGTTATTATCTTCAACAAAGAGTAAAAGTCAACATTAATGATCAGAGAGACGAAAGTATGAAGATAGCGCAACTGGGAAACTCAAGCATCATGGTTGAGTTGGGAGATGGGAGCTTGGGTGTGGTGATCAGTTTATTTATGACTATGCTACATTTTAGCTCCGTGGTATCAGAGAGTAGAATTAGAACCCTGAAAATTTGTGTGATGGGCTAAAGAGAGAGAGGAGAAGAAAAGAGAGATAGAGGAATTCATCCAAATAAACTTCACCAAACTTGCATCTTTTTCCTACAGAACTGGTAGTTCTTATTTACTTTTCAGGTCCACTTAGAGCTATGTACTCTCTACTATTGAGGACAAGCACTATATGATGTAGATCCTTATTAGAGCATGAAGAGCTGGAGAGAAGGTGAGTCAGGCTAGGACTCTCATCTAAGGCTACATCTCTTGGGGACTGGATTTTCACCAGTGACTTTTCTGAATACGGCTTTCACATCTTTGTTTTTCAGAGTGTAGAGTAAGGGTTTCAGCAAATGAATAAACACAGTGTAAAAGACAGATATGACCATATCCTCCTCTGGGGAAATTGTCTGAGTTACTTCTCTGGTACATGAAGACAAGTGTCCCAAAGAAGAGGACAACAGTGGTAAGGTGGGAGGTGAAGGTGGAGAAGGTCTTGGTTCACCCATCAACAGACTTCATTCTCAGACTGGCTTTGATGTGGAGCCTGTGGAGACCAGGTGACCATAACATCAGCCAAGAATATGAATTTGGCAAAAGAAGGATGACAGTTTCACTTTGTGTCTTGCTGCTGCAAGCAAACTTCAGCAGGGGTGCAATATCACAGAAGGTGATCTGATTGTTGTCACAGAAGGAAAGGATGAAGGTGCACCCTGCATCATGCCCCATCTACACCTGAAAAAAGTACAGTTTTGCCTTATATAACATTCTCTATTTATAAAGTAATCTTTTAAAGTGATATATACTTTAAAAGAACAACAACAAAGACACTTAGCATTATTTCCAGGGATCCTTGGATATAATCCTAGACATAGAGCAAAAAACAATATTGGTGGGAGCAAAAATAAGAAAGAAAAGATGGGAAACCCAACCATGGATGCAAAGAGTAATGGGGTGGGGAGAGGTAACCTGAAGACACCTTTAGCCCCTGAGATTCTGCAAATCATGATATCAGAGCGCAGCATGAGACCTCTGGGTGCTGGGAATGGACCTGAGGTGTGAGAGGGGGAGAAGAAGAAACTCCCGTAGGGTTACTGCCAACAAATTTTATATTTGCAGTTTGTTCTTGTGTGCTTCAGGGCACCTATCTACCTTCCCTCTGTTTGTGGATACAGGCTGCATTCAGTGCTGGAGCCTAATAGAATATATTGATATAGGAAGAAATGGACCCAAAGAACAGGTCCCGTCACTCAGGTCTACATGCTCTGAAACACCTGGAGTCTACCAGCGACCTTTTTAAAGGCTGCTTTCACCTCCTTGTTTCTCAGGCTGTAGATCAGAGGGTTCAGCATGGGGATGACTACAGTGTAGAAGACAGATACAACCTTGTCTTCTTCCAGGGATGTGTCTGAGCCACTTCGTATATACATGAAGATGAGAGTCCCAAAGAAGAGGGTCACAGAGGTGAGATGGGAAGCACACGTGGAGAAAGACTTGGCTCTGCCACCTGAAGTTTTCACTCTCAAAATGGCCTTGATGATGAACAGGTAGGAAATCAAGATGACCAAGGCATTAGCCAAAATGACATTGCCAAAGGCAAGAATGACAGTCTCAGTGTTTGTTGTGTCACTGCAGGCAAGCTTCAGCAGGGGTGGGAGGTCACAGAAGAAGAAGTCGATCTGATTGTTGTCACAGAAGGAGAGGGTGAAGGTACACGTGGTACGCAGAATGGCTCCTGACATCCCACAGATGTAGGCTCCCAACACTAACCTCCAGCAGATTCTGGGATTCATGGCCACAGTGTAGAGCAGTGGGTTGCTAACAGCAACATATCGGTCATAGGCCATCACCGCCAGCAGGAAACACTCTGTACCTGCACAAATGGTGAAGAAAAAGAACTGGGAAGCACATTGGCCATAGGTGATGACCGTCTTGCCTGTGGCCAGTGTGGCCAGGATCTGAGGGGTGATGACTGAGGTGTAGCAGGCATCCAGAAGGGAGAGCTGACTCAAGAAGAAGTACATCGGGGTGTGGAGTTGCGCATCCAGTTGTATGAGAATAATCATCCCCACATTCCCCAGAATGGTGACTAGATAGAAATTCAGGAACACCAGGAAGAGGAGAATCTGCAGCGTGGGGTAGTCGGTAAAGCCCATGAGAATGAAGTAGGTCACTGTGGTGAGATTATTGTTGCCCATGGATTCAATGTGGATGTTTGATGAGAATACAATGAAGACAAAGAAGGATCTCAGAATTGAAGAACAGTTTCTTTCTCTCTCAGTGGAAGTTAAGTTTATAAATTTTTTGGACTGATTTATTGATCTTGTTTTTGAGAAATTCTGTACCTGGCTGATTTTCCTTGGGCATCTATGTTCTTCTCTTGTAAAATTTTGGAGCTGAGCCTTTAGCTGGTGTTTCTGATTCAAACAAATTCTGACTTATATTTGGAAATTTCTGTGAAGGTAAGAGACACATAGACTCTCAGATTAAGAAAGAACCTAGTCAGCATCTGTTCTAATCCTCACTGGATGCTGGAGTCTCCTCTACTGCATACTGTTCACGTGGTCATCAGTTGCTATGTGACTTCCGTCTGTGGACAGTGCTACTTGTTAATTCTGGTTTTTAACATACAGTCTCTCTCCCTTAATCTTACACACATTGGCTTAGTTTTTACCTCTTGCAGACATTCTTGACATTTTAAACCCTTCTCTTATAAACTTTTCAGAAGTTGGAAGATGATAAATCTGCTCTTTATGTTAAATATTCCTTCATATTTCCTGTTGATGTATTTTTTCTAATTATATAATTATTCATCATGTGTTCAAAAATTATTTAGTCACATGGTATTAAAATATGATTTTAAGGCTACAAACTTGTAACTAGAAGATATAAGTTCTGGAGATGTAATGCATAGCATAGTAATTATAATCAACAATACTGTATTATAAACTTCAAAGTTGCCAAAAGACTAGTTCTTAATTATTATTACTACAAAGAAGATATAATAATTATGGGAAACAATGCAGATGTTAGTTTATGCTATGGAAATAATCATTGTTGTATATAAATGTATCAAACCAGCATGTTGTACACCTGAAACTCATATAATATTAATAAAAAGATAACAAAAATATTTTCTATTCCTTTGAATCTTTCTTTTTTTTTTTGGCGAGAAAGTGAGACAGACAGGGAAAGACAGACAGGAAGAGAGAGAGATGAGAAGAATCAACTCATTGTTATAGTACCTTAGTTGTTCATTGATTGTTTTCTCATATGTGCCTTGACTGTGGGGCTCTTGTTGAGCCAGTGACTTCTTTGCTCAAGCCAGTGACCTTGGGTTCAAGTCAGCGATCTTGGTTTTCAAGCCAGTGACCTTTGAACTCAAGCCAGTGGACCTTAGGGTTTAAGCCAGAGCCTATGCTGTCACATCTATAATCCCATGCTCAAGCCAGTGACCTTGCACTTAAGATAAATGAGCCCATGCTCAAGCTGGTGACCTCAGGGTTTCAAAGCTGGGTCCTCAGAGTCCCAGGTCAATACTCTATCCACTGCTCCACTGCCTGGTCAGGCTCCACTTTAATCTTGATTTGAGATTCTTTTCAGGGGAGTACTCAGGGGTTATTAATGAGAGAGACACGGACATATTTTATAAAACATGACCTTCTTTGGTTCCTCTCTCTATCTCACTCCAGCAGCATGGTCTAGATGACCTTCAAAGAGATACTATTATCTTCTTTATTTATTTATTTTCATCAATAAGGAAATTAAACTTCTGGGATATGAATTGGTCTTAAGTGACCTAGTTTAATATGGGGAAGGTCTGAGTTCTGAATGCTAATAATTTGATGGCATATTCTGTGCTTTTGGCTATGCATTAATTTTGCTGACTTCGTACATTGTACTTCATTTTTATAATTTTATGAATTAAATTAAAAAATTCTCCCTCTATTTCTTCACATAATCAGATCCTTTCTACTTTTACCTCATAAGAAAACTTGGCTAATTTTTAACATTTTTCTCAACATCTAATTCTGAATTTTTCATAGTCCATTTCCTATACATCTCAGACCCAGGGTTCCCTCAGAATTAGGTACAAGATTGTTTAGTGCACACGAGCAGAGACCAGGTGGCAGATCTTAGGGATACAGATGCAACCACACTGGGTTTGTGCCACATGTGTGCCAGTCCCTCTTCACATATTATCTCTAATCCTTCCAGCAGTCTGACAAGTAGGGTATAACCATGACTCTTCTATAAATTACCAAAGTGAGGCAAACAGAGATGAAAGAAATTGCCTACTTTGTCACACACGTAAGAAGAAACGGAGTCAACACTGAAATCTGGGATATTCTAACTTCAAATTCTGTGCTTTCTATGGCACAGCATGCTTTCCTCTTAGAGAAAAGAGCTACATATTCTGTAAACCCAAGTCCCAACTTTTAAAATCATAGCACCCCTAAGACTATTAGGCAAATACTCAACTTCCATGGGAAAAGAGGATTAAGTTTGATTTAGGAGCTATTTTGAAGTTGATGTCTTTTCTTCTTTCTTCTACTAGGGTTAAGATAGACTTAGTTGTGCTATATCCCATCTTTGGTGTAGTCTTGGGAAAATTGCTTAACCAAATTAGAGTCTCAGTAATAACATGGAAACATAATAATGATTTTTGAAGACTTAAATGGATTTTTACCAAATGTGGTAGAGAGTGGTTTGTTGTTGTTGTGTGGTTGTTTTTGGCTTTTTTTTTTTTTTTTTTGGCAGAAAAACACTTTCCAGAATATTGCTCAGAAGAAAAAATTTTAGGACCAGGCTGGTATCACCCAGTTTTGTATGATCTTATTTGAGAAAGGGTTGTTGATGCCAGCAGTTTGGATGGGTTCAGAGTAGAGGATAACAACAGACTTTTGGAATCCACCACAGTTTATGTGAGGAAAAGCAAAGATTTTTGACCAGTAGAGATTTTAAGAGGGCCTAGGGACAGCAGGGTTGACACCCTCACTTGTAAAATGTTTTGACTACATAATATGTAATGTAGAAACAGAGGAGATCTCTGGAGGAAGTGGGGAAAGAGAGACAGTCTTACCAGGAGGAATACTTCAGAGAAAAGATGACCTCTAAACCTTGTGCTTACTTTAACTTAAAACCTTCTCTCAAATTCTTCTCTTTCTTCCAAAGATTGAGTCCATTGGGAAGAACAAAGGAGCTGAACAAAGTTCACGCTCCTCACCTTACTGGGGTTGGGGCCTCAACATGTTATTGTTGACATTTACTGAGCTCCTGTTGTGAGTCAGGTGGCATTCTAAACACTATAAACACTTTATTTCATTTCAACTTAATAATAACATTATGAGAGTTGAATATTTGTCTTTATTTTACAGTTGGAGTGACTGAGGTTTAGAAACACTAAATATATTGCTTAATGTTTTAAAGCTAGAAAAAGTTGTTTTGATCTTAATTTACCCTGGTCTCTTTGACCCCAGAATTGGGATGCTGAAACACTATGGTGCTGTTCTTCCTAATATTGTGTTTATTAAGCATCTGCTATTTGCCAATCAGGATGTTTATCATTCTTCATACATGATCGCATATAATTCTCACTATGACCCCATGATAAAGGAAGTATTATTTTGTCCAGCAGAATATAAAGACTCTGAATAGTTAAGTAACTTGCCCAGGGTAACATTATTAGTCAGTGAAAAAGCCCAGATTTTAACTCAGATTTGCCTTATTCCAATGCTAAAACTGTAGTACATATGATCAATCTCACTTCCAGAAAAATTACAGAACATACCATAACTTACAGTAAAGTCTCATCTAAGTAATCCAACCCTGCCCCATGAAAATGTTTGTATTTTCTAAAACTTACCTTGTGTCACATAAACCCAAACAGATTAAATCTGTATGTTTAAAAATATTCTGAACACAGTTCCGTGAAATGGCAAGTTCCGATGACAATGGCCAGATTCTCTGCCCAGTTTCACCCTCCCTAGTTTGTGTGAAACTTACTTCAGAGCCAGTATCCACTCAACATTACCAAAGTCACAATTGCATCTTAATTACATGATGAAATAATCCAGTTGGGTTTATTTTAGATTTGGAATCAAAGTAATCTATGGTCATTTAAGAATTTTGTAGAAAGCAGCTAATATTGCTCAAATAGATGAATGTCGCTGACAGATTTTAGGTCCCTTCTTACGAAGAAAACCAACGAGTTATTTCAAGTGCTTTTGCGGATGGTCTTGAGGGAAGGCTGCAGTGAGCACAACTGTTGTTCCTGGACCAGGAATCAGCACCTGGGACAGCCCCCAGGGCTCTGGGGAAAAGTCAGCCGTGTCTGGGAGAACACACTGCACGCAGCAGGAGCTCATTATCTCATCTTCTGCACACATCTGAGAGGATTAAAAACAAATCTTGTGGAAACAAATGAACAAACAAAACAGAAACAAACTTACAGAGACAGAGAACATTTTGATGGTTGCCAGATGAGAGGAGGGGGGCTGGGGAAATGGTTGATAAAGTGGAAGGGATTAAGATGTGCCAGTTGCCAGTTATAAAAACAGTCACAGGGATGTAAAGCACAGCCCAGGGAATAGAGTCAATAATATTATAATAACTATGTATGGTGTCATATGGGTGCTAAGCTTATCACGTTGTAAGTTATATAAATGTCTAATCACTATGCTATAGACCTGAAACGAATCTAGTATTGTATATCATCTGTAATTGAAAAAAATGATTAAAAAACACAACTCTTGTGGGGATTTCATGACAACTCCGAAGTCTCATTAGTCTGCTAGCTCATTTGCAGTTTCTGTAGGTAATGAACTTGGTTCCTCTTTGCAAATGGCCCTCAATGTCTTACTGTCCCAGTTAGTCAGCGTTAGTGCCAGGAGTGGTACTCACAACTGAGGACTCATGTGAAGGTCTTTTTTCAAGTGCATCTATCCTTAGACCTGATGTCAGGTCTCATCTCAAGGACTGAAATCTAGTTGTGTTGCCTGCTCAGAATTTCATAAGGAAGAATGATTATAGGCTTAGGAGGGAATGAGGCTTGGGTGATCTAAACATGATTTTTTTGTATCTATATCCAGAGTAGTTTGTTAGCTAACCTTCTGTAAAGTTCTATTTCCAGAGTTCCTATGGGCAGTTTCCTATGGCAATTTCAACTTGCATCTCTTCCCTGGGGTCTGATATAACCCACACTCCCTTGTTATAACCACATAATTTGGTGCTTAATTCCACTTGTCTCTTATCACTCATGGCTGTTATTGGGTGGTTAGTTTCATCTCCCTAGCTAGACTGGATTTCTGTAGAATTGTCTTGTTTTCTTCCAATAACTTGTGTTCTGCTTCAGAGACAATCACCCCTTCTAGAAGAATCACCCTTTGCCCTGTATGTATTCATCTATTCATCAATGTAGGATCATTTTTTTAGAAAGAGGTGAGAGAGACAGGCATTCTTTCCTCTCTAAAGTAATGTGGCTGGGTTCAAACCCTTTGGTAATTAGCAAGCTTTTGGCCAGGCCTGGGTGGTTTTTTTTGCAGTTGCAGATGTCAGATGATGCAAGAACATATTATAAAGGAACGAGGTAGCCACAGATCAGGACTTTTGGCAGAACAGAGAATTCTATCTTCCAATGCACTTTTGACAATATTTATTACCTTTTCTTGTAATTAAGTATCTATCGAAATAACTGTGCAGTAAGAGTATGTGTATTGTATTGCAAATGTTCCCTGGAGAGGTTTGGAGGGAAGCGTGGCCATTGGGACAAGGTAGAGAAGGAGAGAGAATATGCCAGTAATGAGAGTACTCTGTTAAACACCCCCTGGAGAGCTTGCAGAAGCGGGTGACTGCGGAGTATTTATTACCCTCCTCCCTTGGAGGGATCTAGAGTACTCTATGTATTACAAAACTATTTCTGTTGTTATTACTGCTAAATATTTTGCCTAGAAGTTTTGTTGGGATTTTTGGGAAGAGGTGTGTCTTAGTTGGATTCCTTAAAACAAACAAACAAACAAACAAAAACAAAAGCAAAAACAAACACCAGAGACAGAGATTTGTGAGCAAGTGTTTCACTGAGGCAGTGCTCACAGAAGAAACCTATAAGGGAGTGAAGAACACAGAAATTTGATAAGTAAAGATTTAGTTTCAGTTGGAGTCTAGTTTTGGTCTTATCCTGAGGGGAACTTTGGAGTATGAACTACATCTCACATTCAGTTCCTTTAGGCAAGGATTTGGCCTTTTGTAGCCCACATCAATGATTTATTGACTGGGGGCTGCCTGCAAGAGATGGATGTAACCCCCCCCCAGGCATTTCTGGGAGAAGTAGATCACTTGGTTAAGGGCAATACCCCAGAGAAGGCTGTTGCTGTGAGTGGTTAGCAGCCCACACTCACAGTAGCTGCAGCCACCTGCAGCTACTAACCTGGTACCTGAGATATTGAAGGATGCACTTTCTTCCTGATAGACATTTGAACACTTATAGCTGAGGCTTCTGAGGTTACTATGTGGAGTGGAGACAACACAGAAGGGAGTTAAACGGATTAAGAGGGACTGGTTTCAAGGTAATCCCTATCAAATTCTAATGGCATCCCCCCCATAGAAATAGAATATACAATCCTAAAACTTGTACATAGACATAAAAAGCCTGAATTATCAAAGTAATCCTGAGAAAGAAGAACTACCTTATAATCTAGCAATTGCATGTCTGGGTCTATAGATCCAAAGGAAAGAAAATCACTATCTCAAAGAGATTTCTACATTCCTGTACTCATTGCAACATTGTTCACAATAGCCAAGACATGGGAAAAACTAAGCATCTGTCAAGGGATGAACAAATAAAGAAAAGCGTGCGCGCGCGCGCACACACACACACACACACACACCACCCGTCTTCACACACAGACTAGAATATTATTTAGTCATAAGAATTAACAAAATTCTGTTATTTGGATAATGGATAGACCCGGAGAGCATTATGCTAAATCAGATAAGTCAGAGAAAGACCAAATATTGTTTGTGGAATCTAAAAAAAGCCTTACTAGTAAAAACACAGGGCGAATAGTGGTTACCAGGGGCTAAAAGGCGGTGAAATTGGGGAGATATGGGTAAAGGGCTCAAACTTGCAATTAGAAGATAGATAAGTTCTGGAGATCTAATGCATAGCTTTGTGATTATAGTTAACAACTTATATATTCTTCAAAGTCGCTAAGAGACTAGGTTTTAAATGTTCTCATTTCAAAATTAAATAATAACTATGTGAGGAGGTGGTGGTATTAGCTAACAGATGGTGGCAATTATATTGCAATATATAAATTTATCAGATTGCCACATTGTACACCTTAAGCTTATATGATGTTACTTATATCTCAATGTCAATTATTTCTCAATTAAAAAAAATAAAGATGTTGTTTTGATGACATCATTTGCATTCTTGGAGCAAAGCAGCCTGAGGGAGTCCAGATCAAGTATTTCCAGTTACATGAGTTGACATGTTTCATTTTTACATTAAGTCAATTTTATGAAGTTTTCAAACAATTTCAACTGAGAAAGGTCTGGTATGAACTCTGAGGCATTTATTGTTTTATATGATTATGTGGGCATTGAAATATCTGAAAGATTATCTACCAGACTGTCAAAATAAGTGTCAGTAGATGTTATGAAAATAATGTCATGTCATAGTCATAATGTGGGGATTTCTTAGAAAAATTGCATATTACTACAAGAAGATTGCAATCTTTATAATACAGTTGGAAGAATAAGTGGGTGAAAGCAGCCAAGAAAATCTGGGAAAATAAGAATTGTAAGAGAGAGGGCAATTAACCTGCCTGATATAAAAGCTTACTATAGAGTTTTAATGATTGAAACAGGGTTTTTCAAACATATTCAAGTACACAGGAGAAGCTGGTGTATAATAAAGGTGATATTTTACATCACTGGAGGAAGAAACATTCATTGAATCACTGATGGTGGAACCACTGATTAACTATGTGGGAAGAGAAATATGACCTGTATCTATCTCACAGATTGCAAACTTCAATATATATCAAAGGCTATTAAGAATATATGGATGAATCTTTGTCAGCTTTCAGTGGAGGAACTGTATTTTTTAACAACAAAATACAGCTAAAAACCATAAAAGGCGTATGTATTTGTCTACATAAAATATTTGAAGTTCAGCCCTGGCCGGTTGGCTCAGCAGTAAAGCCTCCGCCCGGCATGTGGAAGTCCCGGGTTTGATTCCAGGTCAAGGCACACAAGAGAAGCGTCCATCTGCTTTTCTATCCGTCTCCCCTCTGCTTTCTCTCTGTCTCTTTCTCCCGCTCCCACAGCCGAGGCTCCATCGGAGCAGAGTTGGCTCAGGCGCTAAGGATGGCTCCATGGCCTCTGCCTCAGGCGCTAGAATGACTCCGATTGCAGCAGAGCAACGCCCCAGAGGGGCTGAGCATTGCCTCTGGTAGGCATGCCAGGTGGATCCCAGTGGGCGCATGCGGGAGTCTGTCTGTCTGCCTCCCCCACCCCTTCTTATTTCGGTAAAATACAAAACAAACAGAAAAAAATATTTGAAGTTTCATATGTCAAAAACACCATATTAAGAATACAAAAGCCCTACATGCTAAAAACAGCATGTTAAGAATATAAACTGCAAATAAAATAATAAAGTGGTATTTCTGACCTATGTGGAAGGCACTTCCTGTTGGATTTACCTCCCATAAGTAAATGTGAGGGGGTGGAGTTTAAATGCAAATGTGACCTCACATGACCACTACCATGGAAACTGCTCTGGATAGAATGCTGAGTGGATAGTGATGTTTGAGAGAAGTCTTCTTCAAGGTGTGAGGATAGGAAATAGCACTCATTTTTTATTTAAAAATATGCATAGAAAATTTTATTTATATAGCAAGTTCAAAATAATGAACTAACCACTTTTAGAGTTCCAAGGGTTTCCAGGTAAAGAAAACCCACATAAATAATTATCAGTAACCTTCCTCTACACAAGCACTAATCAATAAAACAACACAAAGAAAAACTAAAGACCTAATGAAAGGACTGAATGAACAGAAGAGAAGTCTCATGGGTGCTATAGGCTTAGAGATATAGGATAGTGTGTGTGTGCTGTGCAGGATAGGAGCGAGGAGTGCCACAGATCTTCATTAATATGTTTTCTAATTTACATAAATCTGTCTCAGTTCGCTTTCTGTCAAGATTAGAAGAATATTAAATCAGTCATATATATATATACATATACTATATATATATATATATATATTTTTTTTTTGGTAGGGTTTCTCCTTTACCCTAGCGTTTTGAAGTTTTCTATGTTCCAGAAAATTTGGGGATGCCTTTTGCTTTTTATCATCATGAGATTGCTCCCTTGAGATTGCTCAGGTGCGTACGGTATATAAGAAGAAGGCAATATTGTCAACTTTGTGCAGGTGTGAGATTTAGTTTTCCCGTGTTTGCCTGGACTTCTAGGAGTCTCAGAGCCCAGCGTTGGATGACCGCATAGCCTGAGCCGCCACCAGGCGGCCCCAGCACTTTCCAGAGGCATTTGGTGGAGTGCAGATCTTCTTCACTTGAATCACTTCCTAACGGTTAAAGTTTTTCCTGTTAACTCACTCCAATGGAACTGTATAAAAATGCTATACAAACTTTGCTCCCAATTAAAAAGAATGTGTAAATGTCTCTAAAAAATTTTCTGGAAGGACATTTAATACTATCAGACCCTGCTCTGAGTGTTTTATATGTATCATCTTTAACCTCCATTCCTTTCTAGGAGGTGGGTTGAGAGAAGTGACATAACTTCTCTTTAAATTCACAACTTTAAATTCACAAGGTAGAGGAAGAGTTTGCACCCAAACAGCCTACTGCCAGAGCATATGTGCTACATCACTGTGCTCTAATGCCTTTCCCTCCGATTGTTAACAGCATTTATTGGCATGGTGTGATTATAGCGGTTTTTTTTTTTGTATTTTTATGAAGCTGGAAACAGGGATAGACAGACAGACTCCCGCATGCGCCCGACTGGGATCCACCCGGCATGCCCACCAGGGGCGATGCTCTGCCCCTCCGGGGTGTCGCTCTGTCACGACCAGAGCCACTCTAGCGCCTGGGGCAGAGGCCAAGGAGCCATCCCCAGCGCCCGGGCCATCCCTGCTCCAATGGAGCCTCAGCTGTGGGAGGGGAAGAGAGAGACAAAGAGGAAGGAGAGGGGGAGGGGTGGAGAAGCAGATGGGCGCTTCTCCTGTGTGCCCTGGCCGGGAATCGAACCCGGGACTTCTGCACACTAGGCCGATGCTCCACCACTGAGCCAACTGGCCAGGGCCCGATTATAGCGGTTTTAATGTCTTCGTTTGCTCTTTTGACTTTGCCCAAATATTTTATCCTAAGTGAGTTGTATTTATAATCAGCTAACCGACAGCAGGAAATATAGGGTCATGGTTACAAACAAGGTATCTGGAGCCAACCTCCCTTGGCTCCAATTTCAACCCCTCTTCTTCCTATCTGTGTGAGCACGGCTGGCTAGCTCACCTCTCTGAGTCTCACCTTCCTTACTGGTAGAGTAATAATATCGATCTTATAGGATTGCTGTGAGGTGTCTATGGGTTAAACATAGATAAAACTAATTATAGCACTGCTTTAAGCACTTCATATTTAGATTATTAATAGTAGTCGAGTGAATGAGTAAGCAAACTACTGGGACTTCACATAGTTGCTTATTTCACTTGTGCCCCATTAATTTGGTTGGTCAGAAGGAGTCACTTTGAGTTGATAATAACTCCTCAGAGAGCAGAATGCAGAGATATTACCCCTCATCTCCAAAATAAGATTAAATTACGCCGAGGGCTGCTAGACAGAACCAAGCTGGAGTGGGAAAGGGATTGAGGAAGTTAACTTTGCAGGGGTCATTTCCTGAAGGTTTCTTTTCTATGGGAATCAGAGAAGAGTAATTAGAAGCTTAGGGCCTCATTAGAGACCTCCCCCCAGCCCCAAACCAGTAGCAAATCTCCTTGTCCCAGGCTTCTAATTGCCTTCCTGGAACTCCAAGGATAGGGCAGCAATCCAGGAAGCTATTAAGGGGTGCTCCTGAGGATGCTGGTGCTCACGTGCTACAGGGGTTGAAGATGTTTATGCGGAGGGTCCCCTAAAGCCCCACTGAGACAGCCTGTTCTGCTCTCGCCAGCCTAGTCTTCTGGCTTAGAGGAGGACCTCTTGGTCCTGCAAAAGGTAAGTGTGGCCATAGTAGATCAGAGCAAAACAATGAACCACAGCTCAGATTCACAATGCATTTGACAACCTGAATCTTGGTTTCTTTTCTAAAATGGGGTTGTCTCCTTTTTTTTTTTCTTTATAGAGTAGGGTTGCAGCTAGTGCAGTTAAAAAAAAAAAGCTAGGAAGATCCAACATGGCAGCAAAGTAGGTAGAAGCCAGACTAATCTGCTCGCACGACCAAACTGGAATTACAACTAAAATATATAAAAAGACCAAGCAACCTGAATGACTAGCTGAACAGGAGTCTTATAACCAAGGATTTATAGAAGAAGCCACATGGAGACGAACAGGAAGGGCAGGGACATGAAAAGGGGTGGCCTCATTCCCGCTCCCGTGGGCAGCGGCTGAGATCCAGGAGGGATAGCTCAGCTGCCGAGGTTCCTTCTGAGAAGCATGGGGTCTCCACCCCATGCTGGGATCCCCAGCACAGAGCACCAGGGCTGGAAAGAGTCGCCCACATAACATCTGGTGGTGAGAAGTATTGGGGATTCTGTCTGCCAAGAAGAGACAGGAGTGAGAGACACAGGTGCCCTCTTTAAAAAATTTTTTAAATTAAATTTATTAGGGTGACACTGGTTAATAAAATTATATAGGTTTCAGATTATAATTCTATAACACATCATATGTATATACTATTGTGTGTGTTCACCACCCAAAATCAATTCTTCTATCACCATATATTTGACTGCCTTTACCCCACCCCCTTCCTCTGGTAACCACCATAGTGTTATGTGTGTTTATGAATTTTTGTTTGTTTGTTTTTCTTGTCTGTTCATTTGTTGCTTTCAGTTTTATATTCCACATATAAATGAAATCATATGGCTCTTAACTTCTTCTGCCTGACTTATTTTGCTTTCCATAATATTCTCAAGATATATCCATGTTGTAGCAAATGGCAGTATTTTATCTTTCCTTATGTCTGAGTAGTATTCCATTGTATATATGCATGCCATCTTCTTTATCCGATCATCTAGCGAAGGCCACTTTGGTTGTTTTGATGTTTCGGCCTCTATGAGTAATGCTGCAATGAACAGCGGAGTGCATATATCTTTGTGAATGTTTTCAAACTTTTGGGGTAGATACCCAGGAAAGCGGCTGAACTACTGTGAGTTAGGTAGTGTTTATGCCCATCTTATAAATGAAAGAGCTGAGGTTCAGAGAATTTAAGCGACTGGCTGAGATCTGCCCCCCCCCCCAATGTGATATAACTTCAAAGCACTTTGGTTCTGTGACACCATGCTGGTCTGCCTCGCTGCTCTTTCAGAGGCTTGCTGGAGAATGTTTTTCTATATATTTATGAGTTTTAATTCAACTAAAGAATTACCAACTAAGTTTTTTTTTTCAAACAAGTTTTTAAAGAAAAGGGAAACTTAAATAGGGACTCTATTTTCATTTCTAGATGGAGCCACTTCTTTCCCCGAACACAGAGAGACTGTGGGTGGAAGAAGCTATGTTTGTTTTTTCACCCTTTAAACCTTTGGAGGACCCAAGTCCGCCCTGGCACTTTGAGTGGCCATCAAAGCATCTTGTAACTCATGCCTTTGTTCCCTTATCCTTTTAAAGTCATCACAAACAGATGATGCCAGTTCTGTTAGAGTGCAGAAGGAGAACAACTGTCATCTATGTCCATTTATTTCTATATATTCATCACTACATCCCCCGTGGCCAGGTCACTGCCTGGCACAGAGAATAAAGCAGGTTCTCTATGAATCTTTGTTACATGCTCCCAGCCGAGAGCAATGGCTACTTAACTTTAGGCACATCATACAAACTTTATTCCTCATCATTTAAAAATAACTTTAAATCTGACTTGGAGGATCTAAGTAGATTAGTTTCACTGAGCTATATAAATACTCTTCAGATCCATGGCTGTTTATTCTCCACAGTGTGTGTTATTATAAAACTGGTGTCTAGGCTCTTTTAACAATTTTTTTCCAAGTGCAAATGTTTTGCTTTTAGAATCATCTTCCCATTTTCTTGTTTGATCCACAGTAGCTCTTGACTCCCCTAGCTCAGTGTTATCTCTCTGCTCTAAGATGACAGGAGGAGCCTATTAAACACCAAAGCCTGCTGGGCTGTCTCGCTTCTGAAACCCCTGTTAGTTTTCTTAGGTTTCATGGACATTTTGGGGAGCAGACGATCTCAAGGTGTTTCTCCTTTAGCTTTGGGATATGTGAGAATTACATGTCCTAGCTGTGTTAACCATTAGCTGACATAAAAATCAAGCTGTGGGTCTCGAGCAGATGTAATTAATGTGGGAGATAGAGAACCCTAGAGTTACAGAAGTCCACCAGGAGAAGTCTGTCTGGAAGTGAAATATTTCTGTGCTTGGTCAACAGTTAGATAACAGACCTCTGAAAATGTGAAATGCCGACGTTGCTCAATACCATGGGGCGTGGTGGGCTCATGATGGTATTAAGGATTTACTTTCTTCCTGTGCATCCTTAAGAGCCAGCAGTTTCAACTATTTTGTGGGCTTCCGAAAACAGGAAACTGCTGCTTCAGTGTTTTGTTCATATTTCCACCAGCAATTTAGTTTATCTAAATAGCCTGGGACCAAATACTTTCCTCGGAGGCTGCAGGCTGCGCTGACCCGTGGTTCTTCTCCCTGCCTGGAGGTGTGCTGGAGTTGCTGTTTGTTTTCCCCAACCATCATCATTAAGGAATGGATCTGCTGGTCTATCTAGCATCTTATGATCTTATCAATCACTTTGGACCAATTCAGCAATGTAAACAATGTATCACAAGGCAAAGTGGGACTCTTCTTGGAGACAGCCAAACTTTTCAGCTCTGTGGAAGATCACTCACGCTGGGCAACCTTGGTTCTCTTTAAACTTTCCCTCTGCCCATTGCTCAAGGGGCATGTGATGCTCAGAAGGAGCGCTTGAAAGTGTGTTGTGAGTTAAGAGAGGCTCCCTGCTGTTCACTGTCTCAATGTGGGGGCCCAGGTCACTGTCTTGAGATTTGAATCGATGAAGATTTCAGAGCTAGCTTCAGGGACACAGACCTGGAGACCTTCCCAAGCTTTCTATTTTCTCCCTTGAGCCTCTGCCTTTCTTCATCACCCACAGCTCAGTCTGATGTAGGTTGAACCACTGTGCACGCACTGTCCTTCCAGCATCCACTTGGCCCGCTCCTCTAGGGGCGCTGCTATTGGCCGGCTGCCTATAGGGCTGATCCTTCTCATTATTCCGGCCTCTGGCCAACAAACCATTTTAGTTTGTATTTATTTATTTATCAATACCACTTTCCAAAAGATAGATATATATATATATATATATATATATATATATATATATATATATATAAAGCGGCTTTTAAAACTGCATGACATGTCGCAAGATAAAATAAATTAAAAATGAGGAATGAAATTTGGGCAAAGGAAAGGTCAGGTAGGCAGACAATAATGATGAGTCAGGAGCAAGGCTGGCTCGCTGTGCGGAAGGGGGGCGGGTCCTTGGTGGCTGCACACTCCTCGTTAGAATCCGATTTGATGGCAGCCCTGTTCGTCTCTTTCACCCCCCACCTTCATCCCTGCAGACAAGATACAGGAAAAGGGGATACTGCAGAAGGGAGAATGAGTTCAATGTTTCCAACTTTGAATTGGGATCACTTTCCAAAATCTTTACTAACTTATGTTATTCTCCTTCTTGTTCAAATGCAGAGAATAATGTATGTAAATTTTGGGTATAAAAAGGTGCTCACTACATGGTAACCCCTTATTACTACAGTGTATATTGGTGAGAAATGGGATGGCAGTTGGGAACAGGAGTCTGACAGACCAAGGTTCAAATTCCAGCTCCCTGATTGACTTAAACCAAATAAACCAAATGGCTTAAGCTCTGCAAGCTCCTGTTTTCCAGGCTATCATTAGAGATGATGACCAATATCTGGTGTTTAGCTGTTGTGAGAAGTAAATGAAGCAGTTTGTGTTAAACACCTAGAATGGTATCTGACATGGAGTGAGTGTTGTCTTAATGTTATTCTTTGTCATTATTATTAATATATGCTTTTTTTCGCTATCTCACTGAACTTTTTAAGAGAAGAATAAGAGACCATTATGTTACAGAACAAGATGCAGCACGTGAGGTGGATACAGGCCTGAAGATACAGGCCCAAAGATGGGATGACAGTAGCTTAAGCTTACACAGTACCTCAGTGGCAGAAACCAGACTTGAATTCAGGGTTGCAGCCATTGTTTCCAGCCTTCCTATTGTATCTGCTCTTTCTGGCCCATCATAAATCAACTGTCCCCCCACCATAACACTACTCTCCAAAGGAAAACAGTTGTCCTCCCCTAGAAGAGACCTAAAGGAGGAATGAAGTGGGTCTCCTGACTTGTGCCTTCCCAGGTGGGGCTGCCTGAAGCTAGGTTACAGCATCCTACTTCCTGTGCCAAAACAATGAGCTGTGGTGTAGGTTAACAGAAAGCACATGAATTTGGGGCCTGAAGCCCTGTTGCCATTTATGAATTGTGGGGTCCTGGGGAACTTGGTTTAACCAATTTGAGCTTCATTTTACTCAGCCATCAAATGAGGATACATTAAATTTCAACCTACTGGTTGAAAAATCACTTCTGTAACAATTACATGGGTTGTTTACTGTGTATGAGGCACAGGGTGTGTGTTTTCATGAATTAGCTCTTTATCTCTCACAATACAGCAGCGCTGTTGTTATTGCGATAGATGTCCAGACTGAGACTCTAGAGGTCAAGTGCCTTGCCCAAGGTCACACAAATAGAAATGACTGGTCTGGGCTTGCAATAACAAGCTGTGTCTGTCTCCAGGGCCCATTTTCTTTATCTCTAATGTTAGAATTCCAGCCTGACTTTTACATTAAGTGATCACAGGTTGAACGTTGAGCCTCTGATATCTGAGGTCTCTCACTCTGTACAGGGAGGCTGACACTTCTGAACAAAGTTACCTTGAAAGTGTCTCACAAAGACCTGAAAAACTCAGCATATTTTGTAATGGAAGTGGGGTGGTTCACCACAGGTGATTTATGTCTTTATTTTCTATTGTTTGGATAACGATGTGTGCAAATAAACATGAATAGTTGCCTGATTCCCAGAATTTCCGCTAGAATGTCATTTTCTCAGTGACCCTTCCCTAGCAGTCAGATTTAAAACTCCTCTCCTTACTTGGTTCTCCCAATTCCTCTCATCCTGCTGTTCTTTTAAAAATCTTTTTATAACACTTACAGTCTTCGATTATGGTAGAAAATATACTTTAAAAAATATATTGTATCTGCTTGGCAGTCTGCTAGCATGACTGTTCTACAAGGGCAAAGGTCTTTGTCTGTTTTGTTCTGAGCAGCCAGAAGTATGCGTGGCATGTGGTAAGTTCTCAGTAGGTTCTTACTAAATAAATAAGTAAATGCAGGACTCCCCCCCCCCATCTTAGTCAGGATGATTTGCGTGAATTCCTTTCAGAACATACCAAGTCATTGTTTTGGTCAAAGGTCAGAACTGGAATGACCCTTGAGAAAAGAAAGAAACTCCCAAATACTTACTTTATCAGGAATTCGGTGGGGGAAAACACCAGATGCTGACCTTTATTTCACCAGTGGTTCATTGGTCAACATTTCATTTTCTTATTTATCTGAAATCCTATGAGACCTTTCTCGAATTCAATTTTTATTTCAAAGTTGGAAGAATTACCAGAAGAATCACCTTTGAAGAGCACATTCAGTATTTTCATTACCCTAAATTTTCTGCACTGAAAGGTATAGAGGCAAGATTGGCCAAGTACCTGGCAAGAACTTATCTGTATTAGAATTCTAAACTCAGTGTGATGGCTTTGTCCCTTAATGAGCTGTGCAGGCTAATTCTGGAATGGTTTGATTCATGTATCTCACTGATTGATATTGATCTGGCATTTAAAAAAAGTGGAGCAGGTCCTTTGGCATAAGAGAAGAACTTGGAAACCAGGCCATGGCGCTTGGCAGGAACAGGGAGGAAGAAGTGACTTGGCCCGTAACAGGTTGTAGAGCTTCTAATAGTGCTTGTTCTTCATGGCTCACTGTACTGCACCCAAATCGATTGTGTTTATATGCGCATCAAAAGAACTGCAAAAATGCAGTTTTGGGACTCCAGGGGGTTGTGGACTAGGAGATAAGATTCCAAAATGTACATGAACTTAGAAGCATGTTACTCATGTTGTTGCATATTTTATTTTATTTATTTATTTTTATTTTTATTTTTTTATTTTTTTGCAATTTTCTGAAGCCGGAAACAGGGAGAGACAGTCAGACAGACTCCCGCATGCGCCCGACCGGGATCCACCCGGCACGCCCACCAGGGGGCGACGCTCTGCCCATCCTGGGCGTCGCCATGTTGCGACCCTCCTGGGTGTCGCCATGTTGCGACCAGAGCCACTCTAGTGCCTGGGGCAGAGGCCACAGAGCCATCCCCAGCGCCCGGGCCATCTTTGCTCCAATGGAGCCTTGGCTGCGGGAGGGGAAGAGAGAGACAGAGAGGAAGGCGCGGCAGAGGGGTGGAGAAGCAAATGGGCGCTTCTCCTATGTGCCCTGGCCGGGAATCAAACCCGGGACTTCTGCACGCTAGGCCGACGCTCTACTGCTGAGCCAACCGGCCAGGGCCATGTTGTTGCATATTTTAGAAAAAAATAATCCCAAGTGTGTGAGTCAGATTATGTGCTGGGCACGGTATGAACATTATGTCTTTCACAATAATATTGTGATTTGGTTTTGAAACTCTTATTAAACCAACAGAACGATTGAGGCTCAGAAAGATCAACTAACTTTCTCAAGGTCTCCAGGAATTTGAACCTAGGTCTGATTTCAAAGCCTATGTCCTTGAATACTCTACCACTAGGGTTTCTCCAACGAAGTGCAATTTCCTGGCTGTGCAATGAGGTTGGTGAAGTTTTTAGTTTGGAACCTATCAGAAGTTTGAAAATGTCTAAGGAACTGAGTTCTAGTGCTGGCTTTGCCTCTTGACTATGAAATTATGAACGGTAGTCACTTTATCTCTATGACCCTCATCTTCTTCTCTTGCAAATGGGATTAACAATTTGTGCTTCAAATGAAATAACATTTGTAAAGAATGTCAAGTGCTTTACATATCTAGAAGATTGTTACCGTTACTAAAAGTGATCAAACCCAGCCATGGTCACCTTAATTTATCTTTAATGAGTCTTTATTTTTTCATTTCAGTGTGTAACCTAGGACTCATGGCAGAGAATGGCACTGTGGTGACGGAATTCATTCTGATGGGGTTCCAGATGCAGGCAGAACTGCAGATGGGACTCTTCTTTGTGTTCTTGGTTCTTTATCTCATTACCATGGGGGGCAACCTGGGCATGATCATGCTGATTCAGAGTGATGCTTGTCTCCAGACTCCCATGTACTTCTTCCTCAGCCACCTTTCCTTCCTGGACATTGGCTACTCCTCCGTTATTGTCCCTCAGTTGCTTGAGAGCTTGCATACTGATAAGATGGTCATTACCTATGAGTGCTGTGTGACCCAGTTCTTTTTTTTCACACTCTGTGCTAGTACTGAATGTCTCCTTTTGGCTGTAATGGCCTATGACCGTTATGTGGCTGTGTGTAACCCCCTCCTTTATGCCACTGCCATGACACCACAGACATGCCTGGGGCTGGTGGCCGGGGCATATGCTGGTGGCATGCTGAATTCTGTGATCCGTACTGGGTGTACCTTCTCAATCTCCTTCTGTAAGTCCAACTATGTAGACTTCTTCTTCTGTGACCTTCCACCCCTGCTGAAGCTTGCCTGTAGTGAGACCAGGCTACGGGAACGAGTGATCTACCTCTTGGCTTTCTTGGTCATTACAACCAGCATTTCAGTGATTCTTATATCCTACTTGTTCATCATTTGGGCTATTCTGAAGATTCATACAGTAGATGGCAAAACCCAGACTTTCTTTACCTGTGCTTCTCACATGACTGTAGTGGCGCTTTTCTTTGGGACACTTATATTCATATACCTGAAAGGTAACATGGGCAAATCCCTCAGGGAGGACAAGATTGTATCAGTATTTTACACTGTGGTCATTCCTATGTTGAACCCGATCATCTATAGCCTGAGAAACAAGAAAGTGAAGGAGGCTCTGAAGAAAGCCCTTGAGAGGATGAGGGTTCCCAAGTAGCATAAGACCTGAGCTCCATCAATTCAGAAGTTTCTGCAAATCATTGTATGAACTTTTTGGCTTGTCCTCTTAACACATGAACCAGATCTAATAATTACAAAGACATATTGGGGCAGAAAATTATACCTTGGGTTTCAGCAATTTATTTATTAGCTCTATGACCTTGATCCGGAAATTCTCTGCTTCAGTTTCACATCAGTAAAAATGTCTGCCTTGCTATGATAAAAGCTAGGATTAAGAGACATAGAATGCCAAAGGGCTTTATGAATAATAACATGCTATAAAATGTAAAATTAATTTTTCTGAACTGACCTGGGTATTGTTGAGTGTTTTCTTAGCTACTAGAATTTTTTTTTCTACAAAGCTAAGTTTTGCTCCTTGAATAGTTACAAAACAATAGCTTATTATTTCCATAGTAAGGGCAGTCACATCCTTTTGGTTGTGAGTAGTGAGGTGGAAATCAGCCTTAACATTCAATCATATCCAACTTTGGCATTTGTCATGGAAAATACAAGTAGCTAAACAGAGGAAGGAAAAGATAAAGGGGAAAGGAGATGTGAGTGGGAAATGTTGAATGAGAATATGTTAGCCTATGTCCCAAGATAATGTGGAGGACACTGTAGAAAAAAATAAAGATATAATGAATTGCATTAATAATTAGAAACAACTTTATCTTGATGTAGAGCTGCATTGAGTCCCATTTATAACTTTTGAAAAACTTTAATCACCCAAGGTCAGCAAGCTTTATTTTATTTCTGAAGCATTGTTCATGGATCATCGGCCTCAATCAACTCAAGCTGTTTTTTTTATTCGTCCACAATGAAAACCACTATCTACTTCTATTTCCTGTAAGACATTTACTATATAATTGACAACTATGAATCCAAGCGCCATCTTTTAATGACCTCCACATCTGCTAGAAATAGTACTTGGGAAACAGTTCCACGGAGAGTCAGTCTTATGCATTAGATCAGCAAATATTTACTGATGATCTACTATATATTGGACATAATATTAGGTTTCAGCACATAGTAATAAATAAGACAGACATGATGCTTCCTGAAGATTAAGACTGGGAGCATAGACAGATATTAAACCATTACACAGTGAATTGATTTTTTCATTTGATACTGAAAAGTGGAACAGAAGAAGCCCAGGCTATTGTTATGCTGTATAATAGAGTTCTGACCTAGCTTGGTGTGGTCAGAAGCCTTCCTTGAGGGAACTAACATTTAAATTGAGGCTTAAAGAATAAGTATGTGGCAGTCATGGGTGGGATAGACTATTCCAGAAAGAAAGAGTTGCAAATGCAAGGACCTGTGAAGCAGGATGCCTTCAGGAACTGAGAGATGTGAGCAGCTTCAGCGGGAGCAGTGAGGGGTTTATGTGAGACGCAGCTGGTGAGTTCAGGAGAAACGAGGTCACAGAGAGCCTTGCAGGCTCACCTGGGCACTTGTGGAGTTTGCTCCAAGAGCAAGGCATAAAAGGACCCTATCTGAATTTTAAAAAGATCACTTTGATTGTAATGTGATGGGTGGAAGGAGATGGAAGGAAACACAACTCCTTCATCTAGGAAAAAAATGGCGTCCCAGCGAGGTGCTTCATTTGCACACAATATTATATGCTTCATTCTGGAGTAGTGTTAGGCCACAGAAAACTAGCAGGGGTATGGTCATGACAGTGATTTAGGACTGATTCTTGGCAGAATGGTGAAACTGAGGAAATACACTTTTAGAGGCAACCATTTTTAATTTATTTTTATTTTTATTGGTACCTTTTTCCTTCTTTGAACTGTTACTTCCTTGAGGTATACTCACATATATACCATGTGTTCCTTCATCAAAATGGTCATCAACTAACCCCTCTTAATAAGCTGACACATTTTAATTAACACCTAGAATAAGCCAGGCTGTATTCACAAGCTGAAGAAGTCATCCCCTACAAGGCTTCTTGCATACCCAAAGGCAGGAAAAACTTTCAACTTGAAAAACAAATAAATAGGCAAAATGCTAATCAGAATGTATGCTATTTTGGTAGGCGTGGGAGCTGCCTCACACTCCGCCTGCCTTCTACATGGTAAGTGCTAACCAATTCTTTCTAAAAATGAATGACTTTTGGTGCATGTACAATATTTGATGTATGTACAGTTGCTTCAGGGCTGCACAAAGTGGATAAAACTAAAATGCGTTTTAGTGTGTTTCAGGGGATTGCCTTCCGATTAACGTGAGAATGCATGGGAAGAAATGGCATCTATGTTGAATTTCCAATTACATATATTAATAAATGAATGAAAACATTCACAAAGTATCTAATATGCGTCAGGCTCTGTGCCAAGAGTTTTTATTTATCTCATTCTTAAAATAGACTCTACATATAATCTTTTAGAAAAATAGAATCCTGTGATGATTGATTTTCTTGTGTCAATTTGACCAAGTCAAATGGTGCCTTGATATTTGGCTAAATATGACATATATCTGGATACTTATGAGGATGTTTCCAGAAGAGATCAGCATTTGAATTGGTGAACTCAGTAACCTAGGCTGTTCTTCCCAACGTGAGTGGGCATCATCCGATTGGTTAAAGGCTTGAATAGAACAAAAGGCCAAGGAAGGGAGAGTTCATTCCTTCTTTTCCACCTGACGGCATCAGCTGGAACACTGATCCTTTGCACCTGGACTGGATTTATACCATCGGCTTCCATGGTTCTCAGGCCTTCAGGCTAAACTGCACCACAGCTTTCCTGGGTCTCCTGGGTTGCAGAACTTCTCGGCTTCCATATAAAGAAGCATACAAGATAATTCCTTATAACAAATCTCCTATGCAGTAAAAGAAATCCATCACCTCCAAAAGTTTCCTAACACCTTTTTATTATGATTGCTTTGTGATAAGTACACTTATCATAAGATTTACCTTCTTAGCAAGTTTTTAAGTATACAATAGATTGTGGTAAGATTTCATGGGTATATACTTGTCTTTGAGCTCATCGCGTTGTATACATTAAGTAGTACATTTTTTTAAATATGTCAATCATACATCAACAACATGGTTTAAGAAAAATCTCTATAATTATATCCTATTGGTTCTGTATTTCTAGAGAATCCAGTTGGTAATAGTGTACTTATTTTCTTTATATCCCCTTTTTTTGAAATTATAAATTCTTAGCTGTAACACTTTGGCTTTAATCTACTAAAAATGATATAGAAAAAATGAAGAAAGCAGACTTTCAGACCTTGAACTGACCCATTTATCTCAATACATCAAGAGGTCAAAACACCATGTTCTCATCATTTAGAACACCAAAGAGTGACATCACCAAGATGGTAGCATGAGACCACACCATCTGTTCTCCACAAAGGCCAGCACTTCAGCAGCTACCCATGAACAAAAACAGCTCTGGGAGAGCTTAGAGGTCCATGCAAGAAATGTCAGCAACACAGTGGAACAAAAAACCTGAGAAAAATTATACAAAAAGGTAAACAAGGACAGCTTTGTTTTGCCTGCAATCATTCCATCCCCAAGGCTGGCACTGCTCAGTGCCAAGAGGGAAACGTCCCAGCTAGAGAGTTTCCCTCAGTGAGAAAGAGACAGTGGGGTGAGTGACCAGTGTCCCCTGCCTTTTGGTATCTGCACAAAAAACCTACTTCGGTTTTATCCCAGCCAGGGATGGCAAATATGAGACGTGAAGAGATGGCTAGGCACAAGGAAAGAGGGCAGGGGCTTCCAGTATCAGCCACAAGGTGGGAGTGACTGTGGTTCCCAGTGACCTGCTCTGCAGAAGACCCCAGAGACTTCACCACTGAAAAAAACCACAGGTGAGCACAGCCTCCATGAACCCCAGGCAGATTTTACTGGTTTTCAACCAACAGGTTTTCATGTTTGCAGATGCCAGCCACCTGAGCTTTTTCCACCTCTTTATCTCATCTCTCTCCTCCACACAGAGCCAGGGATCCAGCAGCGGACAGCCCAGGCCTCTGCCGCCCTGTGAGTACAAAGTTCCAGCCTAGAATACTGCAGCTGCCCCCCGCTGTGTGAGCGCCTGCAGGCTTGACCTCTGTCACTGGCCTCCATGGCTGTGAGTGTACTTGTGGCGAGACCCTGGAAGAGCTAAGATATGTGCCAATAGCCAGGGTCTGATGGCAGCTCTTGGGCCTGGATTTGGACCTGACCCCTGTTCCTAGATTGCGCCACTGGGCTCACCTATAGCTAGCCCTTCCAGCTGTGCACATGCTCACTTCCAGCCTGACTCTTTGTACTGGCTTCCAGGCTGTGCGCATACCCAGGGGGAGATGCTGCAGCCACAAGAGTGCAAGCCAACATCCCTTGACAGCAAAAGCAAAGGCAACAAAAGCAAAAATCAACAAGTGGGTTTACCTTAAGCTAAAAAGCTTCAGCAAAGCAAAAAAAACCCAAACACCATCTCTCCCCCCAAAAGCAATCTGCAGAATAAGAGAAGATATTTGCAAAAACCATATATCTGATAAAGAGTTAATGCCAAAATATCTAAAGAACTTATATAACTCAGTAGCAATAAAATAAACAATCCAATTAAAAATGGGCTGAGTACCTGTGTAGACATTTTACTAAAGAAAACATACAAAGAGACAATAGGCACATGAAAAGGTGCTGAACATCACTAACCATAAGGAAAATAGAAATCAAAACAATGGTGAGATATTGCCGCATGACTGTTAGAATGGCTATCATCAAAAAGACAAGAGATAACAAATGCTGGTGAGAAAATGAAGAAATGGAAATTCCGGTACACTGTTGATGGGAATGTAAATTGGTATCGTCACAATGAAAACAGTATAGAGGTTCCTCAAAAAAATAAAATAAAAATAGAAATTAAAACAAAACTACCATATGATCCAGTAATCCCATCTCTGGGTATATATCCAAAGGAAATGAAATCAGTATCTTAATGTTCTCCCCATAACAACAACAAAAACAAAATGTTAGTAATTCTGTGAGATGAAGAATGTGTTAACTAACCTCATCGTGGTAAACATATTTTTTTTGTAACAGAGACACAGAGAGGGACTGACAGACAGAAAGGGAGAGAGATGAGAAGCATCAATTCATTGCAGCACCTTAGTTGTTCATTGATTGCTTTCTCGTATGTGCCTTGACTGGGGGGCTACAGAAGACTGAGTGATCCCTTGCTCGAGCCAGTGACCTTGGGCTCAAGCTGGTGAGCCTTGATCAAACCAGATGAGCCCACGCTCAAGCTGGTGACCTCGAGGTCTCGGACCTGGGTCCTCTGCATCCCAGTCCAACTCTCTATCCACCGCACCACCACCTAGTCAGGCCGTGGTAAACATTTCACAACACATTATGTGCAGCAAATCATTGCATGGTGCACCTTAAACTTACACCATGTCATTGGTCAATTACATGTCAAAAGAGCTAGGAGGGAAAAAGAACAATGCCAATACTTTAATTATGATTTCCTTTTTATCGCATATAATTAATTTAAGTGCATACCTGTTGATGTAAAGCCAAATTAACTAGGTTATTCCACAAGGGCATGGATATAGGATACAATGATGGAATGGAACCCACACCATACATAATCTTGGGCCTTTGGTTCGAGCATATATTTATATATTTGCTTTTGTGTACAGGTATGGATATCATCTTGGAGATTCATAACACTTCAGATAAGAACAACAACAACCACAAAGAAATTTTTTTATTTTTTATTTTGGTCATTGAGATCTATGTAGTACAGATAGAAATACTTTTCAGGTTTCTTTTTCTGCCTCCCCTGGCTCACAGCCTCTTTGTCTAACTTACAGGGAAGGGATCATGCCATCATAGTCTTGTGCAAAGGACCACAGGCTGCTCAGGGCCCAGCATCCCTCCTCCTCCCACGGATCTCCTGTGCTTTTAGCAGCAAGGGTGGTAGAAGGTTAAAAGAATGAAGCATTTTGGTTAAAAGGTGCTTTTATTTTTTTAATTGGTGATGGAGTTCAAAGCAGGTAAGATAGCTCTAGGTTTTTTTCTTCTTAATTTATTGGGGCGGCATTGGTTAATAGGATTATGTAGGTTTCAAGCGATAGCTCCAGGTTCCACATCTCATTTTGCCTGACGCTGAATTCAAACCTCAAACAATATTTTCTCCTGAATCTCAGATAGAGTGTGTAGGAGGATAAATCACTTGAGAAGTTGGGGAAAGCTGACAGAAGTGAAAGGAAAGTAGGCTGCCAGCCTCCCTGTGGCGTATCTACCAGGTTGTGCGTGAAGATCAAGATGCTTCGTGGACATTATACAGTTCATCCTTTTAATCCTGTCGGGGAAGGGGGCCTCAGCTGTTTTCACTTATCTCTCTTGAAAAACCATGAACTTTTCTGAAAACTGTTCAAAAGAACATTATGTCTTTCTCTCAACTTACCTTTATCCTTATTTAAAACATAATATTGCAAACACACACACACACACACAAATGACAGCAAGAACAATAACAAAAGGGCTTTTTTTCCCCTTGTAATGGAATGAACATCTGAATTCTTTTTGATTCTACTCTTAGTAAATGTGCTTCTTTCGGTTTTGAAAACCCCCAAAAAGCTATGTATAGATAGCCCTGTTACTTTATATTTTCACTCTAGATATGGTCTAAAATATTTTATTAATTAACCAATAACTATTTTCTAAAGGGTCGCTATATGCCAGGCAGAGTGCTAGAAGTTTGGGAGCTATTTCAATGATGAGAATAGGTAAACCTCTCTTTCCTTGTAGAGCACACATCTTAATGGAGGAGGTAGACAGTAAATGAAATATAGTAAATAAATAAATGATACAGTAAGCAATGTAGTATGTTAAAAGGTATTAAGTGCTATGGAAAAAAAACTGAAGACACAAATTTTATAACATGAGTGAGTAATTCCCTGTGTCACAGATACTGGAGGAAGAGCTAGGAGGTATTTATTTCCTAGGATGAACATAATTTCGGTTTTATCCATTTAATGACATCTCCCTATCTTCCCCACGCTCCAGCCCCTGAAAACCACTATTGTGTTCTGTGCTGCTATGAGTTTGACTATTTCAGATGCTTCATATAAGCAGAATAATGCAGTATTTGTCCTTCTGTGACTGGCTTATCTCCCCAGGTTCACCCATGTTGTTGCAAATGTCAGAATTTTCTTTTTAAAGGCTGAATAATATTCCACTGCACGAATATACTACACTTTATTTATTTATTCATCTTTGATGTCCATTTAGGTTGTTTCCATTTCTAGGCTATTGTGAATAATGCTGTTATGAATATTGGTTCAAGTCCTTATTTTTCATTCTTTTGGGTGTAATACCTAGAAATGGAACTGATGGACCATTTTCAGTGTCTTTACCCTTTTACACTCCAATCAGCAATGCACTAGGTTTTAGGTTTCCCACATCCTCACTGACTTGTTATTTTCTGTTTTTCCTCTTTGCTAGGCATTCTAATGGTTATGAAGTAATATCTCATTGCAGCTTTGATTTTCATTACTCTAATGATTAGCGATGTCTAACATCTTTTTATGTACTTCTTGGTCATTTGTATATCTTCTTTAGAGTAATATATATTCAAGTCCTTTGCTCATTAAAGTTTTTGTTGGTCATTGTTGAGTTGTATGAGTTCTTTATATATTCTGGATTTGAATCCCTTGTTAGATACATGATTTGCAAATATGTTTGCTCATTCTGTGGTCTGCCTTTTCACTCTGCTTATTGTGCCCTGTAATGTACATCGTTTTTAATTTTGATGAAGTCTATTTCCTCTATTACTTCTTTTGTTGTGCTCTTGGTGTCATGTGTAAGAAATCACTGCTAAATCCAGTGTTATGGAGCTTTTCCTTATGTTTTCCCCCAAGAGTTTTTCAGTTTTAGCTGTTATGTTTGGGTCTTTGATTTATCTTGAATTAATTTTTGTATGTGTTGTAAGGTAAGAATCTAACTGAATTCTTTTGCATGTGGGTATCCAGTTTTTCCAACACCATTTATTGAAAAGAATCACTCAACTAACATTTGCTGAACTCCTTAGTACCATGAGAAGAAGTGTGGTATCAAAAGTCATGAGACTTCCAGAAGAAGACTCTGAACAAACCTACGGGCTCTCCTTTCTTTCTTCTGTATATTGTTGGCTCCATTGTATCAATGGGCAAATTAAGCCTGGGACATTAAATAATTCCAGGTACTACAGCTAAGTAGAAACTGCTTTTTTTTTCTTTTTCCTTGTATTTTTCTCAAGTTGGAAATGGGGAGGCAGTCAGACAGACTCCTGCATGCGCCCGACCGGGATCTACCTGGCATGCCCACCAGGGAGCGATGCTCTGCCCATCTAGGGCGTCGCTCTGTTGCAACCAGAGCCATTCTAGCACCTGAGGCAGAGGCCATGGAGCCATCCTCAGCTCCCTGGCCAAACTTGCTCCAATGGAGCTTTGGCTGTGGGAGGGGAAGAGAAGGGACAGAGAGGAAGGAGAGGGGGAGGGGTGGAGAAGCAGATGGGCGCTTCTCCTGTGTGCCCTGGCCGGGAATCGAACCTGGGACTCCTGCACGCCAGGCTGACGCTCTACCACTGAGCCAACTGGCCACGGCTAGAAACTGTGTTTTAAAGTTGTTATTGAGCAGGTGATAAACATATTATTTACTTTCAGAGTTAATCTGGGGTACGGGAGACTCCTCAAGGAGGACAAATCCAGACCTGCAGGACAGTGAGGTTTGCAAAACTGTCTTCAGCATGAACATTGCTTTCATAATACAAAAAATATAAAGTAACACTTTTCTGTTTATGGCTCGCAGGGCTGCATAAACAGCAGGAGGGAAGCATTGGATAAGAGGTCTGAACTCAACAGGCTGGGAGAATATAGAATAAGCGGGTATTATCTCATCATAACCATGTGGACACAACCAATCTGCTGAGAAAAAAACACTTCTAGATGATGTGGTCAGTGAATTAATTTTATTGATTTTTAGAGGAAGAGGGGGAGAGAGAGAGAGAGCATGAGAGAGAAAAGAGAGATGAGAAACATCAGCTCATCTATTTGGTTGTTTATTGATTGCTTCTCATACATGCCTTAACTGGGGGCTCAAGCTGAGCCAGTGACCCCTCGCTCAAGCCAATGACCTTTGGGCTCAAGCCAGCATGTGGTCAGTGAAGTAATGTCTGGTTTCTATTTCTTTACCTGGCATGGAACTACCCCAGGCATTAACACAAATGTCTTGGTTGTGATGTGACTCAGTTTCCCCCGTAGCTCTAAGTGCTTGTGTGTCTTGTCCAGTTGGAACCATCATCTACCGTGGGTAAGGGAATTGGGGTAGAAAGACACTGTTGAACAGTTCAGATTTCCCTTTTATCAGGAACCTTGGCAGAGACACTATAGAGTTCACTACACCCCTGTTGCATTTCCTAGGAGATTGAAGAAAACAGACAAACTGTGCGGAAATCCTTTAGGCCAGGAGAACAGAGGTCCTGAGTCCCAGAAATGATTGCTTGAGTAGAATCAAGAGGGCGGGTATAAGAATCTGGAAAGATGCAGGTGTGCGCTAGTTCTGGAAGCCATGACGTAATGGGGGACAAGTTGGATGAGAAAAATAAGGATAAGAACAATTAAAATTATAGAATCAGAACATTAAAAACGAGCTCATTGCTGATTTCCCTACAGAAAGGCTCTTTCTGTGTGCAGTGAATGGAGAGCCAGGTCCCGGACACATTAGCGTCAGCAAGGGAGTATCACATTTAAAATAGCATGGACAGTGTTTACTTGGAAAATATCTCATTGTTTTAACTTGTATTTCTTTCATTATTAATGAGGTTCAAAATAGTCTCATTTGTTTGCATCATTTATATATTTTTTGTAAATATTTTTATGTGCTTTGCCAATTGACTTGTAATAGTAATTTGTATATTGGGGAAATCAGTCTTTTGTTCATCATTTGTGTTGCAAATCTGTCCCCAGGTTTGTCTTTTGAGTGTGTGTATGGTGCTTTTAGCTTCCAAAAAAGTTAAAACTTAATGTAGTTAGATTTATCCCTTTTTTTTCTTTGTAGCATCGAAGTTTCCTATTGTGATTAGAAAGTCCTCTCTAAGATAAATTATTTATCCATGTTTATCCTTAGATTTGTCAAAATTTCAGTTTCTTTTTATGTCCAAATTCTTGGATTCATCTGGAAGTTATTTTGCATTTCTTTGGGAGATGGCTCGGTGAGTCTCCCCACTGGAATGTGAGCTCAGGAAGGCGGGCACTGAGCTTTTACTTCAGCTGGCCAATGGTATGCGGTGTCTGGCACCTGGTAGGCATCCGGTAAGCACTGTAATTAGTACTTGAATGAAATTCTCAAAGATAAAGGGATGAACTGAATCTACCAGAAGGAAAACTTTCATCTCTGGATTTTATCTTTTAAAAGGAATAAAAACAGAGCAGACCAGGTCCAGAACGTAAAAACCAAGATGATGAAGGACCTAGAAATCAAGTTAGACCAGGAACTGGGGATGCTGTCATGGAGAAAACTCACTGGGGATCTCTTCCTTTGTCTAGTATTAAGGAGAGGGACAAGACCAGAAGGAAATGTTTTGGCTTTCAGAGTTTAAAGAAGACCTCTGGAATGAACTGCTCAAAGAGGGAATGCATTGTGTTTGGAGATGGTGAGCTTTTTTTTCCCTTGGGGCGCTCAAACATGCACTTCCGTGATTCCTGGGGATTGTTGTAGAAGAGTCAAACAAGAGTCCAGCAGCTGAGAGATATTGGTCAAAGATAATTCAATAGGGAGGGGTGGATAATTGTGAATGGGAGAAGCTCTGTCCTGCCTAAAGGAGCAGCCACCTCTGAACCTGGCAGGTTTCCTCAGTGGGTAGAGCATCGACCTGGCATATGGACATCCTGGGTTCGATTCCCAGTCAGGGCGTACAAGAGAAGCCACCATATGCTTCTCTTTCCTTCTCTCTCCCCCTTCTGTTCATCTTCTCCTCTCCCAGCAAGTGGCTTGACGGGTTCAAGCGTTGGTCCTGGTCACTGAAGATAGCTTGGTTTGTCAACCTCAGGTGCTAAAACTAGCTTGGTTGATTCAAGCTTGGCTCCAGACGGGGTTTGCTAGGTGGATCCTGGTTGGGGCTCATGCGGGAGTCTGTCTCACTATCTCCTCTCCTCTCACTTAAAACAAACAAACAAACAAACAAACAAACAAACAAACAAAGGAGTAGACACTGCTAAATCCAGGCAAGTATTACTCTATGTTAAAATAAGATTTTTTTCAAGAAAAGTTTAAAATTAAAATTTTAAATGAGAAAGTATTGATTTTTAAAACATTTTTTTCTTATAAATTGAGCCAAACAAAATTTATCTGCTGGCTGGATTTCTTTTCATGTCTACCAGTTTGCAACCCCACTTTAAGAAAGCAGAGAATTGCCTGTGGAATATCCCAGTGTCTGGACTAGATGACCTTTCAAAACTCTTCTCTCCCTGGCTCTCTGATTTCCTGAGTTACATAAATGGGAGGCATTATTAAGAGTGTCAGTATATCAGAGTGTGGTGGTTACCAAGGGTGGGGGGGGAGGGAGGACATGGGAGGGAGGGAGGGAGAGAGTTAGGGGGAGGGGGAGGGGCACAGAGAACTAGATAGAGGGTGACGGAGGACAATCTGACTTTGGGCGAGGGGTTTGCAACATAATTTGATGACAAAATAACCTAGACATGTTTTCTTTGAATATATGTACCCTGATTTATTAATGTCATCCCATTACCATTAATAAAAATTTATTAAAAAAAAAAAAAGAGTGTCAGTATATCACTAGATGATGACTGAGCAGATGAGAAGAGTGGATGGGATAAAGGAAGAATTAGGCTTTGATGGGGGAAGAGGGTTTCTGGAGTTAGTCTGCCATGTACAACTGATTATTATTTTATGGCAATAACTATTAATTGCTGGTAATAACAGAGTGTGAAGAAGTTACACAAGCAAGTCTTAAAAGGAGAGAGAGTCAGGAAATATTTAAAGTGGTAATGGAAAGATATATTTAGAGATAGAAAGGGGGACAGAGGGGGGAAGAGGGGGGAAGGAGGGAGAGAGATTAGAGGGAGGAAAGCAGTTTTGGACTGAAACTTACATGCACAAAACGGAAAATGAAGAGTTTAAAGTCTCTGCTCTTAGACCAGTGTCCTGGAGGCATGGAGTCTTCTGCAGGCTGCAACATTCACTGAAAAGGTAGAGCGTTTTGGCTTAGCAATAAAAATCAATGCTATGGATTTTTTTTTTGTTCTGTGATGAAGCTGAGACAACCTAAAAGGAGTGGGAGTTGTTATGCTTCCCAAGCTGACATAATGTTGCTGCATCTTTTTATCCGTTATTGGGGAGGGTCAAGTGCACAGCCAAGGAGAGAGGGTGTTTCTTCACGTGGCACTTGTGTCTCAAAGAGAGAATCCCTTCACTGATATCCTGATCATTGTTTCTGGAGAACATAAAGAAAGAATTCTTAAAATGAGGCCAGACTCTTCATCTAGCCTTCATGTAGTGGGAGGTCTGGATTCCATCTTGATGTGACCCACAGCTGTGTATAGCAACATGGTCTATTTCTTGAAGGTACTATTTGAGCTGTATCCCAGGATACTTGTAATTTATTTGAATTAACTCATTTATTGACATCCTACTGGGTATCAGATGTTGTGGCCAGTTAGGAATAATGGCAGGAGTCTGTATTTAGATGTTTACCAATGGTTTCTTGAGAGAGAGCTTTTTATTCTTAATATGTAATATTCATCTATATACCCAGAGGGTTTTAATTTTAGAGGGGTTTCTTGCACTAAGACTTTGGTAACTTGATGATAACTATGTGCCTTTATTTCAGGAAAACAAGTGTACAATCACATTTTGCTATCAAGAGCATAAATAAAAGTGGCATTTATGTTTATTTATAGGAGAAAAAAAGAAAAAGTTTTTATAATTAAAGTTCACTTTTTTTTTATAGACTATTTAATTTCAGGCCTCCTAAGGGTGAGTCCCTATATATCATTTGGACTATTTAAATTTTATCATATCTCTATTTCTTTATTTCCATATAGATAAGGTCTGGCCATGGTTACTGAATACTACTATGAACTGAATTTTATTGCTTCCAATTTACATCTTCAATGTGATTATATTTGGACTAAGGAAATAATTAAGGCTAAGTAAGGTCATAAGGGTGGGGCCCTAACTTGATAGAATCACTGTCTTTATAAGAGGAGACACCAGAGATCTCTCTCTCTCTCTCCACCATGTGAAGACACAGCAAGAAGGCGGCCTCCTAAACGCCAGGAAGAGAGCTCCCACCAGCATGCAAACATGCTGGCACTCTGCTCTTGGATTTCCAGCCTCCAGAACTGTGAGAAAATAAATATCTGTTGTTTAGGAACCAAGTCTTCTTTGAATGTTTGATAAAATTCGCTGGTATAGCCGTCAGGGCCTGGACTTTTATTTTTGGGGAGGTTTTTAATGGTTTTTTCTATTTCTTCTCTACTGATAGGTCTGTTTAGGCTTTCTGCTTCTTCTTGACTCAGTCTAGGAAGGTTGTATTTTTCTAGGAATTTATCCATTTCTTCTAGGTTGTTGAATTTAGTGGCATAAAGTTTTTCATAGTATTCTACAATAATTCTTTGTATATCTACAGTGTCCGTGGTGATTTCTCCTCTTTCATTTTGGATTTTGTTTATATGAGTTCTTTCTCTTTTTTCCTTGGTAAGTCTTGCCAAGGGTTTGTCAATTTTGTTGATCTTTTCAAAGAACCAGCTCCTTGTTCTATTAATTTTTTCTATAGTTTTTCTGTTCTCTAATTCATTTATTTCTGCTCTGATTTTTATTATCTCCTTTCTTCGGCTGGTTTTGGGTTGTCTTTGTTCTTCTTTTTCTAGTTCCTTAAGGTGGGAAGTTAAGTGGTTCACTTGGGCTCTCTCTTGTTTGTTCATATATGCCTGAAGCGATATGAACTTCCCTCTTATCACTGCTTTTGCTGCATCCCAGAGATTCTGATATGTCGTATTGTCATTTTCATTAGTCTGTATATATCTTTTGATCTCTGCACTTATTTCTTCTTTGACCGATTCATTTTTTAAAAGTATGTTGTTTAGTTTCCACATTTTTGTGGGATTTTTTCCTCTTTTTTGCAGTTGAATTCTAGTTTCAAGGCTTTATGATCAGAAAATATGCTTGGTACAACTTCAATTTTTCTGAATTTGCTGATGTTGTTTTTGTGGCCCAACATATGGTCAATTCTTGAGAATGATCCATGTACACTGGAGAAAAATGTATACTCAGTCACTTTGGGATGAAATGTCCTGTAGATGTCTATCATATCCAGGTGCTCTAGTGTTTTGTTTAAGGCCACTATGTCTTTGTTGATTCTCTGTTTGGATGACCGATCTAGAGCCGTCAGCGGTGTATTGAGGTCTCCAAGTATGATTGTATTTTTGTCAGTTTTTGTTTTAAGATCAATAAGTAGCTGTCTTATATATTTTGGTGCTCCTTGGTTTGGTGCATATATATTAAGAATTGTTATGTCTTCTTGATTCAGTGTCCCCTTAGCCATTATGAAATGGCCATTTTTGTCTCTGAGTACTTTTCCTGTCTTGTAGTCAGCATTATCCGATATGAGTATTGCTACACCTGCTTTTTTTTTGGATGTTATTTGCTTGGAGTATTGTTTTCCAGCCTTTCACTTTGAATTTGTTTTTATCCTTGTTACTTAGATGAGTTTCCTGTAGGCAGCATACAGTTGGATTTTCTTTTTTAATCCATTCTGCTACTCTGTGCCTTTTTATTGGTGAGTTTAATCCGTTTACATTTAGTGTAATTATTGATACTTGTGAGTTTCCTATTGCCATTTTATATCTTGCTTTCTGTTAGTTATGTGTCTTGTTTGATCCTTCTCTTTCATTTTTCTATCTTTTGTTTTTATTTGGTTGTATTCCATACATCTTTCCTCTGTTGCTATCTTTTTTATCTCATGTGCTTCTGTGGTGGTTTTTTCAATGGTGGTTACCTTTGAGTAATGAAAAGGGTCCCTACCCTGTTCATTGTAGCGAACTATTTTGTGAGTACTTTAATATCTGTTGTTTAAACCACCCAGTCTATGGTATTTTGTTATGGCGGTCCCAGCAGACTAATATAGTACAGATGCAGAAATCGAGGCAAAGAGAACTTCCAAGTATTAATAAGAATGGTGAACACTTGACCTGCATAAAGAGAACCTGAGTTCTCTACTGGAAAAACAAGAGTGAGTGATCTTAAAGTTAAATTTCCTTTTGCTGCCAGTGGCACTGTCACTTAAAGTGAATTTCCCCTGAGGGCATGCTTAGCTTTGGTAAAGTGAAGGTCTGTAAGTAAGAAGAAAGAATTCTCCTTCAGTTAGCTGCCTGTTTCAGAATGATGTGGCCTCTACCTCTATTGGTAGAGAAAAAAATAGCACGGGCATAACACGGGGCTACTAATGAATAACCTCAGCGAGAAGATACAATTTAAGAGAGGTCTTTAGTTACTTTTCAGGGCTTCAGCTTGTTGTTTTCATAAAGAATTGATGTGATTGTTGAAACAGATTCTAATTTTCCCCATTTATTGTGATCCTCATCTGTATTCCACCTGGGGTAAGTTCTTTTGAAAAATGCAAGGAAACGCAGGCAGTAGTCATGTCCTCAAGTTCTGCCCGAGAGGAAAGACGTGAAATTGTGCCAGGAGACGGTGTGTGATCAGCTGCCACATTGCGTGGGACAGTCTTCAGCTTATTATTGAAGCGTTTTTTCAAAACCACTTTGTCAGCAGTCAGTTCCAATTACAAGATGGTGGGGAGATAATGAAACAGAAATTCTGTAATTCTGTTTTTTGTTTCTTAATTCAGATTGGCCTTGTTGGTTGGTGAGATCTTATGATATTAAGAAAAAAAATTCTTCTAGTACCTCTACTAAATCCAAGGCATTTTACTCAGATCTGTTTGGCTTAAACATGTATTTTATTTTAAGGAATAAATATCCTACTTAAAGAAATGGAAGACCACTGTAATAGCAGATATTTTGCAGACAGGGAAAATTCTCTGAGATGTTTACTGTATCACTGTATTCTCTTTGTCTCTGTCCCTCTGTTTATTCTGTCTCTGTCTCTCTCACTCTGTATACACACACACTGAACATATATTGATATAGTATAGGTATACTAGCTATATGTCTTCTATAATATCTATATATATAATATATGTGTATGTAAACGGTGTGTCTATATTTATATCTATATATCTATATCTATATTTATATCATCTATATCTATATTTATAGCTATCTATATCTATATCTATCTATTTATATCTATATCTATCTATCTATCTATCTATCTATCTATCTATCTATCTCTGATAATTTTGGGTTCATTTCCTGTATAGCAGAGCCTTCTATAGATGTAAACTCAGTGTCCTGCAGTTTCAGATCCAGAGTAGCTTATTAAACTATCAGCACTTGAGAAACAGGAGAAGACTATGAATGCTGGAGAACAGAAAATATTAAAATTCCCTGTAGGATAATAAGGCATTTTTTTCTCCAGTAACTTTTGAGTGAGTCAACCTGATGCTTTGGAGCATAAGTTTCAGTTACTCTCAGAATGAAGACAAAATCCTGGGTATGGCTTGTAAAACTCTACATAATCTGTCCCCAACCAACTGCTTTATGCTCCCCTTAGCCAAGCCCTGGTCACATGGGTTCCCTGCAGTCTTTTTAATATGTGGCCTTGGCTAATTCCAGTCCAGGGCTGTCCAGGTCATCCACTCTTCTCCTTTCACACACATGGCTCCTAATGACAGTCAGACCTCAGCACACTTCCTCAGGAAGCCTCCCAGGATTTCCCCTTTCCTCTCTCCTAGCCAGCTGTGTCTCTCCTTTTTAACACTTGGCACAAGTATAATTGGACATTTTTGAGTGATTATTTAATGTTTAATTACCATCTATTCCTCAATTAGATTATAAATGGAACCAGGGCAGGTCCTGTGTCTCCTTTGCCCTTCATTGACTTTCTAGTTGAGAGGAAGGAAGGAAGAAAGAAATAAAGGGAGAGAATGTAATGGTTGCAGTAGCATCTGCTTCAGGTTGGACTTGAAAGCTCTGCTAGATGACCCGTGAGGTCAGCTAGGCGAGGACAGCCCATCCTGCCTGAGTAAGACCATGTTGCAGCCTCTCACCAGCAGGTCCTGATGAGGCTTAGAATACAGGTTGGAGGTGTTTAAAGGACTCAGAGGACTTTATTTTCGGAAGACAAAGAAGCAGACATGAGTAGGTAGGTGCATGAGTTGATGCTCTTCTAAGTTCTTCAGTTAAATGGCTAATGAGATGTTCTCCTACCCTTTTGACCCCACTCTCCATCCGATTCCCTCTCAAACTCTTCGTCAGGGATTGTTGGTTGTGGCAAAAGGCAATCTACTTAAGTTAGCTCAATAAACGTGAGATTTTACTATAATGATTAAATAGCCAATTTCATGGATACAGGAGCTGAAATGCAGTTAGACTTCATGGGAACTGGACCACATAAACTACTGGGAACCGAAGCTTTACTCACATGTCTCCAGGGTACCATGCTCTGAGCCATCTCTTCTTCACTCTGATTCTTTCTGGGTCCTTCTTTTAGCCAATTTTCTCTGTTTACAAGGGCTCAACATGATCACAAACCTTCAAATAGACCTGATAAATCAGTTCAAGTTCTTTCTATGAAACTGACTTAAAGTATCTGTGTTTCTTGATTAAAATTCTGTAGAGAAAAAATATATAAGTTAACGGTCCAGGCACATTATTTTTTTTAAATTTTAGATTTTTTATTTTGGTGACAATCTTTTAATTGTTTTATTTATATGTTAAACACAATACCACAGACCATCTTGAATAATAAATTTTAGTGTCTGGAATTCCCTAACATTATGATATTTCCTCAGTTTCCCATTTTGTATCACTTCCTTTAACTTTTACTGACAATGATAGGGAAACTATTACCTTTCCATAATTAAAGGATGACAGGACCTACTTACTTCCCAACATTTTCTTCTATTTCTTACTACTCCGAGTATGGTCTAGATCCCAGAAGCAGTGGAAATGCAGACTTTCAGGCCCTACCCTATGACCACTGAGCCAGAGTCTGCATTTAAGGGGACCCTCAGTAATCTGCATGCACATGCAAGTCTGGGAAAGGCTGAGTTATACTGTCCCACAGACCTGACTCATAATCCACACCACCAGAGGCCAGACACACTATTGGGTAAGTTGTCCACTGTACATTGAGATGAGGCCTGGGTCATAAGACATAAACATGGCTTCTCAGGTCCACTGTGTTTCAGATATATATATATATATATATATATATATATATATTTTTTTTTTTTTTTTTTTTTTTTTTTTTTTTTTTTTTTTTTTTCTTTTTCTTTTTTCTGAAGCTGGAAACGGGGAGAGACAGTCAGACAGACTCCCGCATGCGCCCAACCAGGATCCACCCGGCACGCCCACCAGGGGCTACGCTCTGCCCACCAGGGGGCGATGCTCTGCCCCTCCGGGGCGTCGCTTTGCCGCGACCAGAGCCACTCCAGCGCCTGGGGCAGAGGCCAAGGAGCCATCCCCAGCGCCCGGGCCATCTTTGCTCCAATGGAGCCTCGGCTGCGGGAGGGGAAGAGAGAGACAGAGAGGAAGGAGGGGGTGGGGGTGGAGAAGCAAATGGGCGCTTCTCCTATGTGCCCTGGCCGGGAATCGAACCCAGGTCCCCCGCACGCCAGGCCGACGCTCTACCGCTGAGCCAACCGGCCAGGGCTCAGATATTTTTTATAAGGACAGTTTTAAGATAAGTAGATCACTTTGGGACAAAATCATGATCCAACTTCACGTCTACCATATGGTTGCATTGATTGCAGGTCTTTGAAGAGACTGCCAGGCTGATAACAAAGCCCTCGTGTGTTTTATCTTCTCATTTCCAGCAATAGCAACATTATGGCCAAAAGAACTGAACTGGGTGTTCAGTAACCTAGAGGGGGCCTACCTTCATGGCCACGGTTCACGAAACAGAGAAGGTTCCCAGATTCAAGTTGGGTCATTTTGAGGCCTTCTCGCAGGAATTCAAAGTTGTAACTATGAAAGACCGGTTGTTCTAAGAAGCTGGACTTATAGTGTCTATGACTGGGAGCTGTCATTGGCCATGTCTGCCACATGGACTGGGTTCTGAAGGTAACAATTCTTCAGGGTGGAGAAGTATAAAGTTGATGCAGAGAGAAGCAGAGATGAGAGGGGAAGAAACACTGCCCTGGTTCCTGATAGCTCTTCAGGAGCTGTGATCCCCGAGTTTGACTGCATAGTTTTCAGTGGGTTCTGTGAGAGTCCCCTTAGTCCTTACAATAAAATCCTTTCTTAAAAATCTTCAATTCATTTACATTGGCTTGTGATACTTGCATCCAAATGTCTTACCTGGGTAATGTAGTATCATTTTAGACAATGTGAGAGACAGTGGGGACTTCTTCATCCCTGGATGAAGAAGTTGGCATTCATTCCTTGGTAAGTGCTGGTAAAGCAATTGGTGGCCTATCACCTGTTTTCATCCGGGACTCAAGCCCACAGAAATGGAGGGGTCTTGTTAGCTAAATAAGGATATTAGATCATTGGTTGATCCTTGAGGTCTTTGGTAGAGTGCAACAGATTCTTGTCCATTCATCCCATATGAGACAATACAGAATCCACAGGTCCAGATCAATCATTTAATCAGATTGGTGAGAGCTTGGAGGAATTGATAAATCTTTAACAGATTTCATTCTTCCTACCTAAAGTGTAACAAATTCTTTGATCACAGGCATCCAGCCAGGAGCCAATTTCTGAAGAACCTCATGGACTTTAAATTCCTCCACAGAACTTTCAACTCCTACATGGGAACTTTTGATTCATATCCTGGAGAAACAAGGAAAAAGAGCAGTCCTAGCAAGTAAAAATGTCTTTACTTTCCTGAGAAAAATCACTTTCATCTTTGAGAAATATATTTTTGTTGGAATGTGTTTTATGTAATGATACACAGAACGAGTATCATTCTTATGATGGGTTGTCAGGGGGGCAGAAGTCAGTGTCTCTGATTTGTGACTCCCCTAAGGATGTGGTTAGCAAATACATTGTAATTGCTATTCAAATTGTTTCAGAAGCAGGAAACAAGTGAGAGTCTTGGATTAGTGAAGCTGCCTCTGCCACCCACTGTCAGTTGGAAGAAGATCTTCCTGGGTCTTTGTGAAAGCTAGGGCACTGAAGTGAAGGATGATTTTATTTTCTGGCCCTGTGAAGAGGAGGAAAGGCTAAGGAGTCAGGAAAGTATTCACCGTGCCAGCTGGTAGAATGTAATGTAATACCTTTTTTTTTCCCTGAAAAATGTAATATAAGAAAAATAAAATAATAATTTCTGTAAGTTTGAATGCTTCCTATTCACCAAGAGAGATTTTAATGACATCTCAGTAAGGTTGGTGGATGTTAGGCAAATGACCTTGAGTCACCTCCCATCCTCCCCCTCAACCCCCAGCCTATATTATTGCTCTAGCAGAATGGGAGGGTCACACAATCTCTGTTCTTCATAGAGATCTTCTGAGTACAGAATAGATGGGACATTGCTCTGAAAAGTCACAGGTACAGTGTACTCAGCAATTAGAAGAGTCTATCCATTTTTCTCAAGGAGCAGCTTTGGTCGGAGTGAACGCAGGGGTGATGGGGAGAGACGATAAATGTAATAAGTAAATCACATCTTATTTTAGGAGGTGATAATTCCTCTGGAGAAAAACTTCGAGCAAGAGGAATAGGGAGTCTGAAATTTTACTTGACAACCTTCTGTCCAAATGCCACTTCCTTGAGAATCATCTCCCTGGATTTCTATCTTGGTGTGGAAATGATTGACTACATATATATCAATTATGATTACAATCAAATGATTGATTACATGGTAGCTTATAAAATTAATTTTGAGAGAGAGAGAAGCATAACTCTAGCATAACTCATTGTTTCACTTAGTTGTGCTGTTGATTGCTTTTCACACGTACCTTGGGGGTCAAACTGTGACCTTGGGGGTCAAACCTGAGACCCTGGGATTGAACCGACAACCTCTGTGTCCTGGGACAGCACTTTATCTACTGTGCCACTGGCCAAGGCTACAGAATTCTTGAAGACAGAAAATACGTATGTACCTGTGTGTGTAAGTTTCAGCACGTGGTCTGTAGAGCACCTTCCACGGTGGAAAAAATGACTGAACATAACCGAATGTGCAGGTGGCTCCCACCTGTCCCTTCCCGTTAGCAAAGGAGTTTCTTCCTGACCTTGTTCCTTTCCAGTTTCTTGCCTGGACATCTTGAGGCTCATAAAAAATGCTTGTGCATCAGATGCTAAGAATAATTGCCACAGCTTCTCAGCCACAGAGAGCTGGCAAAGGTCATGCCAACCTGCAGACTGTGCCAATTGCTTCTCTGGACAATGCACTTGTCCTACTTATTTTTTTCCCTAAGGTTTCTCTTGTGTTAAAGATTAAAGGGAGAAACCTGAGGAAGCACCTGACCTCGGGAGCCAAACTGTGGCTTCAATAGGCCTTGTCTTTCCCTAGGTGAACAGGTTCCCATTACACCATCTCTGGGTCAAGCACAGAGAGGGAGCCCTGCTTTGACAAAACACCTTTCTCCTAGGTCACAGCTGGTGAGGGTGGCAGAGCCTATGATTCACGCCATTATTCCAGATGAGAAAATTGGGCCCTGGAAAACAAATCAGAACCAGAATTCAGACTCCCTCAACCATTGTTAGGGATGACCCAAAATGGTAAATGCTCTTAAAAACGGGGAGAAAAGAGAAAACCCCTTTCTATTCCCACATTAAGGGTGCTATTTGCATGTAAGAATTCCAGTATCAACAATACCTCTTCCTGGGGACCCAGGTCAGCCATTGATAGAAAACAACAGTGTTGTTCTAGTAGAACATACTGCTGGAGTCTAATGCTGGAGCCAGGAGCTCACGAGGAGTGTTCTTTCTCCTCCCCCCCCCAAACTCCCTGTGCATGGGGAGGGGGGCAGGCACACATACAATAACCACAGGTAGGAATCCATGGAAAGGGGAGGAGGAAGAAAAGCTAATCACCAAGTTAGAATCCCCCTAGCTTCCTGTCTTCAGGTGGCTAAGTCATGACTATCCTCATTTTTGTTGTTGTTGTTGTGGGGGTATAATAAACAGCTGAGGAAGTAGACACTTGGAGAGATTAAGAGGCTTACTCAGGAATCAAGCTAATTAGGATGGTGATGAGGATGGGGGAGAGGATGGGGGTGAAGACCCAGGTGACCGCTGCCCCATGCAGTGCTGTTTCTCTACACCCTCAGCCTGAGATGACAATCTGTGGAAGAGCAGAAGGTCACGGGCAGTGAGAGCACAGTGACCAAGGAGGGAAAGAGATTGTCCAGACAAAGGCGAAGTGGGTTTCAGGTGAGGAAACTGATCGGGTTTACTTGGTCCACACCCATCCCAAAGCTGCCAAATCATAGTTTTCTCATTTGTCATGTGCACAGTGGTTTAATTTAACATTGACCTCGCTGCCTGGGTGTTTCCAGCAATATGAAGCATTCTCTTTCTGCAACCCCACATCAGAATTCTGGCACAGCTTCCCATAGTTAATTAGCAAAAATTAGCAGTATCATCACTTGTCACATTGAATTATTAAATAGTTCCTTTTTGTACGGTCGTTTCTTCTCCTAACTCTGAACTGCTGACCTTTGACCACGCCAGGGATGATCTCACCTCAGGTCCTTTGTACTTACTGTTCCTTCTCCTAGAATGCTATTCCTTAGTCCCTTGATTCCTTCAAATCACTGCTTAAGTATCACCTTCTGATGAGGTTTTCACGATCACCCTATTTAAAATGGCAAACAACCTCCCTATCTTCCTTTACTGCTATATTTTCATGCATAGCTCTTATTACCATCTGACATATGTTTTCCTTTTATGCTTTATTTTAATTTTATTGTCAACCCCACAACCAGGTAAATTCACACAGGCAGGGCTCTCTGCTGGCTGTGTCCTCAGGGCCTAAACAGCCTGGCGGATAGTAGGTACCCAGGAAATATTTGTGGACTACATGGCGAGAGCACAGATGCAGTCCTTCAGGTTGAACACAGTCTCGGCACCTAACACAGGCTCGATGTCCATGGCATGAAAGAAGACAAAGTTTGTTCCTTCCAAGTGTTCTATTTTAAAGTATCCCAATCGTTTAGTATTACCTCCTGTGGCTTCATGACTCCTTGATCCCTTTTGCTACTTATTTCTAAATAGCTTGAAAATTCAGAATGAGTTCCACTTTATCTTGAGTGTAACTAAACAGACTATTTCATTATGTCAAAATGGTTGGTATTCTTTTTGGCTAGACTTGGGTAACTGCTGGGGAATACGTCTTGTATGATGAATCAGTATTTGAATGATGGCTTGGCCAGCAATTACATTTTAAATTCAAAATCATTTTGTCTGATCATTATAGACAATTTTCATTCCTTTGACTCTTGGTATTCAGTACAGTAGATGAAAATTTGATGGCGGTTTCTTTCTTTTTTATTACTTAAATTTATTGGGATGACATTGATTTGTAAAACCATACGGGTTTTAAGTGTACAACTCAGTAAAACACCATCTGCACTCTGCACTGTGCTCCCTCAGCCCCAAGCAGAATCTCTTTCCAGCCCCGTTTCCCCCTCTGCCCACCTCCACCTAACCTCACCCCCTTGCCCTCTGCTGTCAGCACTGTTGACTTTGTCTACGTGTTACGTATATAAGTAGCTTGGCTAATCCCTTCACCTTCTTCCATCCAGTCCCCTCACCCCACGTTTCCTCTGACAGCTGTCAGTCTGTCCCATGTGTTCATGGATGAGAGTTGGTTTCTTGGCCCCCTATAGATCACTTGTTCTTGTTGTTTTTTTCCTTCCTGCACTAATGTATATTATACTCATTCTACCACTGAGTCTAGAAATATGTCTCATTTGCAATTTTCTTATCAAGAGCTCATCATGAGCTCTTTGGATTTAAAGGCTTAGTTGTTTTTAAGCCCAAGGAAATTTTCTCTTATTATTTCTTTAATTTTATTGTCCTCTTTGTATATTCTCCTTGAGCTTTTATTAAACAGATATTTGTACTTCGGGCCTCTTAACTGTTTTTCATGATTCTTGTCTCCCCTGCTGGCGTTTTTGCTGTATATTGTGATAGGTATATAGCTTTATAGTTTACGGTTTCAATAGGAGTATGCAACAAAAATAATTTCTTAAAACTTCATTTTAAGTGGACTCAGTTTTTTTTTTCCCTCACTGAAGGCAATAATAAAAAAAAAGAATCCTTTTGCAATCCAAGCTAACACAGTCACTTTCAGTTTTACACACAGTCCATTCAGAACTTGAACTCAGTCAAAATTCTCTCTCTTCTTTATTCCCTTCTTCTCACTGGGAGTGATTAAATCCACAGGGGTTTTATTTGTTGGGAGTAGGACAGTTAGTGCAACCAACTTCCTCTGTTCTCATTGTCCCCTGGGCAGTGGTGGTTACTTCTTGGCTGTTCTTATTGTCATATGCTTATATTTGTTGCTGTCCACGGACAGTCTATGGCTTCTCTCCTAAGAGACATGTATTCTGCCTTCTCTTTGTATGGCCCTAAGACACCTTTGGTTTTCCAACCCTCTCATTAACTTTTTTTATATTGAGGTGTCAGGATTGTGTGAAGTTGTTCTTGGTTTCTCTGCCTCCGTCAGCTATTGTTGGTAAATGGCTATGCTGCCCTTTTGGAAGCAGAGAACCTTTAGAAGTCTTGTCACTGCCCTAGAAAGTGAGGCACTACTATCCCCCTTTTCAGATACTTTAAAAAAATGAGATGAGCTTATCTGCTGACTCCTCTGGGACTCATCGGGAGTTTGGGAGGTGTTGGGGGCACTGACACCTTCTTAACTTCCATAATCTATAATCAGATACCCTCTGATTTTCTCCTCTCCTGCCTGCTGATAACATCTTTTATTCCTTTTCAATAAGAAAATGACTATTATAGTGTGAATTTTAAGTCCACGGTATAAACTCTCTGCTTCCTGTCTTCTGGGGTTGTTTTTCATATTTAAAGATCCATTTGGGGAATTTCAAGAAAAATCTTATATTTTTCAAAATAGTCTCTCACAATTACTTTAATCTTTGCTCCATAAGACACATTCCCCCCCCCCCCCAAAGTGGAGGGGAAAATGCCAGTACCTCTTATGGAGCAAAAAATATGGTATTTTATTAAATGTTCTAACACACCATTTGGTTCAGAATTTTTTTTTTCTTATTTTCCTCCTTAAAGCTCTAGATGGGTCTTATGGTCAGGTGCGTCTGATGGAGCAAAAAATATGGCATAAGCTTTACTGTCAACACTTTTTTATTTTTTATTTTTTTATTTTTTTCATTTTTCTGAAGCTGGAAACAGGGAGAGACAGTCAGACAGACTCCCGCATGCGCCCGACCGGGATCCACCCGGCACACCCACCAGGGGCGAGGCTCTGCCCACCAGGGGGCGATGCTCTGCCCATCATGGGCGTTGCCATGTTGCGATTAGAGCCACTCCAGTGCCTGGGGCAGAGGCCACAGAGCCATCTCCAGCGCCCGGGCCATCTTTGCTCCAATGGAGCCTCGGCTGAGGGAGGGGAAGAGAGAGACAGAGAGGGAAAGCGCGGCGGAGGGGTGGAGAAGCAAATGGGCGCTTCTCCTGTGTGCCCTGGCTGGGAATCGAACCCGGGTCCTCCGCACGCTAGGCCGACGCTCTACCGCTGAGCCAACCGGCCAGGGCCTCACTTTTATTTTTTAATGCATTAAATATTCTACTTAGAGATTCCATTGGTTCTTTAGTCCAAGGTGCATCTGGCTTGCTCCTAAAGAAAAATGCTTGACAAGTAACCACTGCTTCCTGAGTCACGGAGGTAAAACAAGGGCTGAAAGAACACTGGGTCTTTGGTTGGGGAAATTGATGACAGTGGTGGGAAGCCAAAATCCTGAAATACGACTCAAAATCCTGAAATACGACTGAAATTAAGGTCTCATTTTTGGAAATCCTAGTTAGGTTTTCAGCTGTCTATGATTGTTTTGTAGCCATTGTCAACCCTTGCTTTGTGCCATTATCACGACTCCCAAAGTGTCTGGCTGAAGCTGGTGACTGCATATTCTAGCATGTCAGACCAATGCAACACTATGCACACATCTCACATTCCCCCTCTCCTTTTGTGGCCCTCATCAACTGATTTCATTTTTCGTGACCTCCCATTGCTGCTGGCCCTGACTTGCACGCATTGTTTCCTATAACAATTGCTGCTATAGATGATTTTTGCCACTACATATGATTTGCTTTCTATATCAGTGGTCCTCAACCTTTTTTGGGCCACGGACTGGTTTAATATCAGAAAATATTTTCATGGACTGGCCTTTAGGGTGGGACGGATAAATGTATCACGTGACCGAGACAAGCGTCAAGAGTGAGTCTTAGACGGATGTAACAGAGGGAATATGGTCATTTTTAAAAAATAAAATATCGTTCAGACTTAAATATAAATAAAATGAAAATAATGTAAGTTATTTATTCTTTCTCTGAGGACCGGTATCAAATGGCCCACGGACCGCTACAGGTCCGCGGCCTGGGGGTTGGGGACCACTGTTCTATATGAATCCAACCAGACTATCTGTGACCCTGTTTACTTACTTGTTCATTAACAAGGCCATCCAAACGTCTGTCTGTCAGGTTGCTCTCCCTCTGCCTTGTACGTAACTGCTGTCGGGTGGATCTCTGGGACTCAGCTTTAATCTACGTATATAATGATTTAGGCAAGTCCCTGGTAGGGAGGAAGCTGTGACCATGTTCTAGTTACTAGTGAGCCCCAGGCTGAGCTTTCTGATTTTATAGCTTGAGGAACAAAGCAGTGAAGGAGGCCCCTAGGAAAGCTCTTAATAAAAGAAGTAGTAATTATCTTCACAGCTCTGCAAAATGCTCACCGAAAACCTCTTCTGTTGGACTAACTATCTGGGCTGTCATTATCCTTTGCAAGTGTTTGTAGCATTTAAGGTGTGGAATCAGGCCCCAGAGGTGGAGAATTCTCAGGTAAGGAGTTTTCCATGAAGCCCGCGCCCAGGGAAAGCCATAATAGACTATCAGTGCAGGAAATTCCACATTTTAACAGAGGAGAAATAGTGGTAAAGATTTGAAGTTATGTAATGGCAATATTGTTGGAAAAGGTTGACATGAGCAGTGACATCATTATTGAGCTAGAGAAATGAAATAGGGAGATAGGACAGTTACATAATGGATTTATGAAAACTACTACTATAAGAAAGAATGTTTTATTGTCTGGGCAGGTATTTCCATATATGATTAGAAATGTCACATTTTCTTTTAGTGATTTTTAATTTTATTTTTAGGTGAGATGTTATTTGTGAAGTGCTTGACATGGTGCCTGGCACACAGTGGGGACTCAGGGAGGTTGGTTATTTCTGTGGTCATCAGGATGAGTGTTAGGGGGCTCTATACTCAAGAAAACTCAGATAGGAAGTTTTACTGCTATATTAAAGTAACAGTGGTTTGGACTTTACAATGTCACTGAATGTATAAAGATTCAGATAAGAAGTAGGAAAAAAGGTTGAATTTGGGAAGTGGTCTGATGGTGATGATCAGGGTAACTTACTAAAGAGTAGCTTTGCTTTTCCTCTTTCATTTCTTTTAATTTGGTTCTCTCCATAAATTTATAAGGTTGGTACTGTTACTTGAACTTACAGACAAAAAAGTTGAAGTATAGCAAGATTATGCATATTTTCCAAGAGCACACAGATAGAATATAATGGAGCCATGATTCAACCCCAAGAAGCCTGATACCAGAACCCACACTTTTAACCAAAACTTATAATGTCTTTTCTTTGGTGAACCTTAAGTGGTCAGGGAATGCTAATAAACAGGAAAAAAGCTAAAATAGAAGCTATCTGTGTTTAAGATTAAAGTAACTTTGGTTGTTAAAAATAACTAAAGTTCATAATATTTTCTAAGACCCATGAGGGATACTCATATGGGATGTTCTGTGTTACCAAGGAGTAAGTTAATGGATTAATAAGGCACATTTTGTACCTGAGGCTTTGGGGACATGGCAATATTTGCCCAGTAGGAGCTCAGAATTGCTATGGACCATTAACTGCCATGTGTCCATCATTCCTCCCCTTTTCAATGAGTATATTTACTGTGGTTACCCTGCCTGGTTCACCAATGTATGCTGGGTGTTAGTAGGGCAGGCAGATAACTTACCTTTTTTAGTTTATAGTTTTCTAGATCAAAGGGAGCTAGCTAAATCTGAACTGATAGAGATCACAAGATCCTAGACTTTGATCCCAATGATGTAATTTGTTGAAGCTAGCATGCGGGGATCTCAGGGCAGTGATGAGTATATTTTTCATGTGCTTGGGGTGGTAGGGCATGAGTATTTATGGATGATAGAAAAGACAAACTTATTGTTCAGAAAATATTCACTTCACTCTTCTCCCACTGTGAGTGCAATACTCCCTTGCTCCAGGATGTTAAACTTGACCATGGGACATTCTTTGGCTGATGCACATTAGCAGACCTAATATAAGCCAAGACTTGAACTGTGCTTTGGTCATGGGACATCCCACTTGTGCTTCTGCCATTGTTAGAAGAAGATGTCCTGAGTATCTTTCTGACCCAAAGATAATGACAGATCACGTAGAACAAATAGTAACAAGCTCCAGCTTGGCCAGCTAGCCGAGCCCAGCCCAGACGAGCCAAATCCTGGCTGACTAATAGACCTAAGAGTGTGAGAACAAATGCTTATTGTTGTATGTCACTAAAATTGTCAGTATTTGTTATACCACAGTAGCTAAATGAATGTTTCATGGTCAAATACTTTTGAGAATTGCTGCATTATATGCTTCATTTCAGAGATATATAAAGTATATTATCATACTAAAGTCTCTGAGAAATCCTTTGGAAAAGACAGTTGTTTAATGTCATTTGACCCAGTTTCCCAGATGTCTTTGAGCACTGAGTCTTTTTGTGGTATGTTAAGAGTCAAAAAAAAAAGTTAAATGTTAGGTGACCTAATTTTTGACCTAATTTTCTTCTATCAAAGGGAGAAATTCCTCTTTGTTTTTCTTTTTCAAAAAAATTCCTCTTTGTTGAGGAAAACAAAACACCTTAAAGGGTATCTTGATTATAAAATTTAAGAGCCACATATGGTCTAAATAAAAGATATTTAGATGTGGTCTTGGCTGATTGGCTCAGTGGTAGAGTGTTGGCCCAGAGTGTGGAAGTCCTGGGTTCGATTCCTGACCAGGGCACACAGGAGAAGCACTTATCTGCTTCTCCACCCTTCCCTCTCTCCTTTCTCTTTATCTTTCTCTTCCCTTCCTACAGCCAAGGTTCCATTGGAGCAAAGTTGGCCTGGCACTGAGGATGGTTCCATGGCCTCCGCCTCAGGAGCTAGAATGACTCCTGTTGCAATGAACCAACGTCCCAGATGAGCATAGCATTGCCCCCTAGTGGGTTTCCTGGGTGGATCCTGGTCAGGCGCATGCAGGAGTCTGTCTGTCTGTCTCCCTGCTTCTTACTTCAGAACAACACACACACACATTAAAAATATAGATGACCGTGTATAACAATATACAAATTGTGAACCTTTATCAGTGGATTATATTGGAAGACTGAGGAACTGGGAGAAGAGAGATATAAATAAAAGATTACCTCAGTAGATAAAGAGATGGGTATGTATGGTAGCAGGCAGGCTTAAGGTGAAGAGAAGAGGCAGCCAGTGACAAATTCCTTGTAATGGGCAATTTGTAGCACAATGACACCAATTACTTAGTTCTTCCCCCAACACCTTACCCCATCCTGTGCAGCTCTTAAGTTTAATATCTATATTATCTTTATTATAAATAAATCTATAATATCTTTATTATAAATCTGTTACCCAAAGAACCACTGTGTTAATTTTGCCTTAAAGAATAAAGGAAAAAAGTCATGTTTTATGTTTAGCACAATATGGTACTCGGTATGGTAAGCAGTCATGGAAAATGGGCATTGTGTTAACAATAATTTAATGGAAGCAGAAAAATGGAGAGCCATGCAAATGCAATAGTGAGCCCTTGAGTGTCCTTGGAAATTTTGGGGTGAGTTCTTGACATTATATTGAACAAAAGATGAGGTCTGTGGCAGAGAATTTAGCCCAAACATTTGTTTGCACAAATATCCACATGCTTTTTTCCTACATTTTCTAGATGCCTTGCAGTGGTGTTGAGGCCACGTGACTGCATTCTGGTCACGGGGATGTGGGTAGAAGTAAAGAAGACCACTTCCAGGGCCTCGGTGATATTTTACATGACCTTCATCTGTTCTTTCCTTGCACTAACAACCTTATTTATTTATTTTTGGGACAGAGAGAAGGGAAGGGAGAGAGATGAGAAACAGCAATTATTTGTTGCGGCACCTTAGCTGTTCATTGACTGCTTTTTCATGTGTGCTTTGACTGGGGGGCTATGGCAGACAGAGTGACCCCTTGCTCTAGCCAGTGACCTTGGGTTCAAGCTGGTGAGTTGTGCTCAAGCCAGATGAGCCCATGCTCAAGTCAGTGACCTCGGGGTTTTGAACTTGGGTCCTCTGTGTTCCAGTTCAAAGTTCTATTCACTGCGCCACCACCTGGTCAGGCTGTGCTGACAACCTTGAAGGCCACTTGTTTCAAATGGCATAGCTACAAGATGGACGAGAACTATCTAACCTACACTAGATTTTTTTTCTGTGTTAAATAATTGTATTATTTTTAATTTTACTAAATTTATTAGGGTGACATTGGTTAATAAGAGTATATAAGTTTCAGATGCATAGTTCTATAATACATGATCTATATACTGCATAATGAGTTTGCCACATGAGATTTTTCATGGGTAAAATAAACTTACTGTGTAAAGTTACTGTGATTTTAAGATAATTTGTCAATACAACATAACCCAGAGGACTCACTTCTTCAGCCAATGAGCTCTGGCATGCATGTGCATGTGTCTGTCATAAAAAAATGTTCTCCTGGGCAGTGAGGGCTGTGGTCTCTAGGCAGAATCCAATAACAACCAATGTGTATAGGACAGACAAAATTTCTAGTCCACTCACCAAATACTTACATGACTTTGGGTCTTTTTGCCCTATTTTGTCATCAGGACAGATGAGGAGTCCCATTATCTCTCTGAATCCTCAAGGATTGTGAAGATAGATAAAGAGAGTGCTTTAAAATGGTGAAGGAGGAGATGACGTCAGAGTAATGGCGGAGTAGGAAGCGATACCGATAAATCTCCCCCAAAACTCAACAAGATCTTCAACCAGAAACAGAAAAACCTATACTTGGAGCTTCCAGATTCTTCGCAATACACCCAAAGGTATGATTGAGTGAAAAATTGGCTAAATATATAACCAAACCCCGAAGGAAATAGGGAGTAAGAAATGCTCCGCCTTCCTCACTAACCTAAACAGGGCGGCTTTCTCTGGTAACTGTGAATATAGAAACTGAGGCGGGCAAAGGGGGTGAATAGATCCAGGCCCCCGCAGCAAAAACGGCCGAACCAGGCTGTGGCTCAGAGATCCAAGCCGAGGAAAATCTGATCCTGTGGCAACCCGGGCAATACAAGCTAAAACTCGCGCCAAACCCAAACAAAGAAAGACAAGCGGAGCGGCCATTTTACCTGGTCTCCTGGTCGGTGCGCAGTTAGTGGAAGAGAGATTTCTTCCTAAGCCGCGGAAGTGGGTGCCCGTGTTGCCCCACGGAGAGGCAGGGTCAGAGGCCTTTCTGTGGGCTGAGGGCAGAGTCTCTGGGCAGCCCCAGCGCCCTGGGAAAGCCACGCACGGGAGGGAGTGAGAACTAATCCCAACGGTGGAGATTTTCCGTGCTGGAGGCTGTTTCATTCAGAGGGAACCACGGCCGGCCTCATATCCTGGTTTGAGCGTGCAGATAAGGAGTGAGCGATTCCTCCGAGTGCCTCGGCAGTGCGCGCTCGTGTTATCGCAGAGAGGGGCAGAGTCAGGGGCCTTTGTGTGGGCCAAAGCGGAATCTCGGGCCGCCCCAGCGCCTTGCAAAAGCCGCACACGGGGACGGAGCGAGACTCAATTCCAACGCTGCAACTTTTCCCTGCGGTTGGGGGTTTCACTCAGAGCGTGAGACTGCTGGCCAGATATCCTGGTTGCAGACAGTGAGTGAGAGTTTCCTCCAAGCGCCCCGGAAGTGGGCGCCCGCTTGTGTTACCGGATAGAGTGGCAGAGCCAGAGGTCTTCGAGTGGGCGGAAAGCCCGCCTGATTATGCTAGCAGCTCTGACTGACTGAGCCTTACCCAGAGCCCTGTGCTGAGTGGAAATAGAGTGGGGAGTTGCCAGCAATTTGAGCCTCTTACTATCCAGGCAGAGGCAGCAGCAACCCCATACCTGGACTATCAGGCTACTAATTGAGGAAGGAAAGACTAGGAGAAAGGCTCCAGGAACACGGACTCTCTCACTGTCGGAGCCTATAAATGCTAATGAGCCTCGACTCCCAACGAGAATAAAGCACAATACATGACATTGCCATAGAGACTTATCAACTGCAAACCTCTACCTGAGCGTGCCAAAGGGGCAGAACCCGGGGTACAGAGTCACCGACCAGGAAGAGGGAGAGAAAAGAAAAAGCAAGAAGATAACCTCTCAAAATCAAGAATAATCGGCAGACTTTATAACCTATCCCATTTTATTATATTTGTTCGTTTGTTTCTCTAATCTTCATTCTTGAGACTTTTTTTTCCTCCTCCAATTTGGCCGATTAACTCTCTACCGGTCTTACTCTCTCCTCTCCTTGAACTACACTACCCATAAGTGTTACATCTCCCATTATCATTTCTCTTCTCTTCCTTTCTCTCTATGAGGGTTGCACTCCAAAACCCTTAACTCTCTCTCTCTCTCTCCTTTCTTTTTTCTTCTTTTAGTGGTTGCCTCTTTTTTTCTCTCTCTCTCTTTCTTTTCTCCCTCTATATTAGTTTCTTCCTTTCTCCTTTACATCTCCTCTCATTCAAACCTCAATAACAAACAAATTATCTTATCTGGGACTCAAACCTATGTTTGTGGCATTTTGGGGGTTTTTTACTTCACCTTTTTAACTCACTAGCTGTGCTCCCATCCCTGGCTCTCCATATTATCTAGTTCTTGTTCCACTAAATACAATAGTAAGTTTTTAATTTGTCCCCCCATTTTTCCATTTTCCTCTTATTCCTCTCATCATAACTCTTAGAAAACCAACACCTAAAAGCAAATCATTTTATTCTTGACCCAAATTTTTTCCTTATTTGCTTTTTGTGGGTCCATACGCTCTTTTTTTTTTCTTTTTTCTTTTATTTTTTTTCCTTTTTTTTTTTTTTTCTTTCTCTCTTTTTTGCCCCTTTATTACTTTTCCCCAATTCAGGCCCTCCATCACAGGCATTGTTTGTTATAACTCACAGTCCACCACAAGATTTTCTCAAGAAAGAGGGGAGAGGAGAGGAGAGGAAAAAAAGAGGGGGGGAATAATTTCCTTTTTTAAAAATTTTTATTTTATTTTATTTTTCTTTATTTCATTATTAATTTTTTTTTAAAAAAACAACTTTTCGATTTGTTATTTTTTTATTTTTTTTAACTTTTTATTCTTTATTAAATCTCATTAATACTATCAACAAAACCACCCTCAGATGCCATTAAGGAAGAGAAAATCGAATATCATGGATACAAAAGAAAGAGAGGTAACACAGCTAGATGAGGAAAAATCTATGGAGAAAAAATTTAATATATTGGAAACCTTGGAGCTAAATGACAGAGAATTCAAGATAGAAATCCTAAAAATCCTCCGAGATATACAAGAAAACACAGAAAGGCAATATAGGGAAATCAGAAAACAACTCAATGAACACAAAGAATATATGTCCAAGGAAATTGAAACTATAAAAACAAATCAAACAGAGATGAAAAACTCAATTCACGAGCTGAAAAACGAAGTAACAAGCTTAGCTAATAGAACAGGTCAGATAGAAGAGAGGATTAGTGAAATAGAAGACAAGCAACTTGAGGCACAACAGAGAGAAGAAGGAAGAGACTCAAAAATTAAAAAACATGAGATAGCCCTACAAGAATTATCTGACTCCATCAAAAAGAATAACATAAGAATAATAGGTATATCAGAGGGAGAAGAGAGAGAAAATGGAATGGAGAACATACTTAAACAAATAATTGATGAGAACTTCCCAAGCCTGTGGAAAGAACTAAAGCCTCAAGTTCAAGAAGCAAACAGAACTCCGAGTTTTCTTAACCCCAACAAACCTACTCCAAGGCATATCATAATGAAATTGACACAAACCAACAGCAAAGAAAAAATTCTCAAGGCAGCCAGGGAAAAGAAGAATACAACATATAAAGGAAGGCCCATTAGATTATCATCAGATTTCTCAGCAGAAACTCTACAAGCTAGAAGAGAGTGGACCCCAATATTTAAAGTCCTGAAAGAGAGGAACTTTCAGCCACGAATACTATACCCATCAAAGCTATCCTTCAAATACGAAGGAGAAATAAAAACATTCACAGATACAGAAAAGATGAGGGAATTTATCATCAGAAAACCCCCACTCCAGGAATTACTAAAGGGGGTTCTCCAATCAGATACAAAGAACAAAAAAAAAAACAGAGCCACAAGTAAAAGCTCCAAGAAGAACACAATAAAACCAAATTTAAACTGTGACAACAACAAAAAGAAAGAGGGGGAGAAGATGGAGATTAACAGTAGCAAAGGACGATGGAGTGCAAAAGTACTCACAAAATAGTTCGCTACAATGAACAGGGTAGGGACCCTTTTCATTACTCAAAGGTAACCACCATTGAAAAAACCACCACAGAAGCACATGAGATAAAAAAGATAGCAACAGAGGAAAGATGTATGGAATACAACCAAATAAAAACAAAAGATAGAAAAACGAAAGAGAAGGATCAAACAAGACACAAAACTAACAGAAAGCAATCTATAAAATGGCAATAGGGAACTCACAAGTATCAATAATTACACTAAATGTAAATGGATTAAACTCACCAATAAAAAGGCACAGAGTAGCAGAATGGATTAAAAAAGAAAGTCCAACTGTATGCTGCCTACAGGAAACTCATCTAAGTAACAAGGATAAAAACAAATTCAAAGTGAAAGGCTGGAAAACAATACTCCAAGCAAATAACATCCAAAAAAAAGCAGGTGTAGCAATACTCATATCGGATAATGCTGACTACAAGACAGGAAAAGTACTTAGAGACAAAAATGGCCATTTCATAATGGCTAAGGGGACACTGAATCAAGAAGACATAACAATTCTTAATATATATGCACCAAACCAAGGAGCACCAAAATATATAAGACAGCTACTTATTGATCTTAAAACAAAAACTGACAAAAATACAATCATACTTGGAGACCTCAATACACCGCTGACGGCTCTAGATCGGTCATCCAAACAGAGAATCAACAAAGACATAGTGGCCTTAAACAAAACACTAGAGCACCTGGATATGATAGACATCTACAGGACATTTCATCCCAAAGTGACTGAGTATACATTTTTCTCCAGTGTACATGGATCATTCTCAAGAATTGACCATATGTTGGGCCACAAAAACAACATCAGCAAATTCAGAAAAATTGAAGTTGTACCAAGCATATTTTCTGATCATAAAGCCTTGAAACTAGAATTCAACTGCAAAAAAGAGGAAAAAAATCCCACAAAAATGTGGAAACTAAACAACATACTTTTAAAAAATGAATGGGTCAAAGAAGAAATAAGTGCAGAGATCAAAAGATATATACAGACTAATGAAAATGACAATACGACATATCAGAATCTATGGGATGCAGCAAAAGCAGTGATAAGAGGGAAGTTCATATCACTTCAGGCATATATGAACAAACAAGAGAGAGCCCAAGTGAACCACTTAACTTCCCACCTTAAGGAACTAGAAAAAGAAGAACAAAGACAACCCAAAACCAGCCGAAGAAAGGAGATAATAAAAATCAGAGCAGAAATAAATGAATTAGAGAACAGAAAAACTATAGAAAAAATTAATAGAACAAGGAGCTGGTTCTTTGAAAAGATCAACAAAATTGACAAACCCTTGGCAAGACTTACCAAGGAAAAAAGAGAAAGAACTCATATAAACAAAATACAAAATGAAAGAGGAGAAATCACCACGGACACCGTAGATATACAAAGAATTATTGTAGAATACTATGAAAAACTTTATGCCACTAAATTCAACAACCTAGAAGAAATGGATAAATTCCTAGAACAATACAACCTTCCTAGACTGAGTCAAGAAGAAGCAGAAAGCCTAAACAGACCTATCAGTAGAGAAGAAATAGAAAAAACCATTAAAAACCTCCCCAAAAATAAAAGTCCAGGCCCTGACGGCTATACCAGCGAATTTTATCAAACATTCAAAGAAGACTTGGTTCCTATTCTACTCAAAGTCTTCCAAAAAATTGAAGAAGAAGCAATACTTCCAAACACATTTTATGAGGCCAACATAACCCTCATACCAAAACCAGGCAAGGATGGCACAAAAAAAGAAAACTACAGACCAATATCTCTAATGAATACAGATGCTAAAATACTAAACAAAATACTAGCAAATCGAATACAACAACATATTAAAAAAATAATACATCATGATCAAGTGGGATTCATCCCAGAATCTCAAGGATGGTTCAACATACGTAAAACGGTTAATGTAATACACCATATCAACAAAACAAAGAACAAAAACCACATGATCTTATCAATAGATGCAGAAAAGGCTTTCGATAAAGTACAACACAATTTTATGTTTAAGACTCTCAACAAAATGGGTATAGAAGGAAAATATCTCAACATGATAAAGGCCATATATGATAAACCATCAGCTAACATCATATTAAATGGCACTAAACTGAAGGCTTTCCCCCTTAAATCAGGAACAAGACAGGGTTGTCCACTCTCTCCACTCTTATTTAATGTGGTACTAGAGGTTCTAGCCAGAGCAATCAGACAAGACAAAGAAATAAAAGGCATCCATATCGGAAAAGAAGAAGTAAAGGTATCACTTTTTGCAGATGATATGATCCTATACATCGAAAACCCCAAAGAATCCACAAAAAGACTACTAGAAACAATAAGCCAATACAGTAAGGTCGCAGGATACAAAATTAACATACAGAAGTCAATAGCCTTTCTATATGCCAACAATGAAACAACTGAGAAGGAACTCAAAAGAATAATCCCCTTCACGATTGCAACAAAAAAAATAAAATACTTAGGAATAAACATAACAAAGAATGTAAAGGACTTATATAATGAAAACTATAAACCATTGTTAAGGGAAATCGAAAAAGATATAATGAGATGGAAGAATATACCTTGTTCTTGGCTAGGAAGAATAAATATAATCAAGATGGCTATATTACCCAAAGCAATATACAAATTTAATGCAATTCCCATCAAAATTCCAATGACATTTTTTAAAGAAATAGAGCAAAAAATCATCAGATTTATATGGAACTATAAAAAACCCCGAATAGCCAAAGCAATCCTAAAGAAAAAGAATGAAGCTGGGGGCATAACAATACCTGACTTCAAACTCTATTATAGGGCCACGACAATCAAAACAGCATGGTATTGGCAGACAAATAGACACTCAGACCAATGGAACAGAATAGAAAGTCCAGAAATAAAACCACATATATATAGTCAAATAATTTTTGATAAAGGGGCCAAGAACACACAATGGAGAAAAGAAAGCCTCTTCAATAAATGGTGCTGGGAAAACTGGAAAGCCACATGCAAAAGAATGAAACTGGACTACAGTCTCTCCCCCTGTACAAAAATTAACTCAAAATGGATCAAAGATCTAAACATAAGACCTGAAACAATTAAGTACATAGAAGAAGACATAGGTACTCAACTCATGGACCTGGGTTTTAAAGAGCATTTTATGAATTTGACTCCAATGGCAAGAGAAGTGAAGGCAAAAATTAATGAATGGGACTACATCAGACTAAGAAGTTTTTGCTCAGCAAGGGAAACTGATAACAAAATAAACAGAAAGCCAACTAAATGGGAAATGATATTTTCAAACAACAGCTCAGATAAGGGCCTAATATCCAAAATATACAAAGAACTCATAAAACTCAACAACAAACAAACAAACAATCCAATAAAAAAATGGGAAGAGGATATGAATAGACACTTCTCACAGGAAGAAATACAAATGGCCAACAGATATATGAAAAGATGCTCATCTTCTTTAGCTATTAGAGAAATGCAAATCAAAACGGCAATGAGATACCACCTCACACCTGTTCGATTAGCTGTTATTAGCAAGTCAGGTAATAGCAAATGTTGGAGAGGCTGTGGAGAAAAAGGAACCCTCATACACTGTTGGTGGGAATGTAAAGTAGTACAACCATTATGGAAGAAAGTATGGTGGTTCCTCAAAAAACTGAAAATAGAACTACCTTATGACCCAGCAATCCCTCTACTGGGTATATATCCCCAAAACTCAGAAACATTGATACGTAAAGACACATGCAGCCCCATGTTTATTGCAGCATTGTTCACAGTGGCCAGGACATGGAAACAACCAAAAAGCCCATCAATAGATGACTGGATAAAGAAGATGTGGCACATATACACTATGGAATACTACTCAGCCATAAGAAATGATGACATCGGAACATTTACAGCAAAATGGTGGGATCTTGATAACATGATACGAAGTGAAATAAGTAAATCAGAAAAAAACAGGAACTGTATTATTCCATACGTAGGTGGGACATAATAGTGAAACTAAGAGACATTGATAAGAGTGTGGTGGTTACGGGGGGGAGGGGGGAATGGGAGAGGGATAGGGGGTGGGAGGGGCACAAAGAAAACAAGATAGAAGGTGACAGAGGACAATCTTGGGTGGTGGGTATGCAACATGATTGAATGACAAGATAACCTGGACTTGTTATCTTTGAATATATGTATCCTGATTTATTGATGTCACCCCATTAAAAAAATAAAATTATAAATAAAAAAAAAAAAAAAAAAAAAAAAAAAAAGAAAGGAAATAAGAATAACAAGTTAAAAAAAAAAATGGTGAAGGATACTCTGCCGGTATTAGATCTCATTAAGTTGACCTTCTTACATTTTCTTAAGTGCAGGGAAGAGAGAAAAGAAGTGGGATATCCCTAGATAATTAAAAGGCATTTTTAAAACCTTTTAAGTCTCCTGGAAGCCCTTTGGTCTTGCCCTTCCTTTTCAAGCATATCTCCTAATACCATTGCTACACTAAGACATGTTAGAGACTGAGGCAAAAGAAAAATCAACGATGCTGGGGCTGTATTTGTTTAAAATTTTAATGTTTTGTTCTTCATAAATATTTTGCATTGATTTGATTTTTAAGTAATATTACGTTATTATTTAACTGTTTACTAATGTTTTTGGTGACACCTTAACTTTTGTACCCAGAGAGAGTGTCTCACTCACCTCACCCTAATCTTGGACTTGCCTAGTACCAACCTGTGCTGCCGTTAAAGTCCCATTCATTGTCCCAGGAGCAGTTCCTGGGCTCTTCTGCCCCTTATAAATTTTCTCACACTGGTCTCCTGTGCTAAAGAGTTTTGCTCACCATCCTCCCCCCCCCCACTAAATTAACTGTGACCTCCTCTGGGAAGCCATCCCTGATCTACCCCACCTATAAGTAATCTTGCCTAACATTGACTTGCCATGGCACCTTACCTACATCTTGTTTTAGAGTTTAGTACTTGTACATTGTGGGATGTATAATTATCTTACTTATTAGTTTGCACATTCCTGTAGACAGGAATTGTCTGTGTGTGTTTTTTTATTTTTCTGGAGGGGTATGTTTCATTTTGTATCTCTTCCTCTTTGTTTAGAACGCTTATCACAGTGATGAATCAATGACCTATGTGGTCTGACTTTCTCTTGTTTCTCATAACCGTCAAAGAGAACAATTGTTCCATTCTTCCCCATCTTCCTTATTTCCTTTTCTAAACTGAGACATGTTGAAATTCAATGACTTAACAAAATACCTATGAATTTGGGGCTAAAAAAAAGAAAAAGACTTGCAGTGTGAAAGATGCAGAGAGCTGGCAAAGGCCAGGCCAACAAGAACTTGCCAGTTTCTCCTCCGGGCAACACCCCAGGTGGTTGTTTTTCCAATAGTTTCATTTTCTTTTAAAGAGAAAGAAAAGGGAGACACATAATAAACCACCTGACCCACAGGGAAGGCAAATTTAGAAGACATGATGTGTCTTGCTGAGGTCTTTATAAAATCCCCAGTGTGTCCCTCTGGATAATGTAGATCAAAGCTTTGTTTACAAAGCACCCCTCTTCTAGGGTATGGCTGTGCTGATGAGGATGGCAATGGGCACAATTTCTGACCAGAGAAATTAAAGCCAGAGGTATCTCACCCCTCAAGGGACCATGCAGAACGGGGGTTCAGGGCTTTTAGATCCCACTCAGTGGGGGTGTCTTAGGGCTTTGAGAATTGGGACTGGGACCAGGCGCCTTGTTGAGAATCCACGTGAGCAATAATTGCCCTTCCTTAGAGAGAACTTTAGCCGTCGACTGGGGATTTCTGAGCTTTTGTAGGAACTATCAGTGTCTTCCTCACAAGGGAACTGTGTTGGGGCCAGGAGCCCATAGGAAAAGGCTGTTCTCCAACCTCCGCTGCTCCAGCTTGCACCTGAACAAAACCCAGGGTGAGGAGTGCATCTTAACCAGGATACCGGGTCATGCACACAGAAAGATTAAGGGAAGAGAGGGGAAAAAAGTGCTTGACAGGCCAGGATTGGGAAAGATACAGTGCAGGGGGGACATTCGGGCGGCTCTGACATTATTGTCCTCTTGTGGATCCACTGAGGGGATGGAGGAGGAGGAAGAAGGACACTGAGGCCCCAAGAAATTAAGTAACTTGCTCATCATCACAACTGAGCAGATATCGGAGGACAAGAACCACCCAGACCTCCTGCTGCCCAGTGCAGCGGCCTCTTCCCCAGCAGTGAAAGCAACAACCTTTAGAGACAATGGAAAATTAGTGAACAAAGAGAGAAGAGGACTTGCCAGGTGAAGGTGAGGTAAAATTCAGGTGAGAAACTGATCCAGTTCTCTTGATTTATGCTCACTTCAGATCACCAGATCCAATTTCTTTTATTTATCACTGTCCCCAATATGTTAATCCAACATTGGAGTAGCCGCCAAAGTCTAATGCTTTAAAGATGATCAAATACCTTCTCTATCCTGAACTCTGCCAAAGAGCTCCTGTCCATTAGCACAAAAGTCTTCATCAGCCTTCAGCTATGAATAGAATTCAGCGCTGGTGTTCATGCTTGTTTACTTAACAGTAGACATTTCTGGAGTCCTGCTGAGCTGTTGAAGTAGATATGTGATGAATGTGAAATTCTCTTATAAGATAAATAATGCTTCTGTGGATAATTTGGCTCCTAACAGTTCCACCATTTACTAGTGCAACGTTGGACCTGTTACTTAAACACTTATTGTCTCAGTTTCGTCATCTGTAAAGTGAGGATAATAAAAATTTCTACCTTATAGAGTGGTTATGGGGATTAAACAAGTTAATCTGTAAACCACTTCACATAGTTTCTTTCTATGACTGTCTGTCATCAAGGACAGTATCAGTTCTCATAAAATTCAGTTCTGGAAAACTAAGAGACTCTAAGACAGCAGCTTTCTGTTAAGTAAGGACATTGGCAGGTTGAGAATGGAAAGGTCAAATCATGAGTGGCTATGACCTTCATAAATGCTGATTGATTTTAACAAGTTCTTAGACTTCAGACATTTTTTTTGGTTTTTAAATATTTCTATGAACTTTAAAACAATCACTTGAACACTTATTTATGCAGTACTTTTCCTTTTGCAAGGGGATTTCTATCTCATTTGATAACTTTATTCCCTTGAAGGTTGGCAGTAAGATCAGTCATCTCTGAAGCCCCACATAGTACCAGGAATATTTTCTCCATACTACGTGTTCAATAAAATGTTTACTAGAAATGCAGTTAAGTCCTACCTATAGATTCCTAACTTGCTTCTCCTCCTAGCCCTCTCAGGCTTCATGGCAGAGAAGAACCTCACATTAGTGACCGAATTCCTCCTTATAGCATTCACTGACTGTCCTGAACGGGCACTGCCTCTCTTTCTCCTGTTTCTATTAATTTATCTCGTCACCTTGTTGGGAAACTTGGGCATGATTATTCTGATCCACATGGATCACGGGCTCCACACCCCCATGTACTTCCTTTTGAGTCACCTCTCTTTCACGGACATCTGCTACTCGTCTGTCACTGTGCCTCAGATGATGGCCGTGTTGCTGGAGCTCGGGGCAGCTTTATCCTACACACGCTGTGCTGCTCAGTTCTTTCTCTTCACCTTCTTTGGCTCCATTGACTGCTACCTCCTGGCCCTCATGGCTTATGACCGCTATGTGGCTGTGTGCCAACCCCTCCTTTATGTCACCATCATGACACAGAAGGCCCGTTTGAGTTTTGTGGCTGGGGCTTATGCTGCTGGTCTCGTCAGTGCCCTGGTGCGGACAGCCTCAGCTTTCACTCTCTCCTTCTGTGGCACCAATGAGATCGACTTTATTTTCTGTGACCTCCCTCCTCTTTTAAAGCTGACCTGTGGGGACAGCTATACCCAGGAAGTGGTCATTGTTGTGTTTGCCATTTTTGTTATCCCAGCCTGTATGATGGCGATCTTGGTGTCCTACCTGTTTATCATTGTGGCCGTTATGAGGATCCCCTCTGCTGGAGGCAGGACCAAGACCTTCTCTACCTGTGCCTCCCACCTCACCGCTGTGTCGCTTTTCTTTGGCACCCTCATCTTCATGTACCTGCGGGGTAACTCAGGCCGGTCCTCAGATGAGGATCGGGTGGTGGCTGTGCTCTACACCACAGTCATTCCCATGTTGAACCCCCTCATTTACAGCCTGAGGAACAAGGAAGTGAAGGAGGCCCTGAGGAAAATTCTTAACAGAGTCAAGTTGTCCTAACGAGTGTCAACCTTGGACCATCCTGAGGCAAGGACCTCCCCTGCAAGTGCCTGCCTTTCAGACACATTATTTATAGCACACTCAATGTTGAAGTGACTGTATCATGGTACATGTTATAAAAAGAAGCCTAAGACATTTTAGTTTCAGAGAAAGAAAGGAAGAAAAGGAAGAGGCAACCCAAGAAAGAAGATTGGGGAGGGAGCTCTAACTCCCAGGACAAATAATGGAAGGATCTGGAATTAAATCCTGTGTAATACAGATGTGGCACACTTCACAGGTCTGTGGCTATAAAACAAGATTACATTTTTTTGTGTGCAAAATATTCTATGAAAAATTTCCATCAGATAGAAATATTGAAAATAACATATAGTAAACCCCCTATACCTAATACTTAGATTCTGCAAATGTTAATATTTTGTCATATTTGGCTTAACATACATATATGTACATATTTGTATATATAAAATCTATTCATTTATCCATCTAACAATGCATCCATCAATGCACTTTACTTTTTGACACATTTCAAAGTGAGTTGCAGACATTGAAATTAGTACCCTATACCCTTATATACTCCAGAATGATATCATCAATTAGAGTTCAATATTTAGATTACATTTATTTTTGATGATTAAATTGAGGTAATAGTTGGGCAATCTAGTTAATAAAGCTGGACCCACTCAAAGTATTTTTGACTCTTGTACTTGTTCACAGGGATGCCTCACAGTAACTGCTAAAAATATGCCCACGGTAACATGTCTGTCAATTGTTATCAGTGCAAAAGTACCTCTGTTCCTCCTCCTCCTCCTCCTCCTCCTCCTCTTTCTTCTTTTTCACCTGTTCCATTTCCCACTTGTCACATGGTTTGCCTGAGAATCCACTTGGCAAATTTATATCGTTACCACTGTCCATGATAGGATGTGTTTGCATATTATAGATGTATATACACTTTTATGTTCTTACAGCTTTTGACCTTGAGGAGGCAGAACATGGCTGCATTCCATGCAGCATTGGTCAGCGTCCCTGTACTCTGCAAGGGCTCGGTCTGTGTCCAAAGCCTCCTGGAGTCTGATGGTTCTTGATCTTCACTTCTCTAACTTAAATTGCCTCAACCAAACCCAAAGTAAGGAAAGGAAACAGGTCCCACCTACTCATCATTTTCTGTTCTTTCTTTGATCCTTATTCCTGGAACTCAAACCCCTTTTCTTCCTGGTCTTTGTGTTACCACAAAACATGGTCTCAGGTATGTGAATGATATAAACCCTCATAGGGGGAGGAAGGAGGAGTGACAATACGGGGTCTGTGTGAATAAGAATAGTATACTTGAGCGAATTGCTCTCTTGGAATCTTCCAAAAGGCAGGGAAAACACAGTACATTGAAAGGGACTACTGAGAAAATGGGTTGCCAGGTCTAAGGAAAAATGTAATGCCTCCTTCTAATTAAATGCTAAGCAGGCACTAAAAGACTTCTCTCTAAGAAGAAAGGGCTAACCGAAAGGCTGTAGGAACTCGTGGCCATGAAGCCCCATGTTGTATGTCGGACTCTATATACTTTTTATTCTGTAGAGAGAGCTCAGGGAAACTTTAAAAAAATGCCTTTTATTTATGTATGAAGGGAAGTCAGGATTAAATGAGGTAACTTTAAAAAACAGTTCCTAATAGGGAGGTTACCTGGTTGTAAGTAGTGTCAGTATTTCCTTACATCTTGCAATACCTTGTGTTGAAGTCATTTAAATAAAGCAAACAATGATTGTTCTTGTTGAGTTATTTTACTTTTAAAAGTCCTGTTTAAATAGAAAATATATAGCTGCTTATAAATCATTCAAAATACATCTGGATATATATGCTTAAGAAATACTAGGCCATTCAGCCCTGAAAACATTGTCTACTAGAAAGTATTGGATGTGACTCTAATACCTGAAAAGAAGAAGAAGTCTTCTAGAGAGATAACCTTGGATGTGCAGCTCAGTAAGGGGATGGTAAGTGTGATACTCTAACCGTAGGCTGCCTGGTCTCGTGCCTTGCACCCAACTGGACTGCTCCCATCACCCTTCTCAAGTGCCTGCCTATACATGGTTTCCTCCGAGAACTCCACTATTATAGGTCAGGTCTTCCAGGAGCTGTCAAAGAAAAGACTTGTTGGTATTATGACCTCTCTGGTGGCTTCATGAAGCCATCTCACCCTCTTTTTTCCCCAGACTTATTAGAAGGGTTCTGGGGACCACATTGCTTGGTAAAGACACAACCTTTCCAGGGCTGGGCAAGCTAGCAGACATTACCTTCCTTTGGTTGCAGCAGACATGAGCAATATGGTGTGATTTTCAAGATGCCAAGAAGAAACCTGATTCCATTTAAATTCCTTTTTTGTTTGTTTGTTTGCTTTTAATGACTTGCTTGCAATGTGCCTGCTTGACTTTCTTTTCTGGAGATTATAGGATATGATAGAGAGAATGCTGGGTGGCAACTGCCATTTACCAGCTCTATGTCTTTCCTAAGGGCATTCCTCATTCTGTCCCTCAATCTCTCCAGTTGCAGAATTGGGGAGAGGGTAGAATAGAATAATTCTAAGGATCCCGTTGTGGTCTGACATTCTATGTATCTGGGCTTTAAATCTGTTAAAGTGTAAATAAATTATTTGAGAGGAGATCGCACATTATGCCTTGCCAGCCACTTCCTTCAGATGAGACTGTCTCAGAGTCCTCTCCACGCACGGGTCAGGATGAGGAGTAAGCCCCCGAGAACTGGGTAACGGAAGTATGGCAATGGGTGCCGAGGTTCCAGAAGATGCACTTGTCAGACACAAACCTTCCAAACTTGACATCAGCTCTAGGGGTCAGGCATAAAGCTTAAAGGAAATCACAGACAGCGATCATCTTGTTCATGGCCACTCGATTTAAAGGCAGGATGTAAACACGAACTGTTTAAGAGCCAGGGACAGATCTGCTTCTGGTTCTTCCACCTGTTTCTTCCCAAGGAACTGCTCAGCCACCACCCATGGGGTTCCCTGATGCACAGGCGGATAGGAATTTCTCTGACTCTCCTTACCTTCGTGAGGTGCAAATCTGTTTGTTCGTGTTTCCAGAACAGCATCCCCTCTCACCTAGGAAATGCTTCTTTCTGTACTCTAACCATGTGGTTCACCTGGCACTTCCATCTTCTTGTCGATCCCGTCCTTCTGGTCTTCACTGCCGGGCCCTAAGGTAGGTAGGCACCTGACTAACATCAGGCCGACTCTGGTGCTCCATCCGTGGCCATTTGACATCTGAGGCCTTCCTTGGGATTTCTTTTTAAAACTTAGCACCAGAAATAGTGATTTTCATCTCTTTGGTGGTAAAAAAGCTAGAACATGTAAAGTGTGGACATGACCTGTGGTTGTTTTTTCCTACTTTGTGGAAAAAAAAATTTTTAGGAAGAAAATAAAGCTGATATTTAGAGACAGTTAAGGACAATAAAAAAAATTCCTGATGTCATGGTTATTTTTAAGATCTAGCTGCACCCTTCCTTGCCCTCCACATGGTTTTGAGAATCTTGCTGTGAATTCATCTGTGTGCTTAGCCATGTTATGTGCTAAACTTTGGTCACTTGTAGCTAAGACATCTTCATTAAAAAACCATTCCCAGGCCCGGGCCGGTGGGCTCAGCAGTTGAGCGTCGGCCTGGCGTGCGGAAGCCCCGGGTTCGATTCCTGGCCAGGGCACACAGGAGAGGTGCCCATCTGCTTCTCCACCCCTCCCCCTCTCCTTCCTCTCTGTCTCTCTCTTCCCCTCCTGCAGCCAAGGCTCCATTGGAGCAAAAGATGGCCCGGGCGCTGGGGATGGCTCCTTGGCCTCTGCCCCAGGCGCTAGAATGGCTCTGGTCGCGACAGAGCGACGCCCCGGATGGGCAGAGCATTGCCCCCTGGTGGGCGTGCGGGTTGGATCCTGGTCAGGCGCATGCAGGAGTCTGTCTGACTGCCTCCCCGTTTCCAGCATCAGAAAAATACAAAAAAACAAAAACAAAACAAAACAAAACAAAACAACAAAAAACCATTTCCCTTTTAGGATCTCATTCTCTACACATATAAAAAGTTAGGCTGGGCCCTGGCCGATTGGCTCAGTGGTAGAGCATCTGCCTGGTGTGCAGAAGTCCCGGGTTCAATTCCCAGCCAGGGCACACAGGAGAGGTGCCCATCTGCTTCTCCACCCCTCCCCCTCTCCTTCCTCTCTGTCTCTCTCTTCCCCTCCCGCAGCTGAGGCTCCATTAGAGCAGGGATGGCCTGGGCACTGGGGATGGCTCCATGACCTCTGCCTCAGGCACTAGAATGTCTCTGGATGCAACAGAGCGACGCCCCAGATGGGCAGAGCATCGCCCCCTGGTGGGCATGCCGGGTGGATCCCGATCGGGCGCATGCGGAGTCTGTCTGACTGCCTCCCCGTTTCCAGCTTCAGAAAAATACAAAAAACCCCCCAAAACCCCCAAACCAAAACAAACAAACAAAAAGGCTGCATTTCTCAGTTCCTTCTGGGATGTCCATCATTCTAGGATGTTTAAATCTAGAAGCGTGGAGAAAATTTATAAAGGAAGTAGTGGAATAAACTTGTCTCAGGCCTGCTTATCCTTGAGAGAATTTGGGGGATAGGAAGGGCAGACATGAATTTTAAAGAATTAGAACTGAAGCAAGATGAATTCACTTTATTATCTGTTCATCTTGTATTTGGGACCTCTTCTGTATTTCAGAGAAATAAAGGACTGCTGAGTAAAGTGTCAGTTAACCAGCTTGGCCTTAAAAAGTCACGGGAGACTTGACTTGAGGTGGTGAACATACAATACAGTATGTAGATGATGTATTGTAGAGTTGTACACCTGAACCTTGTATAATTTTATTAACCAATGTTACCTCAATAAATTCAATAATTCTTTTAAAAAAAGTTGTGGAATCAAGTGAAATAATCCAACCAGTCACTATCTTTCTGTTTGGAAACTTCAGCCCGTTCACCTATAAATTGGAAAGCCTGAGTCACTTGACTTCCAATATCCTCTTTAGTTCTAGCATCTTATAAGATCCTACAAAAATTCTGGATTTCCAGAATGTGTAAAGCAAGGGAAGTTCTACTAGTGATAAACTGTTATAGTAAGATAAGTCCTTCCAAAGCAAATTTATGAGGTTCAGCCTTGGATTGGCATAACATCCATCCAAGTATGGATGGGGGAAGATAGTAGAGATGGATCCCAGGGTGGCAGTTGAGGATATGTCTTCCTTATAACAAAATCTGTAGTCCCTTCTAGTGTGTCCTCCACACTATAAGCCATGATTCCTTGGCTACAAGAAACAGACATTCACTTAGAGTAGTTCAAGGAAAGATCTTTTTGGAAGAGAAGAGTGTTAATATCGGCCATCAACTCAGATTGAGTTTTTTACTCATCCAATCATCTGTGCTGAGAAAGGTGAGGCCATATGGGGCCAGGGTGTGTGTGCTGAGTCCATTCTTTCACTGTGGTTGTACTACCTAGAAGGAGCAAGAGCATGACCAGTACCTCCCATTTTTTCTATCACCATCTGCTCACTCTTCAACTTAAGACTTATCTCTAAGCACAAAGGCTAGAAAAAAAATGCAGATGTAGAAGAAAACTATTTTCAAATATGGGAGTTCAGAGATATCCTCATGAGGGTTTGCAAATATAGTATAAGAATTAAGAGTAAGCATACTGGATTCAGTCTGCTTTGTTTCAACCTAGTTTTACCCTTTACTGTGGGACTATTGGTGATCCACTTCAACTCTCTGTGCCTAAATTTTCTATCTCTTTAAAACGGAGATAATAATAGTACCTAACTCATAGGATTGGTGCATGGATTGAATCTATCTATCTATCTATCTATCTATCTATCTATCTATCTATCTATCTATCTATCTATCATCTATCTTCATTATCATCTGAGAAAGGGAAATGGCATATAGTAAGCAGCTTTGCTGTTATTATCCTATCAGATTTCCCTTTCACATTTGGGTTCAGCTACCACCATGCCCCAATCTCTAAATCAGGAAACCAAACTGGGCCAGATCTGTAGGTCGGTCTTTGAAACAAATCTTCAAATTTCTTTTACTTTAGTTTTATGAATCTCAACACTCACTCAAAATATGTGAATTTTTTTTTATGGATTGATTTTAGAGAGACAGAGAAAGGAAGGAAGAGAGAGGCATTCATTTGTTGTCCACTTAGTTGTGTCTTCACTTGTTGCTTCCCATATGTTGCCCTGACTTAGGATCAAACCCACAAGCTTGGTGTTTCTGGACGATGCTCTAACTGACTGAGCAAACTGGGAAGGGCCTGTGAAATCTTGATCTGTACTGTATAAGGTTCATTCTATTTCTTTTCTGAGGCTGGCCTCATGGTGACAGAATCATCTTACTAATGGTCTAGTAATGGTTTTAAATTCTACCATAGCTTCCTGTAGGTAGGGTTCCAGTGGCTTCAGCAGCATTTTTTACCTGGGGGCGGGGTGAGGTAGGGTCATAACTATTTCTGAAGCAGAACTGCAGGAGCTCAGCCATTAGACTCACTTCACAACTGAAGGAAAAATCTTAAAAAAAAAAAAGACAGATTCCTCTTTCACAGCTTCCAAGGGATCCATCTGGAAGGATGGTGCTCCCCGCTGACCCCCTCCCAGCTCCTTTCCCTGTAGGAGCAATTGCTTTTGGGGCAGCCAGTCTGACAGAGAATTAAAGGAGCCAGATCCTGAGATGAGTTATCAGGAGATGCCTTTTCTTGGGATGATTAGTGCTTTGCTGTTTGGCATTTGGTCAACTGCTAAGCTTTCTTAGACTATGCTGCCTGAGCAGCATTCTTCCTTAGGGACGTCAGTCCTGCTGCATGCTAATCTGCTTCCAGTAAAAGAGAGGTTCTGTGGTCAAATCTTCTTGAGAATGGAGGGTTAAAGAGAGTTGACAAGGTTTCTTACTTACAGACTTTATAGAACCTTTGAAATGATGACATACAACATGATTTTCCATGTGGGGGTGTAGTATGTATGGTTTCCAAACTTATGAGAATAATAAACCTATTACCTACTATCTACCTATAGATAGGAAAACAAGAATTTGCAAGGTAAGAGCCCTTTGGTGGTGGTTCTCAAACTTTGCTACACATTTTAATTACCTGGGGATTAAAAAATACTTAATGTTCTTATTTTATTGTTTAAAGGGTACACTCTGAGCCTGGAGGTTTTCAGAACTACCAGACCAGGTCATTCATCTTGAGTCCCTGTGTCATCCTCTGAATAGGCTTGGTCAACAGAGCACTGACTCAGCTCAAGTCATTGTTTTGCCAAGTAACTGTATAGCCCTCTTTATATTTAGGTTTTTAAATTTATAATGGAGAGAACCATTACACCCACCCTATCTTATATCTTCTGTGGGGAAGGAAGGTGCCGATGGGACTTTGAAGAAATCACGCTCTTCAAGAACACATCTTTAATATTTTAGTTTACTGTCAAGCAGAGTTAGAGCTTCTGAGAACACTTCCCAAGGCATCGTCTCCAGTGTCAAAGTAAGAAATTTCCAAACCTGTAAGAATTTTTATGAGCTTATTTGAGCCAAACTGTTGACAATTATCGGGAAGCAAAATCTCAACGAATTGAGAAAATGCTCCAGAAAATGGTGGTTTCACCAGTTATTTTATACATTAGAATCAAAGGGAAAGACATAAGGGGGTTGCATGAAATTGATTGGTGATAGATTAGGGAGGTGCTGAAAGCAAAGTGGGGAAATCTCCGGGATTGGGTAAAAAGTAAAAATGTATAAACGGAAACTTCTTTTACGTAGGCAGGAATATGATAGTTAACAGTTAACAATGAACATGATAACAATAACAACGAAGGGGTTTGTTGGTTCCTGCTCTGGTGGGGTGCCTGCCCCGAGGGAAGCAGGAAAAGATTACTCATACATTTCAGAGCATGTTATGGGGTCCATTATTGTAACTGCAGAAGACAACAGACAGGATTGATTAAAGTAAGCTTTGACCTTTGTTAGAGAAAGATACCTTCCTAGGACATGACTACCCACATGAACTGTTTTTATATAGAAAGTTTTAATTTCAGACCATCCCGTGTGGCTACTTTAGGTCTCTGAGTCTGCAGGACCACCATGCAGGCTTTCCCTGAACTTGTCAGATTCAACATGTGACCCCTTTTTTGTCCACACTAGATACAATTTTTGAAAATTGTGTCAGAACAACCTGGATGACTGTTAATCTAGGTGCCTTGTCCCATGGCAGACACATGCATCAGAATTTATGGGGGTAGGTTGATGGTATTCACATTTTCTATAAATTCCTTGGTGATTCTTTTTTTTTAATTTTTTTTATTTATTTTTATTTTATTTTATTTTTTTTAAATAATTTTATTTTTTTAATGGGGTGACATCAATAAATCAGGATTTATTCAAAGATATATTCAAAGATAACAAGTCCAGGGTATCTTGTCATTCAATCATGTTGCATACCCATCATCCAAAGTCAGATTGTCCTCCGTCACCCTCTATCTTGTTCTCTCTGTGCCCCTCCCCCTCCCCCTTTCCCTCTCCCATTCCCCCCTCCCCCCCGTAACCACCACACCCTTATCAATGTCTCTCAGTTTCACTTTTATGTCCCACCTACGTATGGAATAATGCAGTTCCTGGTTTTTTCTGATTTACTTATTTCGCTTCGTATCATGTTATCAAGATCCCACCATTTTGCTGTAAATGTTCCGATGTCATCATTTCTTATGGCTGAGTAGTATTCCATAGTGTATATGTGCCACATCTTCTTTATCCAGTCATCTATTGACGGGCTTTTTGGTTGTTTCCATGTCCTGGCCACTGTGAACAATGCTGCAATAAACATGGGGCTGCATGTGTCTTTACGTATCAATGTTTCTGAGTTTTGGGGGTATATACCCAGTAGAGGGATTGCTGGGTCATAAGGTAGTTCTATTTTCAGTTTTTTGAGGAACCACCATACTTTCTTCCATAATGGTTGTACTACTTTACATTCCCACCAACAGTGGATGAGGGTTCCTTTTCCTCCACAGCCTCTCCAACATTTGCTATTACCTGTCTTGCTAATAATAGCTAATCGAACAGGTGTGAGGTGGTATCTCATTGCCGTTTTGATTTGCATTTCTCTAATAGCTAAAGAAGATGAGCATCTTTTCATATATCTGTTGGCCATTTGTATTTCTTCCTGGGAGAAGTGTCTGTTCATATCCTCTTCCCATTTTTTTATGGGATTGTTTGTTTGTTGTTGAGTTTTATGAGTTCTTTGTATATTTTGGATATTAGGCCCTTATCTGAGCTGTTGTTTGAAAATATCATTTCCCATTTAGTTGGCTTTCTGTTTATTTTGTTATCAGTTTCTCTTGCTGAGCAAAAACTTCTTAGTCTGATGTAGTCCCATTCATTAATTTTTGCCTTCACTTCTCTTGCCATTGGAGTCAAATTCATAAAATGCTCTTTAAAACCCAGGTCCATGAGTTGAGTACCTATGTCTTCTTCTATGTACTTAATTGTTTCAGGTCTTATGTTTAGATCTTTGATCCATTTTGAGTTAATTTTTGTACAGGGGGAGAGACTGTAGTCCAGTTTCATTCTTTTGCATGTGGCTTTCCAGTTTTCCCAGCACCATTTATTGAAGAGGCTTTCTTTTCTCCATTGTGTGTTGTTGGCCCCTTTATCAAAAATTATTTGACTATATATATGTGGTTTTATTTCTGGACTTTCTATTCTGTTCCATTGGTCTGAGTGTCTATTTTTCTGCCAATACCATGCTGTTTTGATTGTCGTGGCCCTATAATAGAGTTTGAAGTCAGGTATTGTAATGCCCCCAGCTTCATTCTTTTTCTTTAGGATTGCTTTGGCTATTCGGGGTTTTTTATAGTTCCATATAAATCTGATGATTTTTTGCTCTATTTCTTTAAAAAACGTCATTGGAAGTTTGATGGGAATTGCATTAAATTTGTATATTGCTTTGGGTAATATAGCCATCTTGATTATATTTATTCTTCCTAGCCAAGAACAAGGTATATTCTTCCATCTTATTATATCTTTTTCAATTTCCCTTAAAAATGGTTTATAGTTTTCATTATATAAGTCCTTTACATTCTTTGTTATGTTTATTCCTAAGTATTTTATTGTTTTTGTTGCAATCGTGAAGGAGATTATTCTTTTGAGTTCGTTCTGAATTGTTTCATTGTTGGCATATAGAAAGGCTATTGACTTCTGTATGTTAATTTTGTATCCTGCGACCTTACTGTATTGGCTTATTGTTTCTAGTAGTCTTTTTGTGGATTCTTTGGGGTTTTCGATGTATAGGATCATATCATCTGCAAAAAGTGATAGCTTTACTTCTTCTTTTCCGATATGGATGCCTTTTATTTCTTTGTCTTGTCTGATTGCTGTGGCGAGAACCTCTAGTACCACATTAAATAAGAATGGAGAGAGTGGACAACCCTGTCTTGTTCCTGATTTAAGGGGGAAAGCCTTCAGTTTAGTGCCATTTAATATGATGTTAGCTGATGGTTTATCATATATGGCCTTTATCATGTTGAGATATTTTCCTTCTATACCCATTTTGTTGAGAGTCTTAAACATAAAATTGTGTTGTATTTTATCGAAAGCCTTTTCTGCGTCTATTGATAAGATCATGTGGTTTTTGTTCTTTGTTTTGTTGATATGGTGTATTACGTTAACCGTTTTACATATGTTGAACCATCCTTGAGATTCTGGGATGAATCCCACTTGATCATGATGTATTATTTTTTTAATATGTTGTTGTATTCGATTTGCTAGTATTTTGTTTAGTATTTTAGCGTCTGTATTCATTAGAGATATTGGTCTGTAGTTTTCTTTTTTTGTGCCATCCTTGCCTGGTTTTGGTATGAGGGTTATGTTGGCCTCATAAAATGTGTTTGGAAGTATTGCTTCTTCAGTTTTTTGGAAGACTTTGAGTAGAATAGGAACCAAGTCTTCTTTGAATGTTTGATAAAATTCGCTGGTATAGCCGTCAGGGCCTGGACTTTTATTTTTGGGGAGGTTTTTAATGGTTTTTTCTATTTCTTCTCTACTGATAGGTCTGTTTAGGCTTTCTGCTTCTTCTTGACTCAGTCTAGGAAGGTTGTATTGTTCTAGGAATTTATCCATTTCTTCTAGGTTGTTGAATTTAGTGGCATAAAGTTTTTCATAGTATTCTACAATAATTCTTTGTATACCTATGGTGTCCGTGGTGATTTTCCCTCTTTCATTTTGGATTTTGTTTATATGAGTTCTTTCTCTTTTTTCCTTGGTAAATCTTGCCAAGGGTTTGTCAATTTTGTTGATCTTTTCAAAGAACCAGCTCCTTGTTCTATTAATTTTTTCTATAGTTTTTCTGTTCTCTAATTCATTTATTTTTGCTCTGATTTTTATTATCTCCTTTCTTCGGCTAGTTTTGGGTTGTCTTTGTTCTTCTTTTTCTAGTTCCTTAAGGTGGGAAGTTAAGTGGTTCACTTGGGCTCTCTCTTGTTTGTTCATATATGCCTGAAGTGATATGAACTTCCCTCTTATCACTGCTTTTGCTGCATCCCATAGATTCTGATATGTCGTATTGTCATTTTCATTAGTCTGTATATATCTTTTGATCTCTGCACTTATTTCTTCTTTGACCCATTCATTTTTTAAAAGTATGTTGTTTAGCTTCCACATTTCTGTGGGATTTTTTTCCTCTTTTTTGCAGTTGAATTCTAGTTTCAAGGCTTTATGATAAGAAAATATGCTTGGTACAACTTCAATTTTTCTGAATTTGCTGATGTTGTTTTTGTGGCCCAACATATGGTCAATTCTTGAGAATGATTCATGTACACTGGAGAAAAATGTATACTCAATCACTTTGGGATGAAATGTCCTGTAGATGTCTATCATATCCAGGTGCTCTAGTGTTTTGTTTAAGGCCACTATGTCTTTGTTGATTCTCTGTTTGGATGACCGATCTAGAGCCGTCAGCGGTGTATTGAGGTCTCTAAGTATGATTGTATTTTTGTCAGTTTTGGTTTTAAGATCAATAAGTAGCTGTCTTATATATTTTGGTGCTCCTTGGTTTGGTGCATATATATTAAGAATTGTTATGTCTTCTTGATTCAGTGTCCCCTTAGCCATTATGAAATGGCCATTTTTATCTCTGAGTACTTTTCCTGTCTTGTAGTCAGCATTATCCGATATGAGTATTGCTACACCTGCTTTTTTTTGGATGTTATTTGCTTGGAGTATTGTTTTCCAGCCTTTCACTTTGAATTTGTTTTTATCCTTGTTACTTAGATGAGTTTCCTGTAGGCAGCATACAGTTGGATTTTCTTTTTTAATCCATTCTGCTACTCTGTGCCTTTTTATTGGTGAGTTTAATCCATTTACATTTAGTGTAATTATTGATACTTGTGAGTTCCCTATTGCCATTTTATAGATTGCTTTCTGTTAGTTTTGTGTCTTGTTTGATCCTTCTCTTTCGTTTTTCTATCTTTTGTTTTTATTTGGTTGTATTCCATACATCTTTCCTCTGTTGCTATCTTTTTTATCTCATGTGCTTCTGTGGTGGTTTTTTCAATGGTGGTTACCTTTGAGTAATGAAAAGGGTCCCTACCCTGTTCATTGTAGCGAACTATTTTGTGAGTACTTTTGCACTCCATCGTCCTTTGCTACTGTTAATCTCCATCTTCTCCCCCTCTTTCTTTTTGTTGTTGTCACAGTTTAAATTTGGTTTTATTGTGTTCTTCTTGGAGCTTTTACTTGTGGCTCTGTTTTTTTTTTTGTTCTTTGTATCTGATTGGAGAACCCCCTTTAGTAATTCCTGGAGTGGGGGTTTTCTGATGATAAATTCCCTCATCTTTTCTGTATCTGTGAATGTTTTTATTTCTCCTTCATATTTGAAGGATAGCTTTGATGGGTATAGTATTCGTGGCTGAAAGTTCCTCTCTTTCAGGACTTTAAATATTGGGGTCCACTCTCTTCTAGCTTGTAGAGTTTCTGCTGAGAAATCTGATGATAATCTAATGGGCCTTCCTTTATATGTTGTATTCTTCTTTTTCCTGGCTGCCTTGAGAATTTTTTCTTTGTTGTTGGTTTGTGTCAATTTCATTATGATATGCCTTGGAGTAGGTTTGTTGGGGTTAAGAAAACTCGGTGTTCTGTTTGCTTCTTGAATTTGAGGCTTTAGTTCTTTCCACAGGCTTGGGAAGTTCTCATCTATTATTTGTTTGAGTATGTTTTCCATTCCATTTTCTCTCTCTTCTCCCTCTGATATACTTATTATTCTTATGTTATTCTTTCTGATGGAGACAGATAATTCTTGTAGGGCTATCTCATTTTTTTAAATTTTTGAGTCTCTTTCTTCTTCTCTCTGTTGTGCCTCAAGTTGCTTGTCTTCTATTTTACTAATCCTCTCTTCTATCTGACCTGTTCTATTAGCTAAGCTTGTTACTTCGTTTTTCAGCTCGTGAATTGAGTTTTTCATCTCTGTTTGATTTGTTTTTATAGTTTCAATTTCTTTGGACATATATTCTTTGTGTTCTTTGAGTTGTTTTCTGAGCTCCCTAAATGGCCTTTCTGTGTTTTCTTGTATATCTCGGAGGATTTTTAGGATTTCTATCTTGAATTCTCTGTCATTTAGCTCCAAGGTTTCCAATATATTAAATTTTTTCTCCATAGATTTTTCCTCATCTAGCTGTGTTACCTCTCTTTCTTTTGTATCCATGATATTCGATTTTCTCTTCCTTAATGGCACCTGAGGGTGGTTTTGTTGATAGTATTAATGAGATTTAATAAAGAATAAAAAGTTAAAAATAAAAAATCAAAAAGTTGTTTTTTTTTAAAAAAATTAATAATGAAATAAAAATAAAATAAAATAATAATTTTTAAAAAAAGGAAATTATTCCCCCCTCCTTTTTTCCTCTCCTCTCCCCTTTTTCTTGAGAAAATCTTGTGGTGAACTGTGAATTATAACAAACAATGCCTGTTATGGAGGGCCTGAATTGGGGAAAAGTAATAGAGGGGCAAAAAAAAAGGGGGGGTATGGACCCACAAAAAGCAAATAAGGAAAAAATTTGGGTCAAGAATAAAATGATTTACTTTTAGGTGTTGGTTGTCTAAGAGTTATGATGAGAGGAATAAGAGGAAAACAGAAAAATGGGGGGACAAATTAAAAAAATACTATTGTATTTAGTGGAACAAGAACTAGATAAAATGGAGAGCCAGGGATGAGAGCACTGGTAGTGAGTTAAAAAGGTGAAGTAAAAACCCTCCAAAATGCCACAAACATAAGTTTGAGTCCCAGATAAAATAATTTGTTTGTTATTGAGGTTTGAATGAGAGGAGATGTAAAGGAGAAAGGAAGAAACTAATATAGAGGGAGAAAAGAAAGAGAGAGAGAGATAAAAAGAAGGAACCACTAAAAGAAGAAAAAAGAAAGGAGAGAGAGAGAGAGTTAAGGGTTTTGAAGTGCAACCCTCATAGAGAGAAAGGAAGAGGAGAAAAAAGATAATGGGAGATGTAACACTTATGGGTAGTGTAGTTCAAGGAGAGGAGAGAGTAAGACCAGCAAAGAGTTAATCGGCCAAATTGGAGGAGGAAAAAAAGTATCAAGAATGAAGATAAGAGAAACAAATGAACAAATATAATAAAATGGGATAGGTTATAAAGTCAGCAGATTATTCTTGATTTTGAGAGGTTATCTTCTTGCTTTTTCTTTTCTCTCCCTCTTCCTGGTCGGTGACTCTGTACCCCAGGTTCTGCCCCTTTGGCACGCTCAGGTAGAGGTTTGCAGTTGATAAGTCTCTATGGCAATGTCATGTATTGTGCTTTAGTCTCGTTGGGAGTCAAGGCTCATTAGCATTTATAGGCTCCGACAGTGAGAGAGTCCGTGTTCCTGGAGCCTTTCTCCTAGTCTTTCCTTCCTCAATTAGTAGCCTGATAATCCAGCTATGGGGTTGCTGCTGCCTCTGCCTAGATAGTAAGAGGTTCAAAGAGCTGGCAACTCCCCACTCTATTCCCACTCAGCACAGGGCTCTGGGTAAGGCTCAGTCAGTCAGAGCTGCTAGCATAATCAGGCGGGCTTTCCGCCCACTCAAAGACCTCTGGCTCTGCCACTCTGTCCGATAACACAGGCGGGCGCCCACTTCCGGGGCGCTTGGAGGAAACTCTCATTCACTATCTGCGTGCGCAGACCAGGATATCCAGCCAGCAGTCTCACGCTCTGAGTGAAACCCCCAACCGCAGGGAAAAGTTGCAGCGTTGGAATTCGCTCTCGCTCCGTCCCCGTGCGCGGCTTTTGCAAGGCTCTGGGGCGGCCCGAGATTCCGCTTTTGCCCACACAAAGGCCCCTGACTCTGCCCCTCTGTGCAATAACACGGGCGCGCACTGCCGAGGCACTCGGAGGAATCGCTCACTTCCTATCTGCGCGCGCACACCAGGATATGAGGCCGGCCGCGTTTCCCTCTGAGTGAAACCCTCACCAGCACGGAAAATTTCCACCGTTGGAATTAGTTCTTGCTCCCTCCCATGCGCGGCTTTCCCAGGGCACTGGGGCTGCCCAGAGATTCTGCTTTCGGCCCACAGAAAGGCCTCTGACCCTGCCTCTCTGTGGGGTAACACGGACACCCACTTCCGGGGCTTAGGAAGAAATCTCTTGCCCACTAACTGCGCACCAACCAGGAGAACGGGTAAAATGGCTGCCCCGCTTGTCTTTCTTTGTTTGGGTTTGGCGCGAGTGTTAGCTTGTATTGCCCGGCTTGCCACAGGATCAGTTTTTCCTCGGCTAGGATCTCCGTGCCACAGCCTGTTTCGGCCCTTTGTGCCGCAGCCTGGATGTATTCACCCCCTTTGCCCGCCTCAGTTTCTATATTCACAGTTACCAGAGAAAGCCGCCCTGTTTAGGTTAGTGAGGAAGGCAGAGCATTTCTTACTCCCTATTTCCTTCGGAGTTTGGTTATATATTTAGCCAATTTTTCACTCGACCATACCTTCGGGTGTATTGCGAAGCATCTGGAAGCTCCAAGTATAGGTTTTTCTGTTTCTGGTTGAAGATCTTGTTGAGTTTTGGGGGAGATTTATCGGTATCGCTTCCTACTCCGCCATTACTCTGACGTCATCTCTCTTGGTGATTCTTATACACACTGAAGTTTGAGAGACAGTGCTCTGGAGGAGAGGTTGGTCACCATTAAGAATTTGCTCAGTTTGCCTGGTAGAAATCCGTTCAGAACTTGTTCACACCTGCCTTTCCATCATGTCATCTCGACTCCTGCACATGTATTATTATGCGTCTGCCAAATGGTGAACTTTCAGAGTCACCGATTACAGTGTGTCTCAGTAATGAGGAGCGAAAACTTATGCTAATAATACAGCCTTCTTTTGAGATCAGACTGTGCCAGCAAGGGTGCCATTGTGCAAAACACTTGACAAAACTCCCAAGTGAGATATAGGAAATCTTCAAAGAAATGAATTTCTTTTGGAACAAGGTAGGAATGAAGTATAACTAGGAACCAGCCCCATCAGACCCTGCTGAGTGCTGGGCGGACATGGGATGGAGCTTTGGGACTTTGATATGAAAGAATTTTCAAAGGTATTAGATGCCTTGTTAGGAAGTCAAATTGTGAAGATAAATTGCCAGTCCTTGGAGATTTACCTCAGGAACCAATTAGTCCATGAAGCCGGTGCAGTTAATATAAGAAGCACGGCCAGCAAGGTCTGGTGCTGGATCACAAGCTCAGTGAAGGAGGCCGGTTCCCTAGCCCTACTCTCAAGGGCTGAGTCTTAAAAAAAATAAATCCCAGGAGACTCTGGTGGCAGGGATGTCTTGATTTGTTAAGGGTTAGAGAAAAGAAAGGGACACTATGAAGTGAGAAGAGGCTATAGAAGTTCAAGGAGCGACCCCATCTCAACAAGACTGCTATGATGAAGGTCTCATGCTGCATTGCTCTTTATTGAAAGGGAACAAAGGGATAAGGCAATTGAAGTCCAGAAAAGAAAAGTGACTTGGCCAGGCTCACACATCAAGTGTGGGTGAACCAGAATCTTGGTCTCCCCTGGATCAGCAGGCCACCGACGGAGGAGATGCTAAACAAAGGAGGAAAGCACGAGTGAAGTGGAATTCAGGGGAGGACAGTTTACGCCCAGCTCATGGCTTCCAGGTCTTTTTTATAATCTCTTTGTCAACCCTGATGGGTTAGCTCAGGATTGACTTGACTTTGGTTTGTATCAGGTAATCAGACATGATCAGCCTTTTTTTTTTTATTTACAGCCTGTTCTAGAACTCTATGGGGGCTCCACAGATTCATGATTCCTCCAACAATGTTTAGACAACACCAGAACTGTCTCCGCTTTCAAGTTCATATGCCGTTCATCCTCCCCCTACTGCTTTTATTAAGACTTAGAGGAGGCAGACAATGGGAACGGAGCCTTGTTAAGTACTAAAATGCGCTCGTGTTTTCTCTTTTGATTCCAAGGTTAATGCTCGTAATTTCAGAAACCACAAAACAAACAAAAACCCCTTGATAAGCCAGCCAGCTCTAATTAGAATAACAGCTGTTTGTTAAACATTCATGTTCCTAGACTCAAAATAGAAATATTCTTCAAAGCAGAGCTCATTGCTGGTTGCTAATGGATTTTTTTTTCTCTTTGGGGTTCATGCTCTGTTATTCATAGAATGTAAATTTTCCTTCCTTAAAATGTTCGTTAAATTTTTTAAAAAGCCACCGTATCTATATGGAGTGCCTTTGGCTTCCCAAAGCATTTTCTCATCTGTTTTAATCTATGCATTAACCTTATCTCATAAAGCAGGGCAGATGTTATGATTCCGTTCTGGCAGAAGAGGAAATTGGGGTTCAGAGAGGTTAAGTGCCTTGTGTAAGATTAAACAGCTAATTAAGGGCAGAGTTGCCAAAACAAGGACTGCGTGGTAAGTCAAAAGAACCACTGCCTCTCCATTTTTAGTATAACAGAAGCATTTATCACTTTTTATCTTATGTTATAGTGAGCTCTATATTTGTCTGCTTCCACATTAGACTGCCGTTTATTGAAGCCAAGTGCCTACATGTCAAGACACCCAACTTAAAGCTCTATCCCTTGCAAGGACTTGGAACTTTTTCCCTATTTGACTCTGGTCTTAGCCCTCCCAAGTCCACTGCTGGATGGATGGCTGGGACGAATCACACCGTGGTGACAGAGTTCCTCCTTATTGTATTCACCGAACACCCTGAATGGGGGCTGCCCCTCTTCCTGGTATTTCTGAGCTTCTATTTTGTAACTCTGCTGGGGAACGTGGGAATGACCATCCTGATCCTCAAAGATCGTCGGCTCCACACCCCCATGTACTTCTTCCTCGGTCACCTCTCCTTTGTGGACATGTGCTACTCCTCTGTCATCGTCCCTCAGTTGCTGGCTGTGCTGCTGGATCATGGCACAGTCATCTCGCAAGCTCGCTGTGCAGCTCAGTTCTTTCTCTTCACCTTCTTTGCGTCCATTGACTGCTACCTCCTGGCAATCATGGCCTATGACCGCTATGTGGCCGTGTGCCAACCCCTGCTTTATGGCAGCATCATGATGCAGAAGGCTCTCTGGGGCTTAGTGGCGGGGGCTTACGTGGCTGGTTTTGCCAGTGCCTTTGTGCGAACGGTCACAGCGTTCACGCTCTCTTTTTGTGGGAACAATGAGATTGACTTTATTTTCTGTGACCTCCCTCCTCTGTTAAAACTCACTTGCGGGGAAAGCTTCACTCAGGAGGTGGTGATTATTGCGTTTGCCATTTTCGTTATGCCTGCTTGTATAGTGGTGATCTCGGTGTCTTACCTGTTTATCATCGTGGCCATCATGCAGATCCGCTCTGCTGAGGGTCGGGCCAAGACCTTCTCTACCTGTGCCTCCCACCTCACCGCCGTGTCACTGTTCTTCGGCACCCTCATCTTCATGTACCTGCGGGATAACTCGGGCCAGTCCTTCGAAAGGGACCGAGTAGTGTCTGTGCTCTACACAGTGGTGACCCCCATGCTGAATCCCCTCATCTACAGCCTGAGGAATAAGGAGGTAAAGGCGGCTGTTAGAAAAGCTCTGAGCAGATTGAAGGCTTCTGGAAGGTCTTAGATGGACCTGTGGCAAATATGTTATTTCTAAGTTTCTCCATCCTTTGTTTTTCTTCATATACAGTATCACTGACTTGGGATGACTTTCTCCAACAGCCCTACTTAAAACAGCACCCAAACTTCCCACCTCCGCGTTCTGATTTATTATTCTATGTAATACTTGTCACCTTCGGATGTACTGTGTTTTACACAATTGATATGGTCTAATTCTCACAACTAGAAAGTAAACAAGAGAGTAAGCACTTTTCATCTGTGAGATTCATGTTTATAAGCCAGTGCTTAGCAAAGCGCACAGCACACAAAAACTCTCAATATTTGTTGAATGAATGAATTAATCTCAGGTTACAGTGTCTCCCTTTAAGTCCCAACTTCTTCAATCCTCAGTTTTCTTATCTGCCAAGTGGGTTTTCCTACTTTATAGGACTATAGTTTTGGGGACCTAATGCATGAATGCATTAGGGGACATGTCTGTCTTATTTATCAGGCTCTGTTGAATGAAGTACATTGCTCAGCACAACAAATACTTGACAAGTGCAGTAACATATTTGAAAAATCTAGAAGCAATCTACAAATATAGGTACTCCTTTGATCCCAGGGGGTTTTCCAAATCCCATTATTGAATTTTCCATAATTTCCTTTATTATTGTTTCTGTAGTTTTTGAATAATAATAGTGATGATAATGATAATAAATACGTCAACTAACATTTACTAGGAAGTTATCACCTTCCAGGAACTGTGATGTTTGCTACAAAAATTATCTGATTTAATTCTCACTACAAACTAATGAGACCTGTTGTATTTTATCCTTGCTTCATAGGCAGATGGGGCACCTGAGACTTAGAAAGGTTGAGCAATCTTTTCAAGGTCAGAGAGCAGGTAAGTGGCAGAGTAGGGCTCCATGCACAGTGTCCGGCTCTGACCTCCTACCCACTCTATATAGTCACTCAGCCTGGAGTTCATTGTTACTGTACTTCTCTTATTCCTTTCACCTGGTGAGGAAAAGGTAAACATTCAAACGTTTTTAAACAATAAATTTATTTTCTAATTACAGATGGCATACACTATTATCTTAGTTTCACGTGTACAACACAGTGACTAGACATTTATGTACCTTATGAAGTAATTACCCCAATAAATTTAGTACCCATTTGATACAATACATAGTTATTATTGAATTATTGACCTTATGCCGGGCTGGTAAAAGTTCAATCTATAGAGGTGCGAGGCACCCGTCAACAGTTGCTTTACAGCCTTTATGTGCTAGTGTTGTGTAATGTGACAGACAGCACATGTTGGTGTGTGAGTGTTTATGTAAACGTTCATGTGTGTGCATATGTAGTTGTACATGAGATGATGTGTGTAGATTAAATAAGTAGCAGTTTCTGGACTCTGGAAACTTTCTTTTTAAGGACCATATGACAAAAACTTTAGAAAACAGTTGAATGGGCATGCCTAGGAAAAGATAGAGGGGAGTAAACTGCATTGGTGGCCAAAGAGATTTAAGCTCACACATCAGCTTTTCTTCTTGTTTTTGCACAAATCACTCAAAAAGCGCAGACTGAGGATGGAACAACTAACTCTAAAGAGTGCATCCTGGGTGCCATTTTGCAAATATTAACTGCCATGCAAATGTTCCACTAATATATCACCAACTTCTGTAGCAGGTGATACAGGGATGTGTGTTGTAGAAAGAGCTCAGGGCCCTGGCCAGTTGGCTCAGTGGTAGAGTGTCAGCCTGGTGTGGGGATGTCCCAAGTTTGATTCCTGGCCAGGGCACACAGGAGAAGTGCACATCTGCTTCTCCACCCTTCCCCCTCTCCTTTCTCTCTGTCTCTCTCTTCCTCTCCTGCAGCCAAGGCTCCATTGGGGCAAAGTTGGCCTGGGTGCTGAGGATGGCTTCATGGCCTCTGCCCAGGTGCTAGAATGGCTCTGGTTGCAACAGAGAAACCCAAGAGGGGCAGAGCATCACCCTCTGGTGGGCATGCTGGTTGGATCCCGGTCGGGCATATGCCTGTCTCTCTGCCTCTCTCTTCTCACTTCAGAAATATATATATATCTCAGAATTTGGAACCAAAGTATGCAGTCAGCTTATGGTTTCAAATTATTTAGAGCTTTTCAGCTTGCTTTCCCAAGTCTGAAATAAAACTTATAGAATATTTACTCTGGGCCAGGTTTTATATGTATGTGACTTATTATTACAACAACTTGTTGTCTGTGGAGAATAAGAAGGTGCTGGGTGAAATTCTACAAATATTAATTAGTGTTACTATGGTGATTGTCCCAGGATCTACAACCCAATGAGCATTAATGTACAGCCAATCAGTGGACTTCTTCACTTCAGAACAGTCTGAAACTATTTCTCCAAGGCTGAAATTAGCCTTGGATCCTGACAATTCCAGAAGTGGAGAGTTCACTAGTAATTTTTAAATGTAGCTCTCAAACTAATACACACATAAAAAACAAATACAAAGCACCATGCTTAAAACTTTTTCATGAATCATTTATTTTAGTTCTCCCCATTACTTTAACGGGAAGTAATTATTATTGAACTCATTTAGCAGAAGGAAGAAATAAAACCCGAAGAAGTTATGTAACTTGCCCAAGTTATTCATCAAGAAAATGGCAGTTAATGAAGGAACTGATCTCAAGTCTCTCTTACTCCAAAGCATGTACTTTTTTGAAATTAAAAAATTTACACCTGACCAGGCGGTAGTGCAGTGGATAAAGCGTCGGACTGGGATGTGGCGGACCCAGGTTTGACACTCTAAGGTTGCTATCTTGAGTGCAGGCTCATCTGGTTTGAGCACAGGCTCACCAGCTTGAGCCCAAGGTTTCTGGCTTGAGCAAGGGACACTCTGTCTGCTGTAGCCCCCCAGTCAAGGCACAAATGAGAAAGCAACCAATGAACAACTAAAATGCCTCAACGAAGAACTGATGCTTCTCATCTCTCTCCCTTCTTGTCTGTCTGTCCCCATTTGTCCTTCTGTCTCTCTTTGTCTCTGACACACACACACACACAATAATAATAAAAAATTAAAAGAATTTTGATTGTAGTTGGAATACAATATTGTATTAGTTTCAGGTGTACAATATAGTGATTAGACATTTATATACCTTAGGATGTGGTCACCCTATAAGCCTGTCTTACATGACATCTGCTATTATGCATTTCCCCCTCTCTCTCCCAGGTCCCAACTCTCTGTTGTAATTTGCTTTAGAAGTGTCTGGATTTCACTTGCATTGTTAATCTTAATATTTGGTAGGTCTGGGCTGGGGATGCCCAACTTATGGCCTGACTTAAATGTGAAATTCGTGGAACATACCTTTGCCTTCTTGTAAGTCAGTGAGGAAATTATGAGAGAATTTGCAGTTCCCCCAAAAGAGCAGGATCACTCAGATGAACTATTGCCTTCTAAAGCCCTTCAAGAGCATCTATCCCTGAGTCAAAGCTCCCTCCAATAAATAGCTCATTTGTATGGTGCTTCCAAGCAGTCTCCAACCTTGCCATCAATTCTTCTTTTTCAATTTCAATGATTGCTTAAGAATTCAAAATTCCTTTCTAAACACTATTATTTCTTACAACCAAAAAATATACATAACATTTTGATCTATCTACCCATCTTCTACAATCTATCTCTTATAAGATGACTCAAAGGGTGTGTCTGAAATCCCTTCCTATATGCTATGACTTTCTAACAACAACTTTATTGAGGTATAACTGACATGGAGTACACTGCACACATTTAAATTGAACAATTTAATAAATTTTAACATATGCACACACTCATGAAACCATCACCACAATCAAGAGATTAAACATAGACATTGCTTCCAAGTTTCCTTATATCCCACTGTATTTTCTCCCATGTGCCCTTCCCATCAGCTACCCTTTCATAGCCTCAGGCAACCACTAATCTGCTTTTCTCACCCTACATGACTTAGAATTTTTTATAATTTTTTTTTTTCTGAAGCTGGAAACAGGGAGAGACAGTCAGACTCCCGCATGCGCCCACCTGGGATCCACCCGGCACGCCCACCAGGGGGCGACGCTCTGCCCACTAGGGGGCGATGCTCTGCCCCTCCGGGGCATCGCGCTGTTGCGACTAGAGCCACTCTAGTGCCTGGGGCAGAGGCCAAGGAGCCATCCCCAGCGCCCGGGCCATCTTTGCTCCAATGGAGCCTTGGCTGCGGGAGGGGAGGAGAGAGACAGAGAGGGAGGAGAGGGGGAGGGGTGGAGAGGCAAATGGGCGCCCCTCCTGTGTGCCCCGGCCGGGAATCGAACCCGGGACCTCCGCACGCCAGGCTGACGCTCTACCACTGAGCCAACCGGCCAGGGCCTAGAATTTTTTATAAATTTTATATAAACAGAATCATGTCTGACCTCTTTCAGTTAGCATAATTATTTTGAGATTCAGTAATGTGTTGCCAATATCAATAGTTCATTCTTTATTGCTGGATACTTTCACTGTATGGATAGATCATAGTTCATTTATTCATTCACCTGTCAATGGGAATTTGGGTTGTTTCTAGTTTTTGGCTATTTTTAAATACAGTTGCTATAAACATTCATGAAAAGTCTTTGTATGAATATATACTTTCATTTCTCTTAGGTAACTATCTAGGTCTAGAATGGTTGGATCATATGGTAGGTATATGATTAACTTTTTTTAAAGATTGAATTGTTTAATTTTATTTATTTTTTACAGAGACAGAGAGTGAGTCAGACAGAGGAATAGACAGGGACAGACAGGAACGAAGAGAGATGAGAAGCATCAATCATTAGTTTTTCATTGCGTGTTGCAACACTCTAGTTGTTCATTGATTGCTTTCTCATATGTGCCTTGACTGCGGGCCTTCAGCAGACTGAGTAATCCCTTGCTCGAGCCAGCAACCTTGGGTTCAAGTTGGTGGGCTTTTTTGTTCAAACCAGATGAGCCCTTGCTCAAGCTGGCGACCTCGGGGGTCTCGAACCTGGGTCCTCTGCATCCCAGTCTGACACTCTATCCTCTGCGCCATTGCCTGGTCAGGCGGTATATGATTAACTTTTTAAGAAACTACCAAACTGTTGCAAAGCAGTTGTATCACTTGACATTTCCACCAACAATGCATGAATATTCCAGATCTTCCACATCCCCATGAGCACTTGTTATGGCCAAGCTTCTTTTTTTTTTAAATTATTTTTATTTATTTATTCATTTTAGAGAAGAGAGATGGAGAGAGAGAGAGAGAGAGAGAGAGAGAGAGAGAGAGAGAGAAGGAGAAGGAAGTATCAACTCCCGTATGTGCCTTGACCAGGCAAGCCCAGGGTTTTGAACCTGTGACCTCAGTGTTCCAGGTCGATGCTTGATCCACTGCGCCACCACAGGCTAGGCATGGCCAAGCTTCCTAATGTTAGTGTTCTCATAGGTATGAGATGATACCTTATTTTGGTTTTAGTTGGTATTTCTCTGATAAGTAATAATGTTGATGTTTAATCTTTTAATGTGCTAAGTTGAAACTAGTAAATGTTTGATGAAATGTCTGTTCAGATCTTCTATTTTTAAGTGGATTTTTTGTTTTCTTATAATTGATATTTGAGAACTCTTTATGTTTCTACATACAAGTCCTTCATCAGATATGTGATTTGCAAATATTTTCTCCCAGTTTTAGCATTGTCTTCTGTTACTCTTAGCAATGTCCTTCAAAGAACAAACATTTATCAGTTTTGCCATTTATGGCTTGAGCTTTTGGTATCATATTTAAGAAACCTTTGCTTATCCTCATGTTCACAAAGATTTTCACCTCTGTTTTCATCTAGAATTAAATTATTTTACATTTATGTTTAAGATCCATTTTGAGTTGAGTTTTATATATGGAACAAAGTATGGGTCAAAGTAAATACAGGATAAAGCAAAAGTAGGTTTATAGCTGTTTGTATGGAAAAAGAATGCAGGTTATGATTGTTAAAATAACTTTATTCACTGTGTTTTTCATGTACACACAACTGTAAACCCACTTTTGCCTACCCCACCCTATATTTTTGTCTATGGATATCCAATTGTTCCAGCACCGTTTGTTGAAAATATTATCTGTTTTTTCCCACTGAGTTGCCTTTGTACCGTTGTTGAAATTTAATTGCCCATATATGTGTAGGCCTATTCTGGACTCAGTTCTGTCTTGATTACCTATTTGTCTGTTTTTATGCCAAAACCACTTTGTCTTGAATGCTAATAAGTTTAGAGATCAGTAGTGCTAGTACTTCAACTGCATTCATTTTCATAGTCATTTTAATTATTGTAGGACCTTTGGATTTTTATGCAGTTTTTAAAACTAATTTATCAATTTCTATGAAAATGTTTATTGTACTTTTTATTGGGATTTAATTGAATCTTATTGATCAATTTGGGGAAAACTGACATATTGACCCTTGGGATCCATGAACTTGGTGTATCTTTTTTTTTTATTTAGGTCTTCTTTGATTTCTATCATTATTGTTTTGTATTTTTAAGTGTATAGCATTTTCAAATCTTGTGTCAGATTTAGTCTTAAGTATTCCATTATTTTTGATGCCATTGTAATGATTCAATTTTTTAAATTTTATTTCCAATTGTTTTTTGCTTGTGTATAGAAATGAAATTATTTTATATTGATTTTGATAAACTCATTTATTAATTCTAGTAACTTTCTGTAGATGTCATTAAATTTTCTGCATAGACAATCATTTTATCCATGAATAAAAACATTTTTCCTTTCTAATTTGAGTGACTTTATTATTTTTTTTCTTTATTGCACTGGCTAGAACCTCTAACATAGTGTTGAATAGAAGCGATGAGAATGTATATTCCTACCCTGTTCTTGATCATAGGAGAAATTCTCAGTCTTTTGCCATTTGTGATGCAGATTTTTTATAGATGCCTTTGTCAGGTTAAAGGAGTCCCAATATGCCAGTTTTAAAGGGGGTGTGTAGTTTTGAGCCCTCTAAATCTCCCTATTAAATGGAGAATAGAGAAAGAGGCAGTAAGAGGAAGATGGAGGCACCAAAGAAATTCGAGATATTTTAATCTTTTAAGAAACAGAACATTCTGAGTTAGGTGGTTTCACTTAGGATTCAACACTGAGGATGCAGAACTGGTTGGGAGATCACTCGGAGTGATAGCTGCAAAGGTTAGAGAGGACAGATTAAAAAGTATAATTTCAGGAATGATGGCTCCTGTGGTATTTGAAACAGTTGATTCCTCCTTCTTCTTGGAAGACTTTTCACTTTCTCCCTCCATCTTCCTGACACTAATTTATTCTTGTTTTCTACCTCCTTCATGGCTGCTTCTCAGACTTCTCTGCTGGGTTCTTCTTTCTAAATGTTAAAGTTACCCAGGGCTTAATCATAGGTCTTTCCCTATGCAGTCACTCCTTAGGTTAATTTCACCCAGTCTTATGGATTTAGATATTTATTTAAAGTGTTAAAATAAAGTGAGAAGTCTTAGCAATGGCCTAGGATCCCTAACTACCTTCATACTATCTTCTCTCTTTTTCTGTAGTCTAGCCCAACCTTTTCTCACATCAGTATCTTTATATCTACTTTTCCCTTTTCTTGGAATGTGTTCCACAGATCTTCTCAGGATCTACCTAAAATAGCATTTTCATCCTATGCTATTATCTATCCCCTGACCCTGCTTGACTTCTTATCATAGCTTTCTTGGTGTCTCATACTTGTAACCATTGTTTATTTATTTGTGTGAATGTTCATTTTATGTGCCATGCACTCTCATGTAAGATCCAGAAAAGCCATTGGGGGTGTCTTATTTTATTTTGACTATAAGTAAGTACTCAATAAATATTTGTTTAGTGAATAAATATATAGATATTAATATTTTGCTGAGACTTTGTACATTAGGTTTAACAAGTAAATTCTCCCCAATGCATAGATTTTTTTTCTAGGCATTTCTTTTGCATTTTTGTTGCCTACACTAAGATGATGGATTTCTACTAACTTAATTATAAAATCACAAGTTGGCTTTTCTCAGGTATGGTTAACACAAAAGAACAGTGGTAGCATAAAATTCAATTGACTATGTTTACACAAAATCTTTATGTTTTCTTAATCTAATGACGTTATGTAGTGTTTTTGCTTATCCAGTCTTAAAAATCACTTGTTATTTTTATGTCAGTTTCCCTCTCTAGTTTGTAAGTGCATTGGGGGTATGGGTTGTGAATTATTCACCCTTTTAGTCTCAGGACCAGATTCAGAGCCTGGTCAAGTAAAGGTTTACAATAGATGCTTGTTGAAAAGGACACACAGGAGAATGATTCGGGGACCTACAAGCATCTACATACAAATTTAGGTTTCTCCTCTATGAAAACTTGCCAACATTTTTGTAAAAGTTGTATTTCTGTATTTCCTTCATCAGTTGTCTTTTATGTCCTAAACTTAATCTTAACTCACCTTATCAGGCAAACTCTGCTTGTATACGACTCTATTTCTAGCCAAATCAACTTCACTGCAGATGGAACTCCACCTTAGAATGGATACAGCTTCCTGTGGAATCTACAAGTTGGAGGAGGTAATAGAGGACCAGGACAGGCTCAGAGGGATGGCAATCAATTTAAACCAAATAGCTTGGGTCTAACCCTGATGGTTCTTATTACATAAAATATGGGCTAGGTGAAACCAGAATGAAAAGGGGAAATGACAGACTTGCGAAATTGATGTTTATGTAACTGAGAAGATTGTGGCACCGTGTTGGTTTAACAGGTTTAATAGGCAAGACAGTTTATTTTCCTTAAAATAAAAAGAAGTGTTTTTTTTTTTTTCCATAACATACCAGTCACTCGAAAATGTTAAAAAGTAATAAGGGTATAACACAAACCACTCTGTTATATGCAATAAAACTACTATTTTAAGGTTATATGTTCCTGTATAACAAATCACCCTAACATGTGACTAAAGCAGTAGTAATCATTTTTTGTTATCTCTCACAGTTCTAGGAGTTGAGTGGATTTTGCTAGGCAGTTTTCATTTGGGTCTCATGTACTTACAGTCCCAGCTAAAACAGATCAGCTGAAGTTTCAGTAGCTCATAGTTGGATGCCTGACTGGGAGGGCTTGAAGACCTGCAGTCTGAACCACCTTGAGTTCCTTGGGCATCTCTCCCTGACTCTATATGGTCTCTCCATATGTACTCTTCAGCATGGTGATTTCAGAGTTGCGGGACCATTTATATCGTAACTCGGGGCTCCAAAGCTACATATCCTGAGAGAGAGTGCCAGGTGGAAGCTCTATTGACTTTCCTTAGATAGTTTTTGGAAATCATGCAGCACTACTTCTGGGGTACTTTATTTGTCAAAAGAGTTACCCAAACCCTCCAGGTTCAAGGGGATGGACATAGACTCCATCTCATGAACGGTGAAGTTCTTCAATAGCATGTGAGGTGGAAAATATTGTTGTGACCATTTCTGGAAAATACAACCTGCCACAACCCATGCTACTATTTTGTTGACTCTCCTCTTAAACATCTCCTTCTATACATTTTGTTATACATAGATGGGTTTTCATGATACCTGGTGTTATAGAATTTTCTTTGTTCATTTTAGACCAGTTGTCATATTACAGAAAAAAGAAACTGAGGTTAGTAACATGGCTTGTCACACAGTGAGTTAGCTTCAGACTTGAGCCAGACACCAAGTCTCTTGATTACAAATCTAGGACTCAATGACTTCATGTGGAATAATGAAAGCAGGACTCAGTGATGCTTCATGTTGAAGCTGTGGGTGCAATAGGGCGGATTTTGAGGCACTTGAGGAAGGCAGGATAGTTAAGAGGCTAGTTGGCAACCCATATAAAAACAGATGGTTTTGCTCTGGCTGGTTGGCTCAGCGGTAGAGCGTCGGCCTGGCGTCCGGGGAACCCGGGTTCGATTCCCGGCCAGGGCACATAGGAGAAGCGCCCATTTGATTCTCCACCCCACCCCCCTCCTTCCTCTCTGTCTCTCTCTTCCCCTCCTGCAGCCAAGGCTCCATTGGAGCAAAGATGGCCCAGGCGCTGGGGATGGCTCCTTGGCCTCTGCCCCAAGCGCTATAGTGGCTCTGGTCGCGGCAGACCGACGCCCCGGAGGGGCAGAGCATTGCCCTCTGGTGGGCAGAGCGTCGCCCCTGGTGGGCGTGCCGGGTGGATCCCGGTCGGGGCGCATGCGGGCGCATGCGGGAGTCTGACTGTCTCTCCCCGTTTCCAGCTTCAGAAAAATACAAAAAAAAAACCCAACCAAAAACCAAAAAAACAGATGGTTTTACATTTATAATGAAAACTCAAATGCAGGCGGCTAATCATTTATTTTCTCTTAAAAAATTGGATTTTTATATGTTAATAGAAAAATAGAAGTCATCTTAAACTGGAGAAAGATACATCTAGTTTGGGAGAGCAGGTTCAATTTAAGTTGGAAGTCACAAGGCAATTACAAAAAAAGGAACACCTTTTTTTGAGTGTCTATGATATAATAGGAAGTATGATAGTTGTCTTATATACATTTCCATTTAGCAACAAACAGCATTGAGATGTTGGAATTATTATTCTCATTTTACAGATGAAGAAGATGAGTTTTAATGTTAAACAATTTTCCTTAGATTACATAGGTTATTACAGCTCGATAAAAATGTCGGTATTTAGAACCTATTTTTTTCCCCCTCTAGAGTATAGAGCAATGGTTAGAAAAATTAGATTTAAGAGCTAGTAATGGTTTGCTTCAGAGGTAGAAATACTTAAAAATAAGTTTGGGACAGGGAAAAAGAACACACTCCTCTGAGTAGCTACAGAACACTTTTAAGGCAGATTCTGAAAGACATCTTCATCAACCAGTTGACATCTAGATTCACAAAATCCTGGAGCTGGAGCTTGGAAGGAAAGCAGTCAAAGCTAGTTGTGATTTTCTTTCAGTCTCAAGGCAGTCTGAGGTTCGATTCTTAATCAAATCCTCTTTGCATCCAATTAAAGAATTGTGTAGGTACAGACTGGATCCTTAATTGATTATGTAGAAATCTGTAGTTGATGAATAACTTGCTTGCTGAGATGCAGCTGTACCAGAAAATGATGAATGCTAGTGACACACCTCTGTGGGAGCTGTGTGATAAGCAAGGCGTAATGCTTAAGGAACCTCAGGGTTGAAATTTCCTTGAACTGAGGTGGTCCACACTTACTCAACACTCTCTCTTATGATCATAAGCATCCCAGGTGTATAATGACTGAGATACTTAGAAAGCATGCATGGGAATAATGAGACCTGTACCATGCTGTCACTGTGTGCTTTGTGTGGCTGTCTTGTAACCTCTGTTAAAGCTTTCTTAATGCTTGATTCTTGGTATATCTTATGGGTTTAACTGCCAAGCTCAACCTAGGACTGCTCACTTCAGCTGGTCAAGCCGAGAGTGCATTGCAGTTCTGAGACTGTGAATTTAGAAAAGGTATCCCAGGTAATTCTGATGTATATCCATAGTTGGAAACAAGTGGGACAAATGGCCTCATTTTACAGATGAGAAAATAGGCTCAATAAAGTAAATGGACATTCCTAAAATCTTACAGCTACTTGGACACAGAGTCAGGACAAGAATTGAAGGCTTCTATATACACATTCTCTGGTTTTCCATTAAAATACATTTCCCAAAATGTGTTTTGCACAACACTAGACCTATGAAATAGTCTGTGATGAATCAGGTCCTGTAGAATTGAATAAATTTAGTTTTAAGAAATGCTGCATATAATACTACCCTTTTGGAGGTTTATATTATACTAAAGGCTCTGAAAAGTTGTCTAATTAGAACATTTTGCTTTATTTAACTCAGAGTTGCTTCACATTGTTTGAATGTAAGATCCTTCATATTTAACATCAAGCATCTCACTGAATAGTACTTTGGTAAAACACACATTGAGAAAAGTTGACCTGAGACATTTAGATTGAGTAAGGGAATTACTACTAACTGTGTTCAAGCTGTGAAAGTCAGACAATAGGTACTATACACACTTGTTACCATCTAAGTTATAAATAATTTCTACCAAAGTTTGTAATAACACATTATAATCAAGATGTGTTTTTTATGGTTGTGACTTATGGGAATTAAGGGGTTTGTTTCCAACATCAGAACTACATGAAAAATCCCCAGTTCCTCAGAGGTCAGAAAAAGCTTATTAAAAAACAAATCATCACAACTAGCCACAAACTTTAAACAAAATCACCCATCCGGTTATGAGGATAAAAGGAATTTAGATGCTCAGGGCATCGGAGGCAGGAAGCTTTTCCTATTGATGAGCTTTCTTTCTTTCTTTCTTTCTTTCTTTCTTTCTTTTTTTTTCTTTCTTTCTTCTTTCTTTCTTTACTTCTTTCTCTCTTTCTCTCTCTCTCTCTTTCTTTCTTTATTTCTAGTAAGAGAGACAGAGAGAGAAAGAGAGAGGGACAGACAGACAGGAAAGGAGAGAGATGAGAAGCATCAATTCTTCATTGCAACACTTTAGTTGTTTATTGATTGCTTTCTCATATGTGCCTTGACCAGGGGTCTACAGCTGAGCCAGTGATCCCTTGCTCAAACCAGCAACCTTGGGCTTCAAGCCAGTAACCTTGGATTCCAAGCCAGCGACCTTTGGGCTTAAGCCAGAGACTATGGGGTCATGTCTATGACCTCAAACTTAAGTGGTGAGCCCATGCTCAAACAGGATGGGACCATGCTTAAGCTGGCGACCTTGGGGTTTTGAACCTGGCTCCTCTGCATCCCAGGCTGACACTCTATCTACTGCACCATTGCCTGGTCAGACTGATGAGCTTTCTCAGGGTAGCTTTTATGTCTTTGTTTCTTAGGCTGTAGATGAAGGGGTTCATCATGGGTGTCACCACAGTGAATAGAATCGCACCAATTTTATCTCTGTCATGAGTAGAAGAGGGGAAGAAATAAACCCCTACAATGGTCCCATAGAAGAGCAATACAACTGTTAAGTGAGATGCACAGGTAGAGAAGGCTTTCCACTTTCCCTCTGTGGATGAGATTCTCAGGACAGCCCTGACAATGCAGATGTAGGAGAAGAGGATGAAGGCAAAAGGGAGGGTGATGACTGATAAGCCTACGATGAACAACACAAATTCATTGATCACTGTGTCTGAGCAGGATAGTTTGAGCAGAGAGGCCAAGTCACAAAAGAAGTGTGAAAGAGTGTTGTTGTCACAGAAACACAATCGAAGGAGTAGAAGAGTGTGTGTCAGGGCAACAATATTACTGAGAACCCATGGAATGATTGTCAGCAAGATGCAGAGCCTGGGTTTCATGACGGTCATATAGTTCAGAGGGTGGCAGATAGCCACAAAACGGTCGTAGGCCATGACTCCCAAGAGGAAATTGTCAATGACAACGAACACAATTAAAAAGTACATCTGTGTAATGCAGCTCTTGTAGGAGATGGATTGACTCTTGGTCTGAATATTCACGAGCATTTTGGGGATTGAGGTGGAAACAGAGGAAATATCAGCAAAAGATAGATTAGCAAGGAAGAGATACATTGGGGTGTGAAGATAAACATCCAAGCTGATGGCCAGAATGATGAGGCCATTCCCAACCACAGTGATGAGGAACATGCCCAGGAAAAGCACAAAAAGAAGATTCTGCTGCTCCGCCTGGTTGGAGAATCCCAGGAGAAGGAATTCAGAGATGGTGGTTTGGTTTCCTTGATGCATATTTCTGCTGATTGATTTGGAGAAAATAACACGAGGTCTTCTTATCCCTACAAAGAACCCCAATACAGTACCATTGAACTGCAACCACTGCCGGGAGGTGGGCACTTTCTTTAGGAGGAAGGGCAATGAAGAATGGAGAATAATTACTTAATAAGAAACTAGGTCAGCAGTTCAGAGTTCCAGAAATGCCTTAGCGTGAAAAGGCAGCAACATGATGGATACTTCTCCATGAACAGGTTTTAAACTCTAATATAATTCTGAATATGATTTTGACAGTTGGCTCCAAATGTAGTTAAATGCCCCCAAATTAAGGCTAATATGTAAAGTATACTCCATATTTGAAAGATGTTAGATTCCTCTCCCCAAAGGAATTACTTAAAAATGAACAATCTGGTTCCAAGACTTTTTCACCATCCATCCTCATTTTTTAAATCTAAGATGATAGAATTTTGAAGAGTCATTGAAATGAAGAGTTTGGGGAAGGAGAAACAATTGAGGATTAAGAATGCCTATGGGACTATACTGTTGTGTGGGTTCTCCTTTCCATTCAACTTAGGGGATCTCCAAAAGAACTGCTATTGGAGACTGTGTATAAGGAAAGACCAGAATTTTAGTTCACTCATGGTTAGATGGTAGGCAAACTAAGAAACTTTAGAAGACACACAAAAACCTAAAGACTTGTGTTTGCCTTTCATTTCTAAATGAGAAGGCTCACTGGGTCAGCCCAGTATGACAGGGGTAGGGAAAAGCATGGTAGATCAATCCTTTCTCACCATGGTATAGCATGAATATGTGAGTTAGGCGAAGTGGGTGCTGCAAAAGGTCACTGGATTCAAGTCATCTCATTGGGACTCTAACCAAGAAGCAGCCTGCTGGGGTAGAGGAGACTATAGCAGTAAGAGGTCATGGAGTGGCTTTCTTACAGAAGAAGAATCATAAGGAGATGAGGGAGAAAATTCACTGAGCCCCGGATGTGGAATTGTGTATATTTGAGGGGCAGTCTCTAATCTCACCTTCCTGTCCTGCCTCTCTCATTCACCAGCAGTGCTATACAAATGGTGCTGAGTCCATGAGGCACGTGCCTCACTGGTTAGGAGCAGCACTAATGTTAATAAAGCTTACCTTTGAAAGATGGTAGAATCTCAGGAAGTTACTGGACTCTGGACGCAATAACTTAACTTGTTGACAGGGTAGCATAGGTGAGTCTAATAGCAGCTTTTATGTGTTTATCAGAACCAGACTCTTTCCCCAAGAACAAGAGTTAATAGCCATCATGCTGGGCTCCTATGGGACATTAGCTTCTTCTAAGTCCTTTGGGATTGTACCCTGAGGTGTTTTCCTCAAGACAGATAGTTGTTTTCACATCCCAGTCTCAATGAGGCAAATGGAAAATAGATGGGCAACTCTGCTTTTTTGTTTGTTTGTTCATCTTCTGTTGCCTCTTCCTACTTGTGATTTCCTCTTTGTAACTTAGTTGACTACTGCTCTTCAGAGCAAGTGAACTGTTTGTTGTATGTGTTATATTTCCAGTGAGATGGTAAGTATTTTGAGAATTCCTTCTCAAAGGCCCTAATAGAGAGGAATCACTCAGTACATACGTCAAGAATTGAGTTAATTTCTACACTAGGGGTAATGACTCTCAAGAGATGTCATCTATAGTGGAAACGGTAGGCTATGGCCTCTTCATCACTTGAATGAGTATCAGTATTGGAAGGGAATCTAAGGGGCCCATTGATTCAGCATTCAGTACTCTTAGTGCAAACTAAAGAGATAAACTCTGACTTTTTAATATTGAAAAGAAAGAAACATATTGAAATGATATTGAGTGGTTCACAGAAACATTGGGAGGCTGGAAAAGCAGACCCTGAAATGGACAGGAACAAGGGAGGCTGTATGGTCAGAGATACAGCCAAATCAGTATATTCCTTCTTCTCATGTTTGCATGTGCTTTAGAATATAACAGTTATTTCTCACCTAAACCAAGAGCATTCACCCCTCCTCAACAAGAAAGAACTTAACCTAATAACTGTATAGTTATTCATGACTAATATTTAAAGTAATAGGACAATAGAGAAGAAAGAAAAAGCAAAATTATCTATCTATCTATCTATCTATCATCTATATAGCATTTATATATCTAGTCATATCTAGGAAAAAACATAAATTATAGAAGCTAGAACAGTGGTTGATTGGACAGGGAGAAGGCTTGATTGGAAAGGGACACAAGAGAATTTTCTAGGGTGGTAAAAATATTATATTATTGGATACAATTGTCTAAATATATCAAACTGAACCAATTGAGATATACATATGTATTGTATTGTATGTTATTTACACTTCAATTGCAATATAATAGAAACAAAATAAGCTAACCACTTCTTCCTTTTTACTTGAAGTGGAATTTGAATCTATTATCACATCAGAATCAGTTGAAAAGCTTTCCTTGCCTTTTCTTTTCTACCAGATAAGCAGAGGTTGAGATTTTAAATCTTTGCTCAGATTCTGGAAACAGATGCTGGGAGACAGAGTGGAGCCAAGAACGCTCTTATGTATGATAAGATCCAGAGTGAAGAGTCATCCTCCCAGTTGCAGAGGAAGTTAACCCACATGGGGCAAGAGAGGAGAGACCAGATACGTGGTAGTTTCTCAGAACTAAGAATACCCAGGATAGAAAGGGCCAGTAGGAGGCACTTATGTATAAACACATGGATTTTCTGGAGGTTTGTGGCCTTATATGGGCATGTGGGAGAGGGTTGTCAATTTAGCCATTTTGAAGCTAGGGTTCCTAAGAACTCCTTGGTCATGGGGAAAGAAATAAGCCCTTCTTGGACAACACACAGTAAAACTTATTAAAACTTATGCTGAAGAAGACACAGGAAAATGCTGCATCATGATCTTCTTGCATAAGATATTCTCTTCTACTCTGCATAAAAAAAATTGGCTTACAATTGTGTGTTCATTTTCCCAATAGTCTGTAAACTCCTTGAAAGTGAGTATCTTGTGTTTTTTTCCTATAAACTCAAGCTCATAACCCAGTGCCTGACACATGAAATAGTACCTTCGTCATCCCCAAATCATTGTCTCTCATTTTCTTCTTATCTTAAATCCCTGCCTGCTTCACCATTTGATTGTTTATTTATTGTCTCTTGTCTCCTTATGAACATTAGATCCATGGGATCAGGGACTTTGGAAAATAGTAGATTCTTTTTAAATATTTGTTTAAAAATAAGTAAGCGAATGTGTAATAAATATTTATTGAAGAAATTGTCCTATTATGGCACAAAGGAGTTTTTCTAAAGAAGCTTCATAATGAGCATCAAGCATTGTGGTCTGTGGTCCCTGGGGATGGTTATACAAAACTCTGCCCCATCTCTGTTGAATAACCTCTTTTCCAGTGTTATGAACATCACACTTTTTCCTTCTCATGAAGGCTGGTTTGAAACCAATAAGAAGCAACTAAGACAATTCTCAAATTGAAGCTAGTGGGCCAAGACAGGCCCCAGCAATGATCACCATTGTATTGCAAGCTTTTACTGTTTTTCACTGGAAGCTGTAATTGTACAATGTTTTTAAAGACGAGAGAGAGAGAGAGAGAGAGAGAGAGAGAGAGAGAGAAAGAAAGAGTTATCATTATAAAAGTACCCACTGAGATTATTTTTGAAAATTAATTAATTTATTTTTGACAGAGACAGAGAGAGAATCAGAGAGAGGGACAGCTAGGGACGGACAGACAGGAAGAGAGAGAGATGAGAAGCATCAATTCTTTGTTGCGGCACCTTAGTTGTTCAATAATTGCTTTCCCATATGTACAATACCTTGATGGGGGTGGGCAGAGCTACAGCAGAGGAAGTAACCTCTTGTTCAAGACAGTGACCTTGGGCTCCAGCCAGCAAATGTGCTCAAGCAGGGGGCAACCTCAGATTTTCGAACCTTGGTTCTTTGTGTTCCAGTTTGACACTCTATCCACTGTGCCACCACCTGGTCAGGCCCTGTTGAGATTCTTGATGGTATGGTACTGCAGGTTATTTTGACCCATCCCATATCAGTAAAACAAACTGTCTGACAAGGATGTGTTGTTGTATAATCTCTCTTCATTACATAGCTATCTCTGTATCAATACTTCTTAGTTGTAATTATCCAACACAGACATGAACAAAAACACACTTTCTATATGGTTTCCTTGGTCTTCAACATGTGAGAATGAGAAATTGGAATTACTGGAAATTTTTAAGAATGCATAGACTTATAAGTAATTCTTAAAATATTTTCAATCTTCTTTATACTCTTTAATCATTTTTATAAGTATCTAAATTTGTTTATTAACTATAAGTACTAAGTAGATGAGTATATACCAAGTATTATAAACTATAGTGAATAGCCCAGTACTGAAATATACTCATAAATATTATTGGGTGGTATTTTAATAACTAAGCACAGATCTCCAAATAAAATTAATAGCACTATGCAGAACTACATGTCAAAATTACCAATTTAAGGAGTCAAATTTGGTTCCAAAATTTATTTCTTGAAACATCACTCATAGGATTTGTATAAAGTATCGTAAGCACATAACCTTATGGATATTAAGTTTATTTACAAGAATGACACACTGTTGGCAGCAGATAGAACCATGCACACACATTCAGAAGCAGCTACCAGCAAGACTCTTTCTTGTCTTGGTGCCAGAAATCTAGACTTAACCTTTGACTCTATGTGTTATGTTTTTTGCTTTCCTTTTGACATGATTCCTCTGAACCTGTCACCCCTCTATATTGATCATTATGATATAATTAATGCAGAAGAATTATAATTCTTTCCCCAATTTTCTTGATTTCTCAGCTTTTTCTCAGAATTTGTATTTAAAAATAAATAGTTTTTTTGAGAAATATTGGAAAGAAATTCCCACCTAAAATGACTACTCCCACCACTACCCATTTCATCCACTAGTTAAACCATAAGTAAAGATTTGGGAAAATCTACTATGACAACACACCAGTGATGATTTTGCCACGTAGTCTGGTCTCAAGATGTTTATTGATATGAAGGGAGACATATACTCAAGTAATTACACTCCATGTTCAAATATATTTTAATAAAATTCCAACAAGAGAGGCATAAATAGAGAATGTCAATGAATAGAGAGGTTACTTCCTGGGCAAGTACTTCTCTGTAAGTCAATTGATACCAAGAACAGACTCATTAGCCCAAAAGACTGCATGAATGGTATGAGCAAGATTTTGAAAGGAGTAGAATTTTGAAAGAATTGTTGAAGATCCAAGAAAAGAAGCATGGAGGAAACCTAAAACAGTTTGGCAAGTTCTGACTTCCACTTATGCTACCAGAAAGCTACCTTGTCATGGGAGTGAGGGGAGTTATTTTCTTAAGGGAAATATCATCGATGGACATTTCAGTCCCATCATTTGACTCATGATATACTCTACATAATATTCTAATTCCAGAATCTAATACTTTCATGGAAATACTTTCATATTCAGGGAACATTTTTTCATTAAGAAAAAGAAGTTTATTCTATTCATCTAAAATAAGCACAGAAAGGTAACTGCGGGAGCCTAGTAATTCAGTTGAAAGGATTGATCAACCCTTCGGGGACTTCTTCTCAATAGAGTAACATTTCACCCTCTTCTTTTTGAGTTCCAGGTTAATCTTCTGCATGATTTGTGACTAGAAATGACAGGAGGCATGGAAGTGCATGCGAACTTTCCTTTTGTTGGCATTCCAGACCACGGGTTTAGCACACTGTGTACATTTAATTGATTCATTATGTTCTGATGTGACTTGATCTGGATACATTAATAAGCAGACTGCCAACCAGAGAGTTTTATTCTTTTCCAACACTTAATTAGAAACAAAGACATTTCTAATATATTGTTAAATCCATAACTGTTCCCAGAATAAGTAACACTTTGTAGTTCATTTTTCTTACCCCCATGTGAAATAAGCTTAAAAAAATTTAAAGCATAAGCCTGACCAGGGGTTTCTCAGTGGATAGAGCATTGAATTGGGATGTGAAGGACTCAGGTTGGAAGCCCTGAGGTCGCCAGCTTGAGTGTGGGCTCATTTGATTTGAGTGCAGGCTCACCAGTTTGAGTGCGGGGTCTCTGACTTGAGGGTGGGATCATAGACATGACCCCAAGGTTGCTGGCTTGAGCCCAAAGGTCACTGGCTTGAGCAAGGGGTCACTTGCTCTGCTGCAGCCCCCCCAGTCAAGGCACATATGAGAAAGCAGTCAATGAACAGCTAAGGAGACTAAGAAGCCACAAAGAAAAATTGATGCTTCTTATCTCTTTCCCTTAATGTCCATCTGTCCCTATCTGTCCCTCTCTCAGTCTCTCTCTCTTTCTCTGTCACGCACACAAAATTTAAAGCATCAACAATAATGAAAAAAAAGAAGTAGCCAAAAAGAGTGCTAGTCTCAAAAACAATATGAAAAATGGAGGATCATGCTGTGATAATGGGAGGTTTATGTGCCAAATGAATCTAGATGAGCCTCAGATTCCTTTTGGAAATTATTATTTTTCTGATTATAAGAAGAACACAGTCTTATTTTTAAAAACATGAAAGATGCATAAATTAATAAAGAAGACAAGTATTCATAATTCTTTAAAGCAAAAATAACAACCGTTAACTGTTTATATTCACCATTATGCATGTGCACTTTTACAGAATTGGGCTCCTAATATAAATTCAGGCTTGTAGCTTGCTTTTATCACTTAGTTATGATGATAAATATTGTGCCTTAATGTTAAATATTAAATTTCCATATAATTTTAATATGCTGTGTTTAAGTATTCAAAATTGGAAGTAGATTTTAATAGCTTTTCAGTGTATAAAAGTATGAAACAGCCTTATATATTCAGTTTTGACTCTTAATTTCTTTCTTTTTTTGGTGATTACGGTTTTAGAATAAGAATTATTGAATCAGAGAATAAAAACTTTTCTAGGGTTCGGTACACCTAGCTGTATGACATTCAGACGGATTACACCAACTTCTTCGCTCTTACTCTCGTCTTCTGGAAGTTGCGGCTAAGAAACACCAAGGTCAGGGGCTAGATCAGTCCCCTGCCTCAGAACTGTCCTAAGAGGGGATATCCTTGTTAAGAGCTGTCCCTGGAGTCCTCTTCATAGCATTGTTCCTCAGGTGTAAACGAGAAGATTGAGCAGCATGGTGTCAAGTGTGAACACCAGCGAGGGTAGTCCATTCTACTTGAGGGTTTGTGCGTGGCTGGGGCACAGGGACAGGAAGATGTAAGAGCCACCCTGCCGCAGGACCTTACTGCCGTGGGAGGAACAGTGGCGCCACCTGCTGAATGGATCTCTGAGCAGCAGCCGATGAAAGCACGAAGTGCTGAGAAGGAAGAAGAGCAAGGCTCCCTGAAGTTGCCAGCATGGCCGGCTCATGCAGGCAGCGCTGGCGTGGACCACATGCCGTCTTCCACACTCTTGCACAGCTGGCACGTCTTGTGAGTGCCTTGTCAGTGCACATCAATTCCGACAGGTCCCTGGCCTGGAAGAATAGAAGAAAATGAAGGCCTTCAATTAGAATGCAGGAAGTGAAGGAAATCAATGCATCAAATAAGCTATGGTTGGCCATGCATTTGTATCTAAAACAATAACAAAATATATTTCTTTGAGTGTAATATATATCGTAATGAATAGTTCTCATCCACCGAGGCGCTGAACTGGGGACGCAGATAGACCAAGGCTCAGAAGCCATATTGCAGCAAGACCACGGTGAGGTGAGAGGAGCAGGTGGAGAAGGCCCAGTGCCGACCCTCAGCGGAACGAATGCCCAGGATGGCCAAGGTGATGAACACGTAAGAGACAGAGATAAGGATGAAGGGGACCGTCAGCACGAGGATGCTCACGACATAGAGGACGGCCTGGTGCACGCGGATGTCAGCGCAGGCCAGCCGCAGGACCGGGGGCACATCGCAGAGGAAGTGGTTGATGTGCCCGAGGTGCCTGCAGAAGGGCAAGGTGAAGACTAGGGATGTGAGCTGCAGGGACAGGTAGAGGGCCAGGACCACAGCACAGGCCACCATCTGGATGCACAGCTTCTGGGTCATGATGAGGGTATATAGTGCAGCGGGTGGCAGAAGGCCACATAACGATCGTAGGCCATGATTGCCAAGAGAAAACAGTCGGCGCCACCGAGCTTGAAAAAAAAGACCATTTGGGTCCCGCAGCCAGCCAGAGAAATGGGCTTCTGGGCTCCAAAGAGGTTGGAGAGCATCAGGGGCACCACCACGGTGGTGTAGCTGATCTCTATGAAGGACAAGTTGCACAGGAAGAAATACATTGGTGTGCGCAGGGAGCTGTGTGTGCACACCGCCCAGATGATGGCCGTGTTGCCACAAAGGATCAGCAGGTAGAGGAGGAAGAAGAGGAGGAAGAGGAGCGCCTGGAATTCAGGGACGGCGGTGAAGGCCTGGAACACAAACTCAGTGGGGCGGGTCTGGTTGAGAACCGGACTCCTAGCAAACATGTCTCCTGCAAGAGAGGTACAGAATATACTGAATTTTCCTTTGTGGAGCTGTGTTATTGCCTGAAGTAAAGCAGTGATTTTAGTTTTGATTTAGAACTACCTATTTAGTATCCAATTTCCAATCTTAATACTTGGAATGCATGTACCATAGAGGGTAGGGTATATGATTCCTTGGAAATCTTCATGACTGATACTCATCTGTAGACATTTCTGATGGTGAAGACATGTAGATATTACTAATGACATGTCTTTTTTTTTCTTGTGTGTGTGTGTGTGTGTGTGTGCGTGTGCGCATGTATGCGCGTGTGTTTTTTAAATCCACCTGACAAGGGCTAATTCTTTGCTTGTATTTAATGAAACTAAGGAGTTGTATAGCTGTAGATAATTTAAAAATTAGATAATTGGAAGCATTATTCACTGTTTTGATTGAACTGTAACATATTGTACATACACAGAATTTCACACATCCTAAGTGTACAGCTTGATTTATTTCTCACACAGTAAAGATACTGATATAACCATTACCAGGATTGAGAATAGTTTATGAGCATCTTTTATGCCTCCTCTCAATCTTTAACCTCCCAAAGGTGACTACTTTTTTGACTTTTATCGCTGGAAATTAGTATATGTTTCAATTTATATGTGTAAATGATAAAGTATGTACTGTATTATAACTGGCTTCAGTGTTATGTCTGCAAAGGTCATTCTCGCAGTTCTAACAAGACTTTACTATTTCCATTCTATTTTATAGCTACATGCTAATTTATTCATTGGTGGTTGACTTTTCACCCAATTTTTAACTCCATAGAAAACTAGAAAAACACCTTTTGTTCTAACTTTCTCTGTTATATTCTCTTTATTTCCTTTCATTTGAAGAATTATTTCTAAAGAAAATATATTTTAAAAGAATATTCAGTCCTGACCTGTGGTGGTGCAGTGGATAAAACATCAACCTGGAATGATGAGATCACTTGGTTTGAAAACCTAAGCTTGCTCGGTCAAGGCACATATGGGAGTTCATACTTTCTGCTCCTCCCCTCTTCTCTCTCTCTCTCTCTCTCTCCTCTCCATTTTCTAAAATGAATAAGTAAAATCTTAAAAAAGTAAATAAAAAATATTCAACCATGATGCTGAACTTTAGAACTCAGACAGGTTCAAAAGACAGGGAACTGCAAGGGAGTCAGATAGAAATGAAAGTGGAGCTGTGTAAGATAGGAAAAGACCAGACACGATACTGTATATAGAGAACCCTAGAGATTCCACCTAAGAACTGCTGGAACTGATAAATTAATTTAATAAAGTAGCAGGATACAAAAATAAATATCCAGAAATAGATTATATTTTTATACACCAATAATGAACTACCAGAAAAGCAAACTAAGGAAACAATCCCATTTTCAATTGCATAAAAAAATCCTAGAAGTAAATTTAACCAAGGAGGTAAAAGATTTGTACTCAGAAAATTATAAGACACTAAAGAAAGAAACTGAAGTAGACACAAATAAATGCAAGCATATACCATACTCTTAGATAGGATGAATTAACATCACTAGAATGTTTATTCTACCCCAAGCAATATGTAGATTCAATATACTTCATATCTAAACATCAATGTTGTATTTCATAGAACTAGGACAAATAATCTAAAAATTTATATGGAAGTACAAAAGACCCTAATAGCCATAGCAATCTTGAGAAAGAAGAACATAGTTGAAAGAATCACAATACCTAATAACAAAATATATTACAAGGCCATAGTAATCAAAACAGCATGAAAACAGACATATAGATTAATGGAACAGAATAGAAAGCTCAGAAAAAAACCTACACCTATATGGTCAATTAATATTTGACAAAGGGAGCAAGAACAGACAATGGGGTAAAGGGTCTATTCAATAAATAGTATTGGAAAAATTGGACATTTACATGCAAAAAAATCCCCCCAAACCAAAACAGCAACCAAACTAGACCACCTTTTAACCCCATATACAAGAATAAATTCTGAAAGGATTAGAGACTTACACATAAGACTTAAAACCATAAAACTCCTGGAAGAAACCATAGACAGTAAAATCTTGGTCATTTCTCTTAGTAATATTTTTTTCTGACATGTTTCCTTGGGCAAGAGAAACAAAAAAAATAGACAAATGGGACTACATCAAACTAAAAAGTTTTTGCACAATAAAGAAAACCATCAACAAAATGAAAAACAGCATTGAATAGGAGAATATAGTCATGAATGATACATCTGATAAGAAGTTAATATCCAAAATTTATAAAGAACTTATACCACTCAACACCAAAAACAAACAAAGAATGCAATTAGATAATGGGCCAAGGACCTGAATAGACACTTCTCCTAAAAGGACATACAGATGGCCAACAGACATATGAAAAGATGCTCAATGTCACTAATCATCAGATAAATGCAAACTAAAACAGCAATGAGATATTATTTCACATTTGTCAGAATGGCTATCATCAATAAATCAACAAACAAGGGCTGGCAAGGATGTAGAGAAAAGGGAATCCTTGTGCACTGTTGGTGGGAATGAAGATTACTAGTCACTGTGGAAAAGAGCATGGAGTTACCTAAAAAATTAAAAATGGAATTGTCTATGATCCAGAGATCCTACTTCTGGGTATATATCTGAAGAAACACAAAACACTAATTTGAAAAAATATATGCATCTGTATGTTCATTGCAGCATTATTTACAATAGCCAAGCTATGGAGTAACCCAAGTGCCCATCAACAGATGAGTAGATAAAAAGCTGTGGTACATACAGGTGTGGCAAAAGTAAGTTTATGGTTGTTCAGATGGAAATATACAATAATTAATAAATAATAATACAAGAATAAATATTGTAGGCCCTGGCCAGTTGGCTCAGCAGTAGAGCATCGGCCTGGTATGTGGAAGTCCCAGTTCGATTCCCAGCCAGGGCACATGGTAGAAGTGCCCATCTGCTTCTCCACTCTTCCCCCTCTCCTTTCTCTTTCTGTTTCTCTCTTCCCCTACCACAGCCAAGACTCTGTTGGAGCAAAGTTGGCCCAGGCACTGAGGATGGCTTCATGGCCTCCCCCTCAGGAGCTAGAATGCTCTGGTTGCAATGGAGCAATGTCCCAGATGGGTTAAGCATCACCCCCTGGTGGGCATGCTGGGTGAATCCTGGTCGGGTGCAAGTGGGAGTCTGTCTCTGTGCCTCCCTGCTTCTCACTTCAGAAAAATACAACCCCCCCAAAATAAAAAAATAAGTGAATAAATATTGTATTTCATGTACTCACAACTGTAAACTTACTTTTTTCTCACTCTGTATGTACAATGGAATATTACTTGGCCATAAAAAGAATTAAATCTTACCATTTGTGGCAACATGGATGGACAACAGGTATAATGCTAAGTAAAATAAATGAGTCAGAGAAAGACAACTATCATATAATTTCACTTATGTGTGGAATTTGAAGAACAAAATAAATAAACAAACAGACCAATAGATAAAAATAGACTAATGGTTACCAAAGGGAAGAGAGTTGGGCGACTGGGTGAAAAAGGTGAAGGGATCAAGAAAGAAAAAAAAGTTTATAGACACAGACAACATCTCAGAATTTGTTTTTCTAAATTAGGGTTCTCCCTTCCAATGGTCACTTTTAAAGGTTTTTCACTCACTCTTAATGGTGTAGTGGTGTTGTTGCCTTCAGAAGCTTCGTTTCTGGAGCTCCTCTGGGATTATTTTCAAAGATTGCACATTTTCTTGAATATCATCAGCTGTGGCATAGGTTCACACTTGGAGGATATATTTGCTTTTTTTTCTTAGTAGTAAAACATTTAAGGAACAGTAAGAGGAAATACAGTGAATAATCTAGGTGGTCACATTTTTCACTATAAATTTTGTTCAGAATAAGAGTTTGTGAGGCTAATGTTATGCAGTAAAAAGCGTGAAAATGTTTTTTCAGCTTCTATGAAATAAAATTATAAATATTTTCATTGCTGTCAGGTTTATCATTCAAGATGTATGGCACTGTCTTTGTGGAAATATCCCTCATGTTCAAGTTTTGAACCTTAAGTAATTGATTCTGTCACTAGAATTCAATTCTTTTGGCCTTGAAATAACCTGTCTACTGGCACAAATGGAATATCTGACCATTTCAACATTTTCATCTGGCTAATGTGTGAGAGATTGATTGCATTTAAAAAGGTATGTAATAGACATCTTCCCTGTGTCAGCTCTTTATTTCAAGTCCAAAAGAACTCTGTGAAAATAAATTTCTCTGTTCTGAGTCTTTATCATCTTATTGCATGATGTGAGGCATGAAAAGCTTCATTTCTGTATCACGTGACAGTCCATGCAAACCCATAAGCTGCGGTTATTATTCTCAGTCTTCTTCCCAAAGCTGTCCTCAGATAACCTGCCAACCCTGTTAATCATTACCCAGAGAACTCACTTGACTACTGGGTCCCCATATTTCTTCCTCAGGGAACTGATGCTTTAAGCACTCAATTTCTGGTAATGCCAGTTTGATAAACATTTCAACCAGGGCTCTTTTTAAGTTCTACAAGGGCAAGAAAGCCTATCTTGTTCACCAGTATATCCCCATCACAATTGATTTGCTTTGAACGAAATTAAGTTATGCTGCAGTTAAATCTACCTTATGCAGCAATTTCTTTAGGTCCACATCCATTGGGAATTTCTCAGCCCAATAGTTACTTTGTTTATATTTGTATGTTACATGCAATAAAGTGTGGTGAAATGGAGTCAGTTGATAAATGGATAATGGCAAGCAAAGCAATTAAACTATTGATGTGCTTGTTGACCCAAAAAGTTGATAATGTTGGGATTCTCACCTAGGTAGCATTTAGCTCTTAATAGTGATGAAGCAATATTACAATGTGTAATGTATACATACTGATGATCCATAAAAACAGTACATATAAAACCAAAACCGCTTTAAAAATGTCAGCCGTGAAATCATTAGCACAGCCCAGTCATAGGTCAAATGTGTGCTCATATAAAACATAGGTAAAGTTAAATCTCAATATCTGGAAACTGTAAGAGAATTCAAGAGGCATCTAATTAATCCTCTCATATCCTAGTAAGTGCAAAACCCGAAGCCTGCCAAGATTGAGCCTCGTTCAAAGCATATGGTTAGTTATGTGCATACCCGAGACCAGAATTTGTATTCTATTTGGTTATCACGGGGTGGAGTCTATACACACATCTTTAGTACATCTAACTTTTCACTTACATAAAGACCTATGTAACTTAGTTAAGAGAGTGCAAACATCCCTGCAGGAAGAATACTTTGTATGATTCTGGCAGTGCTGCTTAGCAACATGCCCAGACTCAGACTAGTGCTGTGCATACAGGTAAGGGAAGCAAAATATTTTGCAGAATAATTTGAGAATTCTTTAAAATATTTCTTAATCCAAAATGTTTCTCCTAATGGTGAGCACGGTGCCATTCCCAAGTTAATTACCCCTTTAAGGAGACATTTGATCTCTCAAGAGTATGAGGTCCAGATAAACCATTTACTAGATTTAGAACCATGGACAGTGACCTACTTTTTATGAATCTCAGATTTTTAGCTGCAAAGGGTAAACTATAATTACCCTACAGAGTATTGTGCAAAGTAAGAGTAATGTGACTTACTTTTAGTAGATAAGTGCCAATTTTTTTGCATGAATGAATTGTTTGTTAGAAAGCAATTTATTTCTTATGATGATTAAAAATTTTTATAATGAAATGCAATGATTTATTGACTAAAACAGTTTCTCAATTTCCTGACTGTGAATCTTGTTTCCTCAGCTTGTGATGGCATTGGCACAGGATCAATGAAGTCAGCTCAGACCATGGATTCCAGTAACATTGACAAATTCATTAACTGTACCAAAAATCAATGGGAATTTGATCTTTCTTGTCATTGGTATTCATGGGTCAGTATTAAATGTCTGCAGAAAGTTATTGTACAAAGTGTAGACAAAGCTTCAGAGAGTTTTTTAGCTTTGTCTGTTTGATTCATTTTGACCCAGAAGACTTCTGCCTCACATTAATGCTCTTCTCCAAAAAAATCAAGTGCCTGTTTTCACCATTCTTTTTCCTGCACTCTCTGCCTCAACTCTACTGAACCACTTTCAGTTCCCTTCCATGATCTCCCTTGCTCTGAGAACTATGCATGATCTATTCTGTCTGCCTTGAACACTTATCTCCTGCCACTTTTGAGCCACCTCTTATTTTTCCTTCAAAGATTAGTTCAGGTGTCAATCAGCTTTTCCTGATCCTTCCCCCCTCCTACTATAGGAATAGATGCTCCTTCTGTGAGGTTCCAAATAATGCCCAAAAATCCGCTCTGCCCTATCAATAAGTAAGTCAAGAAGACATACATTTATTGAGTATCTGTTTCAAGTCTTGAACTCAGCTATGTGTAGGGATATAAGATAATTACAAGTCTCATAAGGAAACATGACACATAGGAAGAGAATTTAAATATCTTCTGAGACACTAACTCCTAAATTGTATTCCTTAGAACAGAATTCTTCATGACACCTCAGGAATGAAAGTTTTCACGGTCATATTAGTAAACGTTCATGTTTTCTCCCCTGAGATTCACAATGCATATTAGCATAATAAAGTTTTGTGAAATCCTGTTGTAAAGCAAACAGCTTAATTTTATCTATTAAATTTTCCAAGTCTATTTCATCATAGAATCCTTTTCTTCCCACATAACATCACTAATGCTTATGGTTTAATAATACTACTTGAAAAAAGTAAGAACCATGCCATACTCTTTAAGCTAGTTCTATAGAGGGTATAGTCAAAGAAAAGGCAAAAGAAAATGGATTCTGATACAACCACATAGAGTCAAGTCTTGCCTGATTTAGTCAGATTATTTAGTGTCCTTTATGAAATCTTTTTATAATTAATGGGTCCCTACAGAGGATGAATAACCTTAGTGGTTTCCCTTAAACTAAAGCCAACTAAGGAAATATTTGAAAAAAATTTACTGAGTTGATGAACCAATCAGGATTAATGGAAAACTCTTCTGTGTGGTGATAATAGACAATTATTATCTGAGAATTCCAGGTAGGCATTCTCATTCCTTTCCTATATGCTAGGGAATTTACTGGTGTTGTGTTCCAGATGATCTCCCAGTGAGCACTTTTGAAGGAAAATGTTCATTTCAGCTAGAGCTCGTAAAACAACACTAGCCTAGGCACCTAGAGATCTGGAGTCTAGTTATGATTCTGCCGTGTGTAACTGTTGACCTCAGGCAAGAAGTGAAGCTCCATGTGGGCCTCCTCATCTATGATATGCGTTGGATGACCTGGACTCCATAGGTCCTTCTACCTCTAAAATGCTATGAACTGTGTTATTTTCTTGAGAAGCAGAAAACTTAAGAAGAATTTTCCATAATCATTCCTTTTGATCTTTAGTTTCATTTTTCTTTATTTTACTTATTTCTGTCCTTTGGTAAGTTTTCCCTCTGCTTATACTTTCTTAGTCCTTATAATATATATATATTATTATTATTATTTTTTTTGTATTTTTCCGAAGCTGGAAATGGGAGAGACAGTCAGACAGACTCCCACATGCGCCCGACCGGAATCCACCCGGCACGCCCACCAGGGGCCACGCTCTGCCCACCAGGGGGCAATGCTCTGCCCCTCCGGGGCGTCGCCCTGCCGTGACCAGAGCCACTCTAGCGCCTGAGGCAGAGGCCAAGGAGCCATCCCCAGCGCCCGGGCCATCCCTGCTCCAATGGAGCCTTGGCTGCGGGAGGGGAAGAGAGAGACAGAGAGGAAGGAGGGGGTTGGGGGGGTGGAGAAGCAAATGTGCCCCGGCCGGGAATCAAACCTGGGTCCCCCGCACGCCAGGCCGACGCTCTACCGCTGAGCCAACCGGCCAGGGCCAATATATATATTATTATTACACACACACTGGGAGAGAGGAAGGAATGTTTACAGTTGTTTGAATGAAAAAATATATAATACAAAAATAAATAATAATATAAGAATAAACTGTGTTTTGTATGCTCATAACTATAAAACTACTTTCTTCCCCCTGTATATATACACATGGATTTAAAGTAATATTTCTACTCTTAGCCTAACCATGTTTTAAAATTTATTTCTGCCTTTCTAACTCCTTCCAGATCTCACATACTTAAAATTACATTCTTTCATTGTATTTATTTTTAGCTATGTTTAGCCTCCCTGTCTCATGTCCATTATCAATAATATATCGTTGCTGAACAAGTAACAAGTATATATTGAATTCCTATTATGAGCCAGGTTCTATTTCCATTGTTTGAGATACTTTAGCGTACAAAATAGGTAACAATTTTGCCCACACGGAGAGTATATTCTTGGAGGGGGGAAGACAGATAATATGAGGATAAATGAGAATAGGAACATTTAAGAATGTGTTCTAAGGGGTAAGTGCTATAGAGAAAGAGGTAGAACAGGGTAAGGACATTGGAGAGTGCGGTAGAGAGTGATGTGACAGGTGTGGCAGGTACAGAGGCTATCCTGTGTTCTGGGATGGCCTCTCAGAGGTCATAGTTTGACGGTGATCCAATAGCTGACAAGCCAGCTAGGAGAAGGGAAAGGAAAACGTTTTAAGGCAGAGGCATATAAAAAACTTTTTTCTAAAACCAAAATAAACATATGAAATTTATGCATAAAGGTCCAAAATATCTAAAATCCATGTGAATGAAGACAACTAGCTCTTCATATTCATGGCAATGGTCAAATAAAAGAGTCTGTGCTTATAATTAAATGGGTGGTTAAGTGCATGTGGAGGCTATACACAGACTTACTTTCCTTTTTTTCTTAACCAGATATATTTATTTGTTCAGATGACCTCATTTCTACAAATGTTTTTTCACTTTTGCAATTTCCATCTAACAGTGGGGTATAAATGTTTTTCTCTTTAAATGTAGTGCTTATAGTTATACCTTTTGTGACTATGTCATGTGAATAGTATTAATTTGGGAGGGTGTTTTTTATGAGTTTAGATAAATATACAGCTAATTTAGTCAGTCATATTGATTCAGTTAGTCATTCATATTGTGCTTTTGAAAATGTATACTTTCTTATTGCCCTTATATTTAATTTACTTGTTTTTAAATATAATTTAGAAAGCAATTATACTGTATGATACACTTAAACTTTGTTGAGGATAAATCTCATTTTAAGTGCTCTTACTATACTAAATTTAAAAAAAGTTCAGCAAGAATACTTTTAAAATATAAAGGAAAGTTCTAAAGAAATTAACTTTGAAAAGTTTAGGCCCTATATCAGCCAACTATGGTATCTAGTTAATTAACTCAGTTATAGTAAATACAATATATATGATCTTTATAGACTTATTTTTCTTTTATAGGTACTCCTTCATAAGGTCCCAGTTTCTTGAATTTAAAACTATGTAATCAATCATGCTCTACAGTAATTGCAATGACACATTGGTCTAACCTTAGCATGAAATCCACTGTGGTCAGTGATTCCAAGGCAATAGTAACAGCTAATAACAGTGCTAATAGTTTTTGAATGATTTATCTATGCCAGAAAACTGTAATTATTTAAATTGTATTAAAAACCATGATACCAAATGAAATTACTTTGAGACATGTGAAGACGGAAGAGGGACATCTTAGTGAATCCTGCTTTATTCTCTGCCCGAGATGCTCTTCTGACATTTCCACATGCCTTGCATGTGCACTGCCTTGAAGTATGGGCTCAATATTCCCTTATCCAAGAAGGCTTCTCATGTTACTCTGTATAAAACAATACCGTGCCACTCTTCATCACTCTTGATTCGCATCATTTTTCTTTATTTCAGATAACAATCGACATATTTTATCATTATTACCTGTTTCACCTTCTGTATCTGAGGCTTTATTTTACCACTGCATTCACAGTCTAGAACAAAGCCTACATTGAGTTAAATGTTTTTTTTGTGTGTGTGTAATTTATGAATCCTCCTTGCCTCCAAAACCCTTTCGTATTTCAATATCCTTATGTCTCTGGCTGTATTCTGTGTGATTCCTCAATCTCAGTGACATGTTACTGATTCTCATTTCAATGTGTTTTGTCAACTATTTATGTCATCTATTAATAATTCTAAAAAGTAAAACTGACTCTTTTAAAATTATTGTCATTTTTTTTTCATCTCTTCCATTCCATATTGGTCTATTTCTCATCATAATTACAGTTTTTGTTTCATAGACTCTGTTCTTGTTCTATAGATGAAAATTCCCCCTATTTAATTATAAAAATTATAGTCATTTTACTTGTGTAAAATTCTTTTCACATTTTTCCATTAGGAACACCAATTATTTTTTTCCATCACCATGTTGCTCTTCCCATCAAAAGATAGGGTTTATTTGCAACCCCCCCTCAAAACACACATCTTGAATCTGAGATGGTATTGTAATTTGCTTTGACCAAGGAAATAAAGCAGAAGCATCTGCCATAAGAATTTTGCAGCTTCCACTCTCGATCTCTGCATTCATATGTTATATAAAGAAGCTTGTGCTGTACTGATAAAATACCATGTAGAGAGAGAGAAAGACCCAGTAGCACCCAAGACACCAATGGTGTGAATGACGCCTCCTTAGATATTTCAGCCCCAGCTGAATACAACTCTATGTGACTCTGGAAAACAAAGAACAGAAGAACCATCCAGTTAAGCTCAGCCAAAAAACAAAATCATGAAGATTAATATATAGATGTTGTTTCAAACCATTAAAGTTTGTAATAGGTTTGTTTTGAAAACCTATTTTCAAATAAATATATTTTAAAATTGTAGGTAAGTTTTTTTTTTATTGTATGTTGCTATGGACTGAATATTTGTGTTCCACAGCCAAATTCAAATGTTGAAACTTAATCTCTAATGTGGCAGTTTTTGGAAGTGGGATCTTTGGTCGTGAGGGTGGAACCCTCATAAATGGGATGTGTCCCTATAAAAAGAGAAAAAGACTAGAGTTCTCTTTCTCTCAGCCATATGAGGATACAATAAGATGCAAACAATGGATCAGCTGGAACCTTGATCTCAAGCTTCCCAGTCTCCAAAAGTGTGAGAAAGAAAGTTTATTGTTTAAGCCATCCAATCTATGGTGTTCTGTTATAGCAGCCCAGAGAGAGGTCTAAACTTCCATGTTCATTGTAGCATTACTCATAAGAGTCAGCGTATGAAAACAACCTGTACCCATCGATGGATGAATGAATAAAGGAAATGTGCTATATACACGTTATAGAGTATTATTCAGGCTCAAAAATGGAAGTCTTCTCATATATGACAACATGGATGAACCGGGAAAATATTATGCTAAGTGAAATAAGCCAGTTGCAAAAAGGCAAATACTGTGTAATCCCACTTTTATGAGGTTTCTAAAATAGACAAATTCATAGAAAGAGAGAATGAAATTGTTGGTAGCCAGTGGTTGGGAGCAGGAAGAAATTGGAAGTTGCTATATTTTATAAAAAAGCTATTGGAAAATACTGTAGTGATGCACCAAGCACTTTATGGAGTAATTTGTTGCTGCATTAACTCTACTTTCCTCCCCCCGATGTATAGAAAATGGATTTAATTAATCTCAAAGGGAATTTGGGTAAAAGAAGTCAAGCCTACTGGCATACTTTCTTTCGAGAAAACCGGTATTTCAAAATATCAAACTTAAAAACAAAAAAATGAATAAATTGAGGAATGTAAGTGGAGTTATCAATTATAAATGAAGAAAAATTCCTTGTGGAGTTTCTACACATGCTATTGAGGGAAAGCAGAGCTGGCTACCCTCCCCCATGCCTTTTTTTGGAATATTGTTTATTTTCAAGTATTAAAAAACCTCAATAAGAGCCTTTACCTCTCCCTTCCCTGCCTAAAGGACTTTAGGTAGGAAATCCTGCTTAAAGGAATATAACTATTTCCTTAGCATAATTTGAACTAAGTGTGATAGATAAGGAGGAACGTAGCAATATCTGTCTGTTAGACTCCCCTCTGTGTCCATTGGTTTTGTGTAGCCTGAAAAAAAATTGTTTACCAAACGCTTGCTTCCTTTCTCTTTAGCTCAAACTGGCTTATCAGCCCCATCTGACTGTTTGTCCTGACGTCTTGTATTCTTAAGGATCCCTTGTATGTATATGCATAGTAAATTTAGTTTTCTCTTGTTAATCTATCTCATGTCAATTTGATCATTACACGAGCTAAAAGAACTTGAAAGTTTAGAAGTAAAACTATTTTCCTCCCCTACATCATCTTCTCAGGAAATTTCATGTCTTAGTTTATAATTATCTTAAATGTAATGGACAAAATTTACCTATAAAAAAGCATAGAATAGCTGGATGGATTAACAATGTGGCATATGAAATAGATGCATGATATTGAGACTCTGGCCTGGCATTTTGACAACCAAATCCCCAAACTAGAGAATTTGCTTAATTTCCTCCAAAACTAATTTAGAAAAAGAGATTGTTTTGGTGTTATAATCATAAGTGTTCACAAGAATGAGAGGATAGGAACAATATATATATATAATGCAATATATATATATATATATTGTACTTTATAGTCCTTCTCACTATTGTTATGTTACACTGTATTAAATAATTTGAATTTAAAAAATCATCAAGGGTAGTTTTGAACAAAAAAAGAAAGCTTAAAAGTTGAAATTAGCAATATGGGGATATATGACAGAATGCACCCTTGCTGGAAGATGGGAGGTTTATGTTAAATGAATGCATTTGGTTGCAACATATGATACTGCTGCTTTTTTTTGGGAGAAAAAGTGATCAAACGGCAGTTATTGTATATGATTTACGCATGAAGATATGATTCTTTATGAAAATGCTTTTCAAAAGTTATTGTTTTCTGAGTTTAAAACAAATATATTTGTAATGTAGGAAGTACAAGAAAAGATAAAAATGAATAATGAATATAATAAAGATCAATCATTATCCCTCAAGCCAGAGATGACCATAGTTAACATTTTGATGAATTTATATCCACTCTCTTTCCTACAATATGTACAGAGTGTATTTTTCAAATATCTGGATCACATTGCTAGTTATAAATATTAACATTGCCTATGAAATTGGAATCTCTGGGTTCAAATCTCAGTTCTACCATTTATTTGCTGTGCAACATTATGCCAATTTTTCTTTGTGACTCAGTTTCATACTTTAAAAATAGGAATATGTATGACAGACTTCATAGAATTTCTGAAGGTAAAAGTTACATATATATTACCTTAGAACAGTTTCTGGCAGACAGTAAGTACTTATTGTTACCTATTACTAATAAATAGTTTTGAAAACATAAAGATTACATTATATTCCACTTACAGTAATTGTTTAACCAATATTTTATTGTGGAGAAATTGGATTGTTAATGTATTTTTATTATTAAATATAATACTATAGCAAACAACCTTTGCTTTGGTTATTATCTGTTAGCCCTAACTCTCAAGGTTCTTGTCTGTCTGTCCTGTCCTAAAAAGTTAACCTCTGAGAACTGAATCATTCTGTCTGTCTTGCTTTCTTGGCACTAGTTGATTTTGAAAGAGGTTGAATCATTTATCTCTCTGCTCTCTCCTTACATAGTCATAGTTCTATCAATAGTTGCATCTGTTTTGAAGTGACGGTTTCTACCAAATGTTTCTTTTGATAGTTCTAGCTTTTACTGGTCTCAGCTAACACTAAATTTTCTTTAGGAATTTAGATCTAGAGGTGTTAATGACTTCCTGTTATTGGTAGTATGTAAGTGTCTTGCCATCTCTTATTGGATCCCTGACTCATAATTCTGTATATAATTATTAGTTTTTCTTCTTTTTAGCCAGAGAGAGAGAGAGAGAGAGAGAGAGAGAGAGAGAGAGAGGAGAGGAGAGAGATGAAAGTTATTGATTTGTATTTGTGGCACTTCAGTTATTTATTGATTGCTTCTCTTATTACCTTGATGGATAAGAGGTAGTCCTCAGCTGAGCCAGTGACCCCTTGCTAAGGTTAGTGACCTTTGGGCTCAAGCCAGCAACCATGAGATCACGTTGATGATACCACCCCCAAGGCAGTGAGCCTGCACTCAAGCTGGTGACATCAGTGTTTCAAACCTGGGACTTCAGCATCCCAGTATGATGCTCTATCCACTACACCACCACCAGTCAGGCTGCACATAATGTTTTATTATACTTTTTTTCCAGTTAAAATCTATCAAATGAGCTGTTTTCAGCTGATACTTGGATATTGTCTTTTATTTGTTACTCTATATTACTTTGCCAATGAATTACTTATATATTTCTTTTCTAGAAGAAAAATTACTGAGTCAAATGGTAGAAACACTTTAAAAGTCTCTGCTATACATAGCTAAACAGTATAAAGACAATTTATACTCTTTTTAAAGATCAGTTTTAACATCATTGGAGAGAAACTGCCTGCTGGAGATTTGCATGGGTTGGAACCAAACCCTTGCCTGATAGGTTGTACCCTCCCTTAGCTTTTCTAGGAGAGGCAATTCCTGGTAAGAACTCTTCTTATGGTCCCCTTCATCTCACTGTTCCTCAAGGTATAGATAAGTGGGTTGAGCAGTGGGGTGCCCAATGTATATACCAATGAGATGAACTGATCTTGCTTGGGAGAGTAGCTGGAGCTGGGGCGCAGGTACATGAAGGCACAGCAGCCATACTGCAGCAGGACCACAGTCAGGTGGGAGGAACAGGTGGAGAACGCCCGCTGGCGGCCAGCAGCTGAATGGATCTTGAGCACAGCAGCTATGATGAAAATGTAGGAGGCGGTGATGAGGAGGAAAGGCACAGCAATGGCTAGTGTGGCTGCCACCAGCACCGACTGCTCATGGATGTGGCTGTTGGCACAAACAAGACGCATCACTGGTGGCACATCGCAAAAGAAATGTTCGATACCTCGGGTCTGGCAGAATGGCAGGGAGAAGATGAAGACCGTCAGTTGTAAGGACAGGAACAAGCCGATGACCACAGTTGCAACAACCAGGTGAACACAAAGAGTTAAAGTCATGATGAGAGGATACCACAAGGGATGGCAAATAGCAACATATCGGTCATAAGCCATGATAACCAAGAGGAAGCAATCGGCACTGCCGAGTCCGATGAAGAAAATCATCTGCGTGGCACAGCCCAGGAGGGTGATGGCCTTCTGTGACTGTAAGATGTTGACCAGAATGTGAGGCACCACCACAGCAGTGTAGCATATTTCTACCCCTGAGAGGCTGCCCAGGAAATAGTACATGGGTGTGTGCAGATGAATTTCTGTCTGGATGGCCACCACAATGAGGACATTCCCACTTATAATCAATGTATAAACCAGGCTGACTCCAAGGAAGGAGAAGGCACACAGCTCAGGGTGGGAGGGATAAGCCAGGAACACAAACTCCATTAACAGTGAGTGATTTCCCCAGGTCATGGAGCCAACCGATACTCTTTGTTGAGAGTTAAGAAGACAGAAGGAAGAATCAGATTGACAACATATTAGTTCACACTGTGAACCACTGTCTAATCTCATCACAGCTGTAGTTACAAACTAGAATACTTAGAACTAATTCTCTTTTTCTCTCCACTTTAACAAAACCGCTTCTCATAAATGTCTACAACTTAATTTCTCACTGACAAACACTGGCAAAATTGTGTAAGTAATTTTTGAGGAAGATATTTATAAAAATTTGTGGGATTCAAAGTCATTGTCAGTAGTAATGAAATGAAATTTAAAAATTTCAGGTAAAGTCACAAGAAAAGTGTCAAGGAATTTTTGGGTGAAAGTGAAGGCAGAAACCATTTATTTATTCACTTATTTTTTATTTTTACACTCAATGCCTCATGAAGTGGTGAGTTGTAGAAATATGAGTATCACATACAAAAACATGACATATATAATATATTTTACATGGTGAATAAATATAGATAGAGTCATAGGAAATGTATAAATTAGACAATTGAGTTTTAGAAAAGAAATGTATTTTCAACTTTGGGCATCCTTCCACAAGAACCATATGATTTCACTTATCTCTGGGATATAAAACAGCAACAAATGAACAAACAAACTCATGGTCACAGACAATAATATGATGGTTACCAGAGGGGAATGAGAAGAAAGTCAGGTTAAAGACAGTCAACTATATATGGTGGTGTAAGGAGACTATTAGGTGTTGAACACAATATAGAGATGATCTATTACACTTGAAACTTATATAATGTTATTAATGAATATCACTCCAATGAGTTTAATTAAAAAAGACTTAACGGGAGAAAAAGCATGGAATAGTAAGGACATCTAAGAAAAAAATGTTTATTGGACCACACAGTTAAAAATTGGGAAGCATAAAGATGTGAGGGTCATGAAAAATTGACTTAGTTTGGGAAGGGTGTAAAGTGCTAAAAAGGAGTGTGGTACATTTACACAATGGAATACTACTCAGCCATCAAAAAGAAGGAAATCTTACCTTTGGTGACAGCATGGCTAGAACTAGATTATTATGTTAAGTGAAATAAACCAGTCAGAGAAAAACAAATACCATATGATCTCACTTCTTTGGGGAATCTAATGAACACAATAAACTGATGACAAAATAGAAACAGAGGCGTGAACACATGGAACTGATGAACAGCTATCAGAGGGGAGTGGAGTGAGGGGACTGGATGAAAAAAGGTGAAGAGATTTGCCAAAAACATATATACATAATACGTAGATACAGACAGCAGGGTGACAATAGCCAGAGGAAAGAGGGGAGTGGAGGTAGGGGGAGGAGGGCAAAGGGGAAAATGGGAGGGGAAAGAGGCCTTGCTTGGGACGGACGGTGCATGATGCAGTGTGTAGATGCAGTGTGTAGATGGTTTTATATCGAGTTGTACACTTGAAACCTGTAAAGTTTGGCAAACCATGTCATCTCAATAAATTAGAAACAAAAGGAGTGTGGGAAGAAAAGATTGCAACAGGATGTTAGAGGACAGAATATTAGGTGTAGAAGCACAGGTAGTAAGTAGTCTTTTAGGCAAGGGTGGCACTGGTGACTTGACAGAGTTGTGCTTAAGAAAAATCAGTAATTCTATGCAGCAAACGATAAAATCAACAGAGTGAAGGGCAACCTATGGAATTAGAAACAATATTTAAAAATCATATGCCTGATAAGGGATTAGTGCTCAAAATATGAAAAAAAAACCCCTATAACTCAACAACAAAACAAACAACTCAATTAAAAATGGGCAAAAGACGTCATTGACTAGGTGAAGTAATATATATATATGCATATGAAAAGATGCTCTGCATCACTAATTATGTTAATGCATGTCAAAATCACAATGAGATATTACCCCACACTCATTACTATGACCACCTTAAAAACAAAACAAAACACAACAACCCACAAGTGTTGGCAAAGATGTGGAGCAATTGGAAAACTTGTGCATTATTAGTGGGAATATAAAACGGTTCAGCTAGTATGACAGTATGAAATTTCCTTAAAAAATCAAAAATAGAATTATCACGTGATCCAGCAATTTTCCTTCCACATGTATACATAAAACAATCAAAAACAGGATCTTAAAGAGATATTTGCACACCAAGTTTATTGCAGCATTATTCACAATAGCCAGAAGATAGAAATCATCTATATTTCTCACAAAAATTAGAGGATATTTCAAAATAAATATGAAGCATTGAAATATCCTCTAATTTTTGTGAGCAGTATCATTTTTCATCAACAGATGACTGGAAAAAATAATGTCACACATACATACACAAGAATATTATTCAGGCTTTAAAAAGAGGTAAATCCTGTCCTATGTTATAAACTAGGTGAACTTTGAGGATATTATGCTAAGTGAAATAAACCAGTCACAAAAAGAAAAATCAGCATTATTTTCTTTGTATGAAATATCTAAAGTAGTAAAATTTATAGGAACTGAAAGTAGAATGGTGGTTGCTAGAAACAGGATGGAGTGAGTTTTTTGTGGGTATAGAGCAGGGGTCCCCAAACTTTTTACACAGGGGGCCAGTTCACTGTCCCTCAGATCGTTGGAGGGCTGAACTATAAAAAAAAAAAACTATGAACAAATCCTTATGCACACTGCACATATCCTATTTTAAAGTTAAAAAAAAAAAAAAAACGGGAACAAATACAATATTTAAAATAAAGAACAAGTAAATTTAAATCAACAAACTGACCAGTATTTCAATGGGAACTATGGGCCTGCTTTTGGCTAATGATATGGTCAATGTCTGGTTCCATATTTGTCACTGCTAGCCATAACAAGTGATATGACGTGCTTCCGGAGCCATGATGCATGCTTCCCGCGTAACTGGAAGTAGTACTGTATGTGGGTGAAGTCGCACTTTGCATCTGCATCCTGTGCTCCTCTCACTGACCACCAATGAAAGAGGTGCCCCTTCTGGAAGTGCAGCAGGGGGCCAGATAAATGGCCTCAGGAGGCCTCATGCAGCCCACAGGCCGTAGTTTGGGGACCCCTGGTATAGAGCTTTAGTTTTGTAACATGAAAGTTTGTGGAGTTTTCTTGAACAACAATCTGTATGTGGGTAATAATACTATAACGTACACCTGAAAAAAATTTTTTTTGACAGAGACAGAGAGAGACTCAGAGAGAGGGATAGATAGGAACAGAAAGACAGGAATGGAGAGAGATGAGAAGCATCAATCATCAGTTTTTCGTTGAAACACCTTAATTGTTCATTGATTGCTTTCTTGTATGTGCCTTGACCGTGGGGCTACAGCAGACCGAGTAACCCCTTGCTCAAACCAGCGACCTTGGGTCGCAGCTGGTGAGCTTTGCTCAAACCAGATGATTCCGTGCTCAAGCTGGCGACCTTGGGGTCTTGAACCTGGGTCCTCCACATCCCAGTACGATGCTCTATCTACTGTGCCACCGCCTGGTCAAGCTGAAAAATTTTGAAGGTAGTAAATTTCGTTGTGTAGTTACTTTTATGTTATGGCCATACACACACACATACAAAGGCAACATTTAACAATATAGACCCAATTGGATTTCCAATCTGTGTATAACCTGTAGTTAAGTAATATTGGAAGAAAATGTGTGTGTGTACAGAGACTATCCTAAATATTAAGACTATTTAGAGCATAAGTGGCTGTTGTTTTTCTACTAGTTAATAAGTAATATCTATTTCATTTATTCTCTTTTAAACTTTAATAATGATTAGAATTACATTTAATGTCACTTAGCATATTTGACATTGTATACAACAAGCAGAGAAAGGGCAGTGAATCAGTGTAAAATGAGTGTAAAATTACATTTAATTTCAAAACTGATAGTTTGAATAATTGCATCTGCTGGCTCTGTGATACAGGGCAATATATAATATTTCTTATTTTTGAATTTATTTTAAAATTATAGTTGACATACAATATTATATATTAGTTTCATGTACAAGATAGGGATTAGACATTTATATACCTTATTAAGTGATCACCCCAATAAGTTTAGTACCATAAGTCATATTATGATATTCTTTCTTTGAAAAGTGGGGATAAAAATTGTACCTAGTTTTATGGTTTGTTTGGATTAATTGAGATCATAATGTAAATTATCTGCCACAATGCTAATCCATAGTAACAGCAGCCTAGCAGTATAATATAAAAAAACTATCATTATTATTTTTAAGTTCAAGGGCACTCATATCCTTTATTTAGATTTTATCTCCCTATATCACCAAACTAGTTATGTACAAATTGTGGACACTCAAAAACATGTGTTCAATGGATAAATATACTGTGAAAAACACGTCATTTATGCTTTTTTCTATTTTCTCTTTTTACTTTTAAGATTACTTCATAATCAGATCACTTGTTTAAAAACTATTATGGAAACAACATTAGTGGCTCTAATTATAGAAAACATTAGGGCTACACTGTAGAAAAAATCCCATCATTCCACTACTCAAGGGCATAGCACATATAAGAATATATCAGATGTCTGAGGCTAATCTACCACCTATATTATGATGGAGGGCTTTGAAATTTGTGTAATAATGATGACTTCTGAGAAATTTATTAGAGTCAATCACTCATCATCTTAATGATACACTCTAGGATCTATAATAAAATACTTACATCAGAGCAATCATAGGTCATAAATTCCTAGAGTTGGAAGGGAACACTGAAATTGCTTAGTTCAGTCCCTATTATATACTTGAATCTCCAATAAAGTATCTGAACATCAGGTCACCTTCAGTGCCAGGAAATCTCATTACCTCCTGGCTCTCTTGCTCCATTGTTGAAAGGATCAATGCTCTAAAAGTTTTTTCTGGTAATCAGCTTGACCCTACCTCTGTGCAACTTCTATATATTCATTCTACTTTACACCATGGGGTAATTTCCATGTAAAAGAATTCAGATACTATGCAGTCCTAAATTTTCATCCACATTTATCTAGCCATTCCTCATATGACATGGATTTAATATTTCTCACAATTTTAGCTCTGAAAATCCTCTCATTTTAAATGTCTCCCTAAAAAGTGTCCTACATGGAACAAGTCTTAAGAATTGTCAATATTAAAAAGATTTGTACATCACCCTTATTGTCATGGGCAGTCTATTTCTTCAATCTAATAAAAATAAGATCAATTAACAGGTTTGTGTTTGTTTGATGTTCTTCTTATACTTTGACTGCTATTTATCTCCTTAGCTGTTAACATTTCAAATCTCCTTTTCTCATTTTCAAAACAGCAAAGTGTCATCCACTATTTTTAAAAACATTTGTTCATGTTTTAATCTGCCAACATCGAGATTTTTAGAAAATCATTTATTTTTATTTGCTGATTCACATCTTAACCATCTTTTCTGAAGTCACTCACATTTAATTTTTATGTGCTAAGTGCCAAGCACTACACACAATGGTGATCAAAATGGCACAGTCTGTGCTCAAGTGGATATTCTGTTGTAATATGAGAGGCAGACACCGTTAATTAAATAATCTGGAATATATATAAATAGATAATAAGTAACTAGGCAACAGACAGACAAACAGACAGACAGACAGATAAATCTGATTAAGTGCTACAAAGAAAAATAGTGTATTATAAGACTGCACAACATGAGACATGGCATAGTTTGTGATTAGGTGATTCTACAAAGGCTTCCTAGAAGAAGTAATACTTAAGCTTAGATCTGAAGAATGAGAATAAACTAGGAGAGTTTAGGTAGAGTAATAGGGTCCATATTCTAGATAGGTAAATGATGGACTTTATAGTTCAGGAGAATGAAACTTACTATATCAACATATCATTAACCTGCTATTACAAGTTTTTACTAAATAGTAAAGTATTTAAGTTCAAAGGCAGCCAACTTCTAGTCTGGATCTGTTCATGAACTCACATGGACCTCAATGCCTTCAAGTCACATTCCACATCACAGACTTATCTTCCTTCTACTTCTCCAGCCAGTCTAGCCCAGTCAAAAGGATTTTATGAGAAAAATTAGCCATTTGCATTCTGAAAATCTAGAGTCTAGGCTAAAACATTTCTCTAAGTGTTCAATTAGTGTTATTTTAAAAGTGAGGTTAGTGGACTTGGCATTGAACAGAATTGTGCTAGAATCAACCTCTACTAATAATAGCAATATCTTCTAGGCATATCACCCATGTTATTTTTGGCTTCTCCATATTTAAAAGAGGTAAATAATAATACTTATCTAAAGGGGTCATGAGATTAAATTAGATAAAATGTTTAGAACACTTGGATGGACATGTAAAACCTCTTATTTTGCATAACAAATGCTAATTCTTTCCTTATTTCTTTGAATCTATGAAAAGAGTAATAATATTGATAAGGGATAATATCTACCATATTATCTGTCAGGATTAAATGAGGTCCATATAAAGAGAGGGTTTTTATGAACTCAAACTGTATCAAAATTTATGTTATTTATTCTTTCAACATTTCTTTGAGATTAATTATTCCCATTCTACTCAGAAAAATTGGACTCCCAAATGGATTCAGAGAAAATACTCTATGGTCCGAACTAGTTCTGAAATGCTGGAGTCTCAACTTATAAAACCATTACTCACTTTTCTGACTCAGTGTCAGCTGGTGCCTGGAACTTTGTAAATCAAGAAGGAGGTAGAAAAAGACTTTTTCTTAGCTTTAACATGAAAGGGACAGAAATACAGTGAGCCTAGTCTTCTCAGTTATATTCATAAAGAACAGGACCTCGCAGGTAATGTCTGACTGTTCCTGTGGACCGAGAAGGGAGGATCATGAGCCTGGAGAGACCACCCAGTGGGACCAAGACTTTAGTAACCTTCCTGAACAAAGGCTGTGGAAGAAGTCAATTGCTTTGCTATCTAGAGTTTTGCTTCATAGATTCCAATTCCCAGAAGGTGGTGAAGTGATTGCTGATCTTCTCCCTTGTTAACAGATAATTAGTCCAAACTGAAACTGTCCTTACATTTGGGATCCCCCGTCAATGGAAGGTCTAGGATATGACTGTCAAAGTAGGTATCAGTATAAACTCTTGAACATTTGCAGCGAGTGACCCAAATAATTTCTAGAAAAATATATAAGTTCGCTAATCAAGGTCATCTGAGTCTCCTGTTTTGAAGTGTTTACTACCACCAGTCATGGCTGGGTTTAGTTCAAGTCCCAAATTATCACCCTGAAAAACCGAGACCACATTGTATATATTATGTAGCTTCTATGGGACTCAGGATAGTGCTGTCTGTATACTTAATAGAATGTCAATGAATACTTATTAAATGTTATCTTTTTTCATGGCATCTTTCCTTGCTTAAAACTCTTTTAACAGAGACACTCTTACGTGTCTTAGCAAATTCACTTATTTCTTGAAAAATATGTTGGTAGGTCATGTGTATATGCATTTTTATAAGTTTGTGTGTGACTGTATGCTCCCATGTACCCCATTTATTCAAAGACAGTTCTTTGTGTGGGTCTAGAGTGACTAATGTAACTCTTTGATGTGTGTGTGTGTGTGCACGCATGCACGTGCGCTCGTGCGCAGGATAGTCAGATCCCAGTAGCCAGACAGGGTTGAGCTCTAACATCTAGACTGGTGTTTGACTGGTTCTGAACTGGCACTAATTCCAGAGACCCAATAGTCACTGTAGTTTCCAAATCAGAGTAGGTACTTATGGAGTCCAGGTAATCAATGGAGATTTTAGCTCAGGTTCATTTCACAGAATGCATAATTGCGCTTACCCTGGATACAGATTTTCCTGCCCTGCATACAAAGCTTCTGCCAAAACTACAGACTTACAGATGTTTTGTTATAGTTAAGGTGTTCCATACAGCATTGTTTCTGTGTAAAGGACTAATTTCACAGCAAATGAAGTATATAAATGATTCCATACTCATGGAATACACTGGTCTTACCATGCTCTCTACAATCCCAAAGCCATCGGGCTTGATGGAGCAGTGAATGGCCTTTGAAGACTGTTTAAGTCTCAGACCCTTTAGGAATGAAGGTTTCAGTCATCCCACAGGTTTCTGAGGACAAAGAGAATGTGGAATAGGTATTGAAAAAAGGGAATTATAAATACCAGTTTTGATCAACCATATGACCAGTTGCAGAAATGAAAACTATAAATGTTCCATGTATTTCTTCATTTTTATGAATGTGCTTGGCTCTATGCATGTGTATATTTTCTTTCCTCTTTTATCTCCTTACTGTATAAAATAATATTGACTTTGCATTTTAATATTTAAGTATTATTAACTCTACAGCATAGTAGTTAAGTTACAGACTATCAAGTAGAAGAGTGAACATCACTCAAGGACTTTGTATCATCTTCTGGGAATAGAGTTAGTGTGTTTTCAGTTATATGCAGGATAATCATATCAGGTTAGGCACAACTTTGACTTTGTTATTGTCTTTATTGAAGATTAAATGTGGTTTAAAAAGATGATTATGGATGCCAACCTTACAAAGGGTGGATTATGAAGCTCATTTTTATGTGTCAACTTGCTGAGCTATATATGGTACACGGTTGTTTAGTCAAACACCCATCAAAATGCTGCTGTCAATGTGTTTTCTTAGATATGAGTAACTCTTGAATCAGTAAAATTTGTGTAAAGCAGATCACTTAGCACAATGTGGGTGGGCCTTATCCAATCATTTAAATATTTTAAGAGAAAAGACTGAAATATCCAGAGAAGAAATGGATTTCACTTCCAGAATGCATTTGGAGTCAAGACCGCAATATTGATGCCTGCTAGAATTTCCAGACTGCTGGTCTGGACTGGACATTTTGGGCTTGCCAGACCTCATAATCATATTAGCCAGTTCCTTAATATAAATCTCTCCTTTTATAGATGTACATCCTGTTGGCTCTGTTTCTCTGGAGAAAACTGACTAATGCAGAAGGTGAACTCTAGAAAGTTTGACCAGCGCCACTCTTATTTTCTGACAACTTAGAGGTCTTATGTTATAAATCTGACAGTTGCCCTCAACACATATTAATTCTTGGAGCAAACTGACTGCTCCATCTTGCCTGACCTACTTGTGGTCAGAGATTAAATGTGGGGGCAGAGATTAGACCAGCACACAGAGACCACTGTTATGTGCAACAGATGTTTAATGAAAGAGACAGGTTAATTGACCAGGTGGTTATTTGTCACAGTTTTTAGGTAAATACAAGAATAAGGCATATTAGATTGAGCAAAATATCTTTATGAACATTTTTCCTCAAAGTATTGTTAAAGCATAAATTAATACCATTGCTTCTCAGGAGAAAGCTTCAAAAATAATGAAGTTGCTTCAGAGAAAATGTTAATTTTTAATTTGGGGCTAAGTAAACAATAGTAGCCTATGGAACATCACTCTCCAGCTGTCTGAGTTTTAAAGCTTCAGAGGATTGAAAAAACAAATGATAGTGAACTGTAGCAACTAAGTGTATTAGGATCAAAGAATTAATGAAAATGCAAATTGTGGGGAAGTAATGTAACTATGGTATTTGTATGTAGGAGTTTCCTGTTGTCACATGCCAGATACCTCCCTCAAGTTCCACTAACATCTCAGAGAACCTCAGCTGTTCCTTTGCTATTGATGGCCTTCTTTAGGGCATCTTTGACATCCTTGTTTCTAAGGGTGTAAATCAGCAGGTTGAGTAAGGGGGTGACAAAGGTGTAAATGAGGGCAAATTGTTGGTCCTCATCCACTAAGGCGCTGGACTGGGGATGCAGATAGACCAAGGCACAGAAGCCATACTGCAGCAAGACCACGGTGAGGTGAGAGGAGCAGGTGGAGAAGGCCCGCGCCGACCCTCAGCGGAACGGATGCGCAGGATGGCCAAGGTGATGAACACGTAAGAGACAGAGATAAGGATGAAGGGGACCGTCAGCACGAGGATGCTCACGACATAGAGGACGGCCTGGTGCACGCGGATGTCAGCGCAGGCCAGCCGCAGGACCGGGGGCACATCACAGAGGAAGTGGTTGATGTGTCCGAGGTGCCCGCAGAAGGTCAAGGTGAAGACTAGGGATGTGAGCTACAGGGACAGGTAGAGGGCCAGGACCACGGCACAGGCCACCATCTGGATGCACAGTTTCTGGGTCATGATGAGGGTGTAGTGCAGCGGGTGACAGAAGGCCACATAATGATCGTAGGCCATGATTGCCAAGAGAAAACAGTTGGCGCCACCGAGTGTGAGAAAAAAGACCATTTGGGTCCCGCGGCCAGCCAGAGAAATGGGCTTCCGGGCTCCAAAGAGGTTGGAGAGCATCAGGGGCACCACCACGGTGGTGTAGCTGATCTCTATGAAGGACAAGTTGCACAGGAAGAAATACATAGGTGTGCGCAGGGAGCTGTGTGTGCACACTGCCCAGATGATGGCCGTGTTGCCACAAAGGATCAGCAGGTAGATGAGGAAGAAGAGGAGGAAGAGGAGCGCCTGGAATTCAGGGACCGTGGTGTTCCTGGAAGGCCCGGAACACAAACTCAGTGGGGCGGGTCTCGTTGAGAACCAGACTCCTAGCAAACATGTCTCCTGCAAGAGAGGAACAGAACGTGCTGAATTTTCCTTTGTGGAGTTGTGTTATTGCCTGAGCAAAAGAAAGATTTTCAAGTTTTGTTTCTGATTTGGAAATTACTTAATTGTAACTGAGTTTTTTAATTGTAATAAAAGATATGGAATACTATTCTTTAGACTGCTTCATAGCTATGTTTCTGAAAGGTAAAAAAAGGACAGACCTCTAAAATAATTTTAAGCATCAGCATTTAAATATCTGTTTGTAGGTACTAACTCTTTGCTTTTGCATAGAATTCATAGTTGTGTAATTGCAAACATTTATTTTACAGATTAAAATTAGGACTATTAAATTCTTCGTATTATTCTGGATGTTCTGGTCTCAGAGAACTGGGAACACAGCTTTACTCCAAAGTGCCCCTCTTATCTGACAATGCCACTTATATCTATATCCTTACTTAAGTATCTTCTGAACTTACTTAAGTTCAAATATCCCGACAGGTAGAAGCATTGGATACATGGTGGGTAGAAACAAGAGTGGAGCTAGCTAAGATAAGGAGAGGCGAAATGGAAAATAGAAATATCTTAGGGAAACAAGAAAGAAAAAGTAACCACTTTTCACAAAGTCACCACTTCCATCAGATTTGTACATAAGCTATACTTTTTGTGTTACAAAAATTCAGGAGATGATGGACCACTACCCAATTATTACTTAGAAAGGTGCTAATATTTAGGTTATGAGACTGTTTTGGTCAGACCCCAGTTCTCGTTTTACTTTTTTACTGACTTTATTGGGGTTACATTGCTTAATAAAATTATATACTTTTTTTTGATGCTCAGCTTCATTAGTTATTAGAGAAATGCAAATCAAAACTACAATGAGATACCACCTCACTCCTGTTAGATTAGCTATTATCAACAAGACGGGTAATAGCAAATGTTGGAGAGGCTGTGGAGAAAAAGGAACCCTCATTCACTGTTGGTGGGACTGTAAAGTAGTACAACCATTATGGAGGAAAGTATGGTGGTTCCTCAAAAACCTGCAAATAGAACTACCTTATGACCCAGCAATCCCTCTACTGGGTATATACCCCAAAACCTCAGAAACATTGATACGTGAAGACACATGTAGCCCCATGTTCATTGCAGCACTGTTCACAGTGGCCAAGACATGGAAATAACCAAAAAGCCCTTCAATAGAAGACTGGATAAAGAAGATGTGGCACATATACACTATGGAATACTACTCAGCCATAAGAAATGATGACATCAGATCATTTACAGCAAAATGGTGGGATCTTGATAACATTATAAGGAGTGAAATAAGCAAATCAGAAAAAAACAAGAACTACATGATTCCATACATTGGTGGAACATAAAAATGAGACTAAGAGACATGGACAAGAGTGTTGTGGTTACCAAGGGTGGGGGGGGAGGGAGGACATGGGAGGGAGGGAGGGAGAGAGTTAGGGGGAGGGGGAGGGGCACAGAGAACTAGATAGAGGGTGACGGAGGACAATCTGACTTTGGGCGAGGGGTTTGCAACATAATTTGATGACAAAATAACCTAGACATGTTTTCTTTGAATATATGTACCCTGATTTATTAATGTCTTCCCATTACCATTAATAAAAATTTATTAAAAAAAATTATATACTTTTCAAGTGCACAGTTCTAAATCACATCATCTGTGTGTTGTATTGTGCGCTCTGCATCCAAAGTTTAGTCTCCTTCCATTACCGTTTATCCTGCTTCCCCTCTTCCACAGCCTCCTACCCCCCTCCCCTCTGGTAATCACCACCTTGCTCTCTGTGTCTGTGAGATGTTTTTCTTAATCCCTTTACCTATTGCACCCAGCTCCCAGCCCTTCTTACTTCTGACAGTCAGAAAAAGGATAAAACATTATTATTTAGAACAATATAGATTCATATATACCCCTATTAAAATATAAAGATGTTCAGATTGACTTATGAAACAAAAACTATTTTTAAGGGGCAAAAATAATACAGTGCTGCATAAAAACTATTACTTTCTTATTATAATATTTTCTATAAATTTTAAAATATAAAATAAACCATAATCTTCCCCCTGTCCCAACAAATGACGGACAACTAATTGTCCCTGTGAGAACCACAAGGCAGACCACATATACATTTTTAGAAGTAAGAAGAAAAATGTTTAAGAAGACCAGTAGTTAACTAATTGGTACTTAACCACCTCGTGTTCTTTCCCTCTATAAAATGCACCGTAAGTGTCCATACCACACTGAACTCCTCTACATCTGGGCTCTTGTGCTTCTTCCAGCTGAGGTTTCTGCTTACCCAGGCAGCTGTGTTTGTTTTTAACTGTGAATACATCATGTACACTTGATATGGTGCAAGCACATGGACGTGAATGAAATGTTGAACTATGAACTGTGAAAAAAAAATTTCAATGCAAATCAATTTCAATGTTTTGAAAATATTTGATAAAATAAGTTTCAAACAAATAATTATTTACTGATGAATTTGCTAAGATGAGCAGAACTACTATGTATATTTGATGGAAAAATCATAAAAGATAATGTAGCATATGTTTTTCTCACAAATGACTTTACATTTTTATTCAATGTTAAAGACATTGCTATTGTAAATTGAAGCAATGCTTTGTGAGTGTGGTTCATGTAAGAAACACTTCAGTTTGCAATAATCAGGCAACCAAAAGCACACACAGAAAATATTTGATCAAGTATCAGAAGGCAGGGGGTAAAAATGTGCAATTATAGTTTTAAGTTAAATTAAGGTTTAAGAAATACAACATACAGTAATCAACAGTTCAAGAATCAACAACTCTAGAAATGTTTATCTGAAACCTAGGTACTCTTATGGATCAATGTCACCTTGTTAAATTTAATTTTAAAAATAGAGTTAAAAAAAGATTTTAAGGAATACATACAATTTAAAATTAATTCTTTTGTAGCTTCCTTTTTAATTAACCCATCAAGCACTGAACTTAATTACTTTGAATTAATGGGATTTTTACTTTATATAAAACACAAAAGTTTTTCTTCATATGAACAATAAATAAATAGAACTAAAAATCCAATAGTCACACATATATAACATATCAATATATGTCATATAATCATAAGACAAATTTTAAGACAAATTTATAATGATCATCACAGCTTTTTAAAAAATAGCGTTAATTTTCAAAATATATAAGAACTCCTTAAAGTCCCTGGATGACTTTTTTCTCCTTTGTTCTTAGCTAATTTCTACAGGTTTCAGCTCAGAAGTCAGTTATCCAGGAAGCATTTCTGATTCTCATCCTCTCTCTACCACTGGATAAAACACTCCATTTATGAACTACTATAGAATTGTGAATATATCTCAATTATAAGGCTGTTATACTTACCTAATGTATGGGAGACCTAATGTTAACAGAATTTGGAAAAAAAAGTTTTCTAAGTGAGGGTTTTTAATATAATCTTTAGAATACTAAAACTATAACAATCTTCTCCCCCAGATAGAAATACTATATGAACAGTAGGTGGTAGATTGATAGATAGCTTTATAAAGAGATAGGTTAATAGATACATACATATATATGTATATATACTCAAGTACATTTGGAAAACACTAAGTGTTCTTTTCATGATCTACAATGGTAATAAGCATTAAAAGGCTCTGGAAATCCTGATGTGAAAAAATGTATGCATGAATTTAACTTTTCAAAACTTATTTCTCTAGTGTTTCATAGAAGCCTCGTTAGGTGTCACGGAAACATATTCCAATATAAAAAAATAGTGTATGCCATAATTTGAAGGCATTCTTCTAAGCCCTTCAAATATGTTTATTCAGTTGTGCCTCACAGCTACAGCATGAGACAGATAATATTTATTCTTATTTTACAGGTTAAGAACTAAAGTTCCAAAAGATTTAGTAACTAGGAGTTGGGGTTTAAGGTGAAGCATTTTATTTTTTATTATTTTTGTATAATATATTTTTAAAGATTTTTATTTATTCATTTCAGAGAAGAGAGAGAAAGAGAGAGAGAGAGAAAGAGAGAGAGAGAGAGAGAGAGAGAGAGAGAGAAGGGAGACACAAGAGGGGAGGAGCAGGAAGCATCAACTCCCATATGTGCTTTGACTGGGTAAGCCCAGGGTTTTGATCCGGTGACCTCAGTGTTCCAGGTCGAGGCTTTATCCACTGTGCCACCACAGGTCAGTCCAAGGTGAAGCATTTTAGATCTGGAAAAGTAAGTTTTGAGTTCGAACCCCGGCTCCATTATTTCCCAGTTATATGATACTGGACAAGAAACAATCTGAACCCCATTTTCTCATCTTGGAAGTATAAATAATTATACCTTATTCATTATGCCATTTGATTTTATTCAACAAAATCCATTTAAATCATATTTAGAAAAATTTCTTGGGTTGATCAACTATGACAAAGTTAATGGGCAACTTTCCACGTGACACTCACAGATAACTACTGGCTGGGGACCACATGATGGTGTCCTCATTCTTATCTCTACCTGAAAGAGACCTCTGGACAGTGTATTCTAGCAAATGTAATCAGTGGGAAATGTTTATGACAGCTCTGGGCTCACAGAAAGCATAGAATGTTTTAACATGATTCCAGTTAGGAAAATGGAAGGTGTTATAAATGGCAGAATTAGATGAAGCTCATGGTCCTTTTTAACCTCAAAACTCTGTAATTTCTGCTTCTTTCTCTTAGTGGTACTTATATCCCACTGATTGCTTTCAGGATTCTCATTTCCCCTGTCAATCATATTTATATTTCTCTCTGCTGAGCCCTGCCCTAATCCTACTAATTTTTGGGGGGATAACTAGAATTTTAACTCTCAATTAACTAGGTTGTTTTATTTGCTCCTTTGAAGTTATCTTTCTTCAGTTTTATGTATTATTTTACTTCTGATTCTGCTAACAGAATTTTCATTTTCAACTGTTTCACTTATTTTTATTTTTTCCTTATTCACTAAAGAAAACGTTTTCCCCCCAGTTTTAGTGAGATATAATTGACATATAACATTGTATAAGTTTAAGGTACAATGTGATGATTTGATACATGTATATATTGCAAAATGTTTACCATAACAAGATTAGCTAACACATCTGTACCTAACATAATTCCCATATTTTGTGGTTGTTGTTATGACAAGAACACTAGGATTTGTTCTCATAGCCACTTTCAAGTAGACAATACTGTAGTCATCATGCTGTACATGAAATCCTGAGAACTTGTTTTTCCTATAACTGGAAGTTTATACCCCCACTCACCAGCTCCTAGCAACAACCCCTCTACTCTCTGCCTGAGTTCAGCTTTTTAAGGTTCTAAACATAAGTGAAATTGTGCCATTTTGACAACATGGCCAGATCCTGAGGACACTATGTTAAGTGAATTAAGTCAGAAAGACAAAGTCAACATCTCCATTTAATCCTGTAATTTTTTGAAAACTTTTCATTTAAGTCAGGATTATCAGAGGTTTTCATGTACTACATTACATATAAAACAACAACAACACATAAACTTGACTTTTTATTACAGTGGTCTATTGAAAAAGACTTGCTTTGACTTAGGAATAATACATATAACTCATATACAAAGCAAGTACATACAGAGGTTAAGAACACATCATCTCTGCATACCATTCAATGATCCATGGTTTCTTCAAAATACTAGATACTTTACAATATCCATAATGCTTTAAACATGACATAATTAATTATGTTCACCTGCCTTTATAATGACCAAATTGTCTTGTTTGGCAGCATGAAACCTACCTGTGGTCAGTGATGTATATGGAAATAACCCAAACTGTAATTTTTATGAGAAACAAAACGTTCAATGTTAGCCCTCTAGATAAATTTTGAACCATAAGACTAGATGAAATCCTCTAGAAAGTGAGATGTGTGGTCTCCAAATCTCCTAAAAGTGGATGTTCACTGGAGCATGTGAGTTTTCCAGCTTCCTTTCTTTAAATAAGGCCTGTCATTGTGTAGTACCAACTTCTTGAAAACAGGGATGACAAGTCTTCCCATGGCTTTGTTGTAACATGATAACATGGGCTTTGTTGTAAGTAGCAGCAAGGCGTGGACAGAACAGAAGTGTTCTGGCCCCTGTATATACCACTAATGGCCTCAAAAACTTACGTGGCTGAAATTGCTTCTACTGAAAACTGGTGAGTGATGGAGAGTCTTCAGAATATCAATACTAAAGAAAATTTTAACAGTTTCAAGGAAAATGCTAGATCAATATTATTTCATCTTTTCCATGTGCTTTCAGTCTTTCTAATGCTTTCCTAACAAAGAGCTAACAGTGTTATACTGAGAAGACTAGTGAACCTTGGTAAAGGAGATTTTTTAAAAATCCTAATATCTTCATGCCCACTATAATATGTTATAAAGCCAAACAATCATTAGCTGAACTAAACTGGGAAGGATGCGTAGGCTAATGTTTCTAGGTTGCACGAGTCCAGTGGTTCTCAATGATTTAAAATCTCCAGGAGAACTTGTTAAAACACAAAAGGCTGGGTCATGCTCCTAGAGTTTCTGATTCTGTAGGTCTGGGTGGAGGGGTTCCTACAATTGACGTATATGAAATTTTTCAGGTGATCCTGATTCTGTTGGTCTTGCAACAATGCTTTTGAATCACTGCTCTAGGGTAACAGTTCTCAAAGTGTAATCTGCATACCAACCCCCTGAAATACAGGTGAAGTTTAAGCATGCAAGCAGTCTTCCTTACCCAGATTTTCTTATATAAACTCAAGGAAGGAATAAGTATGGATATATTTTTGCCCTCTGAGCTGTGTTTTTCTCTTGAAATTCAGGAAACAAATAAAATTTGCTTTTATAGTATCCCTCATCATCCAAACTCACCACTGGCATTCTTACTATCTCCACTCAGGATTCAGGTATATGTGGCTAAGGAGTGATCATGATACAGGTTTTTGGGCTCCACTAGAGATATACTAAATTGGATTATTCAGAATCAATAATTTGAAGAAATTCTAGGATTCTACATTTCAACAGTCTCAAGATCATTCTTAAGAGCAAAAATGTTGGAGAACCAAGCTCCACGGAGTTCATGCTTGACTTGTGGTGAAGCAGTGGATAAAGCATCGACATGGAATGCTGAGGTCACCAGTTTGAAACCCCCGGCTTGCCCGGTCAAGGCACATATGAGAAGCAGCTACTATGAGGAGTTGATGCTTCTCGCTCCTCCCCTCCTTCTCTCGTTCTCTCTTCTAAAAGCAATAAAATTACAAAAAAAAAAAAAAAAAAAAGAATCACGGAGTTCTTTTGCATTTTAGTAATTGAAAATGTAAATGTAAATGTGATGTTATATATTTAAGAGGTTTACCTACAAAGTGCTTTAGACTTTAGACCAATAAAACGATAATAGTGTGCGATTCTATAGTAACTGGGATTATAATCTTGATCTTAAAATAGAAGTAACATTGTATTTCTGGAAAAAGAGATCCAACATTTCTTCTGCATAGTCACATTTCCAAAGCATAAATATAACCAGTCTCATTCGGGGGGAACTGCTCAGAAAAAATAAAGATAAGAAATAATTACCAGCTCAACCAGCTTTATTTGTGAAACAAGGAAATGAAGGCTTACTTCTCTTAAAACTGAACAATAAATAAATAAAATTCAAAAATTATTTATAGACACTAGGACTCTATTAGAAGTTTTAATGGTTTGCATGCTATTCTAATTAGTAGGCCAAACCCAACGAAGACTTTGCTTTTCCAATCACCTTCTTGAATGCACTCTTGACCTCTTTGTTCCTCAGGCTGTAGACCAGAGGGTTCAGCATGGGAATGACCATAGTGTAGAACACGGACGCCATTTTGTCTGTGTCCATGGAATGACTAGAATTTGGCTGTAAGTACATGAAGATGATTGTCCCATAGAAAATGGAAACAGTGGTTAGATGGGATGCACAGGTGGAGATGGCTTTCTTTTGTCCCTCAGCTGAGTGCATCCTCAGGATAGCAATAAAAATGAACAGATAAGAGTTCAAAATAACAAAGAGAGTGAGTAAGACATTGAATGTAGCCAACGTGAAGAGGACAATCTCATTTGTGTTGATGCTGGAGCAAGAGAGAGCCAGCAGTGGGGGAATATCACAGAAAAAGTGATTCACAACATTGGAATGACAGAAGGAAAGGTGAAAAGTGAAGGCAACGTGGATGGAAGATTCCAAGAATCCACAGATGTAAGGTACTGTGACCAGTAAGACACAGACAGTGGTTGTCATGGTGGTGGTATAATGCAGGGGTTTACACACAGCTACATGGCGGTCCAAGGCCATTGAGGCTAAGAGAAAACTTTCAACAGTGGCAAAAGCTGCAAAGAAGAACATCTGGGCAGCACATGCATTGTATGATATGATCTTATCTCCTGTGAGAAACCCCACAATTACTTTGGGAGTGACAGTTGAGGCATAAACACAGTCCAACAGGGAGAGGTTACTGAGAAAAAGGTACATGGGAGTGTGGAGTTGAGAGTCCAACAGAATCAACATGATCATGCCCAGGTTTCCAACCAGAGTGATAAGGTAGATGAGAGAGAAGATTATGAAGAGTGGGATCTGCATCTCTAGGGCATCTGTTAACCCCACAAGAATGAATTCAGTCACCTCTGAAATGTTCTCCATTAAAGTAATTTAGGAATTATCAAGAGAGGCATCTCTGACAAAATGAGCAAATAACGCGGCTTGATGATTATCATGAGAATTGAAGTATCAGCAGAGCCTCTTGCTGACATGCATCAACTTTCTGTCAAGGTCAGGAACCCATGTGCCAGAATTGGGACTAAATGGTGGTTTGAGTGAGTTCATGCATCTATAAGAGTTATGGAAGGACACTGGAATGTCTCTGCTCTCTGTGGCTACCATCTTATGATTCCAGGACACATTTCAGCGTGCTTGCTGTATGGTATACTCTATTACATAAACCACAGAGAACTCTTTTTCACTACTTGCTGTATCTTGCAAACACATTTGTCTAAGATGTACATAGAAAACTTATTCAACAGAAAGTAAAACATAAGACACATTTTGTCAGTCAATGGTATATGATGCTGATAAGTGCTGTCAAATACATTTACCATTTCTGAGAGACTCCTCACCAGCTAGTTAATAATAACTGATGATATACAGTGATTTAGAGCCCTGCTTTAGGGACACCCACACTTTTCTTTCTAATTCACCAGAGCTACTACTGCTGTTGCTACTATTATTCCAGGAAGAAGAAACATCAGGAATAAAAATGTGAAGTGATAACCACTATTGTGTAAATAGGCAACTATAAGCAGATAGAAATCACTAATTAGTAAAATACATGGCGCAGTCAAATCTCAATTAAGATGTGATATGAAAAATCAACTGATAGAAACAAGAGAGATAGAATTGAATCCTGGAAGAAAGAGAGAAAAAAGTGTGTCAGATTATAGATATACTACAACCATTTACAAGTATAATACAATATATGTTTTCTAATTATTCACTGGTTAGCAAATTAGGTGGAATGCAACCTTGGGAACATTACTTACACTCTGCAAATCTGTTTTAGTATCTAGGAAATACCCAGATCATGTAGTATTCAATGTATCTATTATACAGAAGGGATGAAATTGAATGACATATAGAACCCTACTAACACAATGCCTGGTACATGAAATGTTAGTTCCCTCTATTCATTCTCCTTCTATCCAGTTTTGTACATACACCAGCTTTGTACTAGGAGCTGGTGTTACATGATTCCTGACTTCTTAATGGGGCAGAGACAGGCATATCTACAAATTAACCCTAAAAGTAATAAATGTTATTATAAAAGAGTGTATAAAGTGTTACAAAATGATCATAAAAGTACCCAGAATATGCCAGAACACCCTACTGACAATGAAGTTACTTTCTCCTGGAACTGGTTTATTAATTACTACATGTCTATGCTTGCTAGAGTTGCCAGAGTTGGTCCAAATGCATAAACATGTGAATCTGATTACATTTATTTTTGGAAAATGGTAATTTCTGTATTCTACTGATATACCAAGAATGGCCAATGTTTTGACTAACTTCTGATCTATACCATTTGTAGGTACAAAAGGGGACAAAACAGTTTGTTTTGACCCAGAAATTCAGAGATGGTATGGGATGGATAAGATTATACTATAAACACAAGGCCAAATTTAATTCTAGTTCTATTGATAATCAGCTGGGTGTAGGTCTACCCCTTGGTCAGATATTCTTAAATCACAAGATCCTCTATTTCCTCCATTGATGGCTATCTTGCTCTGATGTGAGCATGAATATGAAAGTTCTTTGACAGTCTTTTAAAAATCAGGTAATATAGGCCATTGTTTTCAGAGCCTATCTCATCTCTTCTTGGTTACTGCAAAACATTTAGCCAACAGTGTTGATTATTCAATTTTTTTTTTAGAATTTATTTATTGATTTTAGCCAGAGAGGAAGGGAGAGAATGAGAGAGAGATAGGAACATCAATCTGTTCCTGTATGTGCCCTGATTGGAGATCCAACCGGCAACCTTTGTGCTTCAGCCCGATGCTCTAACCAACTGAACTATCCGACCAGGGCGATCCTTCAAACTTGGATGTACCCAAAGGAAAGGGACTTACTTTTGAGATCCCCAAATAGATGCTGACATTTCTATGACCTCTGAAACTAGGACGAGGGCTATCATATTTGCATTGCTCCAACTATGGCACATTCTAAATTTAAAAAACTTAGAAGGAGCAATCTCCCTTTGGAGTCTAACCATCACCTTAACCATTTATAGAAGACATCTGATTGTTGAGCATGGAAAGCAGTGTGCTGTCGAGCAGAATGCAGAGGAAATAGTGGCCGACTGGGAGTGACAACACAACTCAGCTAACCGGTGGGCCAGGCTCAGGCCTTTTTAGCTCCCTGGGCTTTATTTCCCTCATATGCAAAATAAAAGCCAATGGACATTCTAGAGCCCCTTCCCACTATAATCATCTATGATTGTATGTTTTCTTGATATTTACCTTTGTCCTAGGGACAGACAAATGAAGGTACAAAGGAGCGAGTATGGAAAACCTTCATGCCCAGATTGTAGACCAGGACTCTGCACCCCGGAAAGCATCACGGTTGGGAAATTCCTTCCCTCACTTGTGGAGCTCTTTGTTGTGAGACATAACTTGGGTTTATGCTCTTGCAAATATCAAGGCAGAGACAATGGCCTTTCCACGCAGCACATCCCCGGGGGAAGCATTTAGTGTCATATGAGCGGGTGTCTCCGGAGGCTCTCAATCCCAGATTAGTCCTCCTAACCGGAACCTGATAATGTTTGTATGCATTTTAGCTTAGAGTGCTTATGAAGACATGACAGGGGGTGGAAGCTTAGAGGAAATAGCCTCCAATCATCAAACCAGCAGTGCTACAGCCAAGTTAGGGGACAAAAATTAAAACTCACTAAAAATCTCTGTTTTAAGTGATGGCAGAATCTCATACAAGCTTTCTCATATCTAGTTCTTTCTTAAAAGCCAGGAAATCTCTACAGAAATTTTTTATTTTATTTTTAATCAGTTTTTAATTTTTTAATTATAGTTACTATACATTATTTTATTAGTTTCAGATGTATACCCCAGTGATTAGACATTACATAGCTTGCGAAGTGATTATCTAGATAAATCTTACACCCATCTGACACCATACATAGTTATTAGAATATTATTGGCTATATTCCCTGTGCTGTACTCTACATCCCCATGACAGTTTTGTAACAAATTTGTACTTCTTAATCCCTTCAGGTTTTTCACCCATCCTCTCAATCCCTCTCCCATCTGGCAACTGTCAAAATGTTTTCTGTATCAATTAGTGTATTTATGTTCTGCTTATTTGTTTATTTTGATTTTTAGATTCAATTGGTGACAAATACATATTTATTGCCATTTTATTGTTAATATTTTTGACCTTTTTTCCCTTCTTCTTCTTAAAGAAGATCCTTTAAAATTTTATGTGATACTGGGTTGGTGGTGATGATCTTTTAGTTAGAAGCAAAGGACATATAAAAAGCTTCCCAGACAAGAAAAGGCTTAAGTTGTTAATCACTATCACAGGAATTTTTTAAAACAAAATATAATCCCTTGTCTTAACACTATAGACCTGGTCTAGGGATATTTGGAGGAATTTTTCCCTCTTATTTTTAGAACTAAGGATTCATTCTTTTCTCTGTATTGCCATCTCTGACGCCAGGAACCCAGGATGAATTATCTTCTGTCAATACAGTCAAGTAATTCTGTTAATTACTAGTCTAAGTGTGCAGTCATGTGGTTTGCCTTCAAATTCCATCATCTGTTGCCAGGTAAACTTGGTCAAGGTCTTTAATCTCTCTAAACTTGAGTGTATTACCTAGGAAAAGGAACATAATAATGTTGTATATCCTTCATAGAAGAGTTGTAAAGATTAGATGAGATGATAGATACATAAAGCTGAGCATTAAGTCTAGCACATAACAGATAAATTTAAGTATTACTATTTTATCATTAATAAAAAGTGATATATTTTGTGGAATAAAAATAGTGGAACTCAAACACTACATCTGTTTTACCCATGTCCTTCCCTTCCTGTAGGTAGGTAGAGCCATGAACGAGTTCTATATAATGGGCTGGAGAAGAGAAGTAATGTGTGTCATTTTGGGGTTGAAGTGTGGAAAAGCCAGTGCACAACCATGTAATGCCTCTCCCTCTGCCACGGCAACTCAAGAGGCTGCATGTTCCAGAGAGTGTAGCTACAGATGGCAAAGTGTTTATTGGCCTGGGTGCTTGAGTGCACACATGCAGAGAGATCTCTGCCTTCCTGGACAACCTGCAATGCACATGTAGTAGCAGAAGTAAGATAACTCTTTGTTGTGTTAAATCATAGGGCTTTGGGGTTGTTTTGCTACTGCAGCATGATGTAGTGTCTACTATCTAATACAAAAACATATATAGTAAACTATACATGTTCTGTCGCCTGTGTGGATTACATTACTTCCCAGAAGGTGCTCTCTCTCTCTCTCTCTTAGAAGGTATTTTCTAAAGTACAAATATTTTAATTGTGATGGAACTCAAAAGATTTGCTCTTATATTTCTTCCTAAGATTCTTAGAAATGTAGCTTTTATATTTAGGGTTATAGTTTGAGTTAATTTTTGTATGTGCTGTGAAAAAGGAAGTTCAATTACATTATTTTTCCTTGCAATCTTTTTTATTGAGATAAAATTTAAATAACATAACATTCACCATTTTAAGTGTCCAAGCTGTGCTTTTTTGTATTCACAATGTTTTGCAATCATCACACATAGCTTATTCCATCACCACAAAAATAAACCCTGTGTGTTTCTTTTTACTTCCATTTCTCCTTTCCCAAATCCCTTGTCAATAAATAATCGATTTTTTGGTTTTATTTGTTTATTTATTCTAGAGATTTCATAAAAGTGGCATCACACAATATTTGCCCTTGACTGTCTGGCTCTTTTTACTTAGCATGTTTTTGAGGTGCTTCGATGGCATAACATGTTTCAGTCCTTTGTTCCTTTTTATGGCTGAATAACATTTCATTGCATGGATATGTCATATATGTTTCACCAGTTTATGAATACAGGGGGTCTTTTAACCTTTGTCAGTTGTAAAGAATGCTGTTATGAATATTCATATACAAGATTTTGTCTACACATATGTTTTCAATTCTTTTGGGTGTAGACCTAGAAGTGATATTGCTAGGTCATATGATAACTCTATTTAATTTTTTGAGGCCTGCCAAATAGTTTTCCACAGCAGCTACACCATTTTTCATTCTCACCAGCAAGGTTTTAGAGTTATTTATCCACAATATCTCCAAAATTTGTTGTTTCTAATTTCTTTTTATAACCATCCTACCAAGTGAAAAGTGGTATTGTGTTTTTTATTTGCATTTCTCTAGTGATTATAAATGCTGTGCATTTTTTTTGTGTTCTTATTGGAGGTCAGCGTATCTTATTTGAAAAAATTTCTGTTCAAATATCTTGACTATTTTTGAGTTGGATTACTTTTATTTACCTTTTTAATATTGAGTCATAAATGTTCTTTATATATTCTGGATACTAGTCCCTCTTATCAGATGTATAAACAATGATGATTTTTTTCTCATTCTGTCGATGATCTTTTTACATTCTTGATAATGTCCTTTGATGCAGAAAATTTTATATTTTAATAAAATACAATATTTTAATTCTTTATTTGTGCTTTTAGTGTCATATTTAAAAAGTTTTGAATACAAAAAAAGAGAAATTCTTGAATAATCCAAGGTCACAAAGATTTATGTCTGTATTTTCTTCTAAAAGTTTTATAGATTACCTCTTACACTTAGGTCTTTGCTATATTTTGAGTTAAATTTTGCATATAGTGTGAAGCAGTGTCTATACATATGCTATCTAATTGTCCCAGTAATTTTTCTTGAAAACACTGTTCTTTCCTTATTGATTGGTTTTAACATCTTTGTCAAAAGATTATTTTACCATAAATATATTGGCTTAGTTTTAGATTTTTATTTCCAGTCTGTTGAGTTGTATGTGTATTCTCATGTCAGTACTGTTCTATTTCTCTGTTTTATTTTTTTAATATTTTTATTGTGGTTTTATATCTATATAGATATATATAAAATTTTCCATTTTAACCTTTTTAAGTGTACAATTCAGTGACATTAAGTACATTCATAATCTTCATGAATAATTACCATTTTATCAACATATAAAGTTGTTTAGGTGACGTCACGGAAATGGCGCCGTGAGCAGCGCGTCTGACAGATCTCCCTAAAATCACAACAAATTTATCAACTAGAAACAGAAAAATTTATCCTCGGAGCATTCCGGAGTTCCACACAAACTGAAAGCGAAAGGACTGTTATCACTTGAATCTGAGAGACGAGGGTGTGGAGGAAGCTACAGCAGGGACGTTCATTCAAGCCGCGAGGGAGTGTGCCTGTGGTGAGTCAGCCCACACTCGGGAGCCGCGAGCAGCCGCGGGCGCGTGCCCGGTCCGGTAGCAGAGCGAGCACCGCCCACACTCGGGAGCTGCGAGCAGCCGCGGGCGCGCGCCCGGTCCAGTTGCAGAGCGAGCAGCCGCTGGTGCGCACCCGGTACGGTTGCAGAGCGAGCACCGCCCACACTCGGGAGCAGCGAGCAGCCGCCGGTGCGTGCCCGGTCCGGTTGCAGAGCGAGCACCGCTAACGTTCCCAGCAGCCCTCGCACTGCGAGTGAGAGTCGCCAGCCACCGGTGCCCGGAGCACCCCATTCGCGCATGTTCCCTGGGCATTCCACGCGCCCAGAGCGCCCTACTGGCCCGCACACCCAGGGTGCCCCATTATCCTGCGCTCGGTGCGCCCCAGCCGCCAGCAGCGGGGCGAACGGGAGAGGCCTCAGGGCGGTCTTCCCTACTTGGGAGATTCTCTCCGTGGGCGGGCACCTCACCCAGCCATTCAAGCTAACAATCAAGCGTTGGGGGAGGGGTGCGCGGCAGCCTGAAATACCTTCGGGAGCACAGCTGCGACCCAATCACTGAAATTAGCTTAACCCATGAAATCTGTGCACCCTCGGTTCTAATTGATAAGATCTCTCTCAGTTCAGCGACCCAAGACAAGAGGCGTGATAATTTTTAGTGCCTCTCGCTAAAGGGGTGGGGGCAACTTCTGATTGATAGAGCCTCCATATTCAGGGATAAATGCTAACAAGAAGGACGTGGCAGATAATAAGATCTATACTACACTAGTCGCAAGCAGAGACTAGTGCCTCTTTTTCCCAGCCAAAACAGGCTACAAAGTGTGGAAAGCCTGGGTTGAGAGGTCCAACTGAATGCTAGGCGCTGAACAGTCACCTTGACAACAATTGACTCCCACCCCCGCCTGATTACACTGGAGGCCCTGACTGCCAGAGCCTTTCCCAAAGCCTTGCACTGAGTGGGGATAGAGTGGGGATTTCCCAGCTCTTTGAGCCTCTTACTCCCCAGGCAGAAGCAGTTGCAGCCTTATAGCTGGATCACTAGGCTACTAATTCAGGAAGGGGGGACTAGGAGAGAGAATCCAGGAAAGCAAACTCTCTCATCGTTGGACCCTGCAAACGCCAACAAGCCTTGACTACCAGCAAGACTAAAGCCAGTTATATGACATTGCCATAGAATCCCATCAACTGCAAATCCCTACCTAAGTGTGACACAGGGGCAGAGCCTGGGGTACAGAGTCAGCGACCAGGAAGAGGGAGAGAAAAGAAAAAGGAAGAAGTTAACCTCTCAAAATCAAGAAAAATCCACAGACTTTACAACTTGTTCCACGAATTTTTTTGTTGTTGTTGTTTGTTTCTTCTATCTTATTGCCTTTATTTCCTCTACCTCGGTCCTTCTATTCTCTGCCCATCTTATGCTTCCCTTTTCTTGAACTACACTACCCACAAGTGTTACATTTTATTTCTCTTCTTCATCCTCACCCTCCTTTAAGGTTATACTCCAAAACACTTAACTCTCACTCTCTCCTCTTTTGTTTTTTTTTGTTTTGCTTTATTTTGTTTTTTTCTCTTCCTTTCTTTTTCTTCCTTCGTTTTTCTCTTTTTCTTATTTTTTCCTTTCTATTCGTTTTTTCTTTTCTCATTTTACTTTCCTCCCATTTAATCCTCAATCACGAACAAATTAGTTAATTTGGGACTCAAGGCTTTTTTTGCCTTTATTTTTCTTTTTCGCTTTTGTTTTTTTTTTTCTTGTTTGTTTATTTTTGTGGCATTTTGGGTCCTCCCAACCCAAGGTATCCATTGTATTTAGTCTTCGCTCCACTTAATACAACAGATTTTTACTTATTATTTTTATTTTTTTCTTCTTTATTATTCTTTTTTTTTTGTCCTTTTTTCTGGTTCCCTCTTATCCCTCTCATTATATCTCTTAGTTGACCATCACTTACAAGCAAATCATCTTATGCTGTCTAAGATTTTCTTCCTTTTTTTTTTTTTTGCATTTAGTAGGTCCCTACTCCCTTTTTTTTGTCCCTTGAACTCTTCACCCCAAATCAGGCCCTCCATTATAGGCACAATATTTCCCTGAGGAGGGGAGAGGAGAGAAAGAGAAGAAAGAAAAAAGGGGGAAATAATAAATTATTACTGTTTTTTTTTGTGGGGTGTTTTACCTTTTTTTTTTTTTTACTTTTTACTCTTTATTAATTCTAATTAGTGCTATCAACAAGACCACCCTAAGATGCCAATAAGAAAGAGGAAATTGAATATTATGGATACAAAAGAAAGAGAGGTAACACAAATAGATGTGGAAAAATCGATGGAGAAAAGACTTAACATATTGGAAGCCTTGGAGCTAAATGACAGAGAATTTAAAATAGAAATCTTAAAAATACTCAGAGATATACAAGAAAACACAGAAAGGCAATTTAGGGAGATCAGAAAACAACTCAATGAACACAAAGAATATATTACCAAAAAAATTGAAACTATAAAATCAAACAGAAATGAAAAACTCAATTCACGAGCTGAAAAATGAGGTAACAAGCTTAGCTAACAGAACAGCCCAGATTGAAGATAGGATTAGTGAAATAGAAGACAAACAACTTGAGGCACAACAGAGAGAAGAAAAAAGAGACTCAAAAATAATAAAAAACGAGAAAGCCCTACAGGAATTGTCTGACTCCATCAGAAAGAATAACATAAGAATAATAGGTATATCAGAGGGAGAAGAGAAAGAAAATGGAATGGAGAATATACTCAAACAAATAATAGATGAGAACTTCCCAAGCCTGTGGAAAGAACTAAAGCCTCAAATTCAAGAAGCAAACAGAACACCGAGTTTTCTTAACCCCAACAAACCCACTCCAAGGCACATCATAATAAAGATGACACAAACCAATGACAAAGAAAAACTTCTCAAGGCAGCCAGGGAAAAGAAGAGTACAACATATAAAGGAAGGCCTATTAGATTATCATCAGATTTCTCAGCAGAAACTCTACAAGCTAGAAGGGAGTGGACCCCAATATTTAAAGCCCTGAAAGAGAGGAACTTTCAGCCAAGAATACTATACCCATCAAAGCTATCCTTCAAGTATGAAGGAGATATAAAAACATTCACAAATACAGAAAAGATGAGAGAATTTATCAACAGAAAGCCCCCACTCCAGGAAATACTAAAGGGGGTTTTCCAACCAGATTCAAAGAACAAAAGAAAACAACACCACAAGTAACAGCTCCACCAAGAACACAATAAAACCAAACTTAAACTGTGACAACAAAGGAAAAAAAGGGGGGAGAGGATGGAGATTAACAGTAGCAAAGGACAATGAAGTGCAGAAATACTCATAAGATAGGGTACTACAATGAATATGGTAGGTACCCTTTTCATTACTTAATGGTAACCACCCTTGAAAAAACCACCACAAAAACACTTGACTTAAAAAAGGTAGCAACAGAGGAAACAAGTATGGAACACAAACAAACAAAAACAAATGATAGAAAAACAAAAGAGAAGAATCAAACTAGATACAAAACTAACAGAAAGCAATTTATAAAATGGCAGTAGGGAACCCACAAGTGTCAATAATTACACTAAATGTAAATGGATTAAACTTACCAATAAAAAGACACAGAGTAGCAGAATGGATTAAAAAAGAAAATCCAACTATATGCTGCCTACAAGAAACACATCTAAGCAAAAAGGATAAAAACAAATTCAAAGTGGAAGGCTGGAAAACAATACTCCAAGCAAACAGCACCCAAAAAAAAGCAGGTGTAGCAATACTCATATCTAATAATGCTGACTACAAGACAGAAAAAGTACTCAGAGACAAAAATGGTCATTTCATAATGATTAAGGGGAAGTTGAATCAAGAAGACATAACAATCCTTAATATATATGCACCAAACCAAGGAGCACCAAAATATATAAGACAGCTACTTATTGACCTTAAAACAAAAACTAACAAAAATACAATCATACTTGGAGACCTCAATACACCGCTGATGGCTCTAGATCGGTCATCCAAACAGAGAATCAATAAAGATATAGTGGCCTTAAACGAAATACTACAACACCTGGATATGATAGACATCTACAGGACACTTCATCCCAAAGCGACAGAGTATACATTTTTCTCTAGTGTACATGGAACATTCTCAAGAATTGACCATATGTTGGGCCACAAAGACAATATCAGCAAATTTAGAAAAATTGAAATTGTACCAAGCATATTTTCTGATCATAAAACCTTGAAACTAGAATTCAACTGCAAAAAAGAGGGGGAAAAACCCACAAAAATGTGGAAACTAAACAACAAACTTCTAAAAAATGAATGGGTCAAAGAAGAAATAAGCGCAGAGATCAAAAGATATATACAGACAAATGAAAATGAAAATACGACATATCAGAATCTCTGGGATGCAGCAAAAGCAGTAATAAGAGGGAAGTTCATATCACTTCAGGCCTATATGAACAAACAAGAGAGAGCCGAAGTAAATCACTTAACTTCACACCTTAAGCAACTAGAAAAAGAAGAACAAAGACAACCCAAAACCAGCAGAAGAAAGGAGATAATAAAAATCAGAGCAGAAAGAAATGAAATAGAGAACAGAAAAACTATAGAAAAAATCAATAAAACAAGGAGCTGGTTCTTTGAAAAGATCAACAAAATTGACAAACCCTTGGCAAGACTCACCAAGGAAAAAAGGCACAGGACTCAAATAAATAAAATCCAAAATGAAAGAGGAGAGATCACCACAGACATCATAGAAATACAAAGAATTATTGTAGAATACTATGAAAAATTATATGCCACCAAATACAACAATCTAGAAGAAATGGATAAATTCCTAGAACAATACAACCTTCCTAGACTGAGTCATGAAGAAGCAGAAAGCCTAAACAGACCAATTAGCAGGGAGGAAATAGAAATAAATTATTAAAAACCTCCCCATGAATGAAAGTACAGGCCTAGATGGTTATACTAGTGAATTCTATCAAACATTCAAAGAAGACTTGGTTCCTATTCTGCTCAAAGTCTTCCAAAAAATTGAAGAAGAAGCAATACTTCCAAACACATTTTATGAGGCCAACATAACCCTCATACCAAAACCTGGCAAGGATGGCACAAAGAAAGAAAACTACAGACCAATATCTCTAATGAATACAGATGCTAAAATACTAAACAAAATACTGGCAAACCGAATACAACAACATATTAAAAAAATAATACATCATGATTAAGTGGGATTCATCCCAGAATCTGAAGGATGGTTCAACATACGCAAAACGGTTAACGTAATACACCATATCAACGAAACAAAGAACAAAAACCACATGATCTTATCAATAGATGCAGAAAAGGCTTTTGATAAAATACAACACAATTTTATGTTTAAGACTCTCAACAAAATGGGTATAGAAGGAAAATATCTCAACATGATAAAGGCCATATATGATAAACCATCAGCCAACATCCTATTAAATGGCATAAAACTGAGGACTTTCTACCTTAAATCAGGAACAAGACAGGGTTGTCTACTCTCTCCACTCTTATTTAACGTGGTGCTAGAAGTTCTGGCCAGAGCAATCAGACAAGACAAAGAAATAAAAGGCATCCATATCGGAAAAGAAGAAGTAAAGGTATCACTTTTTGCTGATGATATGATCCTATACATCAAAAACCCGAAGGACTCCACAAAAAGATTATTAGAAACAATAGACCAATACAGTAAGGTCGCAGGATACAAAATTAACATACAAAAGTCCATAGCCTTTCTATATGCCAACAATGAAATATTAGAAAACGAACTCAAAAAAATAATCCCCTTCACGATTACAACAAAAAAAATAAAATACCTAGGAATAAACATAACAAAGAATGTAAAGTACCTATATAATGAAAATTACAAAGCATTGTTAAGGGAAATCGAAAAAGATACAATGAGATGGAAAAATATTCCTTGTTTTTGGATAGGAAGAATAAATATAATCAAAATGGCCATATTACCCAAAGCAATATACAAATTTAATGCAATTCCCATCAAAATCCCTATGAGATTTTTTAAAGAAATGGAACAAAAAATCATCAGATTTATATGGAACTATAAAAAACCCCAAATAGCCAAAACAATCCTAAGGAAAAAGAATGAAGCTGGGGGCATTACAACACCTGACTTTAAACTATATTATAGGGCCACGATAATCAAAACAGCATGGTATTGGCAGAAAAATAGACACTCAGACCAATGGAACAGAATAGAAAGCCCAGAAATAAAACCACATATATATGGTCAAATAATCTTTGATAAAGGGGCCAACAACACACAATGGAGAAAAGAAAGCCTCTTCAACAAATGGTGTTGGGAAAACTGGAAAGCCACATGCAAAAGAATGAAACTCGACTACAGCCTGTCCCCGTGTACTAAAATTAATTCAAAATGGATCAAAGACCTAAATATAAGACCTGAAACAGTAAAGTACATAGAAGAAGACATAGGTACTAAAATCATGGACCTGGGTTTTAAAGAACATTTTATGAACTTGACTCCAATGGCAAGAGAAGTGAAGGCAAAGATAAATGAATGGGACTACATCAGAATAAAAAGTTTTTGCTCAGCAAGAGAAACTGATATAAAAATAAACAGACAGCCAACTAAATGGGAAATGATATTTTCAAACAACAGCTCAGATAAGGGCCTAATATCCAAAATTTACAAAGAACTCATAAAAATCAACAACAAACAAACAAACAATCCCATAAAAAAATGGGAAGAGGACATGAACAGACACTTCTCCCAGGAAGAGATACAAATGGCCAACAGATATATGAAAAGATGCTCAGCTTCATTAGTTATTAGAGAAATGCAAATCAAAACTACAATGAGATACCACCTCACCCCTGTTAGATTAGCTATTATCAACAAGACGGGTAATAGCAAATGTTGGAGAGGCTGTGGAGAAAAAGGAACCCTCATTCACTGTTGGTGGGACTGTAAAGTAGTACAACCATTATGGAGGAAAGTATGGTGGTTCCTCAAAAACCTGCAAATAGAACTACCTTATGACCCAGCAATCCCTCTACTGGGTATATACCCCAAAACCTCAGAAACATTGATACGTGAAGACACATGTAGCCCCGTGTCATTGCAGCACTGTTCACAGTGGCCAAGACATGGAAACAACCAAAAAGCCCTTCAATAGAAGACTGGATAAAGAAGATGTGGCACATATACACTATGGAATACTACTCAGCCATAAGAAATGATGACATCAGATCATTTACAGCAAAATGGTGGGATCTTGATAACATTATAAGGAGTGAAATAAGTAAATCAGAAAAAAACAAGAACTACATGATTCCATACATTGGTGGAACATAAAAATGAGACTAAGAGACATGGACAAGAGTGTGGTGGTTACCAAGGGTGGGGGGGGGAGGGAGGACATGGGTGGGAGGGAGGGAGAGAGTTAGGGGGAGGGGGAGGGGCACAGAGAACTAGATAGAGGGTGACGGAGGACAATCTGACTTTGGGCGAGGGGTATGCAACATAATTTAATGACAAAATAACCTGGACATGTTTTCTTTGAATATATGTACCCTGATTTATTAATGTCATCCCATTACCATTAATAAAAAATTATTAAAAAAATAAATTTGTTTATATATGTAAAGGTTCTTATAAAAAATTTAAACTCTGATGTTAGTATAGCTATTTTTGCTTTCTTTTGCTTACTATTTGAATGATGTAATATTTTTCAACCTATTATTAGTTACATCTCATAAATTGCTCTAAAATTATTTTCTAAAGAATTATATGACAGGCAATGAACTAAATTATTAATGGTTCAAGTATATAGACTGCTGGATTCAAGGCTTAATTAATTAACTGATTCATTAATTTAACAAGTGTTTACTGAGAAATTAGTATAAACCAAATCATAATTGATATAATGGAAGAAATATGTTAATAAAGAAGTAAAATCATGCTTATTATATGTAGTATATCTTCTAGGTAGCGAGATAGATGAACAAATAAATAAACAGAGAAATTAATAGTAATTGTAGTTTAATAGTTGTGTACTGATCAAGACATAATGAATAAATCAGAAAGTGCAAAGAAAGACATTGTATATTGAGCGTTAGGATGAGTATGGTATGACAACATTTAAGAAAGACATGAAGGCAGCGAGGAAGCTTTCTGAGCATTGGTAGAGCAAGTACAAAGATCCTGAGGCAGAAGCATGCTTGGAGTTGTCCAGGAGAAACAGGAACTCAGTGTGAATGGAGTGGAGTGAATGAGTAGGAGACAGGTAAGACATGACAAAACTCATCTAATACTGAAGCATCTCTGAATGAGTGGCATTAGCCTTTTCATAGTATTTCTGGAAAAGAAAAAAATAACATTATTATTTGATTTTTTTTTTCTTAAAACACAACTTGAGATGGTAGTCATAAACAAAATAAATTGAGAAATTTATTTCTTACCAATCAATCCCCTTTTTTTGTACTTTGGTCTTCTTCCTTTTTAAAATTATCACATGACCATACTTTTTCAAACAAATGCCTGACTGAAGACAGAAATATTAACTTCTTTATAATACCATATTTATATAACTCTAAATAAAATATGCCAATCAAAAGCATATACCTTTAATTAAAAACTCAGGTCATAGTTTCTTGGTTTGTTTTTTTAATTTTGGACACTTTGGATAGTATTTTTAAATAAGACAGATAAAAAATGTTAGACATAAGTTTATATTCTAATACTACCATTATTTATTTTAACTTTTTACTTAAAAACTAGCCATATTTCATCCAAATTTTGTTTGAGAGAGAGAGAGGAAGAGAGAGAGATGAGAAGCATCAACTTACAGTTGCATCACTTTAGTTATTCATTGATTGCTTCTCATATTTGTTTGGTTATCACCTCATATGTGAGGGATTATCACTTCAGTAATTTAAATAAGGTATAGGCTGTAGAATGTGAGTTATTTCAAGGAGAAGATATGACAGAAATAAAATTAGGTCTTTGTAGATACTACAGCCTTAAAGGGTGAATGAAGCCTAGAGACAATCTTGCTTTCTCTACAACCTCTTGAATGCAGTTTTGACCTCCTTGTTTCTCAAGCTATATACCAGGGGGTTCAGCATGGGGATAACCATAGCATAGAACACAGATGCAATTTTGTCTGAGGCCATGGAATGGCTGGAGTCAGGTTTGGAGTACATGAAGATGACAGTCCCATAGAAGATACAGACTTTAGTGAAGTGAGAAACACAGGTGGACAAAGGCTTCTGATATCCCTCTGCTGAATGCTTCTTCAGGATGGTAACAAATATGAACAGATAGGAAATCAAGATAACCAGGAGAGCAAAAGGATGTTGAAGCTTGCCACAAAACAAGAATCAGCTCACTTATGTGTGTATTTGAGCAAGAGAGAGCCATGACAGCTGGAATATCACAGAAAAAGTGATGGACCAGATTGGACATACAGAAAGAGAGGCTGAATGTGTCCCTAATGTCGACAGAGGCATTCAGAAAACTATAGATATAGGAGCCTATGGTAAGATGTGCGCGCACACCTGTTGTCATTATGGTTGTGTAATGTAGGGGTTGACACACTGTTGCAAAGCGGTCATATGCCATTTTGGCCAAGAATAAGTTTTCCATAGTCGCAAAGGCTACAAAGAAGAACATTTGTGCAGCACATGCATTGTAGGAGATGACTTTGTCTTCTATAAGGAATCCAGCCATGACTTTGGGAGTGACAGCTGTGGAGTCACAAAAGTCGACCAAAGACACATTACTAAGAAAAAGTACATGGGAGTGTGGAGATGAGAGTCAATGAGAATCAACAGGATCATTCCCATGTTTCTAACTACACTGATGAAATATATGAGAGTGAACATTATAAAGAGGGGGACCTGTAGTTCTGGGGCATTGATTAGTCTGAGGAGGATGAACTCAGTTACTTCTGTGTTGTTCTCTATGGATGTTTCTTTCTGGAATCACAAGATGGCCTGTAGCAATGAGAAATAAAGGGGCCCTGACCAGTTAGCTCAGGTGGCTAGACCATTATTTCAAAACACCAAAGTTGTGGGATTGATTCCTGGTCAGGCAATATCAAGAATGCACAAATGAGGGGAAGAACAAATTAATGCTTCTGTCTCTCTCCCCATTCTTTTCTCTGTTTCCCTAAGATCAATCAATAAAAAAGATAAATAAAAGAGAAATAAGAGACTGAAGTAAAATTTATTTAATATTATACATAGATAATAGTAATAATTATATACTTCAAGAAAGTCCAGATTTAAAATTATATATAAGGCACAAATTATCTATGTAGTTTACATACTATTGAAGCTGAAAACTTATCATGGAGTGCTTTCATTTTAAAAATTTTATAAATTATAAAAACTAAGCTGTAAAAAATAAAATGTCTTGATTAATATGAGGTGTCTTGAATAAATATACCTGTCAATTAAGTTTTTTGAACCTAGTCAATGTTTAGGTCTATGTTGTTCATGTGCCAGGATCTGTTCTAGACACTTTGCCTGTATATTAATTTAGTATTCTAAACAACCCTATGGGATTGATTGTTACCCTATTTAACTTATGAAGCACAGAAGCTGAGTAATGTATTTAAGTTTACAAAATTATCGCTGCTACAACCAAACTTTGTACACAAGAAGAGTGATTCCTAAGGCCACTAGTCTTGGGAATTCACTGAATTTAAATCACATTAAATTTAATTCCATTTATATATAATTACTCAATGTCTCCAGTGTTCCAAATTCAGTGTCTGAGGTTTTACAGGGAAGTAACAAAAAGATTTGTGCATAGTGCATGTGGTAGGATAACTAGAACAGCAGGAGCATGTACAACCAACAGATGTAATTCTGAATAGAGGACATAGAATGCAGTATCGAGCTTGGGTTCTGGGATGAGGTGCATATCAACCTTGCTCTTTACTATCTAGAAGCCATTGGTCTTAACCTAATGTCCTTGAACCTGATTTTCTTCATTTTCAAAATGAAAATAGCAATGAGGCCTAACTCAATGTATTATTGCGAAAATTAAATGAGACAATACATTAACAACAATAACTAAGATGGGGTTAGTTAGCAGAATGATTAGTTTTAGAAAGGATATTAAGGTTAGAATTCAGGTTAGGATGAGATGATAACCTCTAAATTTTTAATTGCTGGATGATATTTCTTTATATGAATACAACAAATTGTTTATTCATGTCCCTGTTGCAGGATATTTGGGTTAATTCCACTGCCTAGAGGTCAAGATTAAAGTGTATCTAAATATTTGCTTCATTTTTATTTGCATGAACATAGATTTTGATTTCATCTGGGTAAATGTTTGTATGTTGGAATACTTGTTCGGACAGACAAGTATATGTTTAATTGAATGGAAACAGCCAAATTGTTTTCTGAACTGGCATTACCATTTTGCATTCCCACTAGCAATGCATTACAACTGCTTCACTTCTTTGCCAGAATTTGTTATTATAAAGGTTTAAAAAATTTTATGTTGGCTTTATTTTATGTTTACTTCTTGGTAATGATTTCTTATATATGACACCAAAATCATAGGCAACAAAAGCAAAAATAGACAAGTGACATTACATCAAACTAAGAAGTTTCTACAGAGCAAAGGAAACAACACAGTAAAAAGGCAATCTATTGAAATGAGAGAAAATAATTGTAAACTTTATATCTGATAAAGGGATGATAACTTAAATATACATATAAAAGTTCTACAACACAATAGCAAAATAAAAAGAAAAGAAAAACTGAATTAAATGGGCAATGTATTTGGATAAATATTTCTCCAAAGAAAACACAGGGTGTATATATAAAAAGATGCTCAGCATCACTAGTCCTCAAGAAAATGCAAATCAAAACCACCATTAGATACTACCTTATATTGGTGAAGAGAAACATTATAAAAAAACAGAAAATAGTAAGTTCTGTTGAGGATGCGGTAAAATTGGCTCCCTTGTGCATATTTGGGAATATGAAATGATGCAGCCACTATAGATTTTTTTTAAATTTTATTTATTTATTCATTTTAGAGAGGAGAGGGAGAGACAGAGAGAGGAGAGACAGAGAGAGAGAAGGGGGGGAGGATCTGGAAGCATCAACTCCCATATGTGCCTTGACCAGGCAAACCCAGGGTTTCGAACCAGCGACCTCAGCATTTCCAGGTCGATGCCTCATCCACTGTGCCACCACAGGTCAGGCGATGCAGCCACTGTAGCAGACAGTATGTAGATCAAAAACTTAAGGAACTATTATATATTTCAGAAATCCCACTTCTGGGTTTTTATTCTAAAGAATTAAAATCAGAATCTTGAAGAGATATTTGCACTCTCATATTCATTGTAACATTATTCAAAATAGCCAAAGGTACAAAAAACTAAATGTCCATCAATGGATGAACAGATAAAGAAAATGCAATATAGACACATTATATATAATATTATTTACATTTATATACATATATAATGGAATATTATTCATCCTTAAAAAAGAAAATGCTGTCGTATCCGACATAATGACCCTGGAGGACATTTTGCTTGGTGCAAAAAACAAGTCATAAAAGGACAAATTTTGAATGAATCCACTTATAATGAAGTATCTGACGCAGTCAAACCCATAGACATAGGTGGTTGGCAGGGTCTTGGGAGAGGGGAAATGAAAGTCACTGCTCAAGGAGCATAAAGTGTCAGTTATTCAAGATATAAAGGTTCTAGAGAGCTGCTTACAACATTGTGCCTATAGTTAACAATACTGTACTGTACACTTAAAAACTTGTAAAGAGGGTAAATGTCATGTGTTTTCTTTCACCACAAAAAGAATGAATTTGAACCCTTTATTAATATCATATATATGAATCAGCTCAAAATAGAAGAGAAATCTAAATATGAAAGCTAAAATAATATTATACTTTAAAAAACATATGGATAAAATTTCATGACCTTGAATTTCAGAATAGTTTCTTAGGTATGATATGCAATACAGAAGCAACAAAATAAAAAAGAAATGAACAACTTGGACTTCATGAAAATAAAAAGCTTTTGTGTATCAAAGGACACTTTAAAGAAAGTAAAAATACAACCCATAAAATGCAAGAAAATATTTATAAATCATAATCTCATAAGGTTTTGCTATACAGAACACAAAGAATTTGTACAGAGCAAGATAACACAATAAAAATTCCCAGCCCTCTTTTCCCAACAGAAACATCAATAAAGCAAAGATATTTGGGTCCATATATGTATTTTATGGGAACTTCAGAATCCTGTTAAGAAGTTGCTACATCTCAGAGGAGCACAAACATGAGGAAAACTGCTATGGAAAGGGGAAGAGCAGTTTTCTTTTCCCCTTGACAGTGGCCCGTGCCCTAAGCCACACAGCTCAGCACCAGGAGACATTCACTTGGCTTCTGATTTCTTTCTCAAGAAAAAAGTACACTGCAGTATGCATCTGATATCACCAGTCTTGTGCGGGACCACCCAAGGGACCTACTTATGCACATCACTGAGAGACAGAAACAACCCATATAGTTAGAATCTCTGAAAGGCAGTAAGAACAAAGAAAAGGGGTGAGGTTTTCAGTAGCCTGCCCAGCTCTGCCCGATTGAGAGAATTAATTCTTCTCAGGGAGAAGATGGAAAAATGGAGCTTGCACTCAGCTTCCCAGTATTCCAGTGCATCCTCCCTCTGCCCCAGGAAAAGTATTGGGTGACTCTCAGAAAAATAGAAGACTCACAATCCTTACACTTCTATTTCAAGATAAAAGGGGAGAAGTGGGGCTTGCACCTAGCATCCTAGCATTCTAATGTGCTGTCTTAAAAAAGGTCAGAAGATTTGCAGGAGCCTGTGTGGCTCTGTGAGATAAAGGTGCACAACAGGCAGACTTCTTCTGAGGTAAGAAAAACAGGAGTGGAGTGTGCATCTAACACTGAAGGGAAAAGACCCTGCACAAATATAAACGGTAGTTAACTTTAGAGCAGGGGTTACTTGGAGACAAGAAATCTTGGAATGTGTTAACCATAACAGGAGACTGGCCTGGGGTTACTTGAATGCAAGTGCGCAGGATTCTTGGAGGAATTGATAAGCTTTATGATTGATAAGCTCTGAGACACTGACTCTTCTTGTGTCCTTGATCATGAAGGAAACAGTAGACATGCAGGATTGGGGATGAAATGGATGGGAAAAAAGGCTTTTGTAGCTTTCTAATTTTATCTGCTGAGCTGTGGCTTTCGGAACTCAATAAATATGCAGTGGTGCGGTTTCTCGGGGCTGCTTCCACCTAAGAGTTTCAGCCCTCTGCTACACTACTTTCATCTGATGTGTCTGATTCCTTGCGAGTTCCATAACATAACACCCCAGCCAATCAGTGCACTACTTGGAAGAGGAGAGGAAGGTGGCATAAGGCAACCAGCCTACATACTCTAAGTAAAAGAAGTGAAACTTAAAACATCACTGTCTTAGCCACTATGGAAAATAGTATGGGGGTTCCTCAAAAAATTAAGAATAGAGTTACCATATTACCAGCAACCCTCTTCTGGATATTTACCTAAAAATTTGAAAACACTTATTTGTAAGGATATATGTACCCCTATGTTCTTTGCAGCATTATTCACAGTGGTCAAGATATGGAAACAACGGAATTGTCTTTCAATAGATGATTTTATCCTTTTTGGATATATTTTTAAAATTATTTACTTATTTATTTATTCATTTTAGAGAAGAGAGAGAGAGAGAAAGGGAGAAGAGCAGGAAGCATCAATTCCCATATGTGCCTTGACTAGACAACTGCAGGGTTTCAAACTGGCGACCTCAGTGTTCCAGAATAGATGATTGAATAAAGAAGATGGGTACATATATACAGTGGAATACTATTCAGCCATAAGAAGTGATGAAACATTGCCATTTGCAACAACACGGCTGGATCTTGGGATTATCATGCTAAGTAAAATATGTCAGACATTAAAAAGTGAAGAACCATATGATTTTACTTATACATGGGAGATAAAACTGAAAGCAACAAATGAACAAAAAAGAAAAATTAATGAAAACTCATAGAAACAGATAATATTATGGTGTTTACCAGAGAGAAGGTGGGTGGGGACATAGTAACGGGTAAAGGGGGTCAAATATACGGTCAAGGAAGATTTGATTTTGAGTGGTGAACACACACTGCAACATACAGATGATGTAGTATAGAACTGTACACTTGAAACATATACAGTAATTTTATTAACCAATGTCATCCCAATAAGTTCAATAAAAACTTTGTCACTGTTAGTCAGTTCAAGCAGCTATCAAAAAACACCATAAATGGGTGGTTAATAAACAACAGGTATTTATTTTTTAGAGTACTGGATACTACAAGTCTGAAATCAGGGTGCAGTATGATCAGGTTCTGGTGAAAGTCCTCTTCTGGTTGCCAATGCCTAACTTCTCATTGTATCTTCATGTGGCAGAGAGCATAAGTAAGCTCTCTGGAAACTCTTTTTTTTTTTAATTTATTTTATTTTATTTTTTTGTATTTTTCTGAAGTTGGAAACGGGGAGGCAGTCAGACAGACTCCCGCATGCGCCCAACCGGGATCCACCTGGCACACCCACCAGGGGGTGATGCTCTGCCCATCTGGGGCATCGCTCTGTTGCAACCAGAGCCATTCTAGTGCCTGAGGCGAGGCCATGGAGCCATCCTCAGCGCCCTGGCCAACTTTTGCTCCAATGAAGCCTCAGCTGCGGGAGGGGAAGAGAGAGACAGAGAGGAAGGAGAGGGGGAGGGGTGGAGAAGCAGATGGGCGCTTCTCCTGTGTGCCCTGGCCGGGAATCGAACCCAGGACTCCTGCACGCCAGGCCGACACTCTACCACTGAGCCAACTGGCCAGGGCCCTCTCTGGAAACTCTTAAAGGGACCCACATTTCATTTACAAGGGCTCCACTCCCATGACCTCATCTAACCATAATTACCTGCCAAATTACCTTCTAATACCACTACATTAGGGGGTAAAGTTTCAAGATATGAATTTGGGGAAACACAATCATTCAATTCATTATAGTCATATATTATATAATTTCATTTATAGAATATATCCATAAAAAGTAAATCCAGAGCCTGATAGCAGATTATTAGCCACAAATTGGGGGGCCCAGGTGAAGGAGGAGTTACTGCTAAATGGGTACAAGGTTTTCTTTGTAAGTGGAAAATCTTTTGAAATTAGATAGTTATGATGGTTGCACAACATTGGGAATGTACTAAATGCTACTGAATTGTACCCTTTAAAGTAGTTAATTTTGTGTTACATGAATTTCATATAAATTAATAAAGAGAGGATGAAGGAGGCCCTGGCTGGTTGGCTCAGTGGTAAAGCGTCGGCCTGGCGTGCAGGGGTCCCGGGTTCGATTCCCAGCCAGGGCACACAGGAGAAGCACCCATCTGCTTCTCCACCCCTCCCCCTCTCCTTCCTCTCTGTCTCTCTCTTCCCCTCCCACAACCAACGCTCCATTGGAGCAGAGTTGGCTTGGGCGCTGAGGATGGCTCCATGGCCTCTGCCTCAGGCTCTAGAATGGCCCTGGTTGCAACAGAGCAACGCCCCAGATGGGCAGAGCATTGCCCCCTGATGGGCATGCCTGGTGGATCCTGGTGTGGCGCATGCAGGAGTCTGTCTGACTGCCTCCCCGTTTCCAATTTCAGAAAAATACAAAAAAAAAAAAAAAAGAGAGAGGATGAAGAAATTAGACAGACAGTAAGAGGACAAACTAATGCAAACACAAAGGCAGAGATTGGACTGATATAGTTACGGGCCAAGGAAAGCTGACCATTGCCTGAACATGCAAACATATGAGTGGTAGATTCCCCCTAGAATTTCTGGAGACACACTATTGTTTCACCCCAGGGAAACTGATTTCTGATGTCTGGTTTCCAGAACTGTGAGAAATAAATTCAAGTTGTTTTAAGCCTTTAAGAGTAAGGCAATTTATTACAGAAGCCATGGGAAATTGATACAAAATCTTTGCAGTACTAACAATTGAATTTTTTGGTATAACTTGTCACTGTAGAATAACCTAACAGGTTTTGTTGTCTGTGTTCTGTTTTTTACAAACAAATGAGACATTTGTTTAAATTCTCCTTACCATTAATTTATTCATTCATTAAAAGCTTTTACTGAGCCCTAACTCTTTTCTAGGCATGAGTTTTTATTAGAGTACAAATCAGAAATTCTTTCAGTATTTATAGAACTTTTATTTTTCCAGGGAACACAAACAAAAGAAGTAAACACATCCAAAAGTAAATACAATTATACATTTTGATCAAAATATGAAGGAATGGGTGATAGAGTCAATACTGAGGAAGTCAGTCAACCTAAGTTTGACAATTAACTGAATCACAGTTTCATTAGACTATCTTGAGTTTTTCTATGTAATCAACATTTGACTAGATTCTGAGAATACAGACCTAAAAAAGATGACATCATTGATCTCAAAGGACTTGTTATTCAGTAGACAGTAACTATAAATACAAACCAATATAATTAATAAATTTTTCAATAGTTATAGAGAGAAAAGTAAAAATACAAAGAAAAAATGGAAGAAAGATAAGGGATGAGATGGGAGAAAAAGGGAAACCAAATTTTTGAGTATCTATGCTATTTAACCACTGTTCTGTATTTTGGCTTACTCAGTATGTAATTTTGTGAGGTAGGCATTATTTTCCCCAGCTGAAGCTCAGAACATTTAATTAACTTACCCTATATTGAAGAGCTGGTTGGAATAAAACTCAAGTTGAGCTATTTCCTGTCTCCAAAACCTGTGCTAATTTTATTTGTGCCAGCCATTTCAGTTATGATTTGGAGGTTGGGTGAGGATTCACAAATAAACCATTGTGGTATTAAATTGTGTTGGAGTGGTTTGACAGTTTTTCTCATTATATAGCTTCTCATTACTGACTTCCGACAACATATAGATTGATTCATGGGAAACTTTCTAAACTAGTTAATGTAAATAATAATAGGTGTCATACAAGCCAAAACCAATATTTCAGTGCTAAGGTCATAGATGTTGTTCAATTAGTTGTTCTATGGGAAATTTTACAGTGATTTAGTGACCTAAGTTTTTTTCTATTTAAGTGGTTTGCTGTTTCTTGTGGTCTGAATCATCCCTATCCATCTGATGACAGAATGAGAATGAGCAGAGAATTACCTGAAATATTTCATGAGACACCCGAAGGCACATGACTCATACTTACATTTAATTGACAAGAACACAATCACGTGGTTTCAATTAACTGCATGAAGGATGAGAAATTGAGCCTATTTATGTGCTCACGAGTGAAAAGGAAGTAGCTTGGGAAACAATAAACCTGTCTTTTCCATTGTAGTATTTTGATAGACAAATATATGTTTTATAGTTCTTCCATACATATTATTCACCTCCATCGTGGAGGCAATCTAAACTTCAATTTATCACTGTAGAAGTTTTATATCCAAGCTGTTGAATAGGTTAAACCAGTGGTAGTCAACCTGGTCCTTACTGCCCACTAGTGGGTGTTCCAGCTTTCATGGTGGGCGGTAGCAGAGCAACCAAAGTATAAATAAAAAGATAGATTTAACTATAGTAAGTTGTTTTATAAAGATTTATTTTGCCAAACAATGAAAATCCAACATAAAGTACTTGGTAAGTAAAAGTATTATATGCTTTAACTTGCTATAACTCTGTTTTATAAATTTTATAAAGTAAAGTTACTTCCCTACTTTATAAATCACCATTACTGTGGAACCGGTGGGTGGTTAGAAGAGTTTACTACTAACAGAGATACAAAAGTGGGTGGTAGGTATAAAATGTTGACTACCCCTGGGTTAAATGGTCCTTTCTATCTAGTCACATATGGCTTGGTAAGGCCCAATAACTTATGAACCAAAAAGAAAACTTACTTACTGCACATCCAGTAAATAAATAATGTTGGACCAGAGTAAAAATAGTTAAAAAAACAACAAAGCTTCTTATTCATAACAGGCAGAAATGAAAGGCACATTAGCCAGTTAAGAAATGTTACTGAGTTGACATTAGGAAGGCCCTTCAAACCTAGTGATGGGAGATATTTCTTTATGAGACCTGTTTTTTCCCCTCTAAACATAACTCAGTTTTCCACTGTTTTCTTGGGCTCTTGTTCCAACCACTTGAATGCTTTTTTCCTTATTTATTATTCTTTATTTTTACTTCTGAAGCATTGTAAACACAAAATTCAGTCCCACACAAAATTAACAAAGATGGCTTGTTCATACACTTACAAAAAAGGAAACCATCTTCATTTGAGTTCAAGGGTGTTAGAGAAGAGAGTAAGTTTATTGAGGAACATGAATAGATACCAAGTGACAAGCATTTTATTTATTATGATATAATTTTTGGAAGTAATAGAGGTATTCTAACTGGTCTTCAGGCACTTTTGTCAGTTGTTGATTGGGTGCAAGTAGTCAGGCAAACAGTTTGGAGAATTTCCAAAGAGGAAGGATTATTCAATGTTAGGTTGGAAAATTTATTGAGACTACTAACTTCTTTCAAGAAATTGGAGTCACTATCAAGTGAATATTGATGATATCCTTGCCTTGAATTGTATAGAACTTTTGTAGTTTACTTTCACTCATATAATGAAATTTCTGAGTTGCTTCAATGATTAAAAAGATTTTTAAGTCAAAGCTCAATGTTTTATATCTAAAAAAATGACCAATTTAGGTTAATGCTCAAAGAAACTTTCCATTCAAGTTGAGGGAAATATATAGATGAACAGGCGAATAGGTAAATTCAAGAGCTGAATGTTGATGATGATTATAAAGAATAGAGCAGGCTTAGGGAAAATATCCATGGGAGGGAGTGACTATTTTATAAAATAGTTCATGGCAAGTCTCTACAACTTCCCTGAGTAACACTTAACCAGCAATTTGAAATGAGTGTGGGAATATTTTGTGCAGAGGAAATGGAAGATACAAAGAAACTGAGACAAAGGCAAAGTGAGAGCTATTCAATATAGCTAGAAACCATGGATACAGACAAAAGTGAAGCGGTTGCCATTGGGAGGGGGTCAAGGGAGGCGAGTTAAGGGGGGACAAATATGTGGTGATAAAAAGTGTTTTGTCTTAAACTGCAATGAGATACCACCTCACACCTGTTAGATTAGCTATTATTAACAAGACAGGTAATAGCAAATGTTGGAGAGGCTGTGGAGAAAAAGAAACCCTCATTCACTGTTGGTGGGATTGTAAAGTAGTACAACCATTATGGAAGAAAGTATGGTGGTTCCTCAAAAAACTGAAAATAGAACTACCTTATGACCCAGCAATCCTTCTACTGGGTATATACCCTCAAAACTCAGAAACATTGATACATAAAGACACATGCAGCCCCATGTTCATTGCAGCATTGTTTACAGTGGCCAAGACATGGAACCAAAAAGCCCTTCAATAGAAGACTGGATAAAGAAGATGTGGCACATATACACTATGGAATACTACTCAGCCATAAGAAATGATGACATCGGATCATTTACAACAAAATGGTGGGATCTTGATAACATTATACAGAGTGAAATAAGTAAATAAAAAAACCCCAAGAATTGCATTATTTCATATGTAGATGGGACATAAAAATGGGACTAAGAGTCATTGACAAGAGTGTGGTGGTTGGGGGGGGAGGGAGAAGGGAAGGGGAGGGGGAGGGTCACAAAGAAAACTAGATAGAAGGTGACAGAGGACAATCTGATTTTGGGTGATGGGTATGCAACATAATTGATTGACAAGATAACCTGGACATGTTTTCTTTGAACATATGTACCCTGATTTATTGATGTCACCCTAGTGAAACTAATAAAAAACCCCAAAACTTACTAATAAAAAAGTGTTTTGTCTTTGGGTGATGGACACACAACACAATGAATAGTTCACAGGCTATGAAGATGTATACTTGAGACTTATGTGCTCTGACCAATGTCACTCCATTTAATTTAATTTCTAAATAAAAATAAAGAAAAAAAGCAGTATGAAGAGAGGAACAAAGAGTGGGTGCAGGTATGGTTGAAACAAGATTGGTACAAGTGGATAATTTTGAAGTAGATTGAAAGGACATGAGATTTCTTCATTCCATTTGCTCTACTTTTGTATATGTTTGAAATTTTCCAATAATAAACACTAAAACAAAAAGAAAAAGTGTAAAGGAAGTGGGATGAGTGGTAGAAGAATGATAAGACATGATGTGGCTTAATTAAACTATCGATATAAATGAGTGAGTAGCATTAAGCATTTCAAGATATTTATTGTCAAAAATGAGTATTATTATTATTAACTTCAGTACTATTTTTAGAACAAAATGTAAAAAATTGGTACTCAAAAGATTAAGGTAAAAATGACTTAACCATAGATCTTTAGTTCTAATGTGATTATTTACCTTTGAATACTTTCACATGCATATATGTTTTCTTCCAAATCACTCAGAAATGACTGAAGAACTAATTTATTATGCTGTTATAATTATTTAGCCAGAGAAAAAAATGTACTAACAAAAACATACACATTATTAAATATACTTCATTGAAGACCACTATTATATATTTTTTCTACATTTTAGATGATTGGAACTATTTCTCGACTAAAGAAAAAAAATAACTAGACAAAACGTTTGTTCTATTAAAGCAAGTGGCCATTAAGATTTGAGTTATTTCATGGAGCAGATCTAAGAGGGGTAAAATCAATTTTTGTAAATTCTATGAATTATGACAAAATCTAGAAACAATTTTGTCTTCTCAACAATCTTCTTAAAGGCACTTTTGACCTCTTTGTTCCTCAGGCTGTAGACCATAGGGTTCAGCATGGGGATGATCATAGTATAGAACACAGATGCAATTTTGTCTGTGTCCATGGAATGACTGGAACTTGGCTGTAAGTACATAATGATGACAGTCCCATAAAATATGGAGACTGCAAGAAGGTGAGAAGCACAGGTAGATAAAGCCTTCTGGTATCCCTCTTTGGAGTGCATCTTTGAAATGGTAATAAATATGAACACGTAGGAAATAATGATAACAAAAAGTGCAAGAAAGACATTAAAGCTTGAAATAAGAATGAGAATCAGTTCGTTAATATGATTCCCAGTGCAAGTCAGAGTCATGACTGCTGGAATATCACAGAAAAAATTATGAATCACATTGGACGTACAAAAAGAGAGATAGAATGTATCTCCAATGTTAATAGAAGCATTTAGGAAACCACAGACATATGAACTTATGGTCAGACATGCACACACACCTGTAGTCATGGTGGTGGTGTAATGTAGGGGTTTGCACACTGCTGCATAGCGGTCATAAGCCATTGAGGCCAAGAGATAATTTTCCGCAGTTGCAAAAACTACAAAGAAGAACATCTGAGCGGCACATGCATTGTAGGAGATGACCTTGTTTCCTGTTAGAAACCCAGCCATCACCTTTGGAGTGATAGTTGAGGAGTAACAAAAATCCACCAGAGACAAGTTACTAAGAAAAAAATACATAGGAGTGTGGAGATGAGAGTCCAGCAGTATCAACACGATCATGCCCAGGTTCCCAATCAGAGTGATGAGGTAAATGAGGGTGAACATTGTAAAGAGGGGGACTTGCAGTTTTGGGCTATTGGTTAGTCCTAGCAGGATGAAATAAGTCACTTCTGTATGATTCTCCATAGATGATTTTTAGTGTGATTTGTACTCACAAGACAGCTGTAGCAACAAGAAGTGAGGGAACAGAGTGAAGAACAAAGAAGGGTTGCACAGAAATTAAAATGCATAACATTATTTTATTTTAGCAATAACTTGTTTTCAATATCTTCCTTTTCTACAGCATGGGAATGACAATGCAATTTAATGGATAACTTATCTATACAGCAATAGGCTTCTGTACAGAAAAGTTCTTCCTGAATCACCTTCTCAACTTCTTAATTTTGTATGAAAGTAAACTAAGTCAAAGGAATAAGGTCACGTGTTAGAAATGAATTAATTTCCCAAACTAGATGTTTTGAATTACTAATAGCCTCGCTTCTATTGTGCTCATCTGTATTCACTCAATACTCTTATTGTCCCTATTAAATTAATTAGTTTTTAGGTCTATTTATATGTGAGGTAACTTGGCAACAAATATATGCATAATTTATTAATTTATTTAAATTTACATGTTTTTAAGAGTCATGTTTTAGACTTAAACATAATAGTTCCCAAACTAAATATCACTAATAAATTTGAAGTGATTTTAATTTAATTATATTTAATTTACATTTAGTAGTTCACTCCATTCACCAAGTTTAATGCTTTGGGTTGCACAGTAGAGTCATTCACAAATGTATGCATATAATGAGGCAGTGAGATATATTAAAGTATTAGAGACAAATATAGCCAACAAAAAAAAATCTAAATAAAAGGCATAGAATTGTTTGTAAAATAATGGGTTGTGGTGTGAGGCCCATATGCATTCATGTATGAATTCTACTATTTACTGTGTGGGTGACATTGGTCCTAAACTGAGTTTCCTGAACCTCATTTTATCCATCAACATCAAAGTGATATTGGAATCTATTTCAGAATGTTGTGAAAATTAAATGAAATTATCATGACAGTTTACACAATGTGGGTGCTCAGTGAATTTCTGATGAGAGCTATGTTTAAAATAAAATGATGATGTCTGTTGGTTTAGGACATGTTAGGTGGTAACATGTTAGGTTCAAGGTGTGAGTGGATTTTGAAGTCCGGTAGCTTTACTCTTTGATTTGCATTTTTACACACTATAACCACTCAGATCTTTTGTTTCTTCCCATATTTCTTACTCTGTTCTAGCATATTAGTGGCTTTGTCAACAATTCATATGAGAACTCAGGGATTTTTAAGACTTTTTTTTGTTTAATTTCTTTTTGATCCACATTCAGCTTGTGTTGAAAATATTCCACTTCTATCTTAGTCTCATTATTACAGTCATTCCTGTTATTACTTAGCTGGATCACTAAGACTAAAGGTAGAAAATTTATGTCTGCGAGGTTGATTCTAGCCCTACAAATTGTTCATGAGCAAGAACAATGTTTTAAATTTATATATTTATTTATGTATATTTAAGTATATATATTTGAAGTCTTTGGAAAGACATTCATTTTCTGGTAAACTATTGTTTTCTACCATTTTCCTCTTGGCCCCTCCACACATTATTTTACATATCTGATATTTATAGTATTTGTATTTGTGAACACATCATTCAAGTAACAGTATAAACTACAGTTTTTTTGTTTTGCATTTGCTAGATTTTATTATGTCTGGTATGTTTTTATTGGTTACACATGGATAATCTAGTGTAATATTTCCATCTTAAAATCTTTAACTTAACTGCATTTATACAATTTACCACATAAGAGAACATAATAACCAGTTCTATGGATGAATTAGAATGTAGGCATACTTAAGCATAATTTTTCATCTTGCCACAATGGGAATAAAGGAATATAACATAAGTAAATTATCTATAGCATTAGAGATTGTTGAAGCTGATACATCTTCACCGATCATGTGGTCAACCTTCTAACTGTATTTATTAATCCACAGAAGAGCAGAAAGAAGTATTAACTTGTCCAAGGTTATATATCTGCAATATATATATTCCCAAATCAGAAATCCAGGTGTTAGTAACAGCTTTAATACAGTGCTTATGTGCTAATTTATGTCATAGATCAGAAAGGACAGGTAGACAATCAGATAAACAGAAAGAGGCAGAAAGATAGAGGATGGATGGATGAATGTATTATAGGTGAATAGATAGATAGAAGGTAGATAGAAAGAGAGAGAGAGAGTGTGTAGACATATCCACATACAGATACATGAATCTTATTTGCAGTTAAGAAAAGGGAGGATTTAAGAGATTATGTGCCTTCCTAAAATTCTACTTAGTGGAATTTATTCAAGATTTAAAACTTTCTCCTATTGATTCTATTACCTGTACCTTTAATCACCACAGTTAGATTTTCTGAATATGTAAGTAATAAAAAGAGTTTATTATGGAGAGCTAATAGTGAAAATAGAGTCAAAACTGAAAGCAACAAATGAACAAACAAGATAAACAAAAACTCATAGACACAGATAACAGTATGGTGGTTTCCAGAGGGAATGAGGTTTGGAGGGAGGTAGTAGAAGGTGAACGGGGGCAAACATATGGTGATGGAAGGAGATTTGACTTTGGGTGGTAAACACACAATGCAGTATGCAGATGATGTATCAGAATGGTATACTTGAAACCCATGCCATAATATTAATTAATGTAACCCCAAAAAATTTAATTAAAAATTTATAGAAATAAAATTATTACCTTCAATAAAATTGTAAAAAAACTAAAGATTTTTAAAATTTTCCTGATGACCCTATTGGAGTTTAAAGACAACTTGTTTCATCATCTCAGTGATCCTTTCATGAACAGGCCCACACACGGTGGACAGAATGCGTTGACCATCTACTCAACCAAAGCATTATCTCATTTCGCCTAGGGTCTTGCTCATCCTCTGAAGGAAAGAGCACAACATTTTATAAATATTATTGTTTATCTGCTGAATGAAATGTTTTTACACTTGAATACCACTTATTAAATATAGAAACTTACCGTGTTCCTTGAGATAAGTGAAGAGAAATCTTGAAATGTGAGTCTGAAATTAGAAATTCATCCCTGGAAGAATGTGTAAATAGTTCTGGAGAAACTGTCTCTCATGGACCAGTCAAATGTTTCCACTATTCTAGAAGAGTGAAGAGATGGTGAAAAAAATCATTAACATGGAGCTGAGAAGCCTTGGTTTAAGTCTTTCATCTACCATGGATTTTTTTCTGTGTACTTAAAAAAGTTATTTACCTTCTGCTGAGTTAAGTCTCGTTATCTGCAATTTAAAAATAATAAAATTATCTCTCCCATATAATATCCAGTACTGTATATGTGAATAGAAAATGATGATGGTTTATAAAAGTCTTTAGCAAAGGGTTATCGTTTCTGCATAATTAAAAAGAATTTTTATGGTAAAGTATTTTCTTTTACTGTCTTTAAAGAATTACTGCAAGTAGTTTAAAGAAAAGCCAGAGAGTGGACTTAAAAGTATTAACATTTGTTTAAATATATGGTGACTAATTGAGCTATGCTCAGAGTTTTCTGCGTTTTAAATTGTGTCTTGTGGAGTCATACTGAGATTTCAGAGACTAATAAATGGGAACCAGGAGAAAATTGTACAGGCATGTTGTTCTTAGAAAAACAGGTCCCCTGTGAGTGCAATCAATTCTTTTTACTTACCTAAGGGAGAAGAAATTAAACTGCACACAGGGACATACTTGTTTTGTTGAGTAGCACAAAGATGCATTTTTAGCAATCATGTCATCCCCTTCATTTTTTAGGTGTATTGTACATACATGAGCAGCATATCTAAATTATTTACTTTATAGTGATTATTGACATTTAGAAAATATTACTAAAAATTTGTTTATATAGACAAAACATTTCCTGTTTTTCTTTTTATGCTTTTTGTTGTTTTAGCCACAGAATAGGTGATGGAAGTGTTTCAAGATTGAAAAATAATATCTTGGGCCCTGGCCAGTTGGCTCAGTGGTAGAGCGTCGGCCTGGCATGCAGAAGTCCCGGGTTTGATTCCCGGCCAGGGCACACAGGAGAAGCACCCATCTGCTTCTCCACTCCTCCCCCTCTCCTTGGCTCCTTGGCCTCTGCCCCAGGCGCTAGAGTGGCTCTGGTCGCAGCAGAGCGATGCCCCGGAGGGGCAGAGCATCTCCCCCTGGTGGGCAGAGCATCGCCCCCTGGTGGGCGTGCCCGGTGGATCCTGGTCGGGTGCATGCGGGAGTCTGTCTGACTGTCTCTCCCCGTTTCCAGCTTCAGAAAAATACAAAAAAAAAAAAAAAAAAGAAAAGAAAAATAATATCTTTTTGTATTTTTCTTTTTATTGAATTTATTGGAGTGACACTGGTTAACAATATTGTACAGGTTTCAGGTGCACAATTCTTCCATACATTATCTATGTATTGCATTGTGTGTTCTCCACCCCATTAAGTCTCCATTCATCACCTAGCCCCCCCTACCCTTGTCCACTTCACTCCACTTCTCTTCCATCCCACAATCACTACACTGCTGTCTGTGTTTATGAGTTTTCTCTCTTTCTCTCACTCCCTCCTTTTTTATTGGATTTTTAAAAATTATTATTATTATTAAATTTAATGCAGTGACATTGATAAATCAGGGTACATATGTTGAGAAAAAACATTTCCAGATTATACTGACTTTTGATTATGCTGCATACCTCTCACCCAAAGTCAAATTGTCTTCCGTCACCTTCTATCTGGTTTTCTTTGTGTCCCTCCCTTCCCCCTTCTTTCCTCGCCCCCTCCCCCTTCTTTCCTCGCCCCATCCCCCACACCCTGTTACCATCACATTCTTGTCTGTGTCTCTGAGTCTCATTTTTATGTCCCATTTATGTATGGATTCATATAGTTCTTAGTTTTTTCTGATTTACTTATTTCACTCCGTATAATGTTATCAAGGTCCATCCATGTTATTGTAAATGATCGATGTCATCATTTCATATGGCTGAGTAGTATATAGGTACCAAAGCTTTTTGATCCACTCATCCTCTGACAGGCACTTGGGTTGTTTCCAGATCTTAGCTATTGTGAATAATGCTGCCACAAACATGGGGGTGCATTTCTCCTTTTGGAGCAGTTCTATGGTGTTCTTGGGGTATATTCCTAAAAGTGAAATAGCTGGGTCAAAAGGCAGTTTGATTTTCAATTTTTTGAGGAATCTCCATAATGCTTTCCACAGAGGCTGCACCAGTCTGCATTCCCACCAGCAGTGCAGGAGGGTTCTCTTTTCTCCACATCCTCGCCAGCACTTATTCTGTGTTGTTTTGTTGATGAGCGCCATTCTGACTGGTATGAGGTGATATCTCATTGTGGTTTTAATTTGCATTTATCTAATGATTAGTGATGTTGAGCATTCTTTCATATGCCTATTGGGCATCTGTATGTCCTCCTTGGAGAAGTGTCTATTCATTTCTTTTTCCCATTTTGTGATTGGATTGTTTGTCATCCTGGTGTTGAGATTTACAAGTTCTTTATAAATTTTGGTTATTAACCCCTTATCAGATGTATTGTCAAATATGTTCTCCTATTGTGTAGTTTGTCATTCTATTCTGTTCTTATTGTCTTTAGTTGTGCAAAAGCTTTTTAGTTTGATATAGTCCCATTTGTTTATCCTGTCTTTTATTTCACTTCCTCGTGGAGATAAATCAGCTAATATATCGCTGCGAGAGAGGTTGGAGAGCTTACTGCCTATGTTTTCTTCTAAGATGCTTATGGTTTCAAGACTTACGTTTAAGTCTTTTATCCTGAGTTTATTTTTGTGAATGGTGTAAATTGGTGATTTACTTTCATTTTTTTGCAGGTAGCTGTCCAATTTTCCCAACACCATTTATTAAAGAGGCTATCTTTACTCCATTGTATTTCCTTACCTCCTTTATCAAATATCAGTTGTCCATAGAGCTGTGGGTTTATTTCTGGGTTCTCTGTTCTGTTCCATTGATCTATATGCCTGTTCTTATGCCAGTACCAGGTTGTTTTGAGTACAATGGCCTTGTAGTATAACTTGATATCAGAAAGTGTGATATCTCCCACTTTATTCTTCTATTTTAAGATTGCTGAGGATATTCGTGTTCTTTTTTGGTTCCATATAAATTTTTGAAATATGTAATCTAAAGTCACTTTTTTTTTTTATTTTTATTTTTTATTTATTTATTCATTTTTTTATTCTTTATTTATTTATTCATTTTAGAGAGGAGAGAGAGAGAGACAGAGAGGAGAGAGAGATAGGGGGGAGGAGCTGGAAGCATCAACTCCCATATGTGCCTTGACCAGGCAAGCCCAGGGTTTCGAACCGGCGACCTCAGCATTTCCAGGTCGACGCTTTATCCACTGCGCCACCACAGGTCAGGCCTGAAATATGTAATCTATATCTTTGAAGTATGTCATTGGTATTTTAATTGGTATTGCATTGAATTTATAGATTGCTTTGAGTAAATAGACATTTTAATGATATTTATTCTTCCTAACATGAGCACGATATATGCTTCCATTTGTTTGTCTCTTCCTTGATTTCTTTTATCAATGTTTTATAATTTTCTGAGTACAAGTCTTTGTCTCCTTGGTTAAATTTACTCCTAGGTACTTTATTTTTTTGGTTGTAATAGTGAAGGGGATTGTTTCCTTAATTTCTCTTTCTGACTGTTCATTCTTGGCATATAAAAATGCCTCTGATTTCTGAGTATTATTTTTATATCTTACCACTTTGCTGAATTCATTTATCAGGTCCAGTAGTTTTTTTGACTGAGACTTTAGGGTTTTCTATATACAATATCATATCATCTGCAAATAATGATAGTTTTACTTCTTCTTTTCCAACTTGAATGCCTTTTATTTCTTGTCTGATTGCTATGGCTAGGACTTCCAGGACTATGTTGAATAAGAGTGGTGAAAGGGGGCACCCCTGCCTTTTTCCTGATGTTAAGGGGATTGCTTTTAATTTTTGCCCATTGAGTATGATGTTGGCTGTGGGTTTGTCATAGATGGCTTTTATCATGTTGAGGTATATTCCCTGTATTCTCACTTTGCTGAGAATTTTTATCATGAATGGGTGCTGGATTTTATCAAATGCTTTTTCTGCATCTATTGAAATTATCATGTGGTTTTTCTCCTTCCTTATGTTTATGTGCTAAATCACATTGATTGATTTGTGAATATTGTACCAACCTTGCCTCCCCAGAATAAATCCCACTTGATCATGGTGTATAATTTTTTCCATATATTGTTGGATCCAGTTTGCTAATATTTTGTTGAGGATTTGAGCATTTAAATTCATCAGGGATATTGGCCTATAATTTTTTTTCTTGTGTTGTCTTTGCCTGGTTTTGGAATCAGAATTATGCTTGCCTCATAAAAAAAGAGCTTGGAAGTCTTCCTTCCTCTTGAAATTTTTGAAATAGCTTGAGGAGGATAGGAGTTAGTTCTTCTTTGAATATTTGGTAGAATTCACTTGTAAAGCCATCAGGCCCAGGACTTTTCTTTGTTGGGAGTTTTTTGATAACTGTTTTGATCTCATTTGTTGTAATCAGTCTGTTTAGGTTTTCTGATTCTTTCAGATTGATTTTTTGGAAGATTGTATGTTTCAAGGGATTTGTCCATTTCATCTAGGTTGTCTAGCTTTTTGGTATTCAATTCTTCATAGTATTTTCTTACAATATTTTGTATTTCTGTTGTGTCAGTTATTATTTCCCCACTCTCATTTCTAATTTTATTTATTTGAGTTCTCTCTCTTTTTTTCTTGGTGAGTCTAGTTAAAAGTTCATCAATCTTGTTTACCTTTTCAAAGAACCAGCTTCTAGTTTCATTGGTCCTCTGTATTGTTTCTTTAGCCTCTATGTCATTTATTTCTGCTCTGATTTTTATTATTTCCTTCTTTCTACTACATTTGGGCTTTACTTGCTGTTCTTTTTCTAATTCTTTTAGATGCAGGGTTAAATTGTTTATTAGAGCTTTTTCTAGTTTCTTAAAGTGTGCCTGTAGTGCTATGAACTTCCCTCTCAGTACTGCTTTGCAGAGTCCCATAAATTTTGAGTCATATGCTCATTGTCATTTGTTTCTAGGAATTTTTTTTATTTATTCTTTGATCTTATTCTTAATCCATTCATTATTTAACAACATGCTATTTAGTTTGAGAGTTTTTGAGCTTTTCTGTTGTGATTGATTTCTAGTTTCATGCCATTTTGATCAGAGAAAGTGCTTGATATGATTTCAATCTTCTTAAATTTGTTGAGACCACTTTTGTGCCCTAACATGTGGTCTATCCTAGAGAATGTACCATGAGCACTTGAAAAGAATGTATATTCTGCTACTTTAAGGTGAAAGGTTCTGAAGATATCTATTAAATCGAGTTGATCTAGTGTGTCCTTTAAGTCTGCTGTTTCTTTGTTAGTTTTTTTTTCTTGAGGATCTATCTAGTGATGTTAGTGGGGTATTGAAATCCCCTACTATTATAGTATTGCTGTTGATCTCGCCCTTTACATCCATCAAAGTCTGCTTTATATTTAGGTGCTCCTATATTAGGTGCATAGATATTTATAATAGTTATATCTTCCTGTTGGATTACTCCCTTTATCATTATGTAGTGACCTTCTTTATCTCTTACTATATCCTTTGTTTTAAAGTCCATTTTGTTTGATATAAGTATTGCTACCCCAGCTTTTTTTTCATTTCCATTTGCATGAAATGTTTTTTTCCATCCTTTTACCTTCAATCTATGTGCATCTTTTGTTTTAAGGTGTGTCTCTTGTAGACAGCATATGTACAGGTCCTGTTTTCTTATCCATGCAGCTAGTCTATGTCTTTTGATTGGATCATTTAATCCATTTACATTTAAGATTATTATTGATATGTAGTTTTTTATTGCCATTTTATTCTTTAAAGCTGTGTTCCTTTTTTGCTACATTCTTTTCCCACTTTGATTTGTTTACAACAGGCCCCTTAACATTTCCTGCAGTATTGATTTGGTTGTAATGAATTCCTTGAGTTTTTTTTTTGTCTGGGAAGCTTTTTATTTCTCCTTCAATTTTAAATGATAGCCTTACTGGATAAAGTAGTCTTGGTTGTAGATTCTTTTCTGCATTACTATGAATATTTCTTGCCATTCCCTTCTGGCCTCAAGAGAAGTCGGATGTCATTTTTATGGGGGCTCCTTTGTAGGTGATAGCTTTTTTTTCTCTTGCAAGTTTTAATATTTTCTCTTTATCACTTAGCTTTGGTATTTTAATTATGATGTGTCTTGGTGTAGGTTTCTTTGAGTTTCTCTTTAATGGAGTTCTCTGTGCTTCTTGAACTTGTGAGAGTTTCTCCTGCATTTATTTAGGGAAGTTTTCAGCTATGATATGATTGAACAAAATCTCTATTTCTTGTTCTTTCTCTTCTTCTTCAGGAACCCCTATGATGTGGATGTTATTTCTCTTCATGTTGTCACAGAGCTCTCTAAGATTTTCCTCTGACATTTTGAGTCTCTTTTCTTTTTTCTTCTCTGCTTTCTTGTCTTCATTCAAGTTGTTCTCCAACTTGCTGATTCGTTCCTCAGCTCTATCCATCCTGTTTTTAATTCCTTCCATTGTGGTCTTCATTTCTGACATTGTATTTGTCATCTCTGACTGATTCTTTTTTAATATTTCAATATCCTTTTTCATACTTGCTATTTCTTTATTTAGGTGTTCATAATGACCATCCATTGTTGTTCTAAGATTCTTAAGCATCCTTACAATCATTATTTTGAACTATGCATCCAGAAGTTTGGTTATTTTTATATCACACAGTTCATCTCTTAAAGATTTCTCTTGTGGTTTCATTTGGATTGCACTTCTTTTCTTCTCATTATGTCTGTGTTTTCGGTGTTTTGTTTGTAGAGCTCATTGAGTCTATGCTTGTTGTTGTCTGCCTCCAGTTTTCAATTGTATTATTTCTATGTCTTCTTGGATTGGCATCAGCTATTATTTGTAATCCACTTTCGGATTAGGGCTGCTTTGAAGTCTTGATTTGTTTGTTTTTTTAGTAGGTGATAGTCTTGTTTCTTGTTTACTGATCTGAGCAAGAGGCTTCCTTGAAACTGTATCCAGAAAAGTGTTGGGTGTAACCTCAGAATCTGAAGGCCTCTTCTACCAGATAATCTCTTTTGGGGCAAGGTGTTTTCTCAGCTTCAGTAGGGGGAGGTGTATCTCAGATCTCCATGGAGACCTGAGTTACTGCCCCTCCTCCCCGCTTCCTGTTTTTAGCTGTGTCTTTTTGTTCTGATTGGAACTGGAGAGATGTCTAGAGATCTGTGATTCAGAAGCACTTTGGTCTTGTGTTATGTGGAAGGATCTATCCCTCCTCCAGCTATGGCCACCTCCATCACTGGATGAGTCAGCTTGTTAGGTCATCCTCTGCATTCTTCTGCCCCTCACTGTCTGTCTCTCTCTCTCCTTTTTCCTCTAGGAATACAAGCCGGTTCTTTCAACACACCTCGCTCCTTGGTCTCCAGGCAAGTGGCTGTGAGCAGTATTTTCTGTTCTTTTTCCTAGAGTGAAAGCCCCTCTGGGCTCTCAGCCTCACCTCCCTCTCCATTCCTGTTAGCAGGGGAGATTCAGGCACTCCCTACCAGGTTTGTTGTGGCTTCTTCTTTGATCTTTGGTTTTTGTGAGCTGTTCTTGTAGTCCAGAGTTGGTTTTTCACATTGATTGTTTCTAAATTGATTTCTATTCCAGTTTAGTGGTGAGAGTTGGGAGTCTGTGTGTCTACCTACTCTGCTGCCATCTTCCCCAATTGTCACTCCCTCCTTTTCGCTCAATAATTCCACCACCCCTTCATCCACCTGTCTTGGACAACTGTCATCCTGCTCTCTATCTATGAATCTGTCTCTATTTTGCCTATTAGTTAACTTTCTTCACTACATTTAACAAATGAGTAAAGTCATATGGCACTTATCTTTCTCTGAATGACTTACTTTATTTAGCATAATGCTCTCTAGGACCATCTGTGCTGTTGCAAATGGGTAGTATTCTATTGTGTATCCACTCATCTACTGATGAACTCTTAGGCTGCTTTCAAATTTTAGGTATTAGTGACGTCACGGAATTGGCGCCGTGAGCAGCGCATCCGACAGATCTCCCCAAAATCACAACAAATTTATCAACTAGAAAAAGAAAAATTTATCCTCGAAGCATTCCGGAGTTCCACACAAACTGAAAGCGAAAGGACTGTTATCACTTGAATCTGAGAGACGAGGGTGTGGAGGAAGCTACCGCAGGGACGTTCATTCAAGCTGCGGAGGGAGTGCGCCTGTGGTGAGTCAGCCCACACTCAGGAGCGGCAAGTAGCCACCGGCGTGCGCCTGGTCCGGTTGCAGAGTGAGCACCGCTAACATTCCCAGTGGCTCGCATACTGCGAGTGAGAGTCGCCAGCCATTGGTGCCCAGAGCACCCCATTCGCGTGCGTGCCCTGGGCATTCCACGCGCCCAGACTGCCCTACTGGCCCACACACCCAGGGTGCCCCATTATTCTGCGCCCGGTGTGCCCCAGCCGCCAGCAGCGGGGTGAGCGGGAGAGGCGCCAGGGTGGTCTTCCCTACTTGGGAGATTCTCTCCGTGGGCGGGCCACCTCACCCAGCCATTCAAGCTAACAATCAAGCATTGGGGGAGGGGCGCGCAGGCAGCCTGAAATACCTTCGGGAGCACAGCTGTGACCCAATCACTGAAATTAGCTTAACCCATGAAATCTGTGCACCCAAGGGTTCTAATTGATAAGATCTCTCTCAGTTCAGCGATCCAAGACAAGAGGCGTGATATTTTTTAGTGCCTCTCGCTAAAGGGGTGGGGGCAACTTCTGATTGATAGAGCCTCCATATTCAGGGATAAATGCTAACAAGAGGGACTTGGCAGATAATAAGATCTGTACTACACTAGTCGCAAGCAGAGACTAGTGCCTCTTCTTCCCAGCAAAAACAGGCTACAAAGTGTGGAAAGCCTGGGTTGAGAGGTCCAACTGAATAATAGGCGCTGAACAGTCACCTTGACAACAATTGACTCCCACCCCCGCCTGATTACACTGGAGGCCCTGACTGCCATAGCCTTTCCCAAAGCCTTGCACTGAGTGGGGATGGAGTGGGGATTTCCCAGCTCTTTGAGCCTCTTACTCCCCAGGCAGAAGCAGCTGCAGCCTTATAGCTGGATCACCAGGCTGCTAATTCAGGAAAGGGGGACTAGGAGAGAGGCTCCAAGAAAGCAAACTCTCTCATCGTTGGACCCTGCAAACGCCAACAAGCCTTGACTACCAGCAAGACTAAAGCCAATTATATAACATTGCCATAGAATCCTATCAACTGCAAATCCCTACCTAAGAGTGACACAGGGGCAGAGCCTGGGGTACAGAGTCACCGACCAGGAAGAGGGAGAGAAAAGAAAAAGGAAGAAGTTAACCTCTCAAAATCAAGAAAAATCCACAGACTTTACAACTTGTTCCACTAATTTTTTTTTTTTGTTGTTTGTTTCTTCTATCTTATTGCCTTTATTATCATTATTTCTATTTCCTCCACCTCGGTCCTTCTATTCTCTGCCCATCTTATGCTTCCCTTTTCTTAAACTACACTACCCATAAGTGTTACATTTTATTTCTCTTCTTCATCCTCACCCTCCTTTAAGGTTATACTCCAAAACACTTAACTCTCACTCTCTCCTCTTTTGTTTTTTTTGTTTTGCTTTATTTTGTTTATTTCTCTTCCTTTTATTTCTTCCTTTGTTTTTCTCTTTTTATTTTTTCCTTTCTATTCATTTTTTCTTTTCTTGTTTTACTTTCCTCCCATTTAATACTCAATCACGAACAAATTAGGTAATTTGGGACTCAAGGTTTTTTTTGGCTTTATTTTTCTTTTTTGCTTTTGTTTTTGTTTTTTTCTTGTTTGTTTATTTTTGTGGCATTTTGGGTACTTTTTACGTTGCTTTTTAACTCACTAGCATTCCTCCCAACTCAAGGTCTCCATTGTATTTAGTCTTTGCTCCACTTAATACAACAGATTTTTACTTATTATTTTTATTTTTTTCTTCTTTATTATTCTTTTTTTTCCTCCTTTCTTCTGATTCCCTCTTATCCTTCTCATTATATCTCTTAGTCGACCATCACTTACAAGCAAATCATCTTATGCTTGTCTAAGATTTTCTTCCATTTTTTTTTTTTTTTACATTTAGTAGATCCCTACTCCCTTTTTCTGCCCCTTGAACTCTTCACCCCAAATCAGGCCCTCCATTATAGGCAGTTTTTGTTCCATTTAGCATAATATAATTCACAGGTCATCACGATATTTCCCTGAGAAGGGGAGAGGAGGGAAAGAGAAGAAAGAAAAAAGGGGGAAATAATAAATTATTACTGTTTTTTTTGGTGGGGTGTTTTACCTTTTTTTTTTTTTACTTTTTACTCTTTATTAATTCTAATTAGTGCTATCAACAAGACCACCCTCAGATGCCAATAAGAAAGAGGAAATTGAATATTATGGATACAAAAGAAAGAGAGGTAACACAAATAGATGTGGAAAAATCGATGGAGAAAAGACTTAACATATTGGAAGCCTTGGAGCTAAATGACAGAGAATTTAAAATAGAAATCTTAAAAATACTCAGAGATATACAAGAAAACACAGAAAGGCAATATAGGGAGATCAGGAAACAACTCAATGAACACAAAGAATATATTACCAAGGAAATTGAAACTATAAAAACAAATCAAACAGAAATGAAAAACTCAATTCACGAGCTGAAAAACGAGGTAACAAGCTTAGCTAACAGAACAGCCCAGATTGAAGATAGGATTAGTGAAATGGAAGACAAACAACTTGAGGCACAACAGAGAGAACAAGAAAGAGACTCAAAAATAATAAAAAACGAGAAAGCCCTACAGGAATGGTCTGACTCCATCAGAAAGAATAACATAAGAATAATAGGTATATCAGAGGGAGAAGAGAAAGAAAATGGAATGCAGAATATACTCAAACAAATAACAGATGAGAACTTCCCAAGCCTGTGGAAAGAACTACAGCCTCAAATTCAAGAAGCAAACAGAACACCGAGTTTTCTTAACCCCAACAAACCCACTCCAAGGCACATCATAATAAAGATGACACAAACCAATGACAAAGAAAAAATTCTCAAGGCAGCCAGGGAAAAGAAGAGTACAACATATAAAGGAAGGCCTATTAGATTATCATCAGATTTCTCAGCAGAAACTCTATAAACTAGAAGAGAGTGGACCCCAATATTTAAAGCCCTGAAAGAGAGGAACTTTCAGCCAAGAATACTATACCCATCAAAGCTATCCTTCAAGTATGGAGATATAAAAACATTCACAAATACAGAAAAGATGAGAGAATTTATCAACAGAAAGCACCCACTCCAGGAAATATTAAAGGGGGTTTTCCAACCAGATTCAAAGAACAAAAGAAAACAACACCACAAGTAATAGCTCCACCAAGAACACAATAAAACCAAACTTAAACTGTGACAACAAAGGAAAAAAAGGGGGGAGAGGATGGAGATTAACAGTAGCAAAGGATGATGAAGTGCAGAAATACTTATAAGATAGGGTACTACAATGAATATGGTAGGTACCCTTTTCATTACTTAATGGTAACCACCCTTAAAAAAACCACCACAAAAACACTTGACTTAAAAAAGGTAGCAACAGAGGAAAGAAATATGGAACACAAACAAACAAAAAGAAATGATAGAAAAACAAAAGAGAAGAATCAAACGATACAAAACTAACAGAAAACAATTTATAAAATGGCAGTAGGGAACCCACAAATGTCAATAATTACACTAAATGTAAATGGATTAAACTTACCAATAAAAAGACACAGAGTAGCAGAATGGATTAAAAAAGAAAATCCAACTATATGCTGCCTACAAGAAACACATCTAAGCAACAAGGATAAAAACAAATTCAAAGTGAAAGGCTGGAAAACAATACTCCAAGCAAATAACACCCCCAAAAAAGCAGGTGTAGCAATACTCATATCTAATAATGCTGACTACAAGACAGAAAAAGTACTCAGAGACAAAAATGGTCATTTCATAATGATTAAGGGGAAGTTGAATCAAGAAGACATAACAATCCTTAATATATATGCACCAAACCAAGGAGCACCAAAATATATAAGACAGCTACTTATTGACCTTAAAACAAAAACTAACAAAAATACAATCATACTTGGAGACCTCAATACACCGCTGACGGCTCTAGATCGGTCATCCAAACAGAGAATCAATAAAGATATAGTGGCCTTAAACGAAATACTACAACACCTGGATATGATAGATATTTACAGGACACTTCATCCCAAAGCGACAGAGTATACATTTTTCTCTAGTGTACACGGAACATTCTCAAGAATTGACCATATGTTGGGCCACAAAGACAATATCAGCAAATTTAGAAAAATTGAAATTGTACCAAGCATATTTTCTGATCATAAAGCCTTGAAACTAGAATTCAACTGCAAAAAAGGGGGAAAACCCCACAAAAATGTGGAAACTAAACAACATACTTCTAAAAAATGAATGGGTCAAAGAAGAAATAAGCGCAGAGATCAAAAGATATATACAGACAAATGAAAATGAAAATACGACATATCAGAATCTCTGGGATGCAGGAAAAGCAGTAATAAGAGGAAAGTTCATATCACTTCAGGCCTATATGAACAAAGAAGAGAGAGCCCAAGTAAACCACTTAACTTCCCACCTTAAGGAACTAGAACAAGAAGAACAAAGACAACCCAAAACCAGCCGAAGAAAGGAGATAATAAAAATCGGAGCAGAAATAAATGAAATAGAGAACAGAAAAACTATAGAAAAAATCAATAAAACAAGGAGCTGGTTTTTTGAAAAGATCAACAAAATTGACAAACCCTTGGCAAGACTCACCAAGGAAAAAAGACACAGGACTCAAATAAATAAAATCCAAAATGAAAGAGGAGAGATCACCACAGACATCATAGAAATACAAAGAATTATTGTAGAATACTATGAAAAATTATATGCCACCAAATACAACAATCTAGAAGAAATGGATAAATTCCTAGCACAATACAACCTTCCTAGACTGAGTCATGAAGAAGCAGAAAGCCTAAACAGACCAATCAGCAGGGAGGAAATAGAAAAAACTATTAAAAATCTCCCCAAAAATAAAAGTCCAGGCCCAGACGGTTATACTAGTGAATTCTATCAAACATTCAAATAAGACTCGGTTCCTATTCTACTCAAAGTCTTCCAAAAAATTGAAGAAGAAGCAATACTTCCAAACACATTTTATGAGGCCAACATAACCCTCATACCAAAACCTGGCAAAGATGGCACAAAGAAAGAAAACTACAGACCAATATCTCTAATGAATACAGATGCTAAAATACTAAACAAAATACTGGCAAACCGAATACAACAACATATTAAAAAAATAATACATCATGATCAAGTGGGATTCATCCCAGAATCTCAAGGATGGTTCAACATATGCAAAACGGTTAACGTAATACACCATATCAACAAAACAAAGAACAAAAACCACATGATCTTATCAATAGATGCAGAAAAGGCTTTGGATAAAATACAACACAATTTTATGTTTAAGACTCTCAACAAAATGGGTATAGAAGGAAAATATCTCAACATGATAAAGGCCATATATGATAAACCATCAGCCAACATCGTATTAAACGGCATAAAACTGAGGACTTTCTACCTTAAATCAGGAACAAGACAGGGTTGTCCACTCTCTCCACTCTTATTCAACGTGGTGCTAGAAGTTCTGGCCAGAGCAATCAGACAAGACAAAGAAATAAAAGGCATCCATATCGGAAAAGAAGAAGTAAAGCTATCACTTTTTGCTGATGATATGATCCTATACATCGAAAACCTGAAGAACTCCACAAAAAGATTATTAGAAACAATAAACCAATACAGTAAGGTCGCAGGATACAAAATTAACATACAAAAGTCCATAGCCTTTCTATATGCCAACAATGAAATATTAGAAAACGAACTCAAAAAAATAATCCCCTTCACGATTGCAACAAAAAAAATAAAATACCTAGGAATAAACATAACAAAGAACGTAAAGGACCTATATAATGAAAATTACAAAGCATTGTTAAGGGAAATCGAAAAAGATACAATGAGATGGAAAAATATTCCTTGTTCTTGGATAGGAAGAATAAATATAATCAAAATGGCCATATTACCCAAAGCAATATACAAATTTAATGCAATTCCCATCAAAATCCCTATGAGATTTTTTAAAGAAATGGAAGAAAAAATCATCAGATTCATATGGAACTATAAAAAACCCCGAATAGCCAAAAGAATCCTAAGGAAAAAGAATGAAGCTGGGGGCATTACAATACCTGACTTTAAACTATATTATAGGGCCACGATAATCAAAACAGCATAGTATTGGCAAAAAAATAGACACTCAGACCAATGGAACAGAATAGAAAGCCCAGAAATAAAACCACATATATATGGTCAAATAATCTTTGATAAAGGGGCCAACAACACACAATGGAGAAAAGAAAGCCTCTTCAACAAATGGTGTTGGGAAAACTGGAAAGCCACATGCAAAAGAATGAAACTTGACTACAGCCTGTCCCCGTGCACTAAAATTAATTTAAAATGGATCAAAGACCTAAATATAAGACCTGAAACAATAAAGTAGATAGAAGAAAACATAGGTACTGAAATCATGGACCTGGGTTTTAAAGAACATTTTATGAACTTGACTCCAATGGCAAGAGAAGTGAAGGCAAAGATAAATGAATGGGACTACATCAGAATTAAAAGTTTTTGCTCAGCAAGAGAAACTGATATCAAAATAAACAGACAGCCAACTATATGGGAACTGATATTTTCAAACGACAGCTCAGATAAGGGCCTAATATCCAAAATTTACAAAGAACTCATAAAACTCAACAACAAACAAACAAACAATCCCATAAAAAAATGGGAAGAGGACATGAACAGACACTTCTCCCAGGAAGAGATACAAATGGCCAACAGATATATGAAAAGATGCTCAGCTTCATTAGTTATTAGAGAAATGCAAATCAAAACTACAATGAGATACCCCCTCACCCCTGTTAGATTAGCTATTATCAACAAGACGGGTAATAGCAAATGTTGGAGAGGCTGTGGAGAAAAAGGAACCCTCATTCACTGTTGGTGGGACTGTAAAGTAGTACAACCATTATGGAGGAAAGTATGGTGGTTCCTCAAAAAACTGCAAATAGAACTACCTTATGACCCAGCAATCCCTCTACTGGGTATATACCCCAAAACCTCAGAAACATTGATACGTGAAGACACATGTAGCCCCATGTTCATTGCAGCACTGTTCACAGTGGCCAAGACATGGAAACAACCAAAAAGCCCTTCAATAGAAGACTGGATAAAGAAGATGTGGCACATATACACTATGGAATACTACTCAGCCATAAGAAATGATGACATCAGATCATTTACAGCAAAATGGTGGGATCTTGATAACATTATACAGAGTGAAATAAGTAAATCAGAAAAAAACAAGAACTACATGATTCCATACATTGTTGGAACATAAAAATGAGACTAAGAGACATGGACAAGAGTGTGGTGGTTACCAGGGGTGGGGGGAGGGAGGACATGGGAGGGAGGGAGGGAGAGTGTTAGGGGGAGGGGGAGGGGCACAGAGAACTAGATAGAGGGTGGCGGAGGACAATCTGACTTTGGGCGGGGGTACGCAACATAATTTAATGACAAAATAACCTAGACATGTTTTCTTTGAATATATGTACCCTGATTTATTAATGTCATCACATTACCATTAATAAAAATTTATTAAAAAAAAAAAGGTAGCAACAGAGTAAAGAAATATGGAACACAAACAAACAAAAACAAATGATAGAAAAACAAAAGAGAAGAATCAAACAAGATACAAAACTAACAGAAAGCAATTTATAAAATGGCAGTAGGGAACCCACAAGTGTCAATAATTACACTAAATGTAAATGGATTAAACTTACCAATAAAAAGGCACAGAGCAGCAGAATGGATTAAAAAAGAAAATCCAACTATATGCTGCCTACAAGAAACACATCTAAGCAACAAGGATAAAAACAAATTCAAAATGAAAGGCTGGAAAACAATACTCCAAGCAAACAACACCCAAAAAAAGCAGGTGTAGCAATACTCATATCTAATAATGCTGACTACAAGACAGAAAAAGTACTCAGAGACAAAAATGGTCATTTCATAATGATTAAGGGGAAGTTGAATCAAGAAGACATAACAATCCTTAATATATATGCACCAAACCAAGGAGCACCAAAATATATAAGACAGCTACTTATTGACCTTAAAACAAAAACTAACAAAAATACAATCATACTTGGAGACCTCAATACACCGCTGACGGCTCTAGATTGGTCATCCAAACAGAGAATCAATAAAGATATAGTGGCCTTAAACGAAATACTACAACACCTGGATATGATAGACATCTACAGGACACTTCATCCCAAAGCGACAGAGTATACATTTTTCTCTAGTGTACATGGAACATTCTCAAGAATTGACCATATGTTGGGCCACAAAGACAATATCAGCAAATTTAGAAAAATTGAAATTGTACCAAAAAATTGTACTAGAAAAAAAAGAACAAAGACAACCCAAAACCAGCCAAAGAAAGGAGATAATAAAAATCAGAGCAGAAATAAATGAAATAGAGAACAGAAAAACTATAGAAAAAATCAATAAAACAAGGAGCTGGTTCTTTGAAAAGATCAACAAAATTGACAAACCCTTGGCAAGACTCACCAAGGAAAAAAGGCACAGGACTCAAATAAATAAAATCCAAAATGAAAGAGGAGAGATCACCACAGACATCATAGAAATACAAAGAATTATTGTAGAATACTATGAAAAATTATATGCCACCAAATACAACAATCTAAAAGAAATGGATAAATTCCTAGCACAATACAACCTTCCTAGACTGAGTCATGAAGAAGCAGAAAGCCTAAACAGACCAATCAGCAGGGAGGAAATAGAAAAAACTATTAAAAATCTCCCCAAAAATAAAAGTCCAGGCCCAGACGGTTATACTAGTGAATTCTATCAAACATTCAAAGAAGACTTGGTTCCTATTCTACTCAAAGTCTTCCAAAAAATTGAAGAAAAAGCAATACTTCCAAACACATTTTATGAGGCCAACATAACCCTCATACCAAAACCTGGCAAGGATGGCACAAAGAAAGAAAACTACAGACCAATATCTCTAATGAATACAGATGCTAAAATACTAAACAAAATACTGGCAAACCGAATACAACAACATATTAAAAAAATAATACATGATGATCAAGTGGGATTCATCCCAGAATCTCAAGGATGGTTCAACATACGCAAAACGGTTAACGTAATACACCATATCAACGAAACAAAGAACAAACACCACATGATCTTATCAATAGATGCAGAGAAGGCTTTTGATAAAATACAACACAATTTTATGTTTAAGACTCTCAACAAAATGGGTATAGAAGGAAAATATCTCAACACGATAAAGGCCATATATGATAAACCATCAGCCAACATCCTATTAAACGGCATAAAACTGAGGACTTTCTACCTTAAATCAGGAACAAGACAGGGTTGGCTACTCTCTTCACTCTTATTTAATGTGGTTCTAGAAGTTCTGGCCAGAGCAATCAGACAAGACAAAGAAATAAAAGGCATCCATATTGGAAAAGAAGAAGTAAAGCTATCACTTTTTGCTGATGATATGATCCTATACATCAAAAACCCGAAAGACTCCACAAAAAGATTATTAGAAACAATAAACCAATACAGTAAGGTCGCAGGATACAAAATTAACATACAAAAGTCCATAGCCTTTCTATATGCCAACAATGAAATATTAGAAAACGAACTCAAAAAAATAATCCCCTTCACGATTGCAACAAAAAGAATAAAATACCTAGGAATAAACATAACAAAAAATGTAAAGGACCTATATAATGAAAATTACAAAGCATTGTTAAGGGAAATCGAAAAAGATACAATGAAATGGAAAAATATTCCTTGTTCTTGGATAGGAAGAATAAATATAATCAAAATGGCCATATTACCCAAAGCAATATACAAATTTAATGCAATTCCCATCAAAATCCCTATGAGATTTTTTAAAGAAATGGAACAAAAAATCATCAGATTTATATGGAAATATAAAAAACCCCGAATAGCCAAAACAATTCTAAGGAAAAAGAATGAAGCTGGGGGCATTACAATACCTGACTTTAAACTATATTATAGGGCCATGATAATCAAAACAGCATGGTATTGGCAGAAAAATAGACACTCAGACCAATGGAACAGAATAGAAAGCCCAGAAGTAAAACCACATATATGTGGTCAAATAATCTTTGATAAAGTGGCCAACAATACACAATGGAGAAAAGAAAGCCTCTTCAACAAATGGTGTTGGGAAAACTGGAAAGCCACATGCAAACAATGAAACTCGACTACAGCCTGTCCCCGTGTACTAAAATTAATTCAAAATGGATCAAAGACCTAAATATAAGACCTGAAACAATAAAGTACATAGAAGAAGACATAGGTACTGAAATCATGGACCTGGGTTTTAAAGAACATTTTATGAACTTGACTCCAATGGCAAGAGAAGTGAAGGCAAAGATAAATGAATGGTACTACATCAGAATAAAAGTTTTTGCTCAGCAAGAGAAACTGATATCAAAATAAACAGACAGCCAACTAAATGGGAAATGATATTTTCAAACAATAGCTCAGATAAGGGCCTAATATCCAAAATTTACAAAGAACTCATAAAACTCAACAACAAACAAACAAACAATCCCATAAAAAAATGGGAAGAGGACATGAACAGATACTTCTCCCAGGAAGAGATACAAATGGCCAACAGATATATGAAAAGATGCTCAGCTTCATTAGTTATTAGAGAAATGCAAATCAAAACTACAATGAGATACCCCCTCACCCCTGTTAGATTAGCTATTATCAACAAGACGGGTAATAGCAAATGTTGGAGAGGCTGTGGAGAAAAAGGAACCCTCATTCCCTGTTGGTGGGACTGTAAAGTAGTACAACCATTATGGAGGAAAGTATGGTGGTTCCTCAAAAAACTGCAAATAGAACTACCTTATGACCCAGCAATCCCTCTACTGGGTATATACCCCAAAACCTCAGAAACATTGATACGTGAAGACACATGTAGCCCCATGTTCATTGCAGCACTGTTCACAGTGGCCAAGACATGGAAACAACCAAAAAGCCCTTCAATAGAAGACTGGATAAAGAAGATGTGGCACATATACACTATGGAATACTACTCAGCCATAAGAAATGATGACATCAGATCATTTACAGCAAAATGGTGGGATCTTGATAACATTATACAGAGTGAAATAAGTAAATCAGAAAAAAACAAGAACTACATGATTCCATACATTGTTGGAACATAAAAATGAGACTAAGAGACATGGACAAGAGTGTGGTGGTTACTAGTGGTGGGGGGAGAGAGGACATGGGAGGGAGGGAGGGAGAGAGTTAGGGGGAGGGGGAGGGGCACAGAGAACTAGATAGAGGGTGGCGGAGGACAATCTGACTTTGGGCGAGGGTTATGCAACATAATTTAATGACAAAATAACCTAGACATGTTTTCTTTGAATATATGTACCCTGATTTATTAATGTCATCCCATTACCATTAATAAAAATTTATTAAAAAAAATTTTAGGTATTGTAAATAATGCTGTAATAAACATAAAGGTGCATATATTCATTACAATTAACTTTTTGGGATTTCTGGATAAATTTCTAGATGTGGAATAGCTGGGTCAGAAGCAGTTTCATTTTTATTTTTTTAAAAAATAATTGTACAAACTCAAGCAGTTTATAGAAGAGCAGGGTCACACTGCAAGATACCAAGGGTGGTTGAGGATTCCCCATTTTGTAGGAGCAGGTTTGTACTGCTGCGTGAAGACCAGTGAGGAGCAAGTAACTGCCTCGGAGCAACTCCCCTTCCCACTCCAAATCCTGGCTTCTGTACCATGTCTCCACAGGGAGGGCCTCTCATTCCTCCACGAAGTCCACCTCGAGGGCCTCCGGGTCCCCACAGGTGGCTGTCTTGCCGGTCCCCTTCCCAAGCAGCTCGAGTCTTCTTTTCTTCCACATTCAGACTAACGTCATCTTGGAACATGATGGGCCTGTTGCTAAGGACCTATTGAACAGGTTCAGAATCATCAAGCACAACAAAACCAAAATTGGGTAACTTCCCACCACTATTAATGTGCATCTCCACCACATTCCCATAATTTTGAAAGAAATCTTTAAGCTATGATTTGTCCATCTCATGAGGCAGGTTGCCAATGAAGAGCTGGTGACTATCAGTGTGTCTCACAATTCTTCAGGGTTCAACATCACCTTGCTCACCAACCTTATGAATTGGCCTTGGTCCCCTCTGGGGAGGAATATTTATTCGTTGTTCTTGAACTCTTTGATCCCTCTGAGTCCTCTGCAGTGGAATCTGAGATTCAGGCTTAGACTCTGGGCAAGGCTGTGAAGCTGATATTTTAACAACATGAGGTGGTATTCCAGTAACTGGAAGAGCTCCACTGGGTGGAAGGTTCTAACTGGTCACCGATGTCCAGGAAAATGTCCTCAAGTCCTTCTGCACTGTCTGCGCTATGTCAGCAGGGGCTGAGGAAGAGCTCTTCTGTGCATCCTCGGGTGCAGCTTCTTCCAATCCTGGCTCACACTTCTCCTCTTGGATCTTAGGTACAGGCTCTTGCTCTGGCTCTGGTTCAGGATCAGGCTCTGGTTCAGCAACAGGTTCTTCTAAGTGTTCTTCCAAGTCATTGCTCACAGGCTGATCATAGAAAGTTCCAGAATCATCAGGTACCACCTTAGGTGTCTGCTGTCTTTCTTCAGGTTCCTCAACTTCTTCCTCGGATTCTTCCTGAAGCTCAGTGACAAAGCCACCAAAGACCTCATCTTGGTATCTGAAGATATCATTGTGAACATAGAACTTATTTGCAACAGAGCCCTCAGGAGCAAGGACAAATGTCTGCATGAATCTCCTCAAAGCCTGGTTATTATTAGATAGCAACCCCATCACCCGGACTACTACACTATCATTCAGAGTTGCATGAGCATCAACATGGTGAATCTTAGTGTGGCAATTGGTGAAGTTTTGTGACATCACTTTTCTATGGATTTATTTCTGTCCATAGACTGCATCTTCAGGTTTTCCATTTGAGTCCAAACCCCCATGGACATAAGAAGAGTTCTTACCATAAAATCTGTGCAGTATGTCTAGGGCCTGGTTCAGCAGTGTGTAATATTGTCTCACAAATTCCCGCCTGACCAGCATGGGACTAGGCTTCTCCATAACCATTACTTTGGTCAATTCAACCTGTGAGGCTGAGTGGGAGAGGAAAAAGCTTTGCTCCACAGATCGGAGAAAGGGGAAAAAAACCTCATGTAACTGCATCTTTCCATTTCTAATATTTTGAGGTAACTCTATCCTGCTTTCCACAGTGGCTGCACCAATCTGCATTCCCACCAACAGTGCACTAGGCTTCCCCAAACCACCAACAAAATGAAGAAAACCCACTGAAATGGAGAACATGTTGGCCAGACATCTGATAAGGTGTCAATTCTCAAAATTTATAAAGAACTTATAAAATTCAACACCAAAAATTAATCCAATTAAAAAATGGGCAAAAAACTGAATAGACTCTTTTCCAAAGAGGATATACAGATGGCCAATAGGCATATGAAAAGATGTTCAATGTCACTAATCATCAGAAAAATGCAAATGAAAACCACAATGAGATATCCTCTCACATCTGTTAGAATGGCTTTATTAATAAATACAACAGATAAATAATATTTTTATTTTCCTTTCTGTATTGGCAGTGAACACACAAATATGATATAAGAATCAGAAAGATGGAGATTAAAGTAGGTTTAATACTTAAAAGTTACTCAAAAATTTGGTTCAGCTCTGTAGGCAGACAGGGTTCTTTCTAGCATGAATTATTCTCCCCTAGTATATACTGTTGGTGCTCTATCTACAAACCTATAGCAATCATTGTCTCTGGGTAGGCAAATACTCACGATAAAAATGGTAGCAACTCTTAGAATATGGGTTTATTTTGTTGCTAGAGTATTTCAGCCTATGTGCAGACCATGTACTTTCTTTGGTAGCAGCCATCACTAAATATTATATAGAAGTAGAATAATAAATATACCATATTCCTTATCTTTCAGGTAGTATAACTGTGAAGAATGTTTACACAGTCTTCAAGTGGTTCTTGGTATAATTATATTCCATTGTTAGCCTATATAACATACTCATCAATGAAATCCTGCATTGGTTTCCTTCTGTCCTTGACTCACACTTTTACTACACTATTAGTGCTTTCTGCTATTAATTCTCAAATAAACTACTTAAGATTAAATCCTTGGCTCTGGGTCTGCTTATGGGAAACCTAAACTAATATAGGTCTCTCCTTTGACAGGCAGGTGCTATCTCATTATTCATACTCTATAAAGAGAGCAAATGGAAGATCAAAAGGCATCCTGCTGCAGATAACCAAGAAGAAGAAAGAGAAAAGAGAACAAACTATGCTCTATTTCTTCTCCTGAACTCCCCATAAGATGAATCTCTTCCTAATTGCAGAAGAACTTTCACTGTGCTTCTTCACCTGTGAAGATAATACTAACTTTTGGTTTTCGTATATCTCATAATGTTTGATTTTGTCATCATGCGCAAATTGTAGTTTATCTGGGTATAAAAGCCTGAACTGATATTTATTTTTCTTCAGTTTTTTAAAGATATCAGTTCACTGACTACTGATGTTATTTTCTGGTGAGAACATGGATGTCAGGATGACATATGTATGTTACTTTCTGCTATAAACTGAGTTTTTGTGTGCCCCCTACATAATTTCCAAAGTGATAGCATTTGGGGTTGGGGCTTTGGGAGATAATTAGAATTAGATTAGATTATAAGGGTGGAGACTTTATGATAAATTTAATGCCCTTAAAAAGAAATAAAGAGCCTGACCTGTGGTGGCACAGTGGACAAAACGTCGACCTGGAATGCTGAGGCTGCCAGTTCAATCCCCGCCCCCGCCTCTGCTTGCTTGGTCAAGTCACATACAAGGAGCAACCAGCACAAGCTAATGCTTCCCACTGCCCACCCCCAACCTCCCCCCTCCCAAATCACTAAGTAAAATATTTAAAAAAGGAAGGGAGAAACATAAGATTTCTCTCTTGCCACTGTTTGAGAATGAAGCAAGAAGTTAGCCATCTGCAAGCCAAAAAGAAGGCCTTCACCAGGCACCCAATTTGCCAGCTACTTTATCTTAGACTTTTCAGATTCTCAAATGGTGAGAAATAAATGTTTCTTGTATATTTTACTTAACCCATGGTATTTTTTAATCCTTAATAATTTAAAAATCCTTAGCCTGAACTAAGGATTTTTCTCTGTTATGTAAAAAGTTTGATGGTTTAAAAAATGTTTTAAAAATATTTTTATTGTATAGATTTTAGAGAGAAGAGAGAAGGACAGGAACATTGATTTGCTCCTGTATGTGCCTTGACTGGGAATCAAACTGACAACCTATGTGCTTTAGGGCAATGCTCTAACCAACTGAGCTATTCTGCCAGAACTAAAATGTATTTTTAAGGTAATTAATCTTTAAAATAAAAGTCACATACAACATGATAAATTGATAAACATATACATAGTTAAATGGTTATAACTGTCAAGCTAACATATCCATTTTCTTGCACTGTTACCATTTTGGAGGGCATGGTGAGACCATGTGAAATCTACTTTGTCAACTGATTCCTAGTATTTTATACAGTATTATCAATTATAATCATTATGCTATACATTAAATCTCTAGACTTATTCACCCTAAATAACTTCAACTTTGTACTTTTGACCGTCTCTTTATTTTACCTACCTCCCACTCCTCGTAACCATTATACTCTCTGATTCTATGTACTTAATGTTTTTAGAGTCTACATATAAGTGAGATCATGCAGCTTTTTCTGTGTCTGGTTTATTTCACTTATTATAATAACTTCCAGATTTATCCCTATTCTTGCAAAGAACAGACTATCTTTTTTAAAGTTTGAATTATATTCCATTTTATATGCATATCAAATTGTCTTATCCAGTCATCTGTGATTGATGTTTAGGTTTTTTCCATATCTTGGCTATTGTGAATAATGTTGCAATAAATATGAGAATGCAAATATCTCTTTAAGGTATTAGTTTCCTTTTTGAAGAAAAGAGTTCATACCCTAGAAAGGGGATGCTGGCTTATATGGTAGTTCTGTTTTTTTTTTTTTTAGTTTTATGAGGAAGCTCTGTACTGTTTTTCATAAAGGATGTATCAATTTACACCCTCATCCACAGTGTACAAATATTCCCTTTTCTCCACATTTTTGCCAATACATATCATTTATCTTTTTGTGAATAGATGTCTTACGAGTCTGAGGTAATATCTCTCTGTGGTTTTGATTTACATTTTCTTAATGATTAGTGATGCTAAAAGCCTTTTTATATACCTGTTTACCATTTGTATGTCCTCTTTGAAAAAAATGTCTATTCGAGTCTATGAATTTTTACAATAAGTTGTTTTTTGTTTGTTTTGTTATTGAGTTGTATAAGTTTTATGTATATTTTTTTTTCTAGAAACTCATTATGGGATAATATTGCAATTATTTTCACACATTTTGTAGTTTGCCTTTATTCTGTTGATTGTTTTCTTTTGTTAATTGCTTTCTTCAATAAATGGTATTAGAAAAACTGATATCTACATGTAAAAAAATGTAATTGGGTCATTATTTTATGCCATACACAAAAATTAACTCAAATGGATTAAAGACTTAAATGTAAGATCTAAAATAAAAAAAATTTTAGAACAAAACATAAGGAAAATGCTCCTTGACATTTATCTTGGTAATGAATTTTTGCACAAGCAATAAAAGCTAAAATGAACAAATGGGACAATATCACACTAAAACTTTTTCACAGCAAAGGAAATATTATTATATCTTATTGATAAGCTAATGCTTTTATCATGATCTAATAACCTTTTTTTCTTATGACTGTTGCCTTAATATTTACTTTGTATGATGTAAGTATAACTTGTACCTTTTTCCATCCCTTCATTTTCAGTATATGTGTGTTCTTAAAAGTAAAACGAGTTGCTTATAAGCAGCATGTTGTTGAATCGTGTTTTTTTTTATCCATTCAGCCACTCTGTTTATTTTGATTGGAGAATTTGATACATTAACATTTAAAGTAATTATTGATGGGTAAAGACTTATTATTAACATTTTGTTAATTGTTTATTGACTATTACATAGTTTCTTTATTTCCTTTTTCCTTTCTTATTATAATATTATTTTTTATAGTGACAGGCTTTCTTTTCTTCCTTATCTTTTTATTTTTTAAGTATCTACTGTAGGTAAATTCTGTGTAATCATTACAAGGTCTACACAAACATGTTAGAGCTATAACAAGTTATTTTAAGCTGACAGTAATAATACATAAAAGAAATGAAAACTAACAAATGTTGGTTTAGGACATGAATGAATTAGAACTTGTATATTTCTGGCAGGAATATGAAATGAGACAGTTGCTGTGGGAAATAGAGTGGCCTTTAAAAATAAAACACAGAATTACCATATAAAGTAACCATTCTACTCCTAGTGATATACCCAAAGAATGAAAACAGATCCTTAAACAATACTTGTACATGAGTCTAAGTATTCATGCTGTATTATTAACAAATCTCAAAGAGTGAAAACACTCCAAACATCCATCAATTGAGAAGGGATGAACAAAATGTGGTATATGTATTCAATGGAATAATATTCAACAATAAAAAAGACTGAAGAATTGATATATGTTATAACATGGGTGAGTCTTGAAAACATTACACTAAGCAAAAGAAGTCAGACATAACAGTCACATATATGGTATTATTTACATGATATATCCATAATATGTGAATCCATAGAGGTTTAAGTCAGATTATTGGTTTCCAGAGGCAAGGGATCTTAATATGTACAGGGCTCTTCCTTGTGAATAGAAAATCATTAGAATTGCATAGATGTGATGGTTTAACAACATTTTAAATGTACTGAATACAATTGAATTTTACACTTTAAAATAGTACATTTTGTTATATAAATTTCATATAAATTAAAATGGGAAAGACAAAGGGAAATTGGACAGAAAATAAGAGGCAAAAACAATATGACCACAGAGGCACAGAGTATACTGATGCAATAATACCAAGAAATGCTGGCCCTGTGAGAATATGAATTATACAAGGGACAAGGTTTCCCCTAGAGCTTCTAAAGACTGATATCTTGGTTTCACCCTAGTGAAACTGATTTCCAACATCTGGCCTCCAAAACTGTGAGAAAATAAATGTTGTTTTAAGCCTACAGTGTATGAAACTTTGTTATAGCAACCATAGGACACTAATATAAGATTTTCATTGTGTTAAATCACAATGATTTTCAATTTAATGTGTCACTGCAGCATGGCTGAGCATGTTTTATTGTCTGTGTTCTGTTTTTACAAACAGATGATGAATTTTTCTGTTTTGTTCCTGTATTTAGTGGTCTGAATCCTCCCTATCCAGCTGATGACAAAGAATGAGAGTGAGCAGGGGATTACCTGGAATATTTCATGAGACACCTGAAGGCACATGACTCACACATTTAATTGACAAGAACACAATCACATGGTCTCAATTAACTGCATGAAAGGTGAGAAATTGAGCCTATCTATGTGCTCAGAAGTGAAAAGGAAGTATCTTGGGAAACAATCTGTCTTTTCCATTGTAATACTTTGATAGGCAAATATCTGTTTTATAGTTTCTCGATACATATTATTCACTTCCACCAGGAAGGCAACCTAAAATTCAACTTATCATTGTGGAAGTTTAATATCCAGGCTATTGAATAGTTTAAGTGTTCCTTTCCACCTAGTCCACATATGGCTTCTTAAGGTCTAATAACTTATGAACCACCCCCCCCAAAAAAAAAAACCAAAACAACTTACATCATTCTACATGAACACCCAGTAAATAAAAAATGTTGGACTAGAGTAAAGACAGTTAAAAAACAACAACAGGCCCTGGCCGGTTGGCTCAGTGGTAGAGCATCGGCCTGGTGTACGGGAGTCCCGGGTTCGATTCCCAGTCAGGGCACACAGGAGAAGCGCCCATCTGCTTCTCCACCCCTCCCCCTCTCCTTCCTCTCTGTCTCTCTCTTCCCCTCCCGCAGCCAAGGCTCCATTGGAGCAGCGTTTGCCTAGGCGCTGAGGATGGCTCTGTGGCCTCTGCCTCAGGCATTAGAATGGCTCTGATTGCAGCAGAGTGACGCCCCAAGATGGGCAGAGCATCGCCCCCTGGTGGGCATGCTGGGTGGATCCCAGTCAGGGCCATGCTGGAGTCTGTCTGACTGTCTCCCCGTTTCCAACTTCAGAGAAATACAAAAAAAAAAACCCCAAACAATAACAACAACAACAAAAATCTCCCATTCATAACAGGCAATAATAAAAAACACATTGGCCAATTTAGAAATCTTACTGAGTTGATATTAGGAAGCCCCTTCAAACCTAGCATTGGGAGGTATTTCTTTATGTGACCTGTTTTTTCCCCCCTCTAAATATAACTCAATTTTCCACTGTTTTCTTTGAGCCCTTGTTCCAACAACTTGAATGCCCTTTTCCTTATTCATTATTCTTCATTTTCACTTCTGAAGCATCGGAAACACAAAACTCGGTCCCACACAAAATTAACATGCAACAAAGAAAACCATCTTCAGTTGAGTTCAAGGGTGTTAGGGAAGAGAGTAAGTTCATAAACATGCAACAAAGAAAACCATCTTCAGTTGAGTTCAAGGGTGTTAGGGAAGAGAGTAAGTTTATTGAGTAACATGAATAAATACGGAGTCATTGTAGGGTTGACAAGCATTTTATTTATTATGATATGAATTTTGGAAGTGGTAGAGATACTCTAATTGATCTTGAGGCATCTTTTGTCAGTTGTTGATTGGCTGCAAGTAGTCAGGCAAACCGTTTGGAGAATTTCAAAAAAGGAAGGATTATTTAATGTTAAGATAGAAAGTTTATTGAGACTACTAATTTTCTGCATAAAAGTTGGAGTCGTTATAAGTGAATATTGGTGATATTCTCTCCTTGAAGGGTATAGAACTTTTGTAGTTTACTTCCACTCATATAATGCAATGTCTGAAATTGTTTCAATGCTTATTAAAAAGACTTTTAAGTCAAGGTTTAATGTTTGATGTCTAGGAAAAAAAACAGATTAGGTTAATGATCAAAGGGAAATACATGAACAGGTGAATAAGTAAATTCAAGAGCTGAATGTTGATGATTACTATGAAGAATAGAGGAGGTTTAGGGAAAATATCCATGGGAGGAAAGGGAGTATTTTATAAAATAGTTCATGGCAAGTCTCTACAACCTCCTTGAGTGAGTAACACTCACAATCTGAAATGAGTGTGGGAATATTTTGTGCAGAGGAAATGGCAGATACAAAGAAACTGAGACAAAGGCAAAGTGAGAGCTGTTCAATATAGCTAGAAACCATGGATACAGACAAAAGTGAAGTGGTTACCAGAGGGAGGGGTTTAAGGAAGGAATGATAAGAGGGCCAAAAATATGATGATAAAAAGTGTTTTGTCTTTGGATAATGGACACACAACACAATGAATAGTTCATAGGCTATGGAGATGTATAAATGAAACCTATATTTTCCTATAGACCAATGTCACTCAATTAAAATTAATTTCTAAATAAAAAAAGACAAAACAGTGTAAAGAGATGGACAGGGAGTGGGTGCTGGTATGGATGAAACAAGATTGATATGAATAAATAATTTTTGAAGTAGGTGAAAGGACATGCGATTTCTTCATTCCATTTGCTCTACTTTTATAATTGTTTGAAATTTTCCTATAATAAACAAAAAAAAAACAACAAAAAGAAAGAGTGTAAATGAAGTGGGAAAACTGGTAGAAGAGTGATAAGACATGATGGCCTAATTAAACTATAAATGAGTGAGTAGCATTAAGTATTTCAAAGTATTTATTGCCAAAAATGAGTATTATTATTATTAACTTCAGTGCAATTTTTAAAACAAAATATAAAGAATTGGTACTCAAAAGATTAAGGTAAAAATGACTTAACCATAGGTCTTTAATTCTAATGTGATTATTTACCTTTGAAAACTTTCACATGCATATACGTTTTCTTCCAAATCACTCAGGAATGACTGAAGCATTAATTTATTATGCTGTTATAATTATTTAGCCAGAGAAAAAATGCACTAATAAAAGCACACACATTATTAAATAAACTTTATTAAAGACCATTATTATATTTTTTCCTATATTTTAGATGATTGAAACTATTTCCCAACTAAAGAAATAAGTAACTAGACAGAACATTTGTTCTATTAAAGCAAGAGGCCATTGAGATTTGAGTTATTTCATGGAGCAGATGAAAGAGGGGTAAAATCAATTTTTGTAGATTCTATGCATTGTGACAAAATCTAGGGATAATTGTCTTCTCAACAATCTTCTTAAAGGCACTTTTGACCTCTTTGTTCCTCAGGCTGTAGACCATAGGGTTCAGCATGGGGATGATCATAGTATAGAACACAGATGCAATTTTGTCTGTGTCCATGGAATGACTGGAACTTGGCTGCAAGTACATAATGATGACAGTCCCATAAAATATGGAGACTGCAAGAAGGTGAGAAGCACAGGTAGATAAAGCCTTCTGGTATCCCTCTTTGGAGTGCATCTTTGAAATGGTAATAAATATGAACACGTAGGAAATAAAGATAACAAAAAGTGCAAGAAAGATATTAAAGCATGAAATAAGAATGAGAATCAGTTCGTTAATATGATTCCCAGTGCAAGTCAGAGTCATGACTGCTGGAATATCACAGAAAAAATTATGAATCACATTGGACGTACAAAAAGAGAGATAGAATGTATCTCCAATGTTAATAGAAGCATTTAGGAAACCACAGACATATGAACCTATGGTTAGACATGCACACACACCTGTAGTCATGGTGGTGGTGTAATGTAGGGGTTTGCACACTGCTGCATAGCGGTCATAAGCCATTGAGGCCAAGAGATAATTTTCCGCAGTTGCAAAAACTACAAAGAAGAACATCTGAGTGGCACATGCATTGTAGGAGATGACCTTGTTTCCTGTTAGAAATCCAGCCATCACCTTTGGTGTGACAGCTGAGGAGTAACCAAAATCCACCAGAGACAAGTTACTAAGGAAAAAATACATAGGAGTGTGGAGATGAGAGTCCAGCAGTATCAACACGATCATGCCCAGGTTCCCAATCAGAGTGATGAGGTAAATGAGGGTGAACATTGTAAAGAGGGGGACTTGCAGTTTTGGGCTATTGGTTAGTCCTAGCAGGATGAAATAAGTCACTTCTGTATGATTCTCCATAGATGATTTTTAGTGTGATTTGTACTCACAAGACAGCTGTAGCAACAAGAAGTGAGGGAACAGAGTGAAGAACAAAGAAGGGTTGCACAGAAATTAAAATGCATAACATTATTTTATTTTAGCAATAACTTGTTTTTAATATCTTCCTTTTCTACAGCATGGGAATGACAATGCAATTTAATGGATAACTTATCTATACAGCAATAGGCTTTTGTACAGAAAAGTTCTTCCTGAATCACCTTCCCAACTTAATTTTTTATGTGAGTAAACCAAGTCAAAGGAATAAGTAATAACTCTCTAAGGTCACGTGCTGGAAATGAATTAATTTCCCAAACTAGATTTTTTGAGTCTACTAATAGCTTACACTTCTTTTGTGCTCATTCAATACTCTCATTGTCCCCACTAAATTATTTACTTTTAGGTCTATTTATACTTGAAGTAATTTGGCAACAAATATATTGCATAATTTATTAATTTATTCAAATTTGCATGTTTTTAACAGTCATATTTTAGACCCAAACAGAATGGTTTTGAAACTAAATGTCATTAATAAATTTGAATTGGTAAATTTAATTTTATTTAATTTACTTTTAGTAGTTCACTCCATTCACCAAATTTAATGCTTTGGGTTGCACAGTAGTCATTCACAAATGTATACATATAATAAGGCAGTGAGATATATTAAAGTATTAGAGACAAATATAGCCAACAAAGAAAACTCTAAATAAAAGGCATAGAATTGTTTGTAAAATAATGGGCTGTTGGGTGAGGCCCATATGCATTCATGTATGAACTCTACTATTTACTGTGTGGGTGACATTGGTCCTAAACTAAATTTCCCGAGCCTCATTTTATCCATCAACATCAAAGTGATATTGGAATCTATTTCAGAATGTTGTGAGAATTAAATGAAATTATCATGACAGTTTACACAATGTGGGTGCTCAGTGAATTTCTGATGAGAACTATATTTAAAATAAAATGATGACGTCTGTTTTTTTAGGACATGTTAGGTGGTAACATGTTAGGTTCAAGGTGTGAGTGGATTTTGAAGTCCGGTAGCTTTACTCTTTAATTTGCATTTTTTTTTACACACTATAGCCATTTAGATCTTTTGTTTTTTCTAATATTTCTTATTCTGTTTTACCATATTAGTGACTTTGTCAACCATTCATATGAGAACTCAAGGATCTTTAAGTCTGTTTTTGTTTAATTTCTTTTTTTTTTCTTTTTTGATCTTGTGTTGAAAATATTCCTCTTCTGTCTTAGTCTCATTCTTACAGTCATTACTGTTATTACTTAGCTGGATCACTAAGACTAAAGGTAGAAAATTTATATCTGCAAGGTTGACTCTAGCCCTACAAATTGTTCATGAGCAAGAACAATGTTTTAAATTTATATATTTATTTATGTATATTTAAGTATATGTGTTTGAAACCTTTGGAAAGGCATTCATATTCCAATAATCTACTGCTTCTTACCATTTTCCTCTTGGCCCCTCTACACATTATTTTACATATCTGAAATTTACAGTATTTGTATTTGTAAACACATTATTCAAGTAACAGTATAAACTGCATTTCTTTGTTTAGCATTTGCTAGATTTTATTATGACTGGTATGTTCTTATTGAATACACATGGATAATCTAGTGTAATTTTGTCATCTTAAGATCTTTAACTTAATTACATTTATACATTTTACCACATAAGAGAACACAATAACCAGTTCTATGGATGAATTAGATTGTAGGCATACTTGGGCATAATTTTTCATCCTGTCACAATGGGAATAAAAAGAATATAATATAAGTAAATTGTCTGTAGCTTTGGAGTTTGTTGAAGCTGAGGCATCTTCACAGATCATGTGGTCAACCTTCTAACTGTATTTATTAATCCACAGAAGAGCAGAAAGAAGTATTAACTTGCCCAAGGTTATATATCTGGGATATATCTATTCCCAAATCAGAAATCCAAGTGTTAGTAACAGCTTTAACAAAGTGCTTATGTGCTAATTTATGTCATAGATCAGAAAGGACAGGTAGACAATCAGATAAACAGAAAGAGTCAGAAAGATGGAGGATGGATGGATGAATGTATTATAGGTGAATAGATAGATAGAAGGTAGATAGAAAGAGGGATAGAGAGTGTGTGTATACATATCCACATACAGAGTGGACTAAAAAGTATTAGCATTTGTTTAAATAAATGGTAACTAATTAAGCTCTTCTCAGAGTCTACCATCTTTTATTTATTTTTTTTTTATTTTATAATTTTATTTTTTTAAAGGGGTGACATCAATAAATCAGGATACATATATTCAAAGATAACAAGTCTAGGTTATCTTGTCGTTCAATTATGTTGCATACCCACCACCCAAAGTCAGATTGTCCTCTGTCACCTTCTATCTTGTTTTCTTTGTGCCCCTCCCACCCCCTATCCCTCTCCCATTCCCCCCTCCCCCCTGTAACCACCACACTCTTATCAATGTCTCTTAGTTTCACTATTATGTCCCACCTACGTATGGAATAATACAGTTCCTGTTTTTTTTCTGATTTACTTATTTCGCTTCGTATCATGTTATCAAGATCCCACCATTTTGCTGTAAATGTTCCGATGTCATCATTTCTTATGGCTGAGTAGTATTCCATAGTGTATATGTGCCACATCTTCTTTATCCAGTCATCTATTGATGGGCTTTTTGGTTGTTTCCATGTCCTGGCCACTGTGAACAATGCTGCAATAAACATGGGGCTGCATGTGTCTTTACGTATCAATGTTTCTGAGTTTTGGGGATATATACCCAGTGAGGGATTGCTGGGTCATAAGGTAGTTCTATTTTCAGTTTTTTGAGGAACCACCATACTTTCTTCCATAATGGTTGTACTACTTTACATTCCCACCAACAGTGTATGAGGGTTCCTTTTTCTCCACAGCCTCTCCAACATTTGCTATTACCTGACTTGCTAATAACAGCTAATCGAACAGGTGTGAGGTGGTATCTCATTGCCGTTTTGATTTGCATTTCTCTAATAGCTAAAGAAGATGAGCATCTTTTCATATATCTGTTGGCCATTTGTATTTCTTCCTGGGAGAAGTGTCTATTCATATCCTCTTCCCATTTTTTTATTGGATTGTTTGTTTGTTTGTTGTTGAGTTTTATGAGTTCTTTGTATATTTTGGATATTAGGCCCTTATCTGAGCTGTTGTTTGAAAATATCATTTCCCATTTAGTTGGCTTTCTGTTTATTTTGTTATCAGTTTCCCTTGCTGAGCAAAAACTTCTTAGTCTGATGTAGTCCCATTCATTAATTTTTGCCTTCACTTCTCTTGCCATTGGAGTCAAATTCATAAAATGCTCTTTAAAACCCAGGTCCATGAGTTGAGTACCTATGTCTTCTTCTATGTACTTAATTGTTTCAGGTCTTATGTTTAGATCTTTGATCCATTTTGAGTTAATTTTTGTACAGGGGGAGAGACTGTAGTCCAGTTCATTCTTTTGCATGTGGCTTTCCAGTTTTCCCAGCACCATTTATTGAAGAGGCTTTCTTTTCTCCATTGTGTGTTGTTGGCCCCTTTATCAAAAATTATTTGACTATATATATGTGGTTTTATTTCTGGACTTTCTATTTGGTTCCATTGGTCTGAGTGTCTATTTTTCTGCCAATACCATGCTGTTTTGATTGTCGTGGCCCTATAATAGAGTTTGAAGTCAGGTATTGTTATGCCCCCAGCTTCATTCTTTTTCTTTAGGATTGCTTTGGCTATTCGGGGTTTTTTATAGTTCCATATAAATCTGATGATTTTTTGCTCTATTTCTTTAAAAAATGTCATTGGAATTTTGATGGGAATTGCATTAAATTTGTATATTGCTTTGGGTAATATAGCCATCTTGATTATATTTATTCTTCCTAACCAAGAACAAGGTATATTCTTCCATCTCATTATATCTTTTTCGATTTCCCTTAACAATGGTTTATAGTTTTCATTATATAAGTCCTTTACATTCTTTGTTATGTTTATTCCTAAGTATTTTATTTTTTTTGTTGCAATCGTGAAGGGGATTATTCTTTTGAGTTCCTCCTCAGTTGTTTCATTGTTGGCATATAGAAAGGCTATTGACTTCTGTATGTTAATTTTGTATCCTGCGACCTTACTGTATTGGCTTATTGTTTCTAGTAGTCTTTTTGTGGATTCTTTGGGGTTTTCGATGTATAGGATCATATCATCTGCAAAAAGTGATACCTTTACTTCTTCTTTTCCGATATGGATGCCTTTTATTTCTTTGTCTTGTCTGATTGCTCTGGCTAGAACCTCTAGTACCACATTAAATAAGAGTGGAGAGAGTGGACAACCCTGTCTTGTTCCTGATTTAAGGGGGAAAGCCTTCAGTTTAGTGCCATTTAATATGATGTTAGCTGATGGTTTATCATATATGGCCTTTATCATGTTGAGATATTTTCCTTCTATACCCATTTTGTTGAGAGTCTTAAACATAAAATTGTGTTGTATTTTATCGAAAGCCTTTTCTGCATCTATTGATAAGATCATGTGGTTTTTGTTCTTTGTTTTGTTGATATGGTGTATTACATTAACTGTTTTACCTATGTTGAACCATCCTTGAGATTCTGGGATGAATCTCACTTGATCATGATGTATTATTTTTTTAATATGTTGTTGTATTCGATTTGCTAGTATTTTGTTTAGTATTTTAGCATCTGTATTCATTAGAGATATTGGTCTGTAGTTTTCTTTTTTTGTGCCATCCTTGCCTGGTTTTGGTATGAGGGTTATGTTGGCCTCATAAAATGTGTTTGGAAGTATTGCTTCTTCTTCAATTTTTTGGAAGACTTTGAGTAGAATAGGAACCAAGTCTTCTTTGAATGTTTGATAAAATTTGCTGGTATAGCCGTCAGGGCCTGGACTTTTATTTTTGGGGAGGTTTTTAATGGTTTTTTCTATTTCTTCTCTACTGATAGATCTGTTTAGGCTTTCTGCTTCTTCTTGACTCAGTCTAGGAAGGTTGTATTGTTCTAGGAATTTATCCATTTCTTCTAGGTTGTTGAATTTAGTGGCATAAAGTTTTTCATAATATTCTACAATAATTCTTTGTATATCTACGGTGTCCGTGGTGATTTCTCCTCTTTCATTTTGTATTTTGTTTATATGAGTTCTTTCTCTTTTTTCCTTGGTAAGTCTTGCCAAGGGTTTGTCAATTTTGTTGATCTTTTCAAAGAACCAGCTCCTTGTTCTATTAATTTTTTCTATAGTTTTTTCTGTTCTCTAATTCATTATTTCTGCTCTGATTTTTATTATCTCCTTTCTTCGGCTGGTTTTGGGTTGTCTTTGTTCTTCTTTTTCTAGTTCCTTAAGGTGGGAAGTTAAGTGGTTCACTTGGGCTCTCTCTTGTTTGTTCATATATGCCTGAAGCGATATGAACTTCCCTCTTATCACTGCTTTTGCTGCATCCCATAGATTCTGATATGTCGTATTGTCATTTTCATTAGTCTGTATATATCTTTTGATCTCTGCACTTATTTCTTCTTTGACCGATTCATTTTTTAAAAGTATGTTGTTTAGTTTCCACATTTTTGTGGGATTTTTTCCTCTTTTTTGCAGTTGAATTCTAGTTTCAAGGCTTTATGATCAGAAAATATGCTTGGTACAACTTCAATTTTTCTGAATTTGCTGATGTTGTTTTTGTGGCCCAACATATGGTCAATTCTTGAGAATGATCCATGTACACTGGAGAAAAATGTATACTCAATCACTTTGGGATGAAATGTCCTGTAGATGTCTATCATATCCAGGTGCTCTAGTGTTTTGTTTAAGGCCACTATGTCTTTGTTGATTCTCTGTTTGGATGACCGATCTAGAGCCGTCAGCGGTGTATTGAGGTCTCCAAGTATGATTGTATTTTTGTCAGTTTTTGTTTTAAGATCAATAAGTAGCTGTCTTATATATTTTGGTGCTCCTTGGTTTGGTGCATATATATTAAGAATTGTTATGTCTTCTTGATTCAGTGTCCCCTTAGCCATTATGAAATGGCCATTTTTGTCTCTAAGTACTTTTCCTGTCTTGTAGTCAGCATTATTAGATATGAGTATTGCTACACCTGCTTTTTTTTGGATGTTATTTGCTTGTAGTATTGTTTTCCAGCCTTTCACTTTGAATTTGTTTTTATCCTTGTTACTTAGATGAGTTTCCTGTAGGCAGCATACAGTTGGATTTTCTTTTTTAATCCATTCTGCTACTCTGTGCCTTTTTATTGGTGAGTTTAATCCGTTTACATTTATTGTAATTATTGATACTTGTGAGTTCCCTATTGCCATTTTATATCTTGCTTTCTGTTAGTTTTGTGTCTTGTTTGATCCTTCTCTTTCGTTTTTCTATCTTTTGTTTTTATTTGGTTGTATTCCATACATCTTTCCTCTGTTGCTATCTTTTTTATCTCATGTGCTTCTGTGGTGGTTTTTTTCAATGGTGGTTACCTTTGAGTAATGAAAAGGGTCCCTACCCTGTTCATTGTAGCGAACTATTTTGTGAGTACTTTTGCACTCCATCGTCCTTTGCTACTGTTAATCTCCGTCTTCTCCCCCTCTTTCTTTTTGTTGTTGTCACAGTTTAAATTTGGTTTTATTGTGTTCTTCTTGGAGCTTTTACTTGTGGCTCTGTTTTTTTTTGTTCTTTGTATCTGATTGGAGAACCCCCTTTAGTAATTCCTGGAGTGGGGGTTTTCTGATGATAAATTCCCTCATCTTTTCTGTATCTGTGAATGTTTTTATTTCTCCTTCGTATTTGAAGGATAGCTTTGATGGGTATAGTATTCGTGGCTGAAAGTTCCTCTCTTTCAGGACTTTAAATATTGGGGTCCACTCTCTTCTAGCTTGTAGAGTTTCTGCTGATAAATCTGATGATAATCAGAGGGTGGTTTTGTTGATAGTATTAATGAGATTTAATAAAGAATAAAAAGTTAAAAAAAATAAAAAAATAACAATGGGCCTTCCTTTATATGTTGTATTCTTCTTTTCCCTGGCTGCCTTGAGAATTTTTTCTTTGCTGTTGGTTTGTGTCAATTTCATTATGATATGCCTTGGAGTAGGTTTGTTGGGGTTAAGAAAACTTGGAGTTCTGTTTGCTTCTTGAACTTGAGGCTTTAGTTCTTTCCACAGGCTTGGGAAGTTCTCATCAATTATTTGTTTAAGTATGTTCTCCATTCCATTTTCTCTCTCTTCTCCCTCTGATATACCTATTATTCTTATGTTATTCTTTTTGATGGAGTCAGATAATTCTTGTAGGGCTATCTCATTTTTTTTAATTTTTGAGTCTCTTTCTTCTTCTCTCTGTTGTGCCTCAAGTTGCTTGTCTTCTATTTCTCTAATCCTCTCTTCTATCTGACCTGTTCTATTAGCTAAGCTTGTTACTTCGTTTTTCAGCTCGTGAATTGAGTTTTTCATCTCTGTTTGATTTGTTTTTATAGTTTCAATTTCCTTGGACATATATTCTTTGTGTTCATGGAGTTGTTTTCTGAGCTCCCTATATTGCCTTTCTGTGTTTTCTTGTATATCTCGGAGGATTTTTAGGATTTCTATCTTGAATTCTCTGTCATTTAGCTCCAAGGTTTCCAATATATTAAATTTTTTCTCCATAGATTTTTCCTCATCTAGCTGTGTTACATCTCTTTCTTTTGTATCCATGATATTCGATTTTCTCTTCCTTAATGGCATCTGAGGGTGGTTTTGTTGATAGTATTAATGAGATTTAATAAAGAATAAAAAGTTAAAAAAAATAAAAAAATAACAACTCGAAAAGAGTTGTTTTTTTTTAAAAAAATTAATAATGAAATAAAGAAAAATAAAATAAAATAAAAATTTTTTAAAAAAGGAAATTATTCCCCCCCTCTTTTTTTCCTCTCCTCTCCTCTCCCCTCTTTCTTGAGAAAATCTTGTGGTGGACTGTGAGTTATAACAAACAATGCCTGTGATGGAGGGCCTGAATTGGGGAAAAGTAATAAAGGGGCAAAAAAGAGAGAAAGAAAAAAAAAAAAAAAGGAAAAAAAAAAAAAGAAAAAAGAAAAAAAAAAGAGCGTATGGACCCACAAAAAGCAAATAAGGAAAAAATTTGGGTCAAGAATAAAATGATTTGCTTTTAGGTGTTGGTTTTCTAAGAGTTATGATGAGAGGAATAAGAGGAAAATGGAAAAATGGGGGGACAAATTACAAACTTACTATTGTATTTAGTGGAACAAGAACTAGATAATATGGAGAGCCAGGGATGGGAGCACTGCTAGTGAGTTAAAAAGGTGAAGTAAAAACCCCCCAAAATGCCACAAACATAGGTTTGAGTCCCAGATAAGATAATTTGTTTGTTATTGAGGTTTGAATGAGAGGAGATGTAAAGGAGAAAGGAAGAAACTAATATGGAGGGAGAAAAGAAAGAGAGAGAGAGAAAAAAAGAGGGAACCACTAAAAGAAGAAAAAAGAAAGGAGAGAGAGAGAGAGAGTTAAGGGTTTTGGAGTGCAACCCTCATAGAGAGGAAGGAAGAGAAGAGAAATGATAATGGGAGATGAAACACTTATGGGTAGTGTAGTTCAAGGAGAGGAGAGAGTAAGACCGGTAGAGAGTTAATCGGCCAAATTAGAGGAGGAAAAAAAAGTCTCAAGAATGAAGATAAGAGAAACAAATGAACAAATATAATAAAATGAGATAGGTTATAAAGTCTGCAGATTATTCTTGATTTTGAGAGGTTATCTTCTTGCTTTTTCTTTTCTCTCCCTCTTCCTGGTCGGTGACTCTGTACCCCAGGTTCTGCCCTTTTGGCACGCTCAGGTAGAGGTTTGCAGTTGATAAGTCTCTATGGAGATGTCATGTATTGTGCTTTATTCTCGTTGGGAGTCGAGGCTCATTAGCATTTATAGGCTCCGACAGTGAGAGAGTCTGTGTTCCTGGAGCCTTTCTCCTAGTCTTTCCTTCCTCAATTAGTAGCCTGATAGTCCAGGTATGGGGTTGCTGCTGCCTCTGCCTGGATAGTAAGAGGCTCAAATTGCTGGCAACTCCCCACTCTATTTCCACTCAGCACAGGGCTCTGGGTAAGGCTCAGTCAGTCAGAGCTACTAGCATAATCAGGCGGGCTTTCCGCCCACTCGAAGACCTCTGGCTCTGCCACTCTATCCGGTAACACAAGCGGGCGCCCACTTCCGGGGCGCTTGGAGGAAACTTTCACTCACTGTATGCAACCAGGATATCCGGTCAGCAGTCTCACGCTCTGAGTGAAACCCCCAACCGCAGGGAAAAGTTGCAGCGTTGGAATTGAGTCTCGCTCCGTCCCCGTGTGCGGCTTTTGCAAGGCGCTGGGGCGGCCCGAGATTCCGCTTTGGCCCACACAGAGGCCCCTGACTCTGCCCCTCTGTGCGATAACACGGGCGCGCACACTCGGAGGAATCGCTCACTCCTTATCTGCGTGCGCAAACCAGGATATGAGGCCGGCCGCGGTTCCCTCTGAGTGAAACAGCCTCCAGCACGGAAAATCTCCACCGTTGGGATTAGTTCTCACTCCCTCCCTTGCGTGGCTTTCCCAGGGCGCTGGGGCTGCCCAGAGACTCTGCCCTCAGCCCACAGAAAGGCCTCTGACCCTGCCTCTCCGTGGGGCAACACGGGCACCCACTTCCACGGCTTAGGAAGAAATCTCTCTCCCACTAACTGCGCACCGACCAGGAGACCGGGTAAAATGGCCGCTCCGCTTGTCTTTCTTTGTTTGGGTTTGGCGCGAGTGTTAGCTTGTATTGCCCGGGTTGCCACAGGATCAGATTTTTTTCGGCTTGGATCTCTGAGCCACAGCCTGGTTCGGCCGTTTTTGCTGCGGCGGCCTGGATCTATTCACCCCCTTTGCCCGCCTCAGTTTCTATATTCACAGTTACCAGAGAAAGCCGCCCTGTTTAGGTTAGTGAGGAAGGAGGAGCATTTCTTACTCCCTATTTCCTTCGGGGTTTGGTTATATATTTAGCCAATTTTTCACTCAATCATACCTTTGGGTGTATTGCGAAGAATCTGGAAGCTCCAAGTATAGGTTTTTCTGTTTCTGGTTGAAGATCTTGTTGAGTTTTGGGGGAGATTTATCGGTATCGCTTCCTACTCCGCCATTACTCTGACGTCATCCCTCTACCATCTTTTAAATCATCTTGTGGAGTCATATTAAGATTTCAGAGACTAATAAATGGGAACCAGGAGAAAATTGTAGAAGCATATTGTTCTTCCGGGAAAAGGTCCCCTGTGATAACAATCAATTCTTTTTACTTATCTAAGGGAGAAGAAATTAAACTGCACACAGGGACATAGTTTGTTATGTTGAGTAGCACAAAGATGCATTTTTAGCAATTCATCAATTTAGCATGTCAACCCTTTCATTTTTATTTAGTTTATTGTACATACATGAGCCGCATATCTAAATTATTTAATTTGTGATAATTATTGATATTTAGAAAATATTACTAAACTTTTATTATGTTTCTATAGACAAAACATTTTCTTTTTTTTTTCTATGCTTTTTTTTTAAATAAATTTTTATTAATGGTAATGGGATGACATTAATAAATCAGGGTACATATATTCAAAGAAAACATGTCTAGGTTATTTTGTCATCAAATTATGTTGCAAACCCCTCGCCCAAAGTCAGATTGTCCTCCGTCACCCTCTATCTAGTTCTCTGTGCCCCTCCCCCTCCCCCTAACACTCTCCCTCCCTCCCTCCCATGTCCTCCCTCCCCCCCCACCCTTGGTAACCACCACACTCTTGTCCATGTCTCTTAGTCTCATTTTTTATGTTCCACCAATGTATGGAATCATGTAGTTCTTGTTTTTTTCTGATTTGCTTATTTCACTCCTTATAATGTTATCAAGATCCCACCATTTTGCTGTAAATGATCTGATGTCATCATTTCTTATGGCTGAGTAGTATTCCATAGTGTATATGTGCCACATCTTCTTTATCCAGTCTTCTATTGAAGGGCTTTTTGGTTATTTCCATGTCTTGGCCACTGTGAACAGTGCTGCAATGAACATGGGGCTACATGTGTCTTCACGTATCAATGTTTCTGAGGTTTTGGGGTATATACCCAGTAGAGGGATTGCTGGGTCATAAGGTAGTTCTATTTGCAGTTTTTTGAGGAACCACCATACTTTCCTCCATAATGGTTGTACTACTTTACAGTACCACCAACAGTGAATGAGGGTTCCTTTTTCTCCACAGCCTCTCCAACATTTGCTATTACCCGTCTTGTTGATAATAGCTAATCTAACAGGAGTGAGGTGGTATCTCATTGTAGTTTTGATTTGCATTTCTCTAATAACTAATGAAGCTGAGCATCTTTTCATATATCTGTTGGCAATTTGTATCTCTTCCTGGGAGAAGTGTCTGTTCATGTCCTCTTCCCATTTTTTTATGGGATTGTTTGTTTGTTTGTTGTTGAGTTTTATGAGTTCTTTGTAAATTTTGGATATTAGGCCCTTATCTGAGCTGTTGTTTGAAAATATCAGTTCCCATATAGTTGGCTGTCTGTTTATTTTGATATCAGTTTCTCTTGCTGAACAAAAACTTTTAATTCTGATGTAGTCCCATTCATTTATCTTTGCCTTCACTTCTCTTGCCATTGGAGTCAAGTTCATAAAATGTTCTTTAAAACCCAGGTCCATGATTTTAGTACGTATGTCTTCTTCTATGTACTTTATTGTTTCAGGTCTTATATTTAGGTCTTTGATCCATTTTGAATTAATTTTAGTGCAAGGGGACAGGCTGTAGTCAAGTTTCATTCTTTTGCATGTGGCTTTCCAGTTTTCCCAACACCATTTGTTGAGGAGGCTTTCTTTTCTCCATTGTGTGTTGTTGGCCCCTTTATCAAAGATTATTTGACCATATATATGTGGTTTTATTTCTGGGCTTTCTATTCTGTTCCATTGGTCTGAGTGTCTATTTTTTTGCCAATACCATGCTGTTTTGATTATCGTGGCCCTATAATATAGTTTAAAGTCAGGTATTGTAATGCCCCCAGCTTCATTCTTTTTCCTTAGGATTCTTTTGGCTATTCGGGGTTTTTTTTAGTTCCATATAAATCTGATGATTTTTTGTTCCATTTCTTTAAAAAATCTCATAGGGATTTTGATGGGAATTGCATTAAATTTGTATATTGCTTTGGGTAATATGGCCATTTTGATTATATTTATTCTTCCTATCCAAGAACAAGGAATATTTTTCCATCTCATTGTATCTTTTTCGATTTCCCTTAACAATGCTTTGTAATTTTTATTATATAGGTCCTTTACGTTCTTTGTTATGTTTATTCCTAGGTATTTTATTTTTGTTGTTGCAATCATGAAGGGGATTATTTTTTTGAGTTCATTTTCTAATATTTCATTGTTGGCATATAGAAAGGCTATGGACTTTTGTATGTTAATTTTGTATCCTGCGACCTTACTGTATTGGTTTATTGTTTCTAATAATCTTTTTGTGGAGTCCTTCGGGTTTTCGATGTATAGGATCATATCATCAGCAAAAAGTGATAGCTTTACTTCTTCTTTTCCGATATGGATGCCTTTTATTTCTTTGTCTTGTCTGATTGCTCTGGCCAGAACTTCTAGCACCACGTTAAATAAGAGTGGAGAGAGTGGACAACCCTGTCTTGTTCCTGATTTAAGGTAGAAAGTCCTCAGTTTTATGCCGTTTAATAGGATGTTGGCTGATGGTTTATCATATATGGCCTTTATCATGTTAAGATATTTTCCTTCTATACCCATTTTGTTGAGAGTCTTAAACATAAAATTGTGTTGTATTTTATCCAAAGCCTTTTCTGCATCTATTGATAAGATCATGTGGTTTTTGTTCTTTGTTTTGTTGATATGGTGTATTACGTTAACTGTTTTGCGTATGTTGAACCATCCTTGAGATTCTGGGATGAATCCCACTTGATCATGATGTATTATTTTTTTAATATGTTGTTGTATTCGGTTTGCCAGTATTTTGTTTAGTATTTTAGCATCTGTATTCATTAGAGATATTGGTCTGTAGTTTTCTTTCTTTGTGCCATCCTTGCCAGGTTTTGGTATGAGGGTTATGTTGGCCTCATAAAATGTGTTTGGAAGTATTGCTTCTTCTTCAATTTTTTGGAAGACTTTGAGTAGAATAGGAACCAAGTTTTCTTTGAATGTTTGATAGAATTCACTAGTATAACCGTCTGGGCCTGGACTTTTATTTTTGGGGAGATTTTTAATAGTTTTTTCTATTTCCTCCCTGCTGATTGGTCTGTTTAGGCTTTCTGCTTCTTCATGACTCAGTCTAGGAAGGTTGTATTGTACTAGGAATTTATCCATTTCTTCTAGATTGTTGTATTTGGTGGCATATAATTTTTCATAGTATTCTACAATAATTCTTTTTATTTCTATGATGTCTGTGGTGATCTCTCCTCTTTCATTTTGGATTTTATTTATTTGAGTCCTGTGTCTTTTTTCCTTGGTGAGTCTTGCCAAGGGTTTGTCAATTTTGTTGATCTTTTCAAAGAACCAGCTCCTTGTTTTCTTGATTTTTTCTATACTTTTTCTGTTCTCTATTTCATTTATTTCTGCTCTGATTTTTATTATCTCCTTTCTTCGGCTGGTTTTGGGTTGTCTTTGTTCTTCTTTTTCTAGTTTCTTAAGGTGGGAAGTTAAGTGGTTTACTTGGGCTCTCTCTTGTTTGTTCATATAGGCCTGAAGTGATAGGAACTTTCCTCTTATTACTGCTTTTCCTGCATCCCAGAGATTCTGATATGTCGTATTTTCATTTTCATTTGTCTGTATATATCTTTTGATTTCTGCGCTTATTTCTTCTTTGACCCATTCATTTTTTAGAAGTATGTTGTTTAGTTTCCACATTTTTGTGGGATTTTCCCCCTCTTTTTTGCAGTTGAATTCTAGTTTCAAGGCTTTATGATCAGAAAATATGCTTGGTACAATTTCAATTTTTCTATATTTGCTGATACTGTCTTTGTGGCCCAACTTATGGTCAATTCTTGAGAATGTTCCATGTACACTAGAGAAAAATGTATACTCTGCCGCTTTGGGATGAAGTGTCCTGTAGATGTCTATCATATCCAGGTGTTGTAGTATTTCATTTAAGGCCACTATATCTTTATTGATTCTCTGTTTGGATGACCGATCTAGAGCCGTCAGCGGTGTATTGAGGTCTCCAAGTATGATTGTATTTTTGTTAGTTTTTGTTTTAAGGTCAATAAGTAGCTGTCTTATATATTTTGGTGCTCCTTGGTTGGTGCATATATATTAAGGATTGTTATGTCTTCTTGATTCAACTTCCCCTTAATCATTATGAAATGACCATTTTTGTCTCTGAGTACTTTTTCTGTCTTGTAGTCAGCATTATTAGATATGAGTATTGCTACACCTGCTTTTTTTTGGGTGTTGTTTGTTTGGAGTATTGTTTTCCAGCCTTTCACTTTGAATTTGTTTTTATTCTTGTTGCTTAGATGTGTTTCTTGTAGGCAGCATATAGTTGGATTTTCTTTTTTAATCCATTCTGCTACTCTGTGTCTTTTTATTGGTAAGTTTAATCCATTTACATTTAGTGTAATTATTGACACTTGTGGGTTCCCTACTGTCATTTTATAAATTGCTTTCTGTTAGTTTTGTATCTAGTTTGATTTTTCTCTTTTGTTTTTTTATCATTTGTTTTTGTTTGTTTGTGTTCCATACTTCTTTCCTCTGTTGCTACCTTTTTTAAGTCAAGTGTTTTTGTGGTGGTTTTTTTAAGGGTGGTTACCATTAAGTAATGAAAAGGGTACCTACCATATTCATTGTAGTACCCTATCTTATAAGTATTTCTGCACTTCATCATCCTTTGCTACTGTTAATCTCCATCCTCTTCCCCCTTTTTTTCCTTTGTTGTCACAGTTTAAGTTTGGTTTTATTGTGTTCTTGGTGGAGCTGTTACTTGTGGTGTTGTTTTCTTTTGTTCTTTGAATCTGGTTGGAAAACCCCCCTTAGTATTTCCTGGAGTGGGGGCTTTCTGTTGATAAATTCTCTCATCTTTTCTGTATTTGTGAATGTTTTTATATCTCCTTCATACTTGAAGGATAGCTTTGATGGGTATAGTATTCTTGGCTGAAAGTTCCTCTCTTTCAGGGCTTTAAATATTGGGGTCCACTCTCTTCTAGCTTGTAGAGTTTCTGCTGAGAAATCTGATGATAATCTAATAGGCCTTCCTTTATATGTTGTACTCTTCTTTTCCCTGGCTGCCTTGAGAATTTTTTCTTTGTCATTGGTTTGTGTCATCTTTATTATGATGTGCCTTGGAGTGGGTTTGTTGGGGTTAAGAAAACTCGGTGTTCTGTTTGCTTCTTGAATTTGAGGCTTTAGTTCCTTCCACAGGCTTGGGAAGTTCTCATCTATTATTTGTTTGCGTATATTCTCCATTCCATTTTCTTTCTCTTCTCCCTCTGATATACCTATTATTCTTATGTTATTCTTTCTGATGGAGTCAGACAATTCCTGTAGGGCTTTCTCGTTTTTTATTATTTTTGAGTCTCTTTCTTCTTCTCTCTGTTGTGCCTCAAGTTGTCTTCTATTTCACTAATCCTATCTTCAATCTGGGCTGTTCTGTTAGCTAAGCTTTTTACCTCGTTTTTCAGCTTGTGAATTGAGTTTTTCATTTCTGTTTGATTTGTTTTTATAGTTTCAATTTCCTTGGTAATATATTCTTTGTGTTCATTGAGTTGTTTTCTGATCTCCCTATATTGCCTTTCTGTGTTTTCTTGTATATCTCTGAGTATTTTTAAGATTTCTATTTTAAATTCTCTGTCATTTAGCTCCAAGGCTTCCAATATGTTAAGTCTTTTCTCCATCGATTTTTCCACATCTATTTGTGTTACCTCTCTTTCTTTTGTATCCATAATATTCGATTTCCTCTTTCTTATCGGCATCTGAGGGTGGTCTTATTGATAGCACTAATTAGAATTAATAAAGAGTAAAAAGAAAATAAAAGGGTAAAACACCCCACAAAAAAACAGTAATAATTTATTATTTCCCCCTTTTCTTTCTCTTCTCTTTCCCTCGTCTCCCCTCCTTAGGGAAATATCGTGCCTATAATGGAGGGCCTGATTTGGGGTGAAGAGTTCAAGGGTCAAAATAAAAGGAGTAGGGACCTACTAAATGGAGAAAAAAAAAAGAAAGAAAATCTTAGACAAGCATAAGATGATTTGCTTGTAAGTTATGGTCAACTAAGAGATATAATGAGAGGGATAAGAGGGAATCAGAAAAAAGGACCAAAAAAGAATAATAAAGAAGAAAAAATAAAAATAATAAGTAAAAATCTGTTGTAATAGGTGGAGCGAAGACTAAATACAATGGAGACCTTGTGTTGGGAGGACCCAAAATGCCACAAAAATAAACAAACAAGAGAAAAAAAAATAAAAACAAAAGCAAAATAGAGAAATAAAGCCAAAAAAAAGCCTTGAGTCCCAAATTAACTAATTTGTTCGTGATTGAGGATTATATGGGAGGAAAGTAAAATGAGAAAAGAAAAAACGAATAGAAAGGAAAAAATAAGAAAAAGAGAAAAACTAAGGAAGAAATAAAATAGGAGGAGAAAAAAACAAAATAAAGCAAGACAAAAAAAAAACAAAAAAAAAAACGAAAGAGGAGAGAGTGAGAGTTAAGTGTTTTGGAGTATAACCTTAAAGGAGGGTGAGGATGAAGAAGAAAAATAAAATGCAACACTCATGGGTAGTGTAGTTCAAGAAAGGGGAAGCATAAGATGGGCAGAGAATAGAAGGACCGAGGTGGAGGAAATAAAAGCAAAAAGATAGAAGAAACAAACAACAACAACAACAAAAAAAAAAAAATTAGTGGATCAAGTTGTAAAGTCTGTGGGTTTTTCTTGATTTTGAGTGGTTAACTTCTTCCTTTTTCTTTTCTCTCCCTCTTCCTAGTCGGTGACTCTGTACCCCAGGCTCTGCCCCTGTGTCACTCTTAGGTAGGGATTTGCAGTTGATGGGATTCTATGGCAATGTCATATAATTGGCTTTAGTCTTGCTGGAAGTAAAGGCTTGTTGGCATTTGCAGGGTCCAACGATGAGAGAGTTTGCTTTCCTGGATTCTCTCTCCTAGTCCCCCCTTTCTGAATTAGCAGCCTGGTGATCCAGCTATAAGGCTGCAACTGCTTCTGCCTGGGGAGTAAGAGGCTCAAAGAGCTGGGAAATCCCCACTCTATCCCCACTCAGTGCAAGGCTTTGGGAAAGGCTCTGACAGTCAGGGCCTCCAGTGTAATCAGGCGGGGGTGGGAGTCAGTTGTTGTCAAGGTGACTGTTCAGCGCCTATCATTTAGTTGGACCTCTCAACCCAGGCTTTCCACACTTTGTAGCCTGTTTTTGCAGGGAAGAAGAGGCACTAGTCTCTGCTTACGACTAGTATAGTATAGACCTTATTATCTGCCAAGTCCTTCTTGTTAGCGTTTATCCCTGAATATGGAGGCTCTATCAATCAGAAGTTGCCCCCGCCTCTTTAGTGAGAGGCACTAAAAAATATCACGCCTCTTGTCTTGGATCGCTGAACTGAGAGAGATCTTATCAATTAGAACCGAGGGTGCGCAGATTTTATGGGTTAAGCTAATTTCAGTGATTGGGTCGCAGCTGTGCTTCCGAAGGTATTTTAGGCTGCCTGCGCGCGCCCCTCCCCCAACGCTTGATTGTTAGCTTGAATGGCTGGGTGAGGTGCCCCGCCCACAGAGAGAATCTCCCAAGCCTCTCCCGCTCGCCCCGCCGCTGGCGGCTGGACAGCACCAGGCGCAGGATAATGGAGCCCCCTGGGTGTGCGGGCCAGCAGGGCGCCCTGGGCGCGTGGAATGCCCAAGGCACGCGCGCGAATGGGGCGCTCCGGGCATCGGTGGCCGGCGACCCCCACTCGCAGTGTGCGGGCCGCTGGGAACGTCAGCGGTGCTCAACCGGACTGGGCGCGCGCGCAGCTGCTCGCGGTGGCGGCTCGCGGGGGCTCGCGGCGGCTCACGGTGGCGGCTCGCGGTTCCCAAGTATATGGGCTGACTCACCGCAGGCGCACTCCCTCGCGGCTTGAATGAGCGTCGCTGCTGCGGTAGCTTCCTCCACACCCTCGTCTCTCAGATTCAAGTGATGACAGTCCTTTTGCTTTCAGTTTGTGTGGAACTCTGGAATGCTCCGAGGATAAATTTTTCTGTTTCTAGTTGATAAATTTGTTGTGATTTAGGGAAGAGCTGTCGGACGCGCTTCTCACGGCGCCATTTCTGTGATGTCACTCTTTCTATGCTTTTTGTTGCTCTGGCCACATAGTAGGTGACTGGAAGTCTTAGCAGTTTAATAAATAATATCTTTTTGTATTTTTTTTATTGAATTTATTGGGGTGACACTGGTTAACAAAATTCTACAGGTTTCCAGTGCCCAAACCTACATCATTCATATATTGCATGGTATGTTCACTACCCCAGGTCAAGTCTCTGTCCATCACCATTTGTCCTCCCTGTAACTCTGTTCTACCACACTCAACCCCACAATCACCACACTGTTACCTGTGTGTTCGTGAGTGTTTTCTCTCTCTCTCTCTCTCTTTCTCAATTTTTCTTGTTTATTTATTTATTTAGCTATTTGTTTTAGAAAGATCAGCTGTTAAAACTCTTTTTTGTAAGTAAGCTTTTAAAGAGCCAGAAAGCTATAATAAATGATTAGACATGGGACATGGAGTCTAGACCTTCAATAACATACTAGGTACAAGAAACAACATGTCCAACATGTCCATTGTTACAGAGTTTTGTAAGTTTTTAAATATATATACATCAAGTGAGAGGATGGGGAAAGAAAGAAGAGGTATTCTGAAAGAGTTTACATTAGCTATAGAGCAAGGGGTGGAAGAGGGTGAGGCAAGGCCAGCCTTGGGAGAGACACAGGGTTCTTTGGTAACCACTATTCTCTACCACCTTCCTCCTGGCCCCTAAACACATTATTTTGCATGTCTGCACTTCAAAATATTTGTTGACACTTTACCCACATAATAATATAACATATTATTAAAATATTATAATATATAAATTAATATCAATAGGGCTCCTGAGGATAGTAACAATTTTAAATGACTGATGAGGTCATTTTCTCATAAATGGAGAGAGAAAGATATATAGATACTAGATGGTACTGATGATGATGATGATTGATAGATGTATGATAACAGAGAAGCAAAGGGATTATATTGTGTACACATACACACACAATCTAATTTACAGTTAAGAAAATGGAGGGTTTGAGAAGTTATCTACCTTTTTTACAATTCCTCATCTAGTATGAGATAGTTAGAATACAAAATCATATGTAACTGTTCCCAATGCCTATGCATTTAATCATTGCATTGTCAGAATGTCTGGATGAGTGAGTAATGAAAGAGAGACATTATGAGGAAATGATAATAAAAATAAAGTAAGGATCTTGGTAGCTTCCTGATGATCCTTCTAGAGGCTAAAGAAGTGTCATTTTACCCTGTTGGGTTAGATGTCCCTTCAGTGATAATAAGTAAACACATAAACAGAAGTATTTACCAACTACTAAATCAGAGTATATTTATCACAGGCTTTTGTTATTCTCTTGAGGAAAGCAGCATAGAATTTCATTAGTATACTCTACTTTCTGATCATTAAAATGTTTTTCATTTAAATCCTGTACTTATGCCAATATTTCAGAAAACACGTTATTTCACATGTGTGCAAACATCAGATATGAACTGAAAAACACATAGGTGTAGTTTCCCTACTTCTTCTGCACCAATTACATTTTCATTGTGTGTGTATGTATATTGAATATAGAAGCTGACCCTGCTCTTGAAAATAAGGGAAAGACAATCCTGGATTGTGAGTCTGAAATCAGAATCTCAGCCCCAGGAGAATGTATAAATTATACAGGAGAAATTCTCTCTTCTGCACTAATCAAAGGCTTTCAAGGTCCCTGAAGCACAAAGAGATGGAGAAAAAGATCATTAACGTGGAGCTAGGAAGTCTGGGTTTAAGTAATGCATCCATTAAGGATTTTTTCTGTTTCCAAAAAATTATCTGTTGATCTCAGTTTCATTATTGTGATGTAGAGACAATAGCATGATCTTGTCCACATAGGTTACAGAATTATATCTGTGAATAGTAAATGAAGATAGATATATAAAAGACCTGGTGAGGGTTTAACTTTTTGACATGAATCAATTTAATTTTTATCTGAATTTATTTTCTCTGTCCATGGTTGCAGTCATGCCAAATACTCAGTTTGGGGAGTATTCTAAAATAATGTCATGCAGAGTCATGATGAAATTGCATAGTTTAAAGAAAAATAACAAGGAGAAAAATGGTAGAGGCATTGAGCTCTCAGGGGAGCAAGGCCCCTTTGAAGGCACTCACTTCTCATACTACCTGTGCAGAGAAGAAACAACTCACCAGTGTGTAGGGACATAATTTGACATGTTGAGTAGCACATACATCATATATTTTTAGTTCTGCTGCTTTTTCCCCCTCCACTTAAAAAATTTAAGGTGCCTTTTACATACTTGAGAGTGGTTTTGTTTAATTAGTTGACATCTATTTTAATTTTTAATATTTAAAATATATTTCTAAAATTTAATTTTGCTTTTCATTTGCCACATTTTTTATTATGTTTCCTTCCTATCCATTTTTTTAGGTGTTATAACAAAATGTTAGGCTACTAGAGATTTTAAGCATTTGATAGATAATATCTATTTTTTCCCCCTGGCTTTACAAAGAACATACAGATATAACGCATGTGTCAGAGAAATGGAGATTAAGTTCTGCCTTAATTCTGATGAGCCCATTTGAAAATCTGGTTTCTATCTATAGACACATGGTTTTCTTTTGGCTTCCAAATTATCCAAATGCGGCGGTGCTCTATCCACGTCTCCTTGGTATTCATTGTTCCCACACACAGGCCAATGCTTATTATGAAAAATTAAAAATATTCTGCAACTTTTAGGCTGAAGACTTATTTTACTGCAAGAATATGCTTAGGCCTTGTGTGCATCATTTAATTTGACTGAAAGCAGCCACAATGAAATGTCAGGGGGAAAAAGAACAAAAAATACCCAGTTTTCTCATCTTTCAGGTGGTACAACTCTGAGTCATACTGTATACCTCATAGTAGATTGAGCCTCAGATTGTACAGATAAATGCAACTGATTATACATAAATGTGGCCTTGAGAACAGTACTATTACTGCTCCTTGAATCTCAGTTTCATGCCCTATAAAAATCCAGCTCATATAATTCCCAGTATATTCAGTTCATAAACTAAAAAGATTAAATGTAAACATAATAAAAAAACCCCACTAATACAATGTCTGAGATAAGGATATTATTCCACATTGGTTCCCCTCCTCTTCTCATTTTCCTCTAGCTGTCTCTGTCTATATGCTGAACTTTCAAACAATTTATCACTTTGTAATTAAAATGCATATCTGTTTACTACTGAAAAATATTTGCCTATCTTTAACTCTTAAGGCAAAGGCTGAATCACTCTAATATAATTCACTTACATAAACTAAGTGTATTAAATCTCACTGTGTACCAGGCAATGTATTTATTACCATTATCAACAAGTAAATAACATGAGTCCTTAGTTATTACGTGGATAGAGATAGCAAGATCTACAAATTATTATTCAAATAGTGATAGTGTTGTAGTCAAATATCAATAAAGTGTTATTAAATTACCTTGAAAGTTTTCAGAACATACCAGAACATACCTAGTTTCTTCCTTTTTTGAGTTTCCATATTAGGCCCAAATAAACATATGCATCTAATTACATTTATTTTTGAAAATAGCTAATGTCTATATTCTTCTGTAGATAATAAGTGGTTAATGCATTATCTAAAGTCTTTTATTTATACTCCTGGGTATAAAGAAACACAAATGTGCTTTTTTGATCAAGGAATTCAGAAGTATAGGTTTAGGGTTAGTATTGCACTACAAAACACAAGACCAATTCCAATCTTAGTTTTATTGACAAATAGCTGTGAATAGACTTGTCATGGCCTGATATTTTCCCTTTTCTTTCTTCTTTCTTTCCTTCCTTTCTCCCTTCCTCCCTCCCTTCCTCCTTCCCTCCCTCCCTCCCTCCTTCTTTTCCTTCCTTCCTTCCTTCCTTCCTTCCTTCCTTCCTTCCTTCCTTCCTTCCTTCCTTCCTTCCTTTTTCGTTTATTTTGTTCATTAGACTCCATATATAAGTGAAATCATATGGTCTTTCTCTAACTGACTTATTTCACCTAGCATAATACTCTCCAGGTCCATCCATGCTGTCACAAAGGGTAAGATTTGATTCTTTCTATGGCCTTGATGTTTTTAATTCACAAGACAGAAACTCTCTCCATCTACTTCATAGATTGCTATCCTGCTCTGATGTGACAAATGAATATTAAGTTTCTTTGAAAGGAAACAAAGGTACTAATATTTTAAAATCAGGCAATCTGAGCCTTTCTGATGTCTACCTCATTTTTTCTTGGTTATTGCTCCAGAATATTTATTTGGTTACTTCTTATGATTTTTGTCTCTCTATTAATATTCTCTATTTTTGATACCCAATTTGTGTGATTTCCTTTAGCTCTTTGTCCAAGATTTTGTTTAGTTCTTTGAGCATATTAAAGTATTTGCCTTAGAAGTGGTAAAAAATAAAATACTGTGAATAAAAATTTAAAGAAGTGAGTGCAAAGATATATCACAGTCATGGATTGGAAGTTGACTGCTTTGCAGAGTCCATGTGATTACAGTGTAAACCCAAGTAAGGCTTTTCTTTGAAATAATTATTGACATGTTCATTATAAATTTATATGTAATGCCAAAACTATTAAATAAGCAAAACTAATTATGTAAAAGAAAAGGTATGGACATTAAACATCTCATTTTACAACTTACTATAACATATAGTAAAGAAGATAGTGTGGCATTAAAAAAAAGATAAACCCATAAATAAATGGAAGAGAATATAACATTAAAAAATCATTTACAGGGCCCTGGCTAGTTGGTTTAATGGTAGAACGTCAGCCTGGTGTGTAGAAGTCCTAGGTTCGATTCATGGTCAGGACACACAGAAGTGACCATCTGCTTCTCCACCCCTTCTCCTTCTCTGACTTTCTCCCTCTCTTCCCCTCCTGCAGTCATGGTTTGAATGATTCGAGCAAATTGGCCCCAGGCACTGAGGATGGCTCCATGGCCTTACTTCAAGCACTAAAATAGCTTGTTGCCAAGCAACAGAGTGGTCCCCAAATAAGCAGAGCATCGTCCAGTAGTGTTCTTGCCAGATGGAACCTGGGTTGGGGCCCTGCGGGAGTCTGTCTCTCTGCCTCCCCACTCCTCAATAAAAAAATAAATGACTCACAGATATATAATCAACTAAGTTTTTCTGAAAGCTGCAAAAGCAAGTGCATGGAGAAAATACATTCCTTTCAACAAATTTTGTTGCAACCGTTGTCAGTTCAGATACAATAAAACCCCTAAATGTTAAGTGTAAAGGGAAATCATATGTTCCCCCATTTACCTCTACAGAAATGTTTTAAAAAATTTTATTGAGATTAAGAATAGCCAAACTGGAAGCAACAAGTGCTAAAAAGTGAATGGTTAAACAAACTTTAGAATGTCGTTAAACTGGAACTCTGTTAAGTGATAAAACTGAATAATATTGATACATGCAACAATATGAACAACCCAACATGGATTTTAAGAAGAAAGAAGCAAGACCTAAAGGCTTCTTGTTGTGTGATTTCATTTCTATAACAGGGATGGGGAAAAACTCAATGATTTCCAAGGATTAAAGAGTAAAAAGTAGTTGTCTATAAAAGGGATAAAGAAAGATAAAGAGGGAAATTTTAATACAAGCATTCTTCATGGTATTGGGCTGGTGAACACATGACTCTACATTTGTTAAAATGCATAGAACTACATGCAGCAAAGCATGAAATTTAACATACATGCCTGTGAAATGTCAGCCAGGAGCTAAAGAGAATCTCATGAGTGAACAGTCTGTTAAAAAAAATTGTACTACAAAGGTATCAGTTAATCTCACTGAAAAGAAATAGAACAAATGAGCTGATCTAAGTAATGTTGTAGTAAATATGTATAGGAAGGCTAAAGATAAAAAACCATAAAGTTACTGTACTTTAGTAGCCAAAGTTGATTCTCATGAGGGAATAAGTTAGCAATTGTGAAACTGATTTACTTGTGAATTAGTCACACCAATAGATTAGTGAATAGGACTTGTTGAGAACCAAGTCTCTTACTGTCAGACAAGAAAGTTACAGTTAAGAAAAAAGAAAAGTTGATCCCTCCATATTGTTGCAAAAGGTAATATTTCCTTCTTTTTCATAGCTCCATAGTATTCCATTGTATATATGTGCCACAGCTTTTTTGTCTCTCTATTAATATTCTCTATTCTCTATTAATCCACTCATCCACTGATGGACACTTGGGCTGTTTCCAGATCTTTGCTATTGTGAACAATGCTGCCATAAACATGGGGTGCATTTCTTTTTTTCAGTCAGAGATATGGTGTTTTTGAGATATATTCCTATAAGTGGGATGGCTGGGTCAAAGGGCAGTTCTATTTCTAATTTTTTGAGGAATTTCCATACTGTTTTCCACAGTGGCTGCACTAGTCTGCATTCCCACCAGCAGTGCAGGAGGAAACTATTATGTTGAGTGAAATAAGCCAGGCAGAGAAAGAAAAATATCATATGACCTCACTAATTTGAAGAATCCAAGGAATAATGAGAACTGAGGAACAGAATTGAGACAGAAGAGGGATCAAAGGGACCAGAGGAAAAGAGGACAGAGGGAAAGGGGATGATAGGATGGGATAAACCTGAAGGGAAGGGGGGAGGGTGCTGTAAGGAGGAGGGCAAGGGAGATGTTGAGGGGAATAAGGGGGAGGGGAGATGTATTCGGGGTGACCCTAGAATCTATATAAACACAATTAATTAAATAAAAAATTAAAAAAAGAAAGTTGTGATGAAATAGAGTCAGAAACATTAGTACACACTCATATTTAGCTTAATATAGTAATGGTAGAAAAGTAGAGAATAACTATAAATTATGAATACAGTTTGTCTGTAAAGTCATGGTGCACTTTTGACCAGTCACAGGAAAGCAACAAAAGACAATAGAAATGTGAAGTCTGCACCAAATAAAAGGAAAACCCTCCCAGTTTCTGTAGGATGATGTGGCAGCATGTGCGCATGCGCAGATGATGACGTAACACCGTGTATACAGCGGAGCAGCCCACGGTCATGCCAGTCGAGATGTGGACAGTACAGAGGAAAGTTCAGTGTGTTCTGTGGCTCCCTAAATTTGAATCCATGACCAAAGTGCAACGTGAATATTGGCGCGTTTATAACGAAGCACCACAACATAGGAATAACATTACTCGATGGGATAAGCAGTTGAAGGAAACTGGCAGTTTGGTAGAAAACCTTGTTCTGGTAGGCCATCAGTCAGTGATGAGTCTGTAGAGGCTATACGAGATAGCTACCTAAGGAAACCTAAAAATCTGTGTTTGCGTGTGCTCGACAATTACACCTAACAAGACTACAGTTCATAAGGTGTTAAAGAAACGTCTCTGTTTTATGGGGTAGAAATTGCGGCAACAAATGGAGCCCACATCAAACTGCACTGAATAGGTATGAAACTGGGAGAGTTTTCCTTTTATTTGGTGCAGATTTCACATTTCTATCATCTTTTGTTGTTTTCCTGTGACCAGTCAAAAGTGCACCATGACTTTAAGGACACACTGTATATACAGACTACATAGATATATACCTCCAACCTCCATGGACAAGTAAAACTCCAGTATCAACAAGAATAATCAGGATTAAAATCTTGGCTTTTAAATGCCACTCTTTAATAAAAAAAGGAGATTCTTTATGGAAATAGTCAATTTTGTGATAATGAAATGGAAAATACAAGATAAACCTAGAATATTGTATAGTAACAGAAAGTAAGGGAGTGCTCAAAAACAAAAAATTAAAAAACCGAAAAGAATGAACTGTGTCTGAGGGACACAGGAATAAAATGAAAGAGCAACAAATGGTGAAAGTAGAACAATTTAAGCAAAAACTAAACAACTTAATATTGGTTATTATCCAGAGTATGAAATAAATAAATGAGAACACATCAATATAAATAACTGAGTAAATAAATGAGAGGAATAAAGAGACAAATCTGTTTATATGATGTGATGAGTCATATTAGTCTCTGAAAACTATAACCCTAGTCTCATCATGAGAAAATATCAGAAAATCACAACTGAAGAACTTTCTATAAAATACCTGACTAGTACTCTCAACACTGTCAAGGTCATCGAAAACAGGAAAAGAAAGTTTGTCACAGACCAGAAGAGAATAAGGAGACACTACAATTAAATGCAAGGAGAAGAAGAAGAAGAAGAAGAAGAAGAAGAAGAAGAAGAAGAAGAAGAAGAAGAAGAAGAAGAAGAAGAAAGAATATTAATGGGAAAACTTGTGAAATCTGAATAAAATCTGAAGTTTAGAAAATAATATTGTGTTGATTTCTCAGCTATACAAATGTACCCTGTATGGAAAATTAGGCTGGTATACAAATTACCACACACTTGGAAGCTTGAACAACACATGGTTAGTCTTTCACAGTATAAAATCCAGAAGTCCAAAATCAGTTTCTTGGAAAAAAATCAATTTGTTTGAAGAGCCATCATTTTCTCTCTCCCAAGGTCACATTGGTCACTCCTCTTTTATCATTTATCTGTCATCAAATCTCACTGACTCCCTCTTATAAATATATCATATATGGGAGTGCTTTAATGGGTCATACAAATAACTAAATTAAAATTAATTGAAATCTCAAATTAAATCCTTACGTTAGTCACATCTACATAATTTTTTAAGGCTATATAAGGTAACATTAGAAGGTTTCAGAAATTAGGATGATCTTTCTGCAAGCCATTTTTCAGACTCCCATGGAATTATATTAAACATCTGCTCTGTTTTAAATTTTTTTCTGTAATTGTGAATTAATTGTTTTGTAGAACTGGGTACCTGAAACCTGTATAATTATGTTATCCAGTATCACCCGAATAAACTCAAGGTAAATGATAAATAAAATAATAATTAGAAATGGTTCCAAGAGAAGAAATATCACCATAAAGACAGAAGTTAATGTTTGTGTTATGCTAGCAAGCTCCAAGAGTACTAGCATGCCAAATATTAATACATTCATGCACAATTTTATAAATATTGAGATACTGAAGCCTCTTATTTTATAGAGATAACAAATTAGACAAGGGCACACATTTACATAGCTAGGCTTTGTAAAGCATAAAACTCCCTGAGGATCAAAATTAAAACTATAATTATGGGCTATACTAGCATATTAAATATGCTATATTTTTGTTATTTTACAGATACTGTCAGGTTTATATTCTATATATTTAGAATCATTTCAGATGTACAAAGTATTTTCATATATAATCAGATACTAAACTTTTAAATAATGTCATTCATATTCAATGGGTTTTTGTGATTTACTGAATTGTATTTGTTTGATGTTTTACTTGCCACTTAATGAGACATCACTTCTAAGTAAAATTATAAGATTGTTGCAGGTGACTCATTTGCTTATGGGATCCAGGCAATCCTTGTGTGAAGCATTGGAGTGCACACAATGAGTGAGAATGTACATAAAAGTATTTCAGCAAAGCAGAAAATTAGCTCTGCTTCTTGAAATGTACTTATACATCTATCTAGAAAGTTTGTGTTATGGATGATACACTATAATCAATAATTTACAGATTCAACATATTGATACATTTGGACTCAAAGCTTAATTATTTTATTCATTCTCTTAACAAACATTTATTGGGAATTTACCATGAGTCTACATTCTAGTTGGGGGAGATATATAATAGAGTGAAGAAGTAAACATTTAATAGGTGATAGTTCATAAGGACTATTGAATAGCAGAGAGTGAAAGGACAGTGTATATAGAAGTAAACAATGACTATTTTATAAAAGGTCATCCAGGAAGAAATCTATAATAGAGTAACATTTAAGAACTGATCTTAATGGAATAAGGGAACATTTTACACAGGAAGTGCAAGGAAAAATATCCTGAGGCAGGAACGTGTTTAGAGTGTCAGATTGTGCAAAAATAAGAAGAAAATCTGTGTGAATGAAGTAGGATAAAAAAAATGTGGAAGTAACAAAATATTCAAATCAACAAAAGTAAACACAAAATATCAATATTAACAATTTCAAAACATTTTTCTGAAATAAAGGTATAATATTATTGATTTCTACTCTAAGATGCAGGTACCCCCCTGGGGCACATAAGTGCACTTTGTTTATGGTCTCCTTTGTGGCTTTACTTGTGTGAATTTGCATTGATTTGGTAGAAAAGAATGCATCTAGAGTAAGTGAATAAACCAGTGCTTCTCAAACTTTTTGAAGTTGGGATGCATTTAAAATCCTATAAACAATTGTTAAAATCCTATAAACAACAAAAAATCCTATAAAAATGCACTATATACAAATTTCTAAGAAATATGGTATAATAATTATGTCAAATATTAAAGAAAAGAAATAAAGTCTAAGCTTGCTTTTATGGTAATTAAATAAAATAAATATGACAAAATTAAATTTATTCTGCCATTAAAAATATTTTTATATTACATTTTTTAGTTATGCCCCAATGGGCACATATTTCTCTGGAATGCCATAGGGTGCACGTGAAAATCTTCTAGGGCGAACCAGTGCACTCTGGCGCACACTTTGAGAACCACTGAAATAAATTAATATCCTTAATAAGGTGTTTGACAAGCAGGACCCCAAACATCTTAACTTAGAGACTTTTGAGTGGGTAAAGATATTACCTTGAGACATTAATATTACTGTGGTCTTAATAAGTTACTTTACATCGCACAATGTTAATCATAATCCCAAAGACAATTTTGCCTCTAAAACAACCTTCATGAGTGCACTCTTGACCTCCTTGTTTCTCAGGCTATAGACCAGAGGGTTCAGCATGGGGATGATCATAGCATAGAACACAGAGGCCATCTTGTCTGTGTCCATGGAATGGCTGGAGCTGGGCTGTAAGTACATGAACATACCTGTCCCATAGAAGATGGAGACAGCAGTGAGGTGGGAGGCACAGGTGGACAGAGCCTTCTGATACCCTGAAGATGAGTGCATCTTTAAGATGGTGATAGATATGAATATGTAGGAAATCAAGATAACCAGAAGAGCAAAAAATGTGTTAAAGCTCACAATATAAAAAAGAACCAGCTCACTAACATGTCTATCAGAGCAAGAAAGAATCATGACTGCCGGAACATCACAGAAAAAGTGGTGGACCACATTGGACTCACAAATAGAGAGACTGAAAGTGTCTCCAGTGTGGATGGAGGCATTCAGGAAACCACAGACATAAGAGCCTATGGCCAGACGTGCACACACACCTGTCGTCATGGTAGTGGTGTAATGTAGGGGTTTGCACACTGCTGCATAGCGGTCATAGGCCATGGAAGACAACAGGTAATTTTCTACTGTGGCAAAGGCTAGAAAAAAGAACATCTGAGCAGCACAGGCATTGTAGGAGATGACATTGTCTCCTAGAAGGAATCCTGCCATGACTGTAGGGGTGACAGCTGAGGAGTAACACAAATCCACCAGAGACAGGTTACCGAGGAAAAAGTACATGGGAGTGTGGAGACGAGAGTCCAAGAGAATCAACACGATCATCCCCAAATTCCCAATCAGCGTGATGAGGTAGATGAAAATGAACATGACAAAGAGGGGGACCTGCAGTTCTGGGTCATTGGTTAGTCCAAGGAGGATGAACTCAGTCACTTCTGTAGTGTTTTTCATCAACGTGGAGAATCACAAAATGCTTGGTGGCTATGAGGGCAATGTAACAGTGATAAAGTGATAAATGTACATACAACATGTATTATTTCATTATAGCAATAACCCGAACTTTTAAATTCTGTAGCTAAAAATGGACTTGACAACAAAACCTAGTAAATTAATTATATATGGATTTGCATGTTGTTGAATCTGAAGAATCTTTATGGAAGATCGCTCACATTTTAAAGTTTTATAGATGTAGAAAATTAAACAGCTCAATGAAAGCTTGTCCAGAATGAATATATCTGTCAATTAACTTTCCCCAAACCCAGTAAAAGCATATACTTGCATATTGTTCCTTTGCCAGGAACCACTCTTGACACTTTAAAAGTGTATTCATTATAGACTCTTAAGAACATTCTAAGCTTACTTTATTTCACTCATTTAAATTAGGATGCACAAGAATTTGACTAATTTTTTATATTCAAACACATATTAATTGGCAAGTTATGCTTTAGATGCAAGCCAACCCTTGGATCCACTCTCGGTGTTCCTAAGTCCAGTGTCCTTCATTGTGTTTAAACTGAATTAAATTCAACCCAATTTGCAGTTACTCTTTGTCTCCATTGGTCCACACTTTGTGCTGGACTGTTCACAGTGTAGTAACTGAGAAATATATATATGCAGAGAAGACGTGGTAGGATAATTGGAGCAGTAGTGACATGAAAACCAACAGAGGCAGTTCTGAATGGAAGGCAAAGCATGAGGTACTGAGCGTGGGTTCTGAGATGAGGTGCATATTAGCCCTACTATTTATTACCTAGGAATCAATAATCTTAATTGAACTCACCTGCATTGTATATACCCATCTGCAAAATTAAGACAGTAATAAGACCTACTTTATTTATAGTGGTATGGTGAGAATTAAATAAGCAATTAAAAGCAATAAAATTCTGTGAGTTCAGCACAGTCTGATGAGTTCTAGCTGTAATATGTCTATTAGGATGTAATGATTATCTTTACGTTGGTTTTGGAAAAATGAGTGACAACCTGTAAATCTTCAGATATCCAAGAGTTTGAAGTCTTAAAGTCTTCTTCTTCAGTTTGCTTTTTCTTATACACTGAGATTTTCTGTGTCTCCAGTTTCTCCAGTTCTTGCTTCACCAATAGTATTGGCTGTTCCAGCAATTCCACGTGAGCCATCATTTTGCTTAATTCTTCCTTGAAATCCATATTTTACTTGAAATAGTCCCTTTTTCTTAAACTTACTCTTTCTCTCATTACTGTCATCTCATAGTGGAATCAGAGAACAAGTTGAAAGATTCTTGTTTATGGAAGGTCGTTAGCCTATAGATCTATTTTAATGGAAAGTGCTATGTTGTAAAATCTTTTATTTGAATCTGTACTGTGCAGGAACATTTTAAATATTTTTATTTCAATTTGAAAGTATTCCTCTTCCATGAACTACTAACATCTCTCTCTTAAAATCTTATTAAGTTTAAAAATTTTTTATCAAATGTATTAGGGTGACATTGGTTAATAAAATTTCAGATGTACAATTCTCTAACACATCCCCTGGATATGGTGTTATGTGTACACCACCCAACGTCAAGTCTCCTTCCATACCATACACTTGATCTCCTTTACCCTTTTCTACCTTTCCCGCCCTAAAAGTTTTGTAACTTCACTTCCCAAGCTTATCCCATGGTGACATTATGTTAACCAATCTTAACACATATGATTACTCCTGCCATATATGACATTCTATAACAAATAAGTCTTTATATATGAGTGTACATGTGTGTATGTGTGAGGTATTTAGTATTATTTTCCTACTTTACCATTAAGAAAACTGAGAATTTGTGAAGTTATGTGATGTTCTAAAATTACACAGCTTGTACAAAAATCAAGATTCAAGAGTTAAATCCACTTTTTCTCTAATCAAAAGTCTATATTTGTAGCCACTCCCTGGCTATATAAATATGCAGATGTGCTCATAACAAGGAGCATGAGATTACTGGAAAAAGTTTAAAAGATAGTTTGAATTTCTTAAATTTATATTAGACACTCTTGATTTTAAGAATCATTTCACTCTTTTGCTTCTTTTATTGTTGTTTTCTTCATTTTATTTTAAAAATTTTTATTTTTCACTTGCAGTTTACATTGTAAAGTATATCATTCTTTTTGTCTTTTTTTTTTACCTCCAATGACAGGCTCAACATTTGATGAATAAGATGAAAGTACCACTTGATCAACCACAGACTCATCTATGTTGATTGTTTATGTTCATAACTTTTGGAAAGTAGAAAGATGTTTCAAAGGTTCAGTAAACTCTTTACTGATGGAAGTTTTGACATTTATACCCCAGTCTCACAGTAGTATTTTAAAAAAAACATCAAAAATATTTTTGCTTTCAAATTAACTCAAAATAAGTATAGCTGTGCCACTGCTTTTGCATGAAGTACACTTCTTCCTAAAAATGTTCATGGATATATACAGATGCTTACCTGTCTGCTGGAAGCGAAAGTGTTGTTCTGAACAGAGAGTCTGAAGTCAGAGTATCTCCTCTGGAATAGGCATAAATATATGGGAGGGGTCAGAAGGTTCCAAAGTCACCAAAGCAGGGATCCCACTATGCATTCTTTCTGTATCTTTTGCAGGGTCACTTATTCCCTTCTTGTAATACAAACATAATAATATTAGCTTTGTTACATAATTCACAAAACTGCATCTGTAAATTACAAGTAAAGAAAACCTGTAAAACATCTGAACAAGAGATTCTTATTTTAAAGTCAATCCATGTAATTTTTATCATAGGGTGTTTCCCTGACTATGGTGGCAAGCTCATAGGATAATGCCTTTGTACTAACATGTATGAACTTTCAGATGAATAAATGATGACCAAATGCATTCAGCATGTGGACTTGTGTGTCTAAAATGATGTCACATTGAGTCATATTGGGATTTCAAAAGCTAATGTGTGGGGATATGGAGAGAATTATGGAGCCGTGGAGCTCTCTGGGAATTTCCCCTGCGACAGCATCTACAGTCCCTCCTCCCACTCCCCCAGGAAAGAAGCAATTACACTGCCTGTGGGGACATGCTGATTATTTTCATTGTACACACATGTTTTTCTAATATTTGTCTTTCTTTGCATTTTTGTCAATTTATAATTAATGTATAGTTTACATTCAGTAATCAAAAATTTTAGGGTACTGTTTTCAGAATTTTGTTAAGTTGGTGTTCAAGAAACCACTATTACCTACACAAATTCCTATGCTCTTCTCTTGGTAACCCCTTGTCCCACCTACTGCCCCTTGGAAACAATCAACAATTCTGTATAAATAATTTTGACATTTTAAGAATGTTCTTAACGCCCCAAAGGGGTCTCATAGTATGCCATCTGGGTCCTGCTTCGATAGTGGAAAAGAAGGTCATTGAGCTAAAGCCTGCCAGGCTTACATGCTTCTGCTGTGAGAAAACAGGGACACTGGAAGGTAGGCTTCCCCCTCACTCCTCTAAGGGAGGGTTCAGTCTCTTCCAGCCCTGCTTCAGCCACCTATGACCTACCCTTGCCCAGAATGCTGGGGTTTGCCACTGAAGGCTGAAGGGGCCCAGGGCCATCGGCCCCATCTACAACACTGTGGATGAGCCTAGGGTATTTCTTCCAAGAAGCAGGTAACTGATCTCATTTGCACAAGGGCCACTTAACTATGTCTTGCCTGAATAGTCAGGTTTTTTATTCTTCCCTCGAAGATCTCTGTTGTGGGTGTTGATAGTCCTAATTTCTTCTGCTTTATTTAATATATAGTGTTTCCTTTATTCCTCCTACCTCAATGCCCCACTCATATTTCAGGATGGGACCTACTCCTAATTTAGAGCTCTCTTTCCCCCTTTTGCCAACTTCTATTATGGATCTACCTTTGCACCCAGCTTAGTGTATCCCAAGGTTCTCTTTACCAAGCCACAGTTGCAGAGCTCCAGGGAAAAGCAACCTGGTCTCGTCTCTCCAGGCAGAGGAGAACAGAAGCTCTATCTCCACACATGCTGCAGATGGCTTTTCCAGTCTACCTAAATCATTACCAGCTAGAAGCAGTGGTCATTGGGACTTGGACGTGAGCTCCAAAGTATAGAATTGTGACAACAATACCAGTGCTATGCAGACTTTTCCTGGAGGTGGACTCGTCCTGGACTCCTGCTCCTAGTGACAGACTGAACTGGGGTTGGGTTGCATTTTTCAGGGATTTGGCATGGTGTTGGGGCCAAGCTGGACTTGGTGAACATGTTAAGGACACTACTCTTTTATGGATTTCTGCTGTATTGGCCAAGAGTTTGCTTAAAGGCTTTAATCACTGTTAAAAAAAAAGAAAAAAAATTAGAAGACTGGATAAAGAGGATGTGGCACATATACACCATGGTATACTATTCAGCCATAAGAAATGATGACATGGGATCACTTACAGCAAAATGGTGGGATCTTGATAACATTATACAGAGTGAAATAAGTAAATCAGAAAAAAATAAGAACCGCAGGATTCCATACATTGGTGGGACATAAAAACAAGACTAAGAGATATGGACAAGAGAGTGTTGGTTATGGGGGGGTGGGGGGAGGGAAGAATGGAGAGGGGGAGGGGAAGGGGAGGGGCACAAAGAAAACTAGATAGGAGGTGACGGAGGACAATCTGACTTTGGGTGATGGGTATGCAACATAATTGAGTGACAAGATAACCTGGACATGTTTTCTTTGAATATATGTACCCTGATTTATTGATGTCACCTTATTAAAATTAATAAAAATTTATTATTTTAAAAAACGAATGTTCTTAACTGTAACTTTAGAACGTATACTTTTGAGACTGTCATCTTTCATTTAGCCTTTGAAGTTCATCGACATTGTTACCTGTGTCATAGTGAAATATTTTCATTGCAGAGCAGTATTCTATATATGAACAGTACAGGTCATTATCCTATTCCACAGTCAAGGAACATTTGTGTTGGGTCTAGTCTTTGATAATTTCAAATAAAGCTGATGTAACCATTTGCCTAAACATTTTTGTCTAATTGTAGGTTTTCATGTCTTTTGGGTAAATATGTAGGAAAAGATTGTTTGGTCATGTTAAAAGTATATGTTTACTTGATTGAGTTTGCCAAATTGTTTTCTGAAGGGTCACTATGCCATTTTGATTTTCCAACAGCAATCCATTCAAATGGTTTTACATTGTTATCAGCATTTGGTATTTTAAATATTTAAAATTGTTAAGTGAAATAAGCCCGTAGGATAAAGAAAAACACCGTATGACTTCACTCATATGTGGAATCTAATGAACAAAACAAACAAAAAAGAAAGAGACTCATAGACACAGATGACTGAAAGAATGACAGCTGTCAGAAGGGAGGGAGTTTGGTGGGCTGGAGGAAAAAGGTGAAGAAATTAAACTGTACAAATTGGTAGTTGCAGAATAGCCACAGGGTTGCAGTTTGCAGCATGGGGAATATGTCATAGTTAATATTGTTCAGATAACAGGGAATGGACCAGATGGTGCATGAGGCAGGAAGGGGATCATGGTTTTTTGGGCACTTTGCTGTACATCTGAAACTTGTGTGTAATTGTATTGAATGGAAATGTATACTGGTTAAAAATTTTTTAAATTTAATTTAACTTTTATATTGTTTTCATTTTTGTTCTATCTCAACAACATCTCAAGAAGTCTCCTTAGCAAATCTTTTTAAGAACATACCCATGTAACCTACCATCACAGTTCTAGACTGGAAATTTTTTCTAATAAAGGAGGAACATTTATTTCTTCCTTTTCACAGATATCTCTGAGCCCATATTTCTGTCCTGACTTATCACACATTTATTAGAACAGACAAATGTCACAGTTACCCATGTTTTCTGTGCACACATTTACACAATTTCAACTAGCTTCACTTCAAATTAGGGTAAGTCATTTAGCTTCTTTAAACTTCAACTTCTCTTCCATAAAGAGGAAAGGAATAATTATCTTGTCATTCTCATAGGGTTTTCAAGATTAACGCATGGCATATATATTAAGCGTAGCACTAATTTCATCACATATTAGGTGTTTAATAAGGTTACATGTTAATATTTATTGTTATAGATATAGATATTGCATCGATCATTAAAATAGTGGTACTCAAATAATACACCTGCTTACTCATATGTGATTGTCCTTTTTCAGCTAATGAGAGACAATTAATAGTTGTCTAGACAATGGACTGTGGGAAGAATTGATGTATTGTTTAAGCATATCCATAACCCTTCAGGTGTCTTTTTTCCTGCCACAATAATTACTAGGTTAACTGTTCCACAGGAACAGCTTCTCTCTTTCTGGGACACCTATTATGCATAAATGGCAATATGGTTTCTCAAAAGTAGTTAAGCTTAAAAAAATATTCTTTTTTTCCTCGTCTGGGTAATTTTAAATAACTTGGTTACAAGTTCACTGAATCGTTCTTCTGCTTCATCAGAATTTTTCTGATTAAAAAGCTCTTTATTTAAAATATTAATTCATCATTCTATCTTCAACTCCAGAATTTGTTCGGTTATTTTTCATGATTTATATTTCTGTTGAACTCATTTTACTTATATGTTGTGTCCTGATTTTGTTTATTTATTTATGTGTGTTCTCTCATAACTCACTGAGCTTTCTTAAGATAATCATTTGAATTCCTTTTCTGGCAATTCACAGATCTCTATTTTTTTAGGATCTATGACAAATTCATTGTATTCTTTTTGTGTGTCATCTTTTCCAAATTTTTATGTTTCTTGTAGCTTTTGTTCTTCATGCACTTGAATAGGACAAGGTTTCCTCTATCTAGACTCTGGGATATTTTTAAACTCCTTTTAATGGATATACTCATCACCCACGTCTATCTGTCCTGGAGGGAAGTCTTATGTTTGTACTTTTTCCACTCTCACAGAAAAGTGTTGGCTTCAGTAAAATGTTCACCCCTTTCTCTACTGCAATGCACTTATAGGTTGGACCACTGGATGTGTATTTCACTCCTATCCATTATTTTGGAAATAACATTCAGGGTGTGCACCTTTCCCTAATATAACAGAGCCATGTCTGTTGTAGTAAACCACTGGCCTCCTTGTCCTTGGGCAATCTACTGCAAGATGTTGGACACACACTCACCTCCTCTCCCTTTCTCCTGGGGTAAGGTTTCCAGAACTAGCAGCATTCTATTTACTTCTGACAATGTCCCACTCAGTGTGAGTGCCCACATGGGGCACATACATGTGTTTTGGTGCATCAGCTTGTTTGTGACCCTGATTATAATGCATATTTGCATTGGCATGTCATAGAGACAATATAAGTGAAAGAAGTGAGTAAATTAGATAACATTAGTGACATTTGAGAAGCAGGTTCCAAAATTGCTAATGCTTTCCCTTAACCATCCTCATTTAGGTATTACATTTCTGAATATGTTTTGTTTTCAAAAGATAAAATGTTTTGAAAAGATAAATATGTTATCTGATAAATTTAAATGTAGTGTGGGGTTTAAAAATTAATTCACTTCATGGTAAGAGTTTGAGAGAAATTAAACAGTGTTATTATGCATACTCTAAAGGTTAAAATCTTAATTCTGTAGAAAAATGTGCCTTTTCAACCACAGCTTTTAATGCAATCTTGACCTCCTTGTTCCGCAGGCTGTAGACCAGAGGATTCAGCATAGGGATGACCATAGAATAAAAGAGAGAGGCCATTTTGTCTGTGTCCATGGAATGGCTGGAGCTGGGCTTTAGGTACATGAAGATGACAGTCCCATAGAAGATGGAGACAGCAATGAGGTGAGAAGCACAGGTGGACAAAGCCTTCTGGTGGCCATGAGTTGAGTGCATTTTCAAGATGGTTATAAATATAAAAAGGTAAGAAATTAATATTACCAGAAGAGCAATAAATACATTAAAGCTGGACATAAACACAAGAAATACCTCACTCTTGTGTGTATCTGAGCAAGAGAGAGCTGTGACAGCTGGAACATCACAGAAAAAGTGATTGACCACATTAGACTTACAAAAAAAGGAAAGGCTGAATATGTCTCCAACATGAAAGGAGGCATTCAGAAAACCACAGATGTAAGATCCTATAGCCAGGCGCACACACATGCCTGTAGTCATGGTGGTGGTGTAATGTAGGGGTTTGCACACTGCTGCATAGCGGTCATAGGCCATTGATGCTAAGAGATAATTTTCTGCAGTGGCAAAAGCTACAAAAAAGAACATCTGAACAGCACAAGCAATGTAGGAGATGACTTTGTTGCCTATAAGTAACCCAGCTATGACTTTGGGAGTGACAGCTGAGGAGTAAAAAAAGTCCACCAGAGACAGGTTACTGAGGAAAAAGTACATGGGAGTGTGGAGACGAGAGTCCAAGAGAATCAGCACAATTGTCCCGAGGTTCCCAACCACAGTGATGAGATAAATGAGAGTGAACATGATAAAGAGGGGGACCTGTAGTTCTAGGACCTGGGTTAGTCCAAGGAGGATGAAGTATGTCACTTCTGTTCTGTTCTCCATCAGTCCTTTGTGGGAATCATGAGATGTCTTGTAGAAGTGAGATCTAAAGAAAATAATGACAAAAAATAAGAAAATTGTTGTTAAATTAAAATGTATAAGTACCATGTGCATTATTTCATTAATCATTGGTATCTTAAAATAATCTGACCTAATGTTAAAAGCCTTACATATAAATGTGTGTGTATGCAATGGGTATTATTATTTTTGCTTTACCATTAATAATTAAGTATTTGAAAAGTTATGTGATTTTCTATAATTATATCACCAGCATTAAGAAGATTCAAGATGCAAAACTGAACTGCAGTTCTAACACAATCAAATTTTGTGTGTGTTTAGCTGCCTGAGTGTCAGCATATTTAAAGGTGCCACTAATATTAAAAATGACAGCATGGGGAAAAGTTGTAACTACAGTTCAATCTTGTGCATTCATTTTGTTTGCTTTGTAGTTTATAGATTGGTCATTACACATTTATGCTTTTTTGTAACCTCCAGTAAACCAATTGATAGTGAACAATATGAAGTTACCACCCTACCCACTCAGAGCATCATTTTTCTTATATTTTTATTCATCTTCTTCAGAGAAGCAGCAGGATATTTTATAAATACCACTAAACTCCACACTAATAGAAATTTTGACATTTATACTCTGGTCTCAATTCACTATTAAGAAAAATAGTTTAAATTACCTATTTTGGTGCTCAAATAACTCCCAATACATGTAGCTTCACTAATAGTGTATATAGAATATTTAGCTTACCTTGTTCCTTGAAGGGATGGGACTTTCAGTCCTAAATAGTGAGTATGATATTAGAAGTTTATCCATAAAATAATGGATAATGATAAACAAGCTATATTTTAGGATTTACCAAAATGTTCCAAGTTCTCTAAAATGGGGAAAGTTAGAAGAAAAAACAGTAACAAGGACCCAGAACCTGGGACTCAATTCCTGAATCCACCATGAATTCTTATTCTTCCATTGAAAGTGTTCCTTACCTTTGTCTTTAAAATAAACACAATAAAATTACTTCTCCCATGTAATTTATTGTATTGTTTCTATAAATAACAAAATAAGAGAAGGTATATAAGACAACTGTGTAAAAAGTTACCATTTTAAAGTCTCTTTTTTATCTAAGGGTGATTTTCTTGGCCATAGTTGCAGGTTTATAGCAATTCTTAAGTAGACAGAAGGCTTGGTTGTAATGACAACTATTAACATTTAGATGAATTTATGATGATCAAAGCACGCAGCGTGCCATGTTGTCCCTCTAAAATGATGTTGTGTGGAGTGTTGTTGGTATTTCAGAGGCTAATTCAGGGACCGAGGAGTGAATTTTAGAGATATGGAGCACTCAGGGAACGTGCCTCATGAGAGCGTCTATAGCTCCTCAACTCACCTTCTTTGGGAAATAATAATTAAACTGCCTATGGGGATCTAGATGTATAATGAATGTGCATTCATATTTTGCTACTGCATATAATTTCTTTTCTTTTTCTAAATGCATAATTTAGAAACTATATGATCCACAAATTTTTTTTGTATGTATAGTTTTAAGAATTTGTTCAAATGTGTAATGGTAATGTAGCTACTACCAGAATCAAGATAATAGAACATTTCCAACATGTATGCAAAAGCACAAGGTTCTTTGTTGTCCACTCCTTCCCCTACCTACTGCTTCAGTAAACCACTGAACTGTTTTGTGTAGGTAACAACCTTTGCAAGAATATCTTTCCATGGATTCTAGCATGCATAGTCTATGAGTCTTGCTTTTTTCACTTGGTATAATGCATTTAAGACCCATCAATGTTGCTCCTTTTACTAGTCATGCAAATTTTTTTGTGTAGTTTTATTTTATGTGTATTACTGATTGTTTCTCATTTCTCAATTAAGAGAAATGTTGGTTCTAGGGTTTGGTAGTTATAAATAAAGCTGATCTAAATGTATGCCTAAAGAGTTTTCTATGAACATCGGTTTGTTTATTCAAAACAGATGTAGACAGACAGGAAGGGAGAGAGATGAGAAGCATCAACTGGTCACCATGGCACTTTAGATGTTTATTGATTGCTTTCTTATATATGCCCAAGGGGTGGGGCTCCAGGCCAGCCAATGACTTCTTGCTGAAGCAAGTGACCTTGTACTCAATCTAGCAAACTTTGGGCTCAAGCTGATGAGTCTGTGCTCAAGCCAGTAACCTTGGGGTTTTGAACCTAAATCCTTAACATCCCAGGTAAACACTCTCTCCAGTAAAATATCCTTTAAAAACATGGGAAATTTTTATCAATTTGCTTTGATATTTTATTCCCCACACCCTGAATTATTTCCTAAATATAAATTTCTTTTTGTTTTATTAATTCTTTTCTTTATTCCCATTTCTTTATGTTTGAACTCAATAGTGGTTATTTGAATTATACATTGCTGGTATCACAGTACCAGATAGTGAGTTAAATAAACAACTATTTTCATTCGTTCATGTTTTATCAAAAATTAAATCTTGAAATAAAAAAGTAATTAGTAAAAATACTAGTAAAATTTCAATAAACTCAGGACTTCAATTAAGGATAGAGTACTAATGTTGAGTTCTTCATTTTGGAAAAATGCAGCACAGTAATGTATGATGATAAAACATTAGATATAAGGTTTTAGGGGAAACTGAGTGAGTAGTATACAAGAATTCTCAGTGCTATACTTGAAACAGTTGTGTAAATATGAAATAACTCCATTATTAAAATTTTATTAAAGGTAATTTTAGTGATAGGCTTTATAGATGACATTGCAAAGAGCTCTGTGGACCTTCTTTCCAGTGAAACAACAATATCATTGGTAAAACATTTTTTTAAAAAAGTAACAATTTGTAATTGTCCTAAGGACTTATAGAACATGGAGAAGCATTTATTCAGGAAAGCTATGAAAACTGCTAAAATCAGAGCCAGTGGCATTTTAGCTTTTACCTGCTCTTCCCCAAGCTGTATGGTAGAAGTTCTACTTCAGAGAAATGTGTCCAAGAAGCCAGGAGTTCTTTCTAACTCCAGGTATCAGTGTAGAGCTACAGTTTCACCTTACTACAGCCAGGGCACTGACATCTCTCATCTTCCCCAGGTGTATATTGTAGAAACACTATTCCCATCAGGCAAAGCTGAGTAAGTAAGGGCTGCCATTTTCCAGTCAGTTCCCATTTATAGTGTTAAAGATTTGCCTCCACTTTTTTATTGTGCAGTGATTTCACACTTGGAAGAATAAAAGTGGTCTTACAACAAAAAAAATAGAGTTTAACTAAAAAAACCATAAGAAGAGACAAAGAAAGACCTTGTCTTATGTTTAGAAAAGGTCAATTTGAAGACATCAGGGTAATGGTGGCATGAGACATACTCCTGATCACCCCTCTTGAATTTTCAACAAATTCAACAACTATAACTGAGCAAAGGAATCCCAGCTGGAATTGCAGGTATGTCTGAAAAACCCAGGAACACAATGGATTAAAGGTGGGATGGCGTGGGATGGGGTGGGAAGGGGGATGGAAGATAAAGTATTTTCATGGTGGGCTTTGGAGAGTAGAAGAGACAAACCCAGAGTAACTGTTTCTTTTTCTCTGCTGTATTATGAGGAAGAGGGAAGCTTGGGCTTTCTGGATTTTGTCTGAGATGCACAGAGAGGGAAACTCAGAATGACTGGGTCTCTTTCTGTCAGGAGTACCAATAAAACAGAGTGGTGGAGGGGAAGATAAACCAAAATGGTCAGAGCATGGGGTCACAGCTAGTGTTCCCACAGTCTCCTTGCACCCAGCACTTAGTGGAGACAAAGAAAGCTAAAGTAGAGCCCCTAGCTTCCCAGATCCCATCTCCCTCACCTTGCTGTACCAAGAGTAGCAGAGACAAACCCTACAGCTAGCTCTCCAGAGCCGTTCTCTCCTCTGAAGAACAGAGGTACTCCACATCGGGTTCCCAACTCTGATGAGATGTGGGAAAGAATGTCCAGAAGCCTGAGATCACCATTGTTAGAGCTAAAAAGCAGGAAAGCTGAAGCAGTAAAGCAGAAACTTGAAAGCCCTTACAACATGCTGTATCCAATTAATGACAGGAACAAAAAGGGGAAGAACAAAACAAGACACAGAGCTACCTGAAAATGAAACATAAAGTGGATCTAGAAAATCCTCAAGGATCAATAAATTATCTTAAATGTAAATGGACCGAACTCACCAATAAAGAGGCACAGAGTAGGAGATTGGATCATAAAGCAAAACCCAACCATATGCTGCCTTCAAGAAACACATCTAAGCTGCAAGGACAAAAGTAGATTCAAAGTAAAAGTTGGAAAAAGATTTTCCAAGTAAATAATATACAAAGAAAAGCTGGTGTGACCATATGTATATCTTACAAAGCTGACCTCAAGACAACAAAAGTAAGCAGAGACAAAGATGAACATTCCATATTGATAAAGAGGATACTGTATCTAACACTTTGTAATATATATACACCAAACCAAGGAGCACAAAAATATTTAAAACATCTACAAACATCTAAAAATAAAAGCAGGCAGAAACATGATGGTACTTGGAGATTTTAACCCATCTTTGATGGCTTTAGATAGATCATCCAAACAGAAAATCAATAAAAAATATTGACTTTAAATGACACTTTGAACTAAATTGACATAATAGACATTTATAGGACATTTCATCCCAAAACATCAGATTATACATTCTACTCCAGTGTGCATGGAACATTCTCAAGGATATACCATATGTTGGGCCACAAAACTAACATTAACAAATTCAGGAAGATTGATATTATACCAAGCATATTTTCTGATCAGAAGACTTTGAAATTAGAATTGAACTCTAAAAAGGGAGTAAAGAAACCCACAAAAATGGTAATTAAACATCATACTTTTAAAAAAAATGACAGGGTAAAAGTAGAAATAAAAGCAGAGATCAAAAGTTAAATACAGACAAATAAAAATGACCACGTGACATGTCAAAATTTCTGAGATGCAGCCAAAGCATTAATAAGAGGGAAGTTCATATCATTACAAGCTTTTATGAAGAAACAAAAGAAATGTGAATTAAACAACCTAACATAACACCTTACGGAACTAGAAAAAAAAAGAACAAAGGCAACTTAAAGTAAGCAGAAGAAAGAAAATAGTAAAAATTAGAGCAGAACTAAATGATATAAAGAACAAAAATAGTATAGAAAAAATTAATATAACAAAGAACTGGTTCTAGGAATAGATCTATAAAATTGACAAACCACTCACAAAGGAAAAAAGAGGAAGGACTCAAATAAACAAAATCTGAAATGAAAGAGGAGAAATTACCACAGAAATCATAGATATATATACAAAAGATCACACTAGAATATTATGAAAGATTATATGCCACCAAATTCAACCTAGAAGGAATGCACAAATTCCTAGAACTGTATAATCTTCTTAGACTGAGCCTTGAAGAAGTGGAAAACCTAAATAGACCTATAAGCAGGGAGAAAATAGAAACAACTATCAAAAACCTCCCCCAAAACAAAAGTCCAGGACCAGATAGATGGTTACACTAGTGAATTCTACCAAAGTAAAAGAACATTTGGTAACTATCCTTCTCAAAGTCTTCCCCCCCAAAAAAAGAAAAAGAAGAAGCAACACATTTTATGAGGCCAACATAGCACTCAACCCAAAACTTGGCAAGGACAACACACAAAAAACAAAACTAAAGACCAATATTTCTAATGAACACTGATGCAAAAATTCTAAACCAAATACTAACAAATGATATACAACAACACATTAAAAAAATAATACATCACAATCAAGTGGGATTCATTCCAGGAGTACAAGGATGATTCAAAATATGGAAATTGATCAATGTAATACATTACATCAACAGCATAGAACAAAAACCATATGATCCTATCAATAGATGCAGAAAAGGCATTCGATAAGATAGCACATTCCTTTATATTTAAAAAACTCAATATAATCAGAATAGACAAAAAGTACCTCAACATAATAAAGGCCATATATGACAAACCATCAGCTAATATCATACTAAATGGTGAAAAAATGAAGGATTTTCTTCTAAAATCAGGTATGAGACAAGGCTGCTTACTCTCTCCATTCTTATTCAACATAGTTCTGGAAGTTATAGCCAGAGTAATTACACAAGAGAAAGAAATAAAAAGCATTCATATCAGGAAAGAAGCAATAAAGGTATCACTTTTTGCAGATGACATGATCCTGTATATAGAAAACTGAAAGGGCTGCACCAAAAGGCTATTAAAAACAATACACCAGTACAGTCAAGTTGCATGATACAAAATCAATATTCAAAAGTCTACTGCTTTTCTATATGCCAACAATGAAATTTCAGAATATGAACTTAAATACAAAAACAAAACAAACACAAGTCGGTGAGGTCAGAGAAATGGCACTATGAGGAGGGCTCCCGATACCTCTCCTCAAAATTTCAACAAGTTCGACAACTAGAGATAGAAAAATGATCCCAGGATCCTCTGTAAGACACACAGACTGAACAAAGGTACGATTGGGTGAAAAGGTGGCTAAATATATAATCGACCCTGAAGGAAATAAGATGGAAAATGGAACACTTCACCTTCCTCACTGACCTGAGAAAGGGCTACTTTCACTTGGAACCCAGAGAAAGTCAGGGCTGGGGGAATGGAAAGAGCTGTTCAGAGACGTTCAAGCTGAGGAAAGAGTGTGCCTGCGGCAACTCAGCCCATGTTAGCTAACGCCATCAGCGGACCTCGGCAGAGGCGGGTGAGTGGTTGCCTTCATTTCTCCCAATATCCTGGTCGGCGAGCGTGGACAGTGTGTGAGTGGTTCCTCCTAGCACCTTGGGCGTGGGCACCCGCGTTCCCTGACAGATGGACAGGGTTGGAGACTGTCAGCAGTAGCCTTTTGCATGAGCTGAGACCAGAATCTCAGTGTAATCCCTGCTCCCCGAACAACAGCGCACGGGGAGTGTGAGAAAGCCAATTTGCCTATACCCGGACTTCTTCTGGCAGGCGGAGCACCTCCACCAGCCATACAAGCTAACAAAGCACATTCCCAGGGAAGAAAAATACAAAAGTGCTAGGGGGAGGGGTGGGCAGGCAGCTTGCAGACAGTCTCTGGAGCAGATCCGTGGATCCAGTTGCTGAAATTAACTTAACCCACAGTCTGCTCACTGCCCAGCTGGCTGACGCCAGCAGCGGCTCTGGCTGACAAAGTCTTTTTTCTCAGGTCAGTGATCTAAGAGAACATGATGGAGAGACATCATATTTTTAAGGCCTCTTGCTCTGCTCGCAGTAGCTGGGCAACTTCCTGCCAGCAGATACAGGGTAAAAAGCACATTCCTACGGAACAGACCTCAGAGAACACTGCAGAAGTTATAGGCTCTAGGCCAGGGGTCCCCAAACTACGGCCTGTGGGCCGCATGTGGCCCCCTGAGGCCATTTATCTGGCCCCCACGTACTTCTGGAAGGGGTACCTCTTTCATTGGTGGTCAGTGAGAGGAGCATAGTTCCCATTGAAATACTGGTAAGTTTGTTGTTTTAATTTACTTGTTCTTAATTTTAAATATTGTATTTGTTCCCATTTTGTTTTTTTACTTTAAAATAAGATATGTGCAGTGTGCATAGGGATTTGGTCATAGTTTTTTTTATACTCTGGCCCTCCAATGGTCTGAGGGACAGTGAACTGGCCCCCTGTGTAAAAAGTTAGTGGACCCCTGCTGTAGGCTTTTTAACAAGGAAGAAGCCTGCAGAGAGCAATCCCATGAAACGCTAAGGCAAATTTAACTAGACATGCCCGGGGAAACTTAGAAAGGAGCTTAAACAGAAGTCAACACACCCACCTATCTGCTTAAGCAGGTGGCTCTGATCAGCAGAGCTTTCATACTCAGGACTTTGTGCTAAAAGGAGGGACTTGGCAGCTTTTAAGACCTCCTGTTCTGCAGGCATCTTCCTGCCAACCAGTAAAGGTTAAAAAGTGCAAAAATCCTGGGCAGATTGCTCCCACAGAGTGCTGAGGCATACTAGACATGCCTGAAGGCTCATAGAAAGACACTTTGAGAGCAGTTGGCTCCCATTCTGCCTGATTACACTGGCAGCTCTGGCTGGCAAAGCCTTACCTAGAGCCCTGTGCTGAGTGGGGATAGAGTGGGGATTTGCCAGCTCTAAGGGTCTCTCACTCCAGGCAGTGGCAAGGGCAACTTCATAGCTGGATCACCTGCTATTTCAGGAAGGAGAGACTTGGAGAGAGGCTCCGGGAAAACAAACTCTCCCATTGTTGAAGCCTGCAAATGCTAACAAGCCCCAAACAGCAATGAGACTGAGGCTTAGTATATGACATTGCCATAGCAACACATCAACTGTAAATTTCTACCTAAGCATGCCACAGGGGCAGAGCCTGGGGTAAAGTGCCACTGACCAGAAAGAGGGAAAAGAAATAAAAAGGAAGAAGATAACTTCTCAAAATCAAGAATAATCCACAGTCTTTATAACTTTTTCCACTTTTTTTTCTATCATTTCCTTATCTTTAAATTTTTTCTTCCACCTTGGTCCTTTTATCCTCTTCTCATTTTATGCTTTTCTCTTCATCTTGAACTACATTACCCATAGTGTTACATTTCTCATTTTTTTCTTTTCTTTTTTCTTTCTCTCAATGAGGGTTACACTCCAAAAACCTTAACTCTCTCTTTTTTCTTCTTCTTCTTTTTCTTTTTTCTTCCTCTCTCTTAGTTTCTTCTTTTCTCTTTCACTTTTCCTCTCATTAGATCCCCAGTTGCAAATTATTTTATTTTGGATTCAAATTTTTTCTATGTGGCATTTTGTGTGCTTTTTACTTTGCTTTTTAACTCATTAGCATTCCCCCCAACCCTGGCTCTCTATTCTATGTAGTTTTTGTTCCACTTAATACAACAGTATCTTTTTTATTTCTCTTGTTTTCTTCTTATCTTTTTCACTATATCTCTCATTTGACCGTCATTTATAAGCAAATTATTTTTTCTTGATCCAAATTTTTTTTCTGCATTCTGTGGGTCCTCACCTCATTTTATGTCCCTTTGTCACTTCTCTCCAACTCAGGCCCTCTGTTCTAGGTAGTTTTTGTTCCATTTAGCACAATATAATTCTTAATTTTTCACATTATTTTCTCAAAAAAAGAAATAATAAATTTTAAATTATTTAATTAATTTATTTATTTTTCTTTTTATTCTTTATTAATTATCATTAGTTTTATTAACAAAATTACCCTCAGATGCCATTAAGGAAAAGAAAATTGAATATCATGAATACAAAAGACAGAAATGTAGCACAAAGAGATGAGGAAAAATCTATAGAAAAAAAATTTAACAGATTGGAAACCTTGGAGTTAAATGACATAGAATTTAAAATAGAAATTCTAAAAATACTCAGAGATATATAAGAAAACACAGAAAGGCAATTTAGGGAGCTCAAAAAACAATTCAATGAACACAAAGCATATATTACCAAGGAATTTGAAACTATGAAAACAAATCAAACAGAGATGAAAAACTCAATTCATGAACTAAAAAATGAGGTAACAAGCTTAGCTAATAGAACATGCCAGATAGAAGAGAGAATTAATGACATAGAAGACAGGCAACTTGAGGCACAACAGAGAGAAGAAGAGAGAGATTCATGAATTAAAAAAAATAAGAAAGCCCTACAGAAATTGTCTGACTCCATCAAAAAGAGCAACATAAGAATAATAGGTATATCAGAAGGAGAAGAGAGAGAAAATGGAATGAAGAATATATTCAAACAAATAATAGACGAGAACTTCCCAAGTCTATGGAAAGAACTAAAGCATCAAATTCAAGAAGCAAACAGAACACTGAGCTATTATAAACCCAACAAACCTACTCCAAGGCTCATCATAAAGAAATTGGCACAAACCAATGACAAAGAAAAAATTCTCAAGGCAGCCAGGGAAAAGGAGAATACAACATATAAAGGAAGGCCTATTAGATTGTCATCATTTTTTTTCAGCAGAAACTCTGCAAGCTAGAAGAGAATGGATCCCAATATTTAAAGTTCTGAAAGAGAGGAACTTTCAGCCAAGAATACTATACCCATCAAAGCTATCCTTCAAATACAAAGGAGAAATAAAAAAATTCACAGACACAGAAAAGATGAGGGAATTTATCAGCAGAAAACCCCCACTTCAGGAAATACTAAAGGGAGTTTTCCAACCAGATACAAAGACACAACAAAACAAAACCACAAGTAAAAGCTCCACCAAAAACACAATAAAACCAAATTTAAACTGTGACAACAAAAACAAAAAAGGGAGAGGAAGGAGATAAACAGTAGCAAAGGACGATGGAGTGCAGAAGCACTCATGAAATAGTGTACTACAATGAACATGGTGGGTACCCTTTCCATTACTTAATGGTAATCAACTCTGAGAAAACCACCACAGAAGCACATGACTTGAAAAAAGAATAACAGAGGAAAGAAGTATGGATTACAACCAAACAAAAACAAATGATAAAAAAACAAAAGAGAAGAACCAAACAAGATAAAAAACTAACATAAAGCTATATATAAAATGGCAATAGGGACCTGTGGTAGCACAGTGGATAAAGCATCGACCTGGAAATGCTGAGGTCGCTGGTTTGAAACCCTGGGCTTGCCTGGTCAAGGCACATATGGGAGTTGATGCTTCCAGCTCCTCTCTCTCTGTCTCTCTCTGTCCCTCTCTGTCTCCTCTCTAAAATGAATAAATAAAATAAAAAATCTAAAAAAAAAAAGTCTCCTAAATTATAATTCCTTGCCTGACCTGTGGTGGCGCAGTGGGATAAAGCGTCGACCTGGAACACTGAGGTTGCCGGTTCGAAACCCTGGGCTTGCCTGGTCAAGGCACATATGGGAGTTGATGCTTCCTGCTCCTCCCCCTTCTCTCTCTCTCCCCTCTCTCTAAAAATCAATTAAAAAAAATAAAATGGCAATAGGAAACCCTGAAGTGTCAATAATTACACTATATATAAATAGATTGAACTCACAAATAAAAAGACACAGAGTAGCAGAATGGATTAAAAAAGAAAATCCAACTGTATGCTGCCTACAAGAAACACATCTAAGCAACAAGGACAAAAACAAATTCAAAATGAAAGGCTGGAAAAGAATACTCCAAGCAAATGACATCCAAAAAAAAGCAGGTGTAGCAATACTCATATCTAACAATGCAGACTACAAGACATCAAAAGTAATCAGAAACAAAAATGGTCATTTCATAATGATTAAGGGGACACTGAATCAAGAAGACATAAAATGGCCCTGGCCGGTTGGCTCAGCGGTAGAGCAACGGCCTGGCATGCAGGGGACCCGGGTTCGATTCCCGGCCAGGGCACATAGGAGAAGCGCCCATTTGCTTCTCCACCCCTCCGCCGCGCTTTCCTCTCTGTCTCTCTCTTCCCCTCCCGCAGCCAAGGCTCCATTGGAGCAAAGATGGCCCGGGCGCTGGGGATGGCTCCTTGGCCTCTGCCCCAGGTGCTAGAGTGGCTCTGGTCGCAGCAGAGCGACGCCCAGGATGGGCAGAGCATCGCCTCCTGGTGGGCAGAGCATTGCCCCTGGTGGGCGTGCGGGGTGGATCCTGGTCGGGCGCATGCGGGAGTCTGTCTGACTGTCTCTCCCCATTTCCAGCTTCAGAAAAATACAAAAAATAAAAATAAAAAAAAAAGAAGACATAAAACTTTTTAATATATATGCACCAAATCAAGGAGCACCAAAATATATAAGACACCTACTGACTGACCTAAAAAAAAAACTGACTAAAATACAATCATACTTGGAGACCTCAACACACCACTGAAAACTCTAGATCACACTTCCAAACAGAAAATTAATAAAGAAATATTGCTGTTATACAAAACACTAGAACATTTGGATATTATAGACATCTACAGGACATTTCATCCCAAAGTGCCAGAGTATACATTTTTCTCAGGTGTACATGGAACATTTTCAAGAATTGACCATAATTTTGGCCACAAAAATAACATCAACAAATTCAGAAAAATTGAAATTATACCAAGCATATTTTCTGATCATAAAGCTTTGAAACTGGAATTCAACTGCAAAAAAGAGGTAACAAAGCCACAAAACTGTGGAAACTAAACAACATACTTTTAAAAATGAGTGGGTCATAGAATAAATAAGTACAGAGATCAAAAGATACTTACAGAAATAAAAATAACAATAGGTCATATCAGAATTTCTGGGATGCAGGAAAAGCAGCAATAATAAGAAAGTTCATATCACTATAGGCCTATATGAACAAACAAGAAAGCCCAAGTAAACCACTTAACTTCACATCTTAAGGAACTAGAAAAAAGGAAAAAAGACAACCAGAACCAGCAGAAGGAAATAATAAAAATCAGAGCAGAAATAAATGAAATAGAGAACAAAAAAACTATAGAAAACATTAATAAAACAAAGAGCTTGTTCTTTGAAAAGATCAACAAAATTGACAAACCCTTAGAAAGAGTCACCAGGAAAAAAGAGAAAGGACTCATATAAACAAAATCCAAAATGAAAGAGGAGAAATCACCATAGATATACAAAGAATTATTGTAGAAACTATGAAAAACTATATGCCACCAAATTCAACAATCTAGAAGAAACAGATAAATTCCTAGAACAATACAATCTTCCTAGACTGAGTCATGAAGTAGCTGAAAGCCTAAACAGACAAGTAAGCATGAAGGAAATAGAAAAAACTATTAAAAATCTCCCCAAAAATAAAATTCCAGGGCCAGATGGCTATACTAGTGAATTCTATCAAACATTCAAAGAAGACTTGGTTCCTATTCTACTCAAAGTCTTCCAAAACTTTTTTTTTTTGTATATTTTTTCTGAACTTGGAAACGGGGAGAAACAGTCAGACAGACTTCCGCATGCGCCCGACCGGGATCCACCCGGCACGCCCACCAGGGGCAACGCTCTGCCCACCAGGGGGCAATGCTCTGCCCCTCCGGGGGCATCGCTTTGTTGTGACCAGAGCCACTCTAGTGCCTGGGGCAGAGGCCAAGGAGCCATTCCCAGCGCCCAGGCCATCCTTGCTCCAATGGAGCCTTGGCTGTGGGAGGGGAAGAGAGAGACAGAGAGGAAGGGGGGGGGGTTGGAGAGGCAAATGGGCGCTTCTCCTATGTGCCCTGGCCGGGAATCAAACCCGGGTCCCCCGCAAGCCAGGCTGATGCTCTACTGCTGAGCCAACCGGCCAGGGCCAAAGTCTTCCAAAACTTTGAAGAAGAAACGATACGTTTAAACACATCTTATGAGGCCAGCATTACCCTCATACCAAAACCTGGCAAGAACGGCACAAAAAATACAGACCAATATCTCTAACGAGTAGAGATGCTAAAATACCAAACAAAATACTAGCAAATCGAATACAACAACATGTTAAAAAATAATACATCATGATCAAGTGGGATTCATTCCAGAATCTCAAGGATGGTTCAACATACGTAAAACAGTTAACATAATACACCATATCAACAAAACAAAGAACAAAAGCCCACATGATCTAATAAAAAATGCAGAAAAGGCATTTGATAAAATACAACACAATTTTATGTTTAAAACACTCAACAAAATAGGCATAGAAGGAAAATATCCCAACATGATAATGGTCATTTATGATAAACCATTAGCTAACATCATATTAAATAGCATAAAACTGAGGACTTTTTCCCTTAAATCAGGAACAAGACAGAGTTTTCTACTCTCTCCACTCTTATTTAATGTGGTGCTAGAAGTTCTAGCCAGAGCAATCAGACAAGATAAAGAAATAAAAGGCATCGATATCAGAAAAGAAGAAGTAAAGGTTTTACTTTTTGCAGATGATATGATCCTATACATTGAAAACCCCAAAGACTCCACAAAAAGATTACTAGAAACAATAAACCAATACAGTAAGGTAGTAGGATACAAAATTAATATACAAAAGTCCATTGCCTTCCTATATTCCTACAATGAAATATCAGAAAACGAACTAAAAAAATAATCCCCTCATGGTTGCAAAAAAACCAAACAAACCTAGGAATAAGCATGACAAAGAATGTATAGGACCTATATAATGAAAATGACAAAGTAAGGAAAATTGAAAAAGATACAATGAAATGGAAAAGTATTCCTTGTTCTTGGATAGGAAGAATAAATATAATCAAAATGACCATTTTACCCAAAGCAATATACAAATTCAATGCAATTTCCATCAAAATTCCAATAAATAAGTAAATCAGAAAAATCTAAGAACTGCTTGATTTCATACATAGTTGGGACATAAAAACGAGACTTAGAGACATGAACAAGAGTGTGGTGGTTACAGTGGTGGGGGGAGGAAGGAGAGGAATGGAGAGGGGATGGGGGGCACTAAGAAAACCAGATAGAAGGTGACGGAAGACAATTTGACTTTGGGTGATGGTTATGGAACATAATTAATGTCAAAATAACCTGGAGATGTTTTCTCTGAACATATGTATCCTGATTTATTAATGTCACCTCATTAAAATTAATAATAAAAAACAAACAAAAAAACCCAAACACAACTACTTTTATAATTGCAACAAAAAAATAAATACCCAGAAATAAACTTAAGGAATAATGTGAAGGACTTATATACTGAAAACTACAAAACATTACCAAAAGAAATTTAAAAAGACACAATGAACTGAGAAAATATTTTGTGTTCATGGATTGGAAAAATCAACATAGTTAAAATGGCCATATTACCCAAAGCAATATACAAATTTAATGCAATCCTCATCAAAATCCCAATATCATTCTTTAAAAAAATAGAACCAAATATTACTACTTTCGTACTGAACCATAAAAACACCCAAATAGCCAAAGTAATCTTGAGGAAAAAGAGTGACGCTGGAGGTATCATAATACCGGACTCCAAATTATACTATAGAGTCACAATAAATAAAATAGCATGGTATTGGCAGAAAAACAGACATACAGACCAATGGAACAGAATTGAGAGCCCAGAAACAAAACCACATATATATGGACAAATCATCTTTGAGACAGGAGCCAAAAACACACAATGGAGAAAAGAAAGCCTCTTCAATAAATGGTGTGGGGAAAATTGAAAAACCACATGGAAAAAAAATAAAACTGGACTCTAGTTCGTCCCCCTGCACAAAAATTAATTTAAAGTGGATCAAAGACCTAAATATAAGACCTGAATTTATAAATTACATGGAAGAAAACATAGATAGTAAGCTCATGGACCTTGGCTGTAGAGAACAATGTATGAATTTGACCTCAAAGGCAAGAGAAGTTAAGGCAAAAATAAATGAATGGGACTATATAAAACTAAAAAGCTTTTGAACAGCAGAAGAAACTGACAACAAAACAAATAGGCAGCCAACTAAATGGGATATAATATTTGCAAAAAACAGCTCAGATAAGGGATTAATATCCAAAATATATAAAAAGCTCACAAAGCTCAGCAACAAACAAGCAAACAATTCAATTAAAAAATGAGGGAAGTACATGTACAGACACTTCTCCCAAGAGGACATACAAATGGCCAACAGATATATGAAAAAATGCTCATCTTCACTAGCTACTTGAGAAATGCAAATCAAAACTACAATGAGATACCACCTCACATCTGTTAGATTGGCTATCATCAACAGGACAGGTAATAACAAGTGTTGGAGAGGCTGTGGAGAAAAAGAACCCTCCTTCACTGCTATTGGGAATAGAAATTAATACGACCATTATAAAATAAAGAATGAGGGTTCCTTCCTCAAAAAATTAATAATAGAATTACCATATGACCCACAAATTCCTCTACTGGGTATCAATCCCCAAAATGCAAAAATATTTGAACATTAAGAGTCATGTACCCCCATGTTCATCACCGCATTATTCACAGGGGCCAAGACATGAAAACAACCAATGTGCATCTTTTTTTTTTTTTTAATAAATTTTTATTAATGTTAATGGGATGACATTAATATTTCAGGGTACATATATTCAAAGAAAACATGTCTAGGTTATCTTGTCATTAAATTATGTTGCATACCCCTCACCCAGAGTCAGATTGTCCTCCGTCACCCTCTGTCTAGTTTTCTCTGTGCCCCTCCCCCTCCCCCTAACTCTCTCCCTCCCTCCCTCCTGCGTCCTCCCTCCCCCCACGCCTGGTAACCACCACTCTCTTGTCCATGTCTCTTAGTCTCGTTTTTATATTCCACCAATGTATGGAATCATGTAGTTCTTGTTTTTTTCTGATTTACTTATTTCACTCCGTATGATGTTAACAAGATCCCACCATTTTGCTGTAAATGATCCGATGTCATCATTTCTTATGGCTAAGTAGTATTCCATAGTGTATATGTGCCACATCTTCTTTATCCAGTCTTCTATTGAAGGGCTTTTTGGTTGTTTCCATGTCTTGGCCACTGTGAACAGTGCTGCAATGAACATAGGGCTACATGTGTCTTTACGTATCAATGATTCTGAGGTTTTGGGGTATATACCCAGTAGAGGGATTGCTGGGTCACAAGGTAGTTCTATTTGCAGTTTTTTGAGGAACCACCATACTTTCCTCCATAATGGTTGTACTACTTTACATTCCCACCAACAGTGTATGAGGGTTCCTTTTTCTCCGCAGCCTCTCCAACACTTGCTATTACCCGTCTTGTTGATAATAGCTAATCTAACAGGGGTGAGGTGGTATCTCATTGTAGTTTTGATTTGCATTTCTCTAATAACTAATGAAGCTGAGCATCTTTTCATATATCTGTTGGCCATTTGTATTTCTTCCTGGGAGAAGTGTCTGTTCATGTCCTCTTCCCATTTTTTTATTGGATTGTTTGTTTGTTTGTTGTTGAGTTTTATGAGTTCTTTGTAAATTTTGGATATTAGGCCCTTATCTGAGCTATTGTTTGAAAATATCAGTTCCCATTTAGTTGGCTGTCTGTTTATTTTGGTATCGGTTTCTCTTGCTGAGCAAAAACTTTTTATTCTGATGTAGTCCCATTCATTTATCTTTGCCTTCACTTCTCTTGCCATTGGAGTCAAGTTCATAAAATGTTCTTTAAAACCCAGGTCCAGCCCTGGCCGGTTGGCTCAGCGGTAGAGCGTCGGCCTAGCGTGCGGAGGACCCGGGTTCGATTCCTGGCCAGGGCACACAGGAGAAGCGCCCATTTGCTTCTCCACCCCTCCGCCGCGCTTTCCTCTCTGTCTCTCTCTTCCCCTCCCGCAGCCGAGGCTCCATTGGAGCAAAGATGGCCCGGGCACTGGGGATGGCTCTGTGGCCTCTGCCTCAGGCAATAGAGTGGCTCTGGTCGCAACATGGCGACGCCCTGGATGGGCAGAGCATTGCCCCCTGGTGGGCAGAGCGTCGCCCCATGGTGGGCGTGCCGGGTGGATCCCGGTTGGGCGCATGCGGGAGTCTGTCTGACTGTCTCTCCCTGTTTCCAGCTTCAGGAAAATGGAAAAAACAAACAAACAAAAAAAACCCAAAAAAAAAAAAAACCCAGGTCCATGAGTTTAGTACCTATGTCTTCTTCTATGTACTTTATTGTTTCAGATCTTATATTTAGGTCTTTGATCCATTTTGAATTAATTTTAGTACACGGGGACAGGCTGTAGTCGAGTTTCATTCTTTTGCATGTGGCTTTCCAGTTTTCCCAACACCATTTGTTGAAGAGGCTTTCTTTTCTCCATTTTGCGTTGTTGGCCCCCTTATCAAAGATTATTTGACCATATATATGTGGTTTTATTTCTGGGCTTTCTATTCTGTTCCATTGGTCTGAGTGTCTATTTTTCCACCAGTACCATACAGTTTTGATTATTGTGGCCCTATAATATAGTTTAAAGTCAGGTATTGTAATGCCCCCAGCTTCATTCTTTTTCCTTAGGATTGCTTTAGCTATTCGGGGTTTTTTATAGTTCCATATAAATCTTATGATTTTTTGTTCCATTTCTTTAAAAAATGTCATAGGAATTTTGATGGGAATTGCATTAAATTTATATATTACTTTGGGTAATATGGCCATTTTAATTATATTTATTCTTCCTATCCAAGAACAAGGAATATTTTTCCATCTCATTGTGTCTTTTTCTATTTCTCTTAGCAATGTCTTGTAGTTTTCGTTATATAGGTCCTTTACATTCTTTGTTATGTTTATTCCTAGGTATTTTATTTTTTTTGTTGCAATCGTGAAGGGGATTATTTTTTTGAGTTCGTTTTCTAATATTTCATTGTTGGCATATAGAAAGGCTATGGACTTTTGTATGTTGATTTTGTATCCTGCGACCTTACTGTATTGGTTTATTGTTTCTAGTAATTTTTTTGTGGAGTCCTTTGGGTTTTCGATGTATAGGATCATATCATCAGCAAAAAGTGATACCTTTACTTCTTCTTTTCCGATATGGATGCCTTTTATTTCTTTGTCTTCTCTGATTGCTCTGGCCAGAACTTCTAGCACCACGTTAAATAAGAGTGGAGAGAGTGGACAACCCTGTCTTGTTCCTGATTTAAGGTGGAAAGTCCTCAGTTTTATGCCGTTTAATATGATGTTGGCTGATGGTTTATCATATATGGCCTTTATCATGTTGAGATATTTTCCTTCTATACCCATTTTGTTGAGAGTCTTAAACATAAATTGTGTTGCATTTTATCGAAAGCCTTTTCTGCGTCTATTGATAAGATCATGTGGGTTTTTGTTCTTTGTTTTGTTGATATGGTGTATTATGTTAACCGTTTTACGTATGTTGAACCATCCTTGAGATTCTGGGATGAATCCCACTTGATCATGATGTATTATTTTTTTTAATATATTGTTGTATTCGATTTGCCAGTATTTTGTTTAGTATTTTAGCATCTGTATTCATTAGAGATATTGGTCTGTAGTTTTCTTTCTTTGTGCCATCCTTGCCTGGTTTTGGTATGAGGGTTATGTTGGCCTCATAAAATGTGTTTGGAAGTATTGCTTCTTCTTCAATTTTTTGGAAGACTTTGAGTAGAATAGGAACCAAGTCTTCTTTGAATGTTTGATAGAATTCACTAGTATAACCGTCTGGGCCTGGACTTTTATTTTGGGGGAGGTTTTTAATAGTTTTTTCTATTTCCTCCCTGCTGATTGGTCTGTTTAGGCTTTCTGCTTCTTCATGACTCAGTTTAGGAAGGTTGTATTGTTCTAGGAATTTATCCATTTCTTCTAGATTGTTGTATTTGGTGGCAAATAGTTTTTCATAGTATTCTACAATAATTCTTTGTATATCTATGATGTCTGTGGTGATTTCTCCTCTTTCATTTTGGATTTTATTTATTTGAGTCCTGTGTCTTTTTTCCTTGGTGAGTCTTGCCGAGGGTTTTTCAATTTTGTTGATCTTTTCAAAGAACCAGCTCCTTGTTTTATTGATTTTTTCTATAGTCTTTCTGTTCTCTATTTCGTTTATTTCTGCTCTGATTTTTATTATCTCCTTTCTTCGACTGGTTTTGGGTTGTCTTTGTCTTCTTTTTCTAGCTCCTTAAGGTGTGAAGTTAAGTGGTTTACTTCGGCTCTCTCTTGTTTGTTCATATAGGCCTGAAGTGATATGAACTTTCCTCTTATTACTGCTTTTGCTGCATCCCAGAGATTCTGATATGTCGTATTTTCATTTTCATTTGTCTGTATATATCTTTTTATCTCTGCACTTATTTCTTTTTTGACCCATTCATTTTTTAGAAGTATGTTGTTTAGTTTCCATAATTTTGTGCGTTTTTCCTCCTCTTTTTTACAGTTGAATTCTAGTTTCAAGGCTTTATGATCAGAAAATATGCTTGGTACAATTTCAATTTTTCTAAATTTGCTGATATTGTCTTTGTGGCCCAACATATGGTCAATTCTTGAGAATGTTCCATGTACACTAGAGAAAAATGTATACTCTGTCGCTTTGGGATGAAGTGTCCTGTAGATGTCTATCATATCCAGGTGTTGTAGTATTTCGTTTAAGGCCACTATATCTTTATTGATTCTCTGTTTGGATGACCGATCTAGAGCCGTCAGCGGTGTATTGAGGTCTCCAAGTATGATTGTATTTTTGTTAGTTTTTGTTTTAAGGTCAATAAGTAGCTGTCTTATATATTTTGGTGCTCCTTGGTTTGGTGCATATATATTAAGGATTGTTATGTCTTCTTGATTCAGTGTCCCCTTAATCATTATGAAATGACCATTTTTGTCTCTGAGTACTTTTTTGTCTTATAGTCAGCATTATCAGATATGAGTATTGCTACACCTGCTTTTTTTTGGGTGTTGTTTGCTTGGAGTATTGTTTTCCAGCCTTTCACTTTGAATTTGTTTTTATCCTTGTTGCTTAGATGAGTTTCTTGTAGGCAGCATACAGTTGGATTTTCTTTTTTAATCCATTCTGCTACTCTGTGTCTTTTTATTGGTAAGTTTAATCCATTTACATTTAGTGTAATTATTGACACTTGTGGTTCCCTGTTGCCATTTTATAAATTGCTTTCTGTTAGTTTTGTATCTTGTTTGATTCTTCTCTTTTGTTTTTCTATCATTTGTTTTTGTTTGTTTGTGTTCCATACTTCTTTCTTCTGTTGCTACCTTTTTTAAGTCAAGTGTTTTTGTGGTTGTTTTTTCAAGGTTGGTTACCATTAAGTAATGAAAAGGGTACCTACCATATTCATTGTAGTACCCTTTCTTATGAGTATTTCTGCACTTCATCGTCCTTTGCTACTGTTAATCTCCATCCTTTCTCCCCCTTTTTTTCTTTTGTTGTCACAGTTTAAGTTTGGTTTTATTGTTTTCTTGGTGGAGCTGTTACTTGTGGTTTTGTTTTCTTTTGTTCTTTGTATCTGGTTGGAAAACCCCCTTTAGTATTTCCTGGAGTGGGGGCTTTCTGATGATAAATTCTGTCATCTTTTCTGTATTTGTGAATATTTTTATATCTCCTTCGTACTTGAAGGATAGCTTTGATGGGTATAGTATTCTTGGCTGAAAGTTTCTCTCTTTCAGGGCTTTAAATATTGGGGTCCACTCTCTTCTAGCTTGTAGAGTTTCTGCTGAGAAGTCTGATGATAATCTAATAGGTTTTCCTTTATATGTTGTATTCTTCTTTTCCCTGGCTGCCTTGAGAATTTTTTCTTTGTCATTGTTTTGTGTCATCTTCATTATGATGTGCCTTGGAGTGGGTTTGTTGGGGTTAAGAAAACTCGGTGTTCTGTTTGCTTCTTGAATTTGAGGCTTTAGTTCTTTCCACAGGCTTGGGAAGTTCTCATCTATTATTTGTTTTAGTATATTCTCCATTCCATTTTCTTTCTCTTCTCCCTCTGATATACCTATTATTCTTATGTTATTCTTTCTGATGGAGTCAGACAATTCCTGTAGGGCTTTCTCGTTTTTTATTATTTTTGAGTCTCTTTCTTCTTTTCTCTGTTGTGCCTCAAGTTGCTTGTCTTCTATTTCACTAATCCTATCTTCTATCTGGGCTGTTCTATTAGCTAAGCTTGTTATCTCGTTTTTCAGTTCGTGAATTGAGTTTTTCATTTCTGTTTGATTTGTTTTTATAGTTTCAATTTCCTTGGTAATATATTCTTTGTGATCGTTGAGTTGTTTTCTGATTTCCCTAAATTGCCTTTCTGTGTTTTCTTGTATATCTCTGAGTATTTTTAAGATTTTTATTTTAAATTCTCTGTCATTTGGCTCCAAGGCTTCCAGTATGTTAAATCTTTTCTTCATAGATCTTTCCACATCTATTTGTGTTACCTCTCTATCTTTTGTATCCATAATATTCAATTTCCTTTTTCTTATTGGCATCTGAAGGTGGTCTTGTTGATATTGTTAATTAGAATTAATAAAGAATAAAAAAGGGGGGGAAAAAGTAATGATTTATTATTTTCCCCTTTTTCCTTTCTTCTTCTCCCCTCCTCTCACCTCTTTAGGTAAATATTGTGATGACCTGTGAATTATATTATGCTAAATGGAACAAAAACTGCCTATAACAGAGGGCCTGATTTGGGGTGAAGAGTTCAAGGGGCAAAAAAGGGAGTAGGGACCTACTAAATGCAAAAAAAATAAAAAATAAAAAGGAGGATATCTTAGACAAGCATAAAATGATTTGCTTGTAAGTGATGGTCGACTAAGAGATATAGTGAGAGAGATAAGAGGGAAACTGAAAAAAGGAGAGAAAAAATAATATTTAAAGAAGAAAAAATAAAAATAATAAGTAAAAATCTGTTGTATTAAGTGGAGTGAAGACTAAATACAATGGAGACTTTGGGTTGGGAGGAATGCTAGTGAGTTAAAAAGCAATGTAAAAAGTACCCAAAATGCCACAAAAAGAAACAAACAATGGAAAACCAAAAACAAAAGCATAAAATAAAAGAAAAATAAAGAACAAACAACAAAAACAAAAAAAAACTTGAGTTTCAAATTAAATAATTTGTTCGTGATTGAGGATTAAATGAGAGGAAAATAAAAGGAGAAAAGAAGGAACGAATAGAAAGGAAAAAATAAGAAAAAGAGAAACGAAGGAAGAAAAAAAGGAAGGGAAAAAAACAAAAAAGAACAAAAAGAAATCAAAAGGGGAGAGAGTGAGAGTTAAGGGTTTTGGAGTGTAACCCTAAGGGAGAGTAAGGATGAAGAAAAGAAATAAAATGTAACACTCATGGGTAGTGTAGTTCAAGAAAAGTGTAGCATAAGATGGGCAGAGAATAAAAGGACCGAGATGGAGGAAATACAAATAAAGGCAATAAGAAAGAAGAGAGAAACAACAACAACAAAGAATTAGTGGAACAAGTGATAAAGTCTGTGGATTTTTCTTGATATTGAGAGGTTAACTTCTTCCTTTTTCTTTTCTCTCCCTCTTCCTGGTCGGTGACTCTGTACCCCAGGTTCTGCCCCTTTGTCACGCTTAGGTAGGAATTTGCAGTTGATGGGATTCTATGGCAATGTCATATAATTGGCTTTAGTCTCGCTGGTAGTCAAGGCTTGTTGGCATTTGTAGAGTCCAACAATGAGAGAGAGTTTGCTTTCCTGGAGTTTCTCCCCTAGTCTCCCCTTTCTGAAATAGCAGCCTGGTGATCCAGCTATGAGGCTGCCACTGCTTCTGTCTGGGGAGTAAGAGGCTCAAAGAGCTGGGAAATCCCCACTCTATCCTCACTCAGCCCAAGGCTCTGGGTAAGGCTCTGACAGTCAGAGCCTCCAGCGTAATCAGGTGGGGCTGGGAGTCAATTGTTGTCAAGGTGACTGTTCAGCGCCTACCATTCAGTTGGACCACTCAACCCAGGCTTTCCACACTTTGTAGCCTGTTTTGGCTGGAAAGAAGATGCACTATTCGCTGCTTGCTATATAGATCTTAATATCTGCCATGTCCCTCTTGTTAGGTATATCCCTGAATATGGAGGCTCTGTCAATCAGATATTGCCCCCGCCCCTTTAGCGAAAGGCACTGAAAAATATTATGCCTCTTGTCTTGGATCACTGAACTGGGAGAGATCTTATCAATTAGAGCCCCGTGGGTGCGTAGATTTCGTGGGTTAAGCTAATTTCAGTGATTGGATCCGCAGCTGTGCTCCAGAGAGTATTTCAGGCTGCCTACGCGCCCCTCGCCCAACGCTTGATTGTTAGCTCGAATGGCTGGGTGAGGTGCCCCATCCACGGAGAGAATCTCCTGACTAGGAAAGACAGGTTTGGCGCCCCTCCCAGACTATGGCACGGGGCCCGCGGCTTCTCAGAGCACGCCGGTGGTTGCCGGCACTCCCCGGGACGCGGCTGGGGGGGGCGCGGCTTCCCAGAGCACTCCGGTGGTTGCCGGCACGGATGTGGCCGCTCGGGGCGCGCGCGGCTTCTCAGAGCACGCCGGTGGTTGCCGGCACTCCCTGGGACTCGGCGGCTCGGGGCGCGCGCGTGGCTTCTCAGAACGTGGTTGGCGGGGCGCGTGGCCTCTCAGAGCACGCCGGTGGTTGTGGGCACTCCCCGGGACACGGCAAGTGGGAGGGGGCGTGCGGCTTCTCAGAGCATGCTGGTGGTTGCTGGCACTCCCCAGGAAGCGGCGCGGGCAGCTGCACGCGTGGGTTGACTCACCACAGGCGTATTCCCTCCTCAGCAACAGTCCTTTTGCTTTCAGTGTGTGTGTGGAACTCTAGGATGCTCCGAAGATAATTTTTCTGTTTCTAGTTGACAAATTTGTTGAGATTTTGGGGAGATCTGTCAGACGCGCTGCTCACGGCGCCATCTTCGTGACGTCACTTTTTTTTTTTTTAATAAATTTTTATTAATGGTAATGGGATGACATTAATAAATCAGGGTACATATATTCAAAGAAAACATGTCTAGGTTATTTTGTCATTAAATTATGTTGCGTACCCCTCGCCCAAAGTCAGATTGTCCTCCGCCATCCTCTATCTAGTTCTCTGTGCCCCTCCCCCTCCCCCTAACTCTCTCCCTCCCTCCCACCCATGTCCTCCCTCCCCCCACCCCTGGTAACCACCACACTCTTGTCCATGTCTCTTAGTCTCATTTTTATGTTCCAACAATGTATGGAATCATGTAGTTCTTATTTTTTTTCTGATTTACTTATTTCACTCCGTATAATGTTAACAAGATCCCACCATTTTGCTGTAAATGATCCGATGTCATCATTTCTTATGGCTGAGTAGTATTCCATAGTGTATATGTGCCACATCTTCTTTATCCGGTCTTCTATTGAAGGGCTTTTTGGTTGTTTCCATGTCTTGGCCACTGTGAACAGTGCTGCAATGAACATGGGGCTACATGTGTCTTCACGTATCAATGTTTCTGAGATTTTGGGGTATATACCCAGTAGAGGGATTGCTGGGTCATAAGGTAGTTCTATTTTCAGTTTTTTGAAGAACCACCATACTTTCCTCCATAATGGTTGTACTACTTTACATTCCCACCAACAGTGAATGAGGGTTCCTTTTTCTCCACAGCCTCTCCAACATTTGCTATTACCCATCTTGTTGATAATAGCTAATCTAACAGGGATGAGGTGGTATCTCATTGTAGTTTTGATTTGCATTTCTCTAATAACTAATGAAGCTGAGCATCTTTTCATATATCTGTTGGCCATTTGTATCTCTTCCCGGGAGAAGTGTCTGTTCATGTCCTCTTCCCATTTTTTTATGGGATTGTTTGTTTGTTTGTTGTTGAGTTTTATGAGTTCTTTGTAAATTTTGGATATTAGGCCCTTATCTGAGCTGTTGTTTGAAAATATCATTTCCCATTTAGTTGGCTGTCTGTTTATTTTGATATCAGTTTCTCTTGCTGAGCAAAAACTTTTTATTCTGATGTAGTCCCATTCATTTATCTTTGCCTTCACTTCTCTTGCCATTGGAGTCAAGTTCATAAAATGTTCTTTTAAACCCAGGTCCATGATTTTAGTACCTATGTCTTCTTCTATGTACTTTATTGTTTCAGGTCTTATATTTAGGTCTTTGATCCATTTTAAATTAATTTTAGTACACGGGGACAGGCTGTAGTTGAGTTTCATTCTTTTGCATGTGGCTTTCCAGTTTTCCCAACACCATTTGTTGAAGAGGCTTTCTTTTCTCCATTGTGTGTTGTTGGCCCCTTTATCAAAGATTATTTGACCATATATATGTGGTTTTATTTCTGGGCTTTCTATTCTGTTCCATTGGTCTGAGTGTCTATTTTTCTGCCAATACCATGCTGTTTTGATTATCGTGGCCCTATAATATAGTTTAAAGTCAGGTATTGTAATGCCCCCAGCTTCATTCTTTTTCCTTAGGATTGTTTTGGCTATTCGGGGTTTTTAATAGTTCCATATAAATCTGATGATTTTTTGTTCCATTTCTTTAAAAAATCTCATAGGAATTTTGATGGGAATTGCATTAAATTTTTATATTGCTTTGGGTAATATGGCCATTTTGATTATATTTATTCTTCCTATCCAAGAACAAGGAATATTTTTTCATCTCATTGTATCTTTTTCGATTTCCCTTAACAATGCTTTGTAATTTTCATTATGAAGGTCCTTTACATTCTTTGTTATGTTTATTCCTCGGTATTTTATTTTTTTTGTTGCAATCGTGAAGGGGATTATTTTTTTGAGTTCATTTTCTAATATTTCATTGTTGGCATATAGAAAGGCTATGGACTTTTGTATGTTAATTTTGTATCCTGCGACCTTACTGTATTGGTTTATTGTTTCTAATAATCTTTTTGTGGAGTCCTTCGGGTTTTCGATGTATAGGATCATATCATCAGCAAAAAGTGATAGCTTTACTTCTTCTTTTCCGATATGGATGCCTTTTATTTCTTTGTCTTGTCTGATTGCTCTGGCCAGAACTTCTAGCACCACGTTAAATAAGAGTGGAGAGAGTGGACAACCCTGTCTTTTTCGTGATTTAAGGTAGAAAGTCTTCAGTTTTATGACGTTTAATATGATGTTGGCTGATGGTTTATCATATATGGCCTTTATCATGTTGAGATATTTTCCTTCTATACCCATTTTGTTGAGAGTCTAAAACATAAAATTGTGTTGTATTTTATCAAAAGCCTTTTCTGCATCTATTGATAAGATCATGTGGTTTTTGTTTTTTGTTTTGTTGATATAGTGTATTACGTTAACCGTTTTGCGTATGTTGAACCATCTTTGAGATTCTGGGATGAATTTCACTTGATCATGATGTATTATTTTTTTAATATGTTGTTGTATTCGGTTTGCCAGTATTTTGTTTAGTATTTTAGCATCTGTCTTTATTAGAGATATTGGTCTGTAGTTTTCTTTCTTTGTGCCATCCTTGCCAGGTTTTGGTATGAGGGTTATGTTGGCCTCATAAAATGTGTTTGGAAGTATTGCTTCTTCAATTTTTTGGAAGACTTTGAGTAGAATAGGAACCAAGTCTTCTTTGAATGTTTGATAGAATTCACTAGTATAACCGTCTGGGCCTGGACTTTTATTTTTGGGGAGGTTTTTAATAGTTTTTTCTATTTCCTCCCTGCTGATTGGTCTGTTTAGGCTTTCTGCTTCTTCATGACTCAGTCTAGGAAGGTTGTATTGTTTTAGGAATTTATCCATTTCTTCTAGATTGTTGTATTTGGTGGCATATAATTTTTCATAGTATTCTACAATAATTCTTTGTATTTCTATGATGTCTGTGGTGATCTCTCCTCTTTCATTTTGGATTTTATTTATTTGAGTCCTGTGCCTTTTTTTCTTGGTGAGTCTTGCCAAGGGTGTGTCAAATTTGTTGATCTTTTCAAAGAACCAGCTCCTTGTTTTATTGATTTTTTCTATAGTCTTTCTGTACTCTATTTCATTTATTTCTGCTCTGATTTTTATTATCTCCTTTCTTCGGCTGGTTTTGGGTTGTCTTTGTTCTTCTTTTTCTAGTTCCTTAAGGTGTGAAGTTAAGTGGCTTACTTGGGCTCTCTCTTGTTTGTTCATATAGGCCTGAAGTGATATGAACTTTCCTCTTATTACTGCTTTTGCTGCATCCCAGAGATTCTGATATGTCGTATTTTCATTTTCATTTGTCTGTATATATCTTTTGATCTCTGCGCTTATTTCTTCTTTGACCCATTCATTTTTTAGAAGTATGTTGTTTAGTTTCCACATTTTTGTGGGTTTTTCCCCCTCTTTTTTGCAGTTGAATTCTAGTTTTAAGGCTTTATGATCAGAAAATATGCTTGGTACAATTTTAATTTTTCTAAATTTGCTGATATTGTCTTTGTGGCCCAACATATGGTCAATTCTTGAGAATGTTCCATGTACACTAGAGAAAAATGTATACTCTGTCGCTTTGGGATGAAGTGTCCTGTAGATGTCTATCATATCCAGGTGTTGTAGTATTTCGTTTAAGGCCACTATATCTTTATTGATTCTCTGTTTGGATGACCGATCTAGAGCCGTCAGCGGTGTATTGAGGTCTCCAAGTATGATTGTATTTTTGTTAGTTTTTGTTTTAAGGTCAATAAGTAGCTGTCTTATATATTTTGGTGCTCCTTGGTTTGGTGCATATATATTAAGGATTGTTATGTCTTTTTGATTCAACTTCCCCTTAATCAGTATGAAATGACCATTTTTGTCTCTGAGTACTTTTTCTGTCTTGTAGTCAGCATTATCAGATATGAGTATTGCTACACCTGCTTTTTTTTGGGTGTTGTTTGCTTGGAGTATTGTTTTACAGCCTTTCACTTTGAATTTGTTTTTATTCTTGTTGCTTAGATGTGTTTCTTGTAGGCCGCATATAGTTGCATTTTCTTTTTTAATCCATTCTGCTACTCTGTGCCTTTTTATTGGTAAGTTTAATCCATTTACATTTAGTGTAATTATTGACACTTGTGGGTTCCCTACTGCCATTTTATAAATTGCTTTCTGTTAGTTTTGTATCTTGTTTGATTCTTCTCTTTTGTTTTTCTATCATTTGTTTTTGTTTGTTTGTGTTCCATACTTCTTTCCTCTGTTGCTACCTTTTTTAAGTCAAGTGTTTTTGTGGTGGTTTTTTTCAAGGGTGGTTACCTTTAAGTAATGAAAAGGGTTCCTACCCTGTTCAGTGTAGTACCCTATCTTATGCGTATTTCTGCACTTCATTGTCCTTTGCTACTGTTAATCTCCATCCTCTCCCCCCTTTTTTTCCTTTGTTGTCACAGTTTAAGTTTGGTTTTATTGTGTTCTTGGTGAAGTTGTTACTTGTGGTGTTTTTTTTTTTTGTTCTTTGAATCTGGTTGAAAAATCCCCTTTAGTATTTCCTGGAGTGGGGGCTTTCTGCTGATAAATTCTCTCATCTTTTCTGTATTTATGAATGTTTTTATATCTCCTTCATACTTGAAGGATAGCTTTGATGGGTATAGTATTCTTGGCTGAAAGTTCCTCTCTTTCAGGGCTTTAAATATTGGGGTCCACTCTCTTCTAGCTTGTAGAGTTTCTGCTGAGAAATCTGATGATAATCTAATAGGCCTTCCTTTATATGTTGTACTCTTCTTTTCCCTGTCTGCCTTGAAAATTTTTTCTTTGTCATTGGTTTGTGTCATCTTTATTATGATGTGCCTTGGAGTGGGTTTGTTGGGGTTAAGAAAACTCAGTGTTCTGTTTGCTTTTTGAATTTGAGGCTTTATTTCTTTCCACAGGCTTGTGAAATTCTCGTCTATTATTTGTTTGAGTATTTTCTCCATTCCATTTTCTTTCTCTTCTCCCTCTGATATACCTATTATTCTTATGTAATTCTTTCTGATGGAGTCAAACAATTCCTGTAGGGCTTTCTCGTTTTTTATTATTTTTGAGTCTCTTTCTTCTTCTCTCTGTTGTGCCTCAAGTTGTTTGTCTTCTATTTCACTAATCCTATCTTCAATCTGGGCTGTTCTGTTAGTTAAGCTTGTTACCTCGTGAATTGAGTTTTTCATTTCTGTTTTTGTTTTTATAGTTTCAATTTCCTTGGTAATATATTCTTTGTGTTTACTGAGTTGTTTTCTGATCTCCCTAAATTGCCTTTCTGTGTTTTCTTGTATATCTCTGAGTATTTTTAAGATTTCTATTTTATATTCTCTGTCATTTAGCTCCAAGGCTTTCAATATGTTAAGTCTTTTCTCCATAGATTTTTCCACATCTATTTGTGTTACCTCTCTTTCTTTTGTATCCATAATATTTGATTTCCTCTTTCTTATTGGCATCTGAGGGTGGTCTTGTTGATAGCACTAATTAGAATTAATAATGAGTAAAAAGTAAAAAAAAAAAAGAGGTAAAACACCCCACAAAAAAAAACAGTAATAATTTATTATTTCCCCGTTTTTTCTTTCTTCTGTTTCCCTCCTCTCCCCTCCTCAGGGAAATATCGTGATGACTTGTGAATTATATTATGCTAAATGGAACAAAAACTGTCTATAATGGAGGGCCTGATTTGGGGTGAAGAGTTCAAGGGGCAAAAAAGGGAGTAGGGACCTACTAAATGCAAAAAAATAAAAATAAAAATAAAAAAAGGAAGAAAATCTTAGACAAGCATAAGATGATTTGCTTTTAAGAGATGGTTGACTAAGAGATATAATGAGAGGGATAAGAGAGAACCAGAAAAAAGGAGGAAAAAAAAAGAATAATAAAGAAGAAAAAAATAAAAATAATAAGTAAAAATCTGTTGTATTAAGTGGAGCGAAGACTATGCAATGGAGACCTTGGGTTGGGAGAAATGCTAGTGAGTTAAAAAGCAACGTAAAAAGTACCCAAAATGCCACAAAAATAAACAAACAAGAAAAAAACAAAAACAAAAGCGAAAAAGAAAAATAAAGCCAAAAAAACCCGTTGAGTCCCAAATTACCTAATTTGTTCGTGATTGAGGATTAAATGGGAGGAAAGTAAAATGAGAAAAGAAAAAACGAATAGAAAAAAAAATAAGAAAAAGAGAAAAACAAAGGAAAAAAAAGAAAGAGAAAAAAACAAAATAAAACAAAACAAAAATACAAATGAGGAGAGAGTGAGAGTTAAGTGTTTTGGAGTATAACCTTAAAGGAGGGTGAGGATGAAGAAGAGAAATAAAATGTAGCACTCATGGGTAGTGTAGTTCAAGAAAAGGGAAGCATAAAATGGGCAGAGAATAGAGGGACTGAGGTGGAGGAAATAGAAATAATAATAATAAAGGCAATAAGATAGAAGAAACAAACAACAACAAAAAAATTAGTGGAACAAATTGTAAAGTCTGTGGATTTTTTTTTATTTTGAGAGGTTAACTTCTTCCTTTTTCTTTTCTCTCCCTCTTCCTGGTCAGTTATTCTGTACCCCAGGCTCTGCCCCTGTGTCACACTTAGGTAGGGATTTGCAGTTGATGGGATTCTATGGCAATGTCATATAATAGGCTTTAGTCTTGCTGGTAGTCAAGGCTTGTTGGTGTTTGCAGGGTCCAATGATGAGAGAGTTTGCTTTCCTGGAGTCTCTCTCCTAGTCCCCCCTTCCTGAATTAGCAGCCTGGTGATCCAGCTATAAGGCTGCTACTGCTTCTGCCTGGGGAGTAAGAGTCTCAAAGAGCTAGGAAATCCCCACTCTATCCCCACTCAGCGCAAGGCTTTGGGAAAGGCTCTGGCAGTCAGAGCCTCCAGTGTAATCTGGCGGGGGTGGGAGTCAATTGTTGTCAAGGTGACTGTTCAGTGCCTAGCATTCAGTTGGACCACTCAACCCAGGCTTTCCACACTTTGTAGCCTGTTTTTGCTGGGAAGAAGAGGCACTAGTCTCTGCTTGCGACTAGTGTAGTAAAGATCTTATTATCTGCCAAGTCCCTCTTGTTAGTGTTTATCCCTGAATATGGAGCCTCTATCAATCAGAAGTTGCCCCCGTTCCTTTAGCGAGACGCACTAAAAAATATCACGCCTCTTGTCTTGGATTGCTGAACTGAGAGAGATCTTATCAATTATAACCCATGGGTGCACAGATTTCATGGGTTAAGCTAATTTCAGTGATTGGGTCCGCAGCTGTGTTCCCGAAGGTATTTCAGGCTGCCTGCGTGCCCCTCCCCCAATGCTTGATTGTTAGCTTGAATGGGTGGGTGAGGTGCCCCGCCCACGGAGAGAATCTCCCAAGTAGGGAAGACCGCCCTGGCGCCTCTCCCGCTCGCCCCGCTGCTGGCGGCTGGGGCGCACCGGGCGCAGGATAATGGGGCACCCTGGGTATGCGGGCCAGTAGGGCGCTCTGGGTGCATGGGATGCCCAGGGCACGTGCGCGAATGGAGTGTTCCGGGCACCGGTGGCTGGGGACTCTCACTCGCAGTGCGCGGGCCGCTGGGAACGTTAGCGGTGCTCGCTCTGCAACCGGACCAGGCGGGCGCCGGCGGCTGCTCGCCGCTCCCGAGTGTGGGCTGACTCACCACAGGCGCACTCCCTCCGTGGCTTGAATGAACATCCCTGCTGTAGCTTCCTCCACACCCTCGTCTCTCAGATTCAAGTGATAACAGTCCTTTCGCTTTCAGTTTGTGTGGAACTCCGGAATGCTCCGAGGATAAATTTTTCTGTTTCTAGTTGATAAATTTGTTGTGATTTTGGGGAGATCTGTCGGACGCGCTGCTCATGGCGCCATTTCCGTCGGGAAAGTCTTATGTTTGTACTTTCTTCCCATCTCACAGAAAAGTGTTGGCTTCAGTAAAATGTTCATCTCTTTCTCTCCAGCAATGCACTAATAGATTGGACCACTGGATGCATATTTCACTCCTTTCCACTACTTCTGGGGAAGAGATTCAGGGTGTCCATCTTCCCCTAAAATATCTGAGCCATGTCTGTTGTAGTAAACCACTGGCCTTTTTGTCCTTGGGCACTCTACTGCAAGATGTTAGACACACACTCACCTCTCTCCCTTTCCCCTGGGATAAAGTTTCCAGAACTAGCAGTATTTCATTTACTACTAACAATATCCCACTCTATTGTGAGTGCCCACATGGGGCACATACATGTGCTTTGGTCCATCAGCTTGTTTGTGCCCCTGTTTAGCATGTATATTTGCATTTTCATGTGGTAGAGACAATGTAAATGGAACAAGTGAATAAACAATATATCATTAGTGACATCTGTAAAGCAGGTCCCAAAATTTCTAATGCTTTCCCTTAATTATCTTCATTCAGGTATTACATTTCTGAATATGTTTTCTTTTCAAAAGACAAAGAATTCTGAAAAACTAAAGATGTCATCTTAGAAATTTAAATGCAGTGTGGGGTTTAAAAAGTAATTCACTGCATGGTAAAAGTCAGAGAAATTAAACAGTGTTAGTGTGCATACTACGAAGTCAAAATTTCATTCCCATTGAAAAATGTGCCTTTCCTACCGCAGTTTTTAATGCACTCTTGACCTCCTTGTTCTTCAGGCTGTGAACCAAAGGGTTTTGCATGGGGTGACCATAGAACAGAAGACAGAGGCTATTTTGTCTGTGTTCATAGAATGGCTGGAACTGGGCTGTAAGTACATGAAGATGACAGTCGTAAAGGAGATGGAGACAGTAATGAGGTGAGGAGGTGGACAAAGCCTTCGAGTGACCTTGAGCTGTGTGCATCTTCAAGGTAGTTAAATATATGACTATGTAAGAAAAAAATATCACCAGAAGAGCATAAAGGACACTAAAGCTGGACATAAAAACAAGAAATACCTCACTAATATCTGTGTCTGAGCAAAGAGAGCCATGACAGCTGGAACATCATATAAAAAGTGATTGATAACATTAGACTTACAAAAGGAAAGATTGAAAATGTCTCAAACATAGAAGGAGGCATTAAAGAAACTGTAGATGTAGGAGCCTATGGCCAGATGCACACACACTCCTGTTGTCATGATGGTGCTGTAATGTAGGGGTTTGCTCACTGCTGCATAGTGGTCATAGGCCATGGAGGACAACAGGTAAGTTTTCTCAATGACGAAGGCACCAGAAAAGAACATCTGAGCAGCACGGGCATTGTAGGAGATGACGTTGTTGCCTATAAGTAACCAGGCCATGACTTTGATGGTGACAATTGAGGAGTAAACAAAGTCCACCAGAGACAGGTTACTAAGGAAAAAGTATAATGCATAGGAGTGAGGAGATGAGAGTCCAAGAGAATCAGCACAATTGTCTCAAGGTTCCCAACCACAGTGATGAAATAAATGGGACTGAACATGATAAAGACGGGGACCTGTAGTTTTAGGACATGGGTTAGTCCAAGGAAGATGAAGTGTGTCACTTATGTCCTGTTCTCATCAATGCTTTTTGGGAATCATGAGATGTCTTATAGAAGTGGGAGCTAAGGGAAAAAATGAAGGAAAATAAGAATCTGTTGTTAAATAAAAAAATATAAATACCATGTGTGTTATTTTGTTAATCATTTATACCTCAAAATTATCTTGACCAAATGTTAAGAGCCTTACATATAAATGTGTGTGTATGCAATGGGTAGTATTTTTTTTTACTTTACCATTAAAAATTAAGGATTTGGAAAGTTTGTGATATTTTACAATTATATCACTATTATAAAGAAGAGTCAAGATGAAAACTGGACCCCAGTACCAAAACAATAAAATTCTGTTTGTGTTTCACTGCCTGAATGTCAGCATATTTGTAGGTGCCAGTAGTAATAAAAATGACAGCATGAGAAAAAAGTGGAATTACAGTTCAATCTTGTCAATTCATTTTGTTCACTTTGTAGTTTAAAGAATGGTCATTTCATACTTATGCTTTTTCTATAGCCTCCGGTACACCAAATAGTGAACAAGATGAAGTTACCATCCTACCCAATCAGAGCATCATTTATCTTATATTTTTACTCATCTTCTTCAGAGAAGCAGCAGGATATTTTATAAGTACCATTAAACTCTCCACTAACAGAAAGTTTGACATTTGTACTCCAGCATCAACTCACTATTTTAAAAATAGTTTAAAACAACTATTTTTGTACTCATGTAACACACAGTATTTGTTGCTGCACTAATAGTGTATATAAATTATTTACCTTAGGATGTCAGAGTAATGGCGGGGTAGGAAGTGATACCAATAAATTTCCCCCCAAACTCAACAAGATCTTCAACCAGAAACAGAAAAACCTATCCTTGGAGCCTGCAGATGTTTCGCAATACACCCAAAGGTATGATCGAGTGAAAAATTGGCTAAATATATAACCAAACCCCGAAGGAAATAGGGAGTAAGAAATGCTCCGCCTTCCTCACTAACCTAAACAGGGCAGCTTTCACAGGAAACTGAGAATATAGAAACTAAGGCGGGCAAAGGGGGTGAATAGATCCAGGCCGAGGCACAAATGGCCAAACCAGGCTGTGGCACGGAGATCCAAGCCAAGGAAAAACTGTTCCTGTGACAACCCGGGCAATACAGCTAATACTCGCGCCAAACCCAGACAAAGAAAGACAAGCGGGGCAGCCATTTTACCCGATCTCCTGGTCGGCGAACGCAGATAGTGGGCGAGAGATTCCTTCCAAAGCCCCGAGAGTGTGCACCCGTGTTGTACCACAGAGAGGCAGAGTCAGAGGCCTTTGTGTGGGCCAAAAGTGGAATCTCCAGGCCGCCCCAGCACCCTGGGGGAGCCACGCATGGGGAGAGAGTGAGAACTAATTCCAACACTGGAACTTTTCCATGCGGAAGGAGGTTTCACTCAGATAGTGAGCGAGAGATTCCTCCGAGTGCCTCGGCAGTGCCTGCCCGTGTTATCGCACAGAGGGGCAGAGTCAGGGGCCTTTGTGTGGGCCTAAAGTGGAATCTCAGGCTGCCCCAGCGCCTTGAAAAAGCTGCAAACGGGGACGGAGCGAGAACCAATTCCAACGCTGGAACTTTTCAGTGCAGGCGGGGGGGGGGGTTTCACTCAGAGGGCGAGACTTCCGGTCTGACATCCTGGTCTGCGCACACAGATAGTGAGCGAAAGATTCCACCGAGTGCCTAGGCAGTGCCTTCCCGTGTTATCCCACAGAGGGGCAGAGTCAGGGGCCTTTGAGTGGGCGGAAGCCCCGGCTGATTATGCTAGCAGCTCTGATTGACTGAGCCTTACCCAGAGCCCTGTGCTGAGTGGGAATAGAGTGGGGAGTGGCCAGCTCTTTGAGCCTCTTACTATCCAGGCAGAGGCAGCAGCAACTCCATAGCTGGATTATCAGGGTACTAATTGAGGAAGGAACACGGACTCTCTCACTGTCAGAGCCTATAAATGCTAATGAGCCTCAACTGCCAACGTGATTAAAGCACAATACATGACATCGCCATAGAGAATTATCAACTGCAAACCTCTACCTGAGCGTGCCAAAGGGGCAGAACCCGGGGTGCAGAGTCACCAACCAGGAACAGGGAGAGAAAAGAAAAAGCAAGAAGATAACCTCTCAAACCAAGAATAATCCGCAGACTTTATAACCTATCCCATTTTATTATATTTGTTCATTTGTTTCTCTTATCTTCATCCCTGATTTTTTTTTCCTCCTCCAATTTGGTCGTTTAACTCTCTACCAGTCTTACTCTCTCCTCTCCTTAAACTACACTACCCATAAGTGTTACATCTCCCATTATGTTTTCTTTCCTCTTCCTTTCTATGAGGGTTGCACTCCAAAACCCTTAACTCTCTCTCTCTCTCTCTCCTCTTTTTTCTTTTTTTTCTTTTAGTGGTTCCCTCTTTTTTTTCTCTCTCTCTCTTTCTTTTCTCCCTCTATATTAGTTTCTACCTTTCTCCTTTACGTCTCCTCCCATTCAAACCTCAATAACGAACAAATTATCTTATCTGGGACTCAAACTTATGTTTGTGGCATTTTAGGGGTTTTTTACTTCACCTTTTTAACTCACTAGCAGTGCTCCCATCCCTGGTTCTCCATTATATCAAGCTCTTGTTCCACTAAATACAATAGTAATTTTTTAATTTGTCCCTCCATTTTCCTGTTTCCATCTTATTCCTCTCATCATAACTCTTAGTCAACCAACACCTAAACACAAATCATTTTATTCTTGATCCAAATTTTTTCATTATTTGCTTTTTGTGAGTCCATACCCCCTCTTTTTAAAAAATTTTTATTTGATTTAATTTTAATTTTTTTATATATTTTTTGCCCCTTTATTACTTTTCCCCAATTCAGGCCCTCCATTACAGGCATTGTTTGTTCTATTAAATACAATATAATTCACAGTTCACCATAAGATTTTCTCAAGAAAGAGGGGAGAGAAGAGGAGAGGAAAAAAGGAGGGGGGAATAATTTCCTTTTTTTAAATTTTTTAAAACTTTTTTTATTATTTTATTTTTCTTTATTTCATTATTAATTTAAAAAAAACAACTTTTTAATTTTTTTAACTTTTAATTCTTTATTAAATCTCACTAATACTATCAACAAAACCACCCTCAGATGCCATTAAGGAAGAGAAAATCAAATATCATGGATACAAAAGAAAGAGAGGTAACACAGCTAGATGAGGAAAAATCTATGGAGAAAAAATTTAATATATTGGAAACCTTGGAGCTAAATGACAGAGAATTCAAGATAGAAATCCTAAAAATACTCAGAGATATACAAGAAAACAGAGAAAGGCAATTTAGGGAGCTCAGAAAACAACTCAATGAACACAAAGAATATATGTCCAAGGAAATTGAAACTATAAAAACAAATCAAACAGAGATGAAAAACTCAATTCACGAGCTGAAAAACAAGTTAAAAAGCTTAGCTAATAGAACAGGCCAGATAGAAGAGAAGATTAGTGAAATAGAAGACAAGCAACTTGAGGCACAACAGAGAGAAGAAGAAAGAGACTCAAAAATTAAAAAAAATGAGATAGCCCTACAAGAATTATCTGTCTCCATCAGAAAGAATGACATAAGAATAATAGGTATATCAGAGGGAGAAGAGAGAGAAAATGGAAAACATACTCAAACAAATAATAGATGAGAACTTCCCAAGCCTGTGGAAAGAACTAAAGCTTCAAATTTATGAAGCAAACAGAACTCAGAGTTTTCTTAACCCCAACAAACCTACTCCAAGGCACATCATAATGAAATTGGCACAAACCAATGGCAAAGAAAAAATTCTCAAGGCAGCCAGGGAAAAGAAGAATACAACATATAAAGGAAGGTCCATTAGATTATAATCAGATTTCTCAGCAGAAACTCTACAAGCTAGAAGAGAGTGGGCCCCAATATTTAAAGTCCTGAAAGAGAGGAACTTTCAGCCACGAATACTATATCCATCAAAGCTAACCTTCAAATATGAAGGAGAAATAAAAACATTCACAGATACAGAAAAGATGAGGAAATTTATCATCAGAAAACCCCTACTCCAGGAATTACTAAAGGGGGTTCTCCAATCAGATACAAAGAACAACAACAAAAAAAACAACAACAAAGCCACAAGTAAAAGCTCCAAGAAGAACACAATAAAACCGAATTTAAACTTAACAACAACAAAAAGAAAGGGGAGGAGAGGATGGAGATTAACAGTAGCAAAGGACAATGGAGTGCAAAAGTACTCACAAAAGAATGCGCTACAATGAACAGGGTAGGAACCCTTTTCATTACTTAAAGGTAACCACCATTGAAAAAACCACCACAGAAGCACATGAGATAAAAAAGATAGCAACAGAGGAAAGATGTATGGAATACAACCAAATAAAAACAAAAGATAGCAAAATGAAAGAGAAGGATCAAACAAGACACAAAACTAACAGAAAGCAATCTATAAAATGGCAATAGAGAACTCACAAGTGTCAATAATTACACTAAATATAAACGGATTAAACTCACCAATAAAAAGACACAGAGTAGCAGAATGGATTAAAAAAGAAAATCCAACTGTATGCTGCCTACACGAAACTCATCTAAGTAACAAGGATAAAAATAAATTCAAAGTGAAAGGCTGAAAAACAATACTCCAAGCAAATAACATCCAAAAAAAAAAGCAGGCGTAGCAATACTCAAATCTGATAATGCTGACTACAAGACAACAAAAGTACTCAGAGACAAAAATGGACATTTCATAATGGCTAAGGGGACACTGAATTAAGAAGACATAACAATTCTTAATATATATGCACCAAACCAAGGTGCACCAAAATATATAAGACAGCTACTTATTGATCTTAAAACAAAAACTGACAAAAATACAATCATACTTGGAGACCTCAATACACCGCTGACAGCTCTAGATCGGTCATCCAAACAGAGTATCAACAAAGATATATTGGCCTTAAACAAAACACTAGAGCAACTGGATATGATAGACATCTACAGGACATTTCATCCCAAAGTGACTGAGTATACATTTTTCTCCAGTGTACATGGATCATTCTCAAGAATTGACCATATGTTGGGCCACAAAAACAACATCAGCAAATTCAGAAAAATCGAAGTCGTACCAAGCATATTTTCTGATCATAAAGCCTTGAAACTAGAATTCAACTGCAAAAAAGAGGAAAAAATCCCATAAAAATTTGGAAACTAAACAACATACTTCTAAAAAATGAATGAGTGAAAGAAGAAATAAGTGCAGAGATCAAAAGATATATACAGACTAATGAAAATGACAGTATGACATATCAGAATCTATGGGATGCAGCAAAAGCAGTGATCAGAGGGAAGTTCATATCACTTCAGGCATATATGAACAAACAAGAGATAGCCCAAGTGAATCACTTAACTTTACACCTTAAGGAACTAGAAAAAGAAGAACAAAGACAACCCAAAACCAGCTGAAGAAAGGAGATAATAAAAATCAGAGCAGAAATAAATGAAATAGAGAACAGTAAAACTATAGAAAAAATTAATAGAACAAAGAGCTGGTTCTTTGAAAAGATCAACAAAATTGACAAACCCTTGGCAAGACTTACCAAGGAAAAAAGAGAAAGAACTCATATAAACAAAATCCAAAATCAAAGAGGAGAAATCACCACGGACACCATAGATATACAAAGAATTATTGTAGAATACTATGAAAAACTCTATGCCGCTAAATTCAACAATCTAGAAGAAATGGATAAATTCCTAGAACAATACAACCTTCCTAGACTGAGTCAAGAAGAAGCAGAAAGCCTAAACAGACCTATTAGTAGAGAAGAAATAGAAAAAACCATTAAAAACCTCCCCAAAAATAAAAGTCCAGGCCCTGACGGCTATACCAGTGAATTTTATCAAACATTCAAAGAAGATCTGGTTCCTATTCTACTCAAAGTCTTCCAAAAAATTGAAGAAGAAGCAATACTTCCAAACACATTTTATGAGGCCAACATAACCCTCATACCAAAACCAGGCAAGGATGGCACAAAAAAAGAAAACTACAGACCAATATCTCTAATAAATACAGATGCTAAAATACTAAACAAAATACTAGCAAATCGAATACAACAACATATTAAAAAAATGATACATCATGATCAAGTGGATTCATCCCAGAATCTCAAGAATGGTTCAACATACGCAAAAACGGTTAATGTAATACACCATATCAACAAAACAAAGAACAAAAACCACATGATGTTATCTATAGACTCAGAAAAGGCTTTCGATAAAATATAACACAATTTTATGTTTAAGACTCTCAACAAAATGGGTATAGAAGGAAAATATCTCAACATGATAAAGGCCATATATGATAAACCATCAGCTATCATCATATTAAATGGCAATAAACTGAAAGCTTTCCCCCTTAAATCAGGAACAAGACAGGGTTGTCCACTCTCTCCACTCTTATTTAATGTGGTACTAGAGGTTCTAGCCAGAGCAATCAGACAAGACAAAGAAATAAAAGGCATCCATATCGGAAAAGAAGAAGTAAAGGTATCACTTTTTGCAGATGATGTGATCCTATACATCGAAAACCCCAAAGAATCCACAAAAAAACTACTAGAAACAATAAGCCAATACAGTAAGGTCGCAGGATACAAAATTAACATACAGAAGTCAATAGCCTTTCTATATGCCAACAATGAAACAATTGAGAACGAACTCAAAAGAATAATCCCCTTCACAATTGCAACAAAAAAAATGAAATACTTAGGAATAAACATAACAAAGAATGTAAAGGACTTATATAATAAAAACTATAAACTATTGTTAAGAGAAATCGAAACAGATATAATGAGATGGAAGAATATTCCTTGTTCTTGGTTAGGAAGAATAAATATAATCAAGATGGCCATATTACCCAAAGCAATATACAAATTTAATGCAATTCCCATCAAAATTTTAATGACATTTTTTCAAGAAATAGAGCAAAAAATTATCAGATTTATATGGAATTATAATAAACCCCAAATAGCCAAAGCAATCCTAAAGAAAAAGAATGAAGCTGGGGGCATTACAATACCTGACTTCAAAGTATATTATAGGGACATGACAATCAAAACAACATGGTATTGGCAGAAAAGTAGACACTCAGACCAATGGAACAGAATAGAAAGTTCAGAAATAAAACCACATATATATAGTCAAATAATTTTTGATAAAGGGGCCAAGAACACCCAATGGAGAAAAGAAAGCCTCTTCATTAAATGGTGCTGGGAAAACTGGAAAGTCACATGCAAAAGAATGAAACTGGACTACAGTTTGTCCCCCTGTACTAAAATTAACTCAAAATGGATCAAAGATCTAAACATAAGACCTGAAACAATAAAGTACATAGAAGAAGACATAGGTACTAAACTCATGGACCTGGGTTTTGAAGAGCATTTTATGAATTTGACTCCAATTGCAAGAGAAGTGAAGGCAAAAATTAATGAATGGGACTACATCAGACTAAGAAGTTTTTTTTTTTTTCCTTTTTTTCTTTATTCATTTTTTTTAAAGAGGAGAGAGAGAGGGAGAGAGAGAGAGAGAAGGCGGGAGGAGCTGGAAGCATCAACTCCCATATGTGCCTTGACCAGGCAAGCCCAGGGTTTTGAACCGGCGACCTCAGCATTTCCAGGTCGATGCGTTATCCACTGCGCCACCACAGGTCAGGCAGACTAAGAAGTTTTTGCTCAGCAAGAGAAACTGATAAAATAAACAGAAAGCCAACTAAATGGGAAATGATATTTTCAAACAACAGCTCAGATAAGGGCCTAATATCCAAAATATACAAAGAACTCATAAAACTCAATAACAAACAAACAAACAATCCCATAAAAAAATGGGAAGAGGACATGAACAGACACTTCTCCCAGGAGGAAGTACAAATGGCCAACAGATATATAAAAAGATGCTCATCTTCTTTAGTTATTAGAGAAATGCAAATCAAAACTGCAATGAGATACCACCTCACACCTGTTAGATTAGCTATCATTAACAAGACAGGTAATAGCAAATGTTGGAGAGGCTGTGGAGAAAAGGAACCCTCATACACTGTTGGTGGGAATGTAAAGTAGTACAACCATTATGGAAGAAAGTATGGTGGTTCCTCAAAAAACTGAAAATAGAACTACCTTATGACCCAGCAATCCCTCTACTGGGTATATACCCCCAAAACTCAGAAACATTGATACGTAAAGACACATGCAGCCCCATGTTCATTGCAGTATTGTTCACAGTGGCCAGGACATGGAAACAACCAAAAAGCCCGTCAATAGAAGACTGGATAAAGAAGATGTGGCACATATACACTATGGAATACTACTCAGCCATAAGAAACGATGACATCGGATCATTTACAGCAAAATGGTGGGATCTAGATAACATTATACGAAGTGAAATAAGTAAATCAGAAAAAGCAGGAAGTGCATTATTCCATACGTAGGTGGGACATAAAAGTGAAACTAAGAGACATTGATAAGAGTGTGGTGGTTACGGGGAGGGGGGGGAAGGAGGAAAGGGAGAGGGAATGGGGGAGGTGGAGGGCCACAAAGAAAACTAGATAGATGGTGACAGAGGACAATCTGACTTTGGGTGATGGGTATGCAACAAATTGAAAGACAAGATAACCTGGACTTGTTATCTTTGAATATATGTATCCTGATTTATTGATGTTGCCCCATTAAAAAAAATAAAATTAAAAAAAAATTATTTACCTTACCTTGCTCATTGAAGAGAAGGGACAGTCAATCCTTAATAGTGAGTATGGAATCATAAATTTATCCATGAAATAATGAATAAATAATGATAAACAAGCTATATTTTAGGAGTTTATGAAGTTTTCCAAGTTCTGTAACATGGAGAAAGTTAGAGGAAAAAAAACTAACAAGGACTCAGAACCCGGGATTTAAGTCCTGAATCCACAGTGAATTCAAATTCTGCCTTTGGAAGAGTCTACTACTTTTGTCTTGTTTGTAAAATAAATAAAATAAAATTGTTTCCCCTACATAATTACAGGATTCTGTATGTAAATAGCAAATAAGAGAAGCTCTGTGAACTGTGTAAGTGGTTACCATTTTAAAGTCCTTTTTTAAATCTTGGAGTGTTTTCCTTGGCCATGGTTGCAGGATTATAGCAATTCTTAGTAGACACAGGCCTGTGTGTAATGAGAAGTATTAACATTCATATGAATTTATGATGATCAAAGTACCCAGTGTGCAGTGTGGTCCCTCTAAAATGATGTTGTGTGAATTGTTGTTGGTATTTCAGAGGCTAACGCAGGGATCCAGGAGTGAGTTGTAGAGATATGGGGCTCTCAGGGAATGTGGGCATCTATAGCTCCTCATCCCACCTTTTTAAGGAAGAAATAATTAAACTGCCTATGGCAGGGATGGCCAACGTATGGCCCATGGGTCCAATCCGGCCCGCGTAATGAGTTTATGTGGCCTGCGATTAAATTTTTAATATTCTCCGCTACTTTAAAATCTCAGCTACTCAGAAGCAGAAGTGTCTTTGATTAATTTATTGGAAATCGAGATATTTAAGAAGATAGTGATATGTGGAAAAGAATTCCGCTTGTGACTAATCTAGGGTTAACTCTCAATAACTGGTTGAATGGAATTGTCATACTTCTTTATTTTTTTAAAAAAATTTCATTATAAATTTTTACAACTTTTGTACTACTCTGTACTCGATATGAACTTTTTGATGTTTAGCAGCGATGTGAAACCCACATTCTGTTAGGCGGAGTTTGACAGTGTGCACCCAAGGTCAAACAATTCGTTATTTTTGTGGTCAAGTGTGCTGAATCAAGTGGAATTGTAGCATAGACAATAGTTGCAGTTGATAACTGCAAACGTGTCCAAGCTGTTTGTAAAATGAAATAATTGTTTTATTTGTGATATAACCCCCTTCAAGCTCATTCTATTAATTAAATATTATTTCAATTGATTGCAATAGAGTTTGGATATTTATATGGTATGTAATTATATTTTTATTAAAATAATATTGTATATTAAATTTTTTTCACTCACATTTATTCATAAACAAATTACATAAAAATTTTGTTTACTTAAAAAATCGCTTTTGTATTTAACATTTTTTAATTTTAATATTTCATCCGGCCTGTGAAAAATGTTTTCTTTCTAATCTGGCCTGGGGGCAAAACTGTTGGCCATGCCTGGCCTATGGGGACCCAGCTGTATAATGAATGTGCATGCATATTTTGCTACTACATATAATTTCTTTTCTTTTTCTAAATGCATAATTTAGAAACTGTATGATCCACACATTTTTTGTGTGTGTATAGTTCTAAGAATTTGTTCAAATGTGTAATGGTAATGTAGCTACTACCAGAATCATGATAATAGAACATTTCCAACATGTATACAAAAGTACAAGGTTCTCTGTTGTCAATTCCTTCCCCTACCCACTGCTTCAGTAAACCACAGAACTGTTTCGTGTAGGTAACAACCTTTGCAAGAATATCTTTCACTGGACTCTAGCGTATGTAGTCTATGAGTCTTGCTTCTTTCACTTGATATAATGCATTTACACCTCATCAATGTTGCTACTTTTACTGGTAGTGCAAATAGTTTTCAGTAGTATTCTATTTTACTGATATTACAGAATGTTTAATCGTTCTTCAGCTGAGAGACATTATGTTGTTTCTAGGGTTTGATAGTCATAAAAAAGGCAGATCTATACATAGGCCTAAAGGTTTTTCTATGAACATAAGTTTTGTTTTTTTTTCCAAAGAGAGAAAGACAGACACACAGATAGGAAGGAGAGAAATGAGAAGAATCAGCTGGTCGTCGTGGCGCATTAGTTGTTCACTGTTTGCTTTCTCCTAAGTGCCTGTGGGGTGGGGCTCCAAGTGAGCCTGTGCCCACTTGCTCAAGCAAATGATGTTGGGCTCAAACCAGTTACTACTATGGGGTCATTTCTATGACCCTACACTCAAGCCAGTGACCCCATGCTCAAGCTGGTGAACCAGTGCTCACGCCAGTGACTTTGGGGTTTTGAACTTGGGCCTCACCATCCTAGGCCAACGTTCTCTCCAGTAAAACATCCTTTAAAAACCTGAGAAATTCTTATAAATTTGCTTGCATAGTCTAGTCACTATACCCTGAATTGTTTCCTAAATATGACTCTATTTCCTGCTTTATTAATTTTCCTTTATATTACCATATCTTTATCTTTGAACTAAATAGTGGTTATCTGAATTAGACATTGCTGGCAACACAGTACCAGATGGTGAGTTAAATAAAGAGGATTTTTTTTATTTTTCAAGGTTTATTAAAATTAGATCTTAAAATTAAGAAATCATTAGTGAAAATATTAGTAAATTTTCAACAAACTGGACTTTAGTTATAATATTGGATTCTTTGTTTTGGAAAAATGAAGCCAGTAATGTATGATGATAAAATTTAGATGTAAAGTTTTAAGGGAAACCAAGTGAGTGATATACAGGAATTTTCAATGTTATTTTTGAAACACTTGTGTAAATCTGAAATAACTCCATTATTAAAATTTTATTAAAGGTGATTGTAGTGATAGGCTTTCTAAATGACATTATAAAAAGCTCAGTGGACCTTCGCTTACTGAAACAACAATACTACTGGTAAAAAAAAATTTTTTTTAAAGCAACAATTGGAAATTTTCCTAAAAACATATGAAACATGGGAAAGCATTTATTCAAGAAAAGCTATGCAACTTGGTAAAAACAGAGCCAGTGGCAGTATAGCTTTGACCATGTTCTTTTAAAAAAAAATTTAATTTATTTTATTTACATAGATTCCAGTGTCCCCTCAAATGCATGCCCCCTCCTCTGTGTTCCCTCAACGTCCCACTTGCATGCCTCCCCACAACGCTCTCCCCCATATCCTCCAGGATTTGCTTTTCTGCTCTCTATAACGCTGTGTTATGCATATATAATTTCACCAATCTCTTTCCCTCTTTTCCTTCTCTGATCCCATCCTATAATTTCCTTTCCCTCTGTCTGCTTTCCTTCTGGATCCTTTGATCCCTCCTCTGTTGCTATTCTGTTCCTCAGTTCATATTGTTCGTCGGATTCCTCAAATGAGTGAGGTCATATGATATTTTTCTTTCTCTGCCTGGTTTATTTCACTTAACATAATAGTATCAAGGTCCATCCATATTGTTGCAAAAGTTAAGATTTCCTTCTTTTTCATGGCCCCATGGTATTCCATTGTCTGTACCACTGCTTTTTAATCTACTCGTCCACTGACAGGCACTTGGGCTGTTTTCAGATCTTGGCTATGGTAAAAAAATGCTGCCATAAACATGGAGGTGCATTTCTTCTTTTGAATCATTGATGTGGTGTTATTGGGATATATTCCTAAAAGTGGGATGGCTGGGTCAAAGGCAGTTCAATTTTTAATTTTTAGAGGAATGTCCTTACTGTTTTCCACAGTGGCTGCACCAGTCTGCAATACCACCAGCAGTGTAGGAGGGTTTCCTTTTCTCCACATCCTCACTAGCACTTATTATGTTTTGTTTTGTTTATGAGCACCATTCTGACTAGTGTGAGGTGATATCTCATTGTGGCTTTAATTTGCATTCCTCTAATGATTAGTAATGTTGAACATTTTTTCATCTGCCTATTGACCATCTGTATGTCCTCTTTGGAGAAGTGTCTATTCATTTCTTTCACCCATTTTTGATTGGATTGTTTATCTTCCTGGTGTTGTGTTTTACTAGTTGTTTATAAATTTTGGTTATTAACCCCTTATCAGACGTATTGTCGAATATATTCTTCCATTGTGTGGTTTACATTTTTATTTTGTTCATATTATCTTTAGCTGTGCAAAAGCTTTTTAGTTTGATATAGTCCCATTTGTTTATCCTGGCCTTTATTTCCCTTGCCGTGTAGATAAATCAGCAAATATATTGCTGCAAGTGATGTCAGAGAGCTTATTGCCTATCTTCTCTTTTAGGGTGCTTATGGTTTCATGACTTACATTTAAGTTTTTATCCGTTTTGAGTTTATTTTTGTGAATGGTATAAATTGGTGGTCAAGTTTCATTTTTTTGCAGGTAGCTGTCTAATTTTTCCAACAACATTTGTTAAAGAGACTGTCTTTACTCCATTGTATGCTATTACCTCCTTTGTCAAATATCAATTGTCTATAATGGCGTTGGTTTCATTTTGGGTTTTCTGTTCTGTTCCATTGATCTATATGCCTATTCTTATGCCAGTACCAAGGTATTTTGAGTATAATGGTCTTGTAGTATAACTTGATATCAGAAAGTGTTATATCATCCACTTTATTCTTCTTCTTCAAGATTTTTGAGATTCCCGGCCAGGGCACACAGGAGAGGTGCCCATCTGCTTCTCCACCTCTCCCCCTCTCCTTCCTCTCTCTCTCTCTCTCTTCCCCTCCCACAGCGAGGCTCCATTGGAGCAAAGATGGCCTGGGCGCTGAGGATGGCTCCTTGGCCTCTGCCCCAGGCGCTGGAGTGGCTCTGGTCGCAACAGAAGTGGTGCCCTGGGTGGGTGTGCTGGGTGGATCCCGGTCAGGTGCATGCGGGAGTCTGTCTGACTGTCTCTCCCTGTTTCCAGCTTCGGAAAAATACAAAAAAAAAAAAAAAAAGATTGTTGAGGCTATCCGTGTTCTTTTTTGGTTTCATATGAATTTTTGGAATATTTGTTTTACATCTTTGAAGTATGTCATTTGTATTTTTACAGGAATTGCATTGAATTTATAAATTGCTTTGGTTTATATAGACATTTTAATGATGTTTATTCTTCCTAATCATGAACATGGTATATTCTTCACTTGTTTGTATCTTCCTTGATTTCTTTTATCAATGTTTTATAATTTTCTGAGTACGAGTCTTTAACCTCCTTGGTTAAGTTTACTCCTAGGTACTTTGTTTATTGCAATAGTAAAAGGGATTGTTTTCTTAATTTTTCTTTCAGACAGTTTATTGTTGGTGTATAAAAATGCCTCTGATTTCTGAGTATTAATTTTATTTCCTGCCACCTTGCTGAATTCAGTTATCAGGTCCAGTAGTTTTTTGACTGAGACTTTAGGATTTTCTATGTACAGTATCATATCATCAGCAAATAATGATAGTTATACTTCTTTTCCAATTTGGATGCCTTTTATTTCTTCTTCCTGTCTGATTGCTGTGGCTAGGACTTCCAGGACTATGTGTAATAACAGTGATGAAAAGGGGCACCCCTGCCTTGTTCCTGATCTTAAGGGGATTGCTTTTAATTTTTGCCCATTGAGTATGATGTTGGCTGTGGGACTGTCATAGATGAGGTATGTTCACTATATTCTCACTTTGCTAAGAGTTTTGATCATAAATGGGTGCTGGATTTTATCAAATGCTTTTTCTGCACCTGTTGATATTATCATGTGGTTTTTCTCCTTCCTTTTGTTTATGTGATGAATCACATTGATTGATTTGCAAATATTGTAGCAGCCTTGCCTCCCCAGAATAAATCCCACTTCATTATGATGTATTATTTTTTCATGTATTGCTAAATTCGGCTTGCTAATATTTTGTTGAGAATCTTAGCATCTAAATTAATCAGGAATATTGGCCAATAATTTTTTTCTTTGTGTTATCTTTGCCTGGTTTTGAAATCAGAATTTTGCTCACCACATAAAAGGAACTTTGAAGTCTTTTCTTCACTTTAATTCTTTGAAATAGCTTGAGAAGGATAGGAGTTAGTTCTTTTTTGAATCTTTGGTAAAATTTGCCTGTTAAGCCATCTGGTCCAGGACTTTTGTTTGTTGGGAGTTTTTTGATAACTGTTTTGATCTCATTTGTTGTAATTGGCCTATTTAGGTTTTCTGATTCTTCCAGATTGATTTTTGAAAGATTATATTTTTCAGGAAATTTACCATTTCACCTATGTTGTTTAATTTTTAGGCATACAGATTTTCATAGTATTTTCAGACAATCTTTTGTATTTCTGCTGTGTCAGTTGTTACTTCTCCACTCTCATTTCAAATTTTATTTATTTGAGTCTTCTCTTTTTTTTTCTTGGTGAGTCTGGTTAAAGGTTCAATGATTTTGTTTACCAGCTTCTGGTTTCATTGATCCTCTGTATTTTTTTTTAGCCATTCTGTCATTTATTTCTGTTCTGATCTTTATTATTTCCTTCCTTCTACTTCCTTTGGGCCTTATTTGCTGTTCTTTTTCTAGTTCTTTTGGTTGCTGAGTTAAGTGGTTTATTTGATCTTTTTCTTGCTTCTTAAGGTATGCCTGTAATGCTATAAACTTTTCTATCAGGATCACCTTTGCTTTGTTCCATAAATTTTGAGTTGTATGCTCATTATTATTTGTTTCTAGGATTTTTTTTATTTCTTCTTTGATCTCATTGTTAACCCATTCATTATTTATTTATTTATATTTTTAAATTTATTTTAATGTGGTGACTTTGATAAATAAGGGTACATATGTTCAGAGAAAACAACTCCAGGTTATTTTGTTATTTGATTATGTTGCATACCACTCACCTAAAGTCAAATAGTCTTTTGTCCCCTTCTATCTGCTTTTCTTTGTCCTCCTCCCCTCCACCAACCCCCTCCCTTTCCTCCTCCCCCCCAAGTAACCTCCACACTCTTGTCCATGTCTCTGAGTCTCATTTTTATGTCTCATCTATGTATGGAATCATATAGTTCTTAGTTTTTTCTGATTTACTTATTTCACTCAGTATAATGTTCTCAAAGTCCATCCACATTCTTGGAAATGATCTGATGTTATTATTTCTTATGGCCGAGTAGTATTCCATAGTATATAGGTAACAAACCTTTTTAATCCTCTCGTCCACTGATGGACACTTGGGCTGTTTCCAGATCTTTGCTATTGTGAACAATGCAGCAATACACATGAGGGTGCATTTCTCCTTTTGGAACAGTGTTATGATGTTCTTAGGGTATATTCCGAAAAGTGGGATAGCTGGGTCAAAAGACAGTTCAATTTTTAATTTTTAGAGGAATCTCCATACTGTTTTTCACAGTGGCTGCACCAGTCTGCATTCCCACCAGCAGTGCAGGAGGGTTCCCTTTTCTCCACATCCTCGCCAGCACTTATTCTGTGTTGTTTTGTTGATGAGCGCCATTCTGACTGGTGTGAGGTGATATCTCATTGTGGTTTTCATTTGCATTTCTTTAATGATTAATGATGTTGAGCATTTTTTCATATGCATATTGGCCATGTGTATGTCCTCTTTGGGGAAGTGTCTATTCATTTCTTTTGCCCATTTTTTGATTGGATTGTTTGTCTTCCTGATGTTGAGTTTTACAAGTCCTTTATAAATTTTGATTATTAACCCCTTATCAGACGTATTGTTGAATATGTTCTCCCTGTTTGTAGTTTGTCTTTTTATTCTGTTCTTATTGTCTTTAGCTGTGCAAAAGCTTTTTTGTTTGATATAGTTCCATTTGTTTATCCTGTTGTTTTATTTCGCTTTCCGGTGGAGATAAATTGGCAAATATATTGCTGCGAGAGATGTCAGAGAGCTTACTGCCTATGTTTTCTTCTAAGATGCTTATGGTTTCACGGCTTACATTTAAGTCTTTTATCCATTTTGAGTTTATTTTAGTGAATGGTTTAAGTTGGTGGTCTAGTTTTATTATTTTGCAGTTAGATGTCCAATTTTCCCAACACCATTTATTAAAGAGGCTGTCTGTACTCCAATGTATGCTCTTACCTCCTTTGTCAAATATCAGTTGTCCATAAAGCTGTGGGTTTATTTCTGGGTTCTCTGTTCTGTTCCATTGATCTATATGCTTGTTTTTATGCCAGTACCAGGTTGTTTTGAGTACAATGGCCTTGTAGTATAACTTTATTTCAAGAAGTACCCCCACTTTATTCTTTCTTTTCAAGATTGCTGAGGCTATTCGTGTTCTTTTTTGGTTCCATATAAATTTTTTGAATATGTAATCTATATCTTTGAAGTATGTCATTGGTATTTCAATTAGTACTGCATTAAATTTATGAATATCTTTGGGTAATATAGACATTTTATGTTTTTGTTTGTTTTTTTACAGGGACAGAGGAAGATATATTCAGAAAGAAGGATAGATAGGGACAGACAGACAGGAACGGAGAGAGATGAGAAGCATCAATCAGTTTTTCATTGCAACACCTTAGTTGTTCATTGATTGCTTTCTCATAGGTGCCTTGACCGCAGGCCTTCCACAGACAGAGTAAAACCCCTTGCTTGAGCCAGCAACCTTGAGTTCAAGCTGGTGAGCTTTTGCTGAAACCAGATGAGCCCATACTCAAGCTGGCGACCTCGTAGTCTCAAACCTGGGTCCTTTTGCATCTCAGTCTGATGCTCTCTCCACCACACCACCACCTGGTAAGGCAATATAGATATTTTCATGATGTTTATTCTTCCTAACCATGAGCATGGTATTTGCTTTCACTTGTTTGTATCTCTCTTGATTTCTTTTATCAATGTTTTATAATTTTTCGAGTACGTCTTTAATCTCCTTGGTTAAATTTACTCCTAAGTACTTAATTTTTTTGGTTGCAATAATGAAGGGGATTGTTTCCTTAATTTCTCTTTCTGACTGTTCATTGTTGGTGTACAAAAATGCCTCTGAATTCTGAGTATTAATTTTATATCCTGCCATCTTGCTGAATTCTTTTTTCATGTACAGTAGTTTTTTGACTGAGACTTTAGGGTTTTCTATAGACAATATCATATCATCTGCAAATAATGATGGTTTTACATTTTCTTTTCCAATTTGGATGCCTTTTATTTCTTTTTCTTGTCTGATTGCTGTGGCTAGGACCTCCAGAGCTATGTTGAATAAGAGTGGTGAAAGGGAACACCCTTGCCTTTTCCTGATCTTAAGGGGATTGCTTTTCATTTCTGCCCATTGAGTATGATGTTGGCTGTGGTTTGTCACATATGGTCTTTATTATGTTGAAGTATGTTCCCTGTATTCTCACTTTGCTTAAAGTTTTGATCATTAATGGATGCTGGATTTTATCAAATGCTTTTTCTGCATCTAAGGTTTTTCTCCTTCCTTTTGTTTATGAGATGTATCACATTGATTGATTTGTGAATATGGTAGCAGCCTTGCCTCCTCAGAATAAATCCCACTTGATCAAGGTATATGATTTTTTAAAATATATATTGCTGGGTCCTGTTTGCTAATATTTTGTAGAGGATTTTAGCATCTAAATTCATCAGGGATATTGGCTTATAATTTTATTTTCTTGTGTTCTCTTCACCTGGTTTTGGAATCAGAATTATGCTCGCCTCATAAAAGGAGCTTGAAAGTCTTCCTTCCTCTTGAATTTTTTGAAATAGCTTGAGAAGGATAGGAGTTAGTTCTTCTTTGAATATTTGGTAGGATTTACTTGTAAAACCATCAGGCCCAGGACTTTTTTGGGGGGAGGGAATTTTTTGATAACTGTTTTGATCTCATTTTTTGTAATCAGTCTGTTTAGGTGTTTTGATTCTTTCAGATTGATTTTTTGAAGATTGTATGTTTTAAGAAACTAGGTTGTCTTGTTTTTTGTCATTCAGTTCTTCATAGTATTTTCTTACAATATTTTGTATTTCTGTTGTGTCAGTTGTTATTTCTTCATTCTCATTTTTAATTTTATTTATTTGAGTCCTCTCTTTTTTTTTCTTGGTGAAATTAGTTAAAGTTTCATTGATCTTGTTTACCTCTTCAAAGAACCAGGTCTTGGTTTCATTGATCCTCTGTATAGTTTCTTTAACCTCTATATCAGTGGTTCTCAACCTGTGGGTCACAACCCCAGCAGGGGTCGAACGGCCAAAACACAGGGGTTGCCTAAAGCAATGAGAATACATAATGCATATCAGGTATTTACATTCCGAATCATAGAAGTAGCCACCAAAATTATTTTTTGGTTTGGAGTCACCGCAACATGAGGAACTATATTGCAGGGTCATGGCATTAGAAAGGTTGAGAACCACTGCTCTATATCATTATTTCCACTCTGATCTTTATTATTTTATTTCTTCTACTATTTCTGGGCTTTACTTGCTGTTCTTTTTCTAGTTCTTTTAGAAGCAGGGTTAAGTTGTTTATTTGAGCTTTTTATAGCTTCTTAAAGTATGCCTGCAGTGCTATGAACTTCTCTTTCAGTTCTATTTTTGCTGTGTCCCATGAATTTTGAGTTAATTTATGCTCATTATCATTCATTTCTAAAATTTTTTTTATTTCTTATTTGATCTTATTGTTAATTCATTTGTTATTTAACAACCTGTTATTTAGTTTCCATGTGTTTGAGAATTTTTGAGTTTTTCTGTTATGGTTGATTTCTAGTTTCATGCCATTGTGATTAGATATAATGCTCGATATGATTTTAATCTTCTTAAATTTGTTGAGACCACTTTTGTGCCCTAACATGTGGTCTATCCTAGAGAATGTACCATGAGCACTTTAAAAGAATGTATATTTTGCTTCTTTAGGGTGAAAGGTTCTGAAGTTATCTATTAAATTAGGTTGATCTAGTGTTTCCTTTAAGTCTACTGTTTCTTAGTTAATTTTTTTTTGAGGATCTATCTAGTGATGTTTGTGGGGGTATTGAAATCCCCTTCTATTACAGTATTGCTGTTTATCTTGCTCTTTATGTCCATCAAAATCTGCTTCATATATTTAGGTGCTCCTATATTAGGTGCATAGATATTTATAACAGTTATATCTTCCTGTTGAATTGCTCCCTTTATCATTATTTAGTGGCCTTCTTTATCTCTTACTATATCCTTTGTTTTAAAGTTCATTTTGTCTGATATATGTATTGCTACCCTAGCTTTTTTTTTCATTTCCATTTAGATGAAATATTTTTTTTCATCCTTTTACCTTCAATCTATGTGCATCTTTTGTTTTGAGGTGTGTCTATTGTAGACAGCATATGTATGGGTCCTGTTTTCTTATCCATGCAGCTATCCTATGGTTTTTGATTGGATCATGTAATGTGTTGATATTTAAGCTTATTATTGATATGTAGTTGGATTTATTCCTATTTTTTCTTTAAATCTACTTTCCTCTTTTACTAGATTTATTTTCCACTTTGTTCTGTCTACAGCAGGTCCCTTAACATTTCTTGCAACATTGGTTTGGTTGTAATAAATTTCTTAAATTTTTTTGTTTTGTTGTGTTTTGTTTTGTTTTTGTCTGGGAAGCTTTTTATTTCTCCTTCATCTTTAAATGATAGCCTTGCTGTATAAAGAAGTCTTGCTTGTAGGTTCTTGTTCTGCATGACTTTGAATATTTCTTGCCATTTTCTTTTGGCCTCAAGTGTTTCTATTGAAAAGTCGGATGTCATCCTTATGGGGTCTTTTTTGTAGTTGATTGACTGCTTTTCTTTTGCAGCTTTTAGTATTCTTTTATCTCTTTGCTTTGCTATTTTGATTTTGCTGTGTCTTGGTGTAGGGCTTTTTGGGTTATTTTTTAATGGGGTTATTTCTGCTACTTGAATCTGTGCGACTCTTTCCTGCATCAATTTATGGAAATTTTTAGCTATGATTTCTTCAGTCAGGTTCTCTATCCCTTGTTCTTTCTCTTCTCCTTCAGGAACCTCTATTATGCAGATATTGTTTCTCTTCATGTTGTCACAGTGCTTTCTTAGATTTTCCTCAGACATTTTGATCCTCTTTTCTTTTTGCTGTTCTGCTTCCATGGTTTGCTTATCATGTCCTCTTAGTCACTGATTCGATACTCTGCTTCATCCAGCCTGCTTTTAATTCCTTCTAGTGTTGTCTTCATTTCTGATATTGTGTTTGTCATTTTTATCTTGTTATTTTTTATGATTTCTGTGTCCTTTTTGATGCTTACAATTTTTTTATTTAGGTGTTTATTAAGTTCATTTATTGTAGCTTTGAGATCCTTAAGCATCCTAACAATCATTATTTTAAACTCTGAATCCGGTAATTTGATTATATCCAGATCCTTTTCTGGGGATTTTTCTTGTTGATTCATGTCTTAAGTTACCCTGTCTTCCCATTGTTTCTGTTTGTGGTTTGCAGGCTTGTTTGAGTTGTAGTCTCCGTAACTAGGTGAGCCACTTTAACGACTCAGTTTGCTTGCTTTCAGTTTGCTTAACTCAACAGGGAGTTTGTTAGCTGATCTCAACAGGGGGCTTAATTGAAACTATATAGAGGAATGTGGTGGGTGTGACCTCTGAGAATCTGAAGGCGTGTTCTGCCAGTTGCTTTTTGGGGGTGGGATGCATTCTTGGTTTCAGAAAGGGGAGGTGTAGCTCAGGTCTCTCTGGAAACCTGAGTTACTGACCCTCTCCCTTACTACCTTCTTTTCATTGTGTCCTTTGTGCTTATTGGAGCTGGAGAGCTTTTTGGAAGTGGGACACCCAGAACCACTTTTGACTTGTGCTGGGTGGAAGGGTCAACCCCTCCCCCAGCTATGACCACCTCCACAAAGGAGAATGAATTAACTTAACTCAGGTCATCCCAGGCACTCCTCTACTTGTCTACATTTGTCTTGGTCTCTCCTCTTTTCTCATGCAAGCCGAGTCAGTCCTCTCAGCCTTCCTTACCCCCAGAGCCCCAGGCAGGTGGCTGTGAGCAATATTTTCTGCTCTGTCACTTTAAGAATACCCAGATGCTTCCCACATACAAAACTTTCACTCTTTTCCTCACTCTGTGTTGTCTCCTCCAGTCCCTGGGTTTCTTAGCTGGGTCTCTGGTCCTAAGACTGAAGGCCCCCATCACTTAGGGTCTCTCTCCTTTTAATGAGAGCCCTTCCGGCCCCTCAGCCTCAGTCTTCCCTCACTTCTGGGAGCAGGGGAACCACCATGTCCCTACCACACACTTTATCTGAATGGGTGTGGATTCTTTTGTGCTACTTGGTTTTTGAAACCTGTTCTTTTAGTTAAAGTTAGTTTTTCACAATGATTGTTTCTAAATGAATTGGTAATCCAGTTTGGTGGTGGTAGCTGGCAGTTGTGCATCAGCCTACTCTGCTGCCATATTGAAATTCTGCCAGATATTTTTATACTTTGTGCCTTATGTTTTATTAATTCCTTTCCATCTAATTTCTTCTAGGGGCCAGGAACTCAAACTGGCATTTATAATTGCAATTGTTTTACAGCTCTTTCCAAACATGGCTGTGTTTGTAATTGCTTTCCCTTAGGTTTTGGGGAAGAGTCACATCTGACCCAAGCAGTAAATTGACACCTGACAACATCGCAAGAGCAAACTACATGTGACCAAGGAGGGCAGACCTCAAGTGCCCAGAGCCAGCCCAGCTTGGCACCTCCGAGCCTTCTGACCATGAGCATGCTATTTTTGACCTCTTTCCCAAGCTCTTTGGTAGAAGTTCTACTTCAAGGAAATGAGCTCAAGAAGTCAGAATTTCTCTCTAAATTTAGATATCAGTGTAGAGCTACAGTTTCACCTTATGACGGCGAGGGCGCTGGCATCTCTCATCTTCCACAGGTCTATGTTGTAGAAACACTATTCCTATCAGGCTAAGCTGAGTGAATATGGGCTACCATTTCCCATTCAGTTCCCATTTGTAGTATTAGAGGTTTGCCTTGACTTTTTTGTTGTGCAATGATTTCACACTTGGGAGAGTAAGAGTGGTCATAGAATCCACAAAATAGACTTTAATGCAAAAACCATAAAAAGAGACAAAGAAAGATATTATCTAATGATTAAAAAAGGTCAATTCTTCTGGAAGGTATAACAATTATAAATATATATGCATCAAATATCCCTAAAGTATGAAGTAAATATAAACAGAATGGAAGGGAGAAATAGTAACACAATCATAGTGGGAGATTTCAATATCCCACATTTAGTAATGGAAAAAAAGGTAGAAGATTGATAAGAAAACACTGAATTCAATTCAGTAAAACATACAATTATCATCTGACGAAGCAAGCTAATTCATATAAATTATGTAAATGAAACACAAATTTATTTTTACACAAACAACTTGAAGCTGATGGTTAGTAAGTTTATTCAAATAACCAGATCTTGGAAACAACCTTGGTGACCTACAAATGGGAAATGTAGTTATGATCTGTGAAATCTATGTAATGTAATACCATTTAGCAAGAATAAAAAATATTTTACTACTGATTGATTATGGGTTGAATTGTATTTCTTAGAAATTGATTTGTTGAATCCTAACCCTAGGTACTTCAGATGATGATAAAATTTTTGTAGATTTAATTAGGTAAAATTAAGTCATAATAGAAAAGGGTAAACTTCAAATCAAGGATGACTCATGTTTTTTTAAAAAGAAAAAATTTGGGTGATGTTGTTAGAAGAATGGCATATGAGCCGTCCTCTTGCCCTCTCCTTGGAATTTTCAACAGTTTGAACAGATTTAATTCAACAAAGATTCCCTGCTCAATGCACCAACATATCTGAGAGATCTGTGTGTTGAAACATCTGAAGATGAGCAAATGGGAATGAACAGGGAGGTTGGAAGGTAGAAGAATCGAAAGGGTGCCAGGGACAAAGCACTCATGTGGGATATTAACTAAAAGCTACAAATGAACAGACAAGATCAAGTAAGCAAAAACTCGTAGACACAGACAACGGTATCGTGGTTACCAGAAGAAAAGGGATGGGTGGTAGTAAAGTATAAAGGGTCAAACAGATGGTGATTGAAGATGATTTGACTTTGGGTGGTGGACACACAGTTCAATATATTGATCATTTATCTTAGAAATATGCATGGAACCCATCTGATCTTATTAAACAATGTCACCCCAATACATTATAAAAAAATAAAAAATTACCTAAGAAAAAATTTGAACACAAACAGTCACAAAAGAAAACACTGTGTGAAGATAAAGATAGAGATCATGGTCTTGCAACAACAATCAAGAAATGCCAACAACTTCCAGTGAATCACCCAAAGTCTCAGAGACAGACATGAAACAAATTCTTTCTTACAGGATTCACAGGGAACCAACAGAACAACCCTGCTGACACTTGAATCTTAGACTTCTAACCTCCAGAAATATGAGATAATAAATTTCTGTTGTCTAAGCCACACAGTTTGTGGTACTTTTTATGGCAGTTCTAAGAAATTAATACATTAATGATATCAATGGATCTCAAATATAGCATGCTAACATACTATGATTTTATTTATAAGACACCCTTGCAAAGGCAGAATTATATGGACAGAACAGTTAGTGGTTGGGGCAGTGGGTAGGAGAAGGGGTTGATCACAAGGAAAAGCTTAGAGGTTTTGTTTAGCTGATGAAACTCTTCTATATGGTGATTGCAGCAATGGTTACATAACCACATATGTTTAACAAAATTTGAACATTTGTACACAAAAAACTATAGATATTATTATTGGTTATAAATTATATTTTAATTAGAAAATAGGAAAAAATAAGAAATAGCTGGTAATATGAAAGCATGTGTATACTCTCATTCTTTTCTAAGAAGTTGAGATGAGAGCTGTAGAAGTCTTGTAGGTTACATCCTCAAAGAATTCCATGTCTCTATGACTCCCTCTTGATTCCAGTAAGCCAGCCTCTAAAATTCCAATATGAGACAAGGAGATATCCATTTAAAAGAACTAGACTGTGTGCTGAACCCCGCTGGTCATCATTTACTCATGTTGATGTGAGTAGTTGTTATTGTGTGCAGGCCTTCTATCTGACCCCTGAAGTGAGGATTTTCTATGAGCCTACAATCATATCCAGGGAAAACATCTCAAGATTAGTATTATATCGATGGACTTTAAAATGATAACCCTTCTTTGTTTTACAGAGATTTCTTCATTTGCTATTCATTGACACAATTCTGTAAATTATATGGTAGAAGTAATTTCATTATTTTAGAAGTAAGAAAAAGACACGTGACTCCTCCATAAGCACAGGAAAAATTAATGGTGGTTTTGTGACTTGTATCCAGTTTTCTGACTTTATGTTGAGGCTTTCCTTCATGTTTACTTGTCTTAGAGATCTTGGAATCTTTGACTAGTTCTTGATAAAGAACATCACCAAGAGTATATATGCATTATTCTATAGGTAGTTCTCAGATTTCAGAACCACTATTCAGGATTGACTATCTTTGTTTTTTAGCAGCAAGGTAAACTTTTATGTTTTATGCACATTTTTAGTGAGAACTGTAATGCAAAATCCATGGGGCAGCTATACCTCCTATGAGTTACTTAAGAGCATAACTAAATATATTGGACATTTTTTTCTGAAACTGTGACTTGAAGCTAGGGTTTTAATGTCAGAACTTCATCAATAGAAAGTATAGTGATATTTATGAAATATTATTCTGTTGATTTTCTTAAAATGTTTTGCAAAAGAAAAAAAGTACTTCTCTTATTGAGTGAGTCTTAATTTTACCTTATATACTACCTGTTTTCCATTCACTGAAGTTTAAAAAAAATGGAAGAGAGTAAAATGAACTTCCTTTAAACTACAGAAATGTTGCAATTGAATTGTCATAATTTATTGTCATCTTTTCCCCATATCCTCATCCTTATTATTACTAATATATCTATAATTGTTGATGGTGAGGTGACAAAAAATATAGGCTTTTTATTTGGTCTCATGTGGATTTGAATCGTGAATCTTGAATTATCTTTATGTTAGTTGTGCAGTTGTAGAGATTTACATAGCTTCCTAAGTCCTCAGATCCCTTAATGGTAAAATGGGAGTTATAATATTATCTATTTCACATAATATGTTTATTTATATACATATGTATAAGATACATACCTAAATATAATTATATATACCTATAGATTTTATTATTGTTTATAAAACATTATATTCTATAAGCAGTTATGATTGCCAAAGGTTCACAAACCTAATGACTTTAGGGGCTAGGCTTGTAAAGTGAAAGAGATAAGAGGATAATGGTAGAAAATAATTAGTGAATGATGTTCCCTTCTAAAAACATCAAATTTAGCTTAAAAAGATTTGAAATATTCTTATGACTTAAGAGCATATTTTTATAAAAAAATTGAACATGTTTCTTAACACTAAAATAGACATGGAGGCTAAAGGCAACTAACGAATTACAAACCCTCAACCTTTGATCTCTGTGATTCAACTATGAGATGAGAGCAATGAAAGAAAAAAATGAGTTTAATAAATGATAGTCTTCAACTCATGTTAATATATGGAATTTTGAAATTAGGCAATATGAACCTTTCTGATATCTACCTCATTTCTTCTTGGTTATTGCTCCAGAATTTTTATTTGGTTACTTCTTATAATTTTTGTCTATTAATATTTTCTATTTTTTGAGAACCAACTTGTCTGATTTACTTTAGTTCTTTTTCCAAGATTTTGTTTGGTTATTTGAGCATCTTAAAGTATTTGTCTTAAAAGTAGAAAAATATAAAATACTGTGAATGAAGTTTTAAAGAAATGAGTGTAAAGGTATACCATAGTAATGGATTGAAAGACTTAAAGATTGACTGCTTTGCAGAGTCCATATGATCACAGGATAAACCCAAGTAAGGCTTTTGTTTTATAATAATTGATGACATATTCATTATAAATGTATATGTAATGTCAAAACTAGTAAATAAGTAAAACTAATTATGAAAAACAAAAAGTATGAACATTAAACATCTCATTTTACAACTTATTATACCATATAATGAAGATAGAGTGTCACTAAGGAAAAGATAAGCCCATAAAAAATGGAAGAGATTATAACATCAAAAAATGATTCACAGGGCGCTGGCTAGTTGGTTTATGGTAGAATGTTTGCCCAGAGTGTAGAAGTCCTGGGTTCGATTCCCAGTCAGTACACACAGGAGAAGTGACCATCTGGTTCTCTCTCTTACTCTCTCTCTTTGCTTTCTGTGCCATGGTTTGAATGGTTTGAACAAGTTGGTCCTAGGCATTTGGGATGGCTCCACAGGCTTGCTTCAAGCAATAAAATAGCTTTGTTGCTGAGCAACAGAGTGGTCCCCAAATGGGCTGAGCATCACCCAGTAGTGTTCTTGCCAGTTGGATCCTGGGTTGAGGCCCTGTGGGAGTCTGTCTCTCTGCCTCCCCGCTTCTCAATAAAAAAGGAAATGACTCACAAATATATAATCAACTAAGTTTTTTTGAAAGATGCAAAAGCAAGTGCATGGAGAAAATACATTCCTTTCAACAAATTTTGTTGCAACTGTTGTCAGTTCAGATACAATAAAACCTCTAAATGTTAAATGTAAAGGGAAATCATATGTTCCAGCATTTACCTCTACAGAAATGTTTTGAAAAATTTTATTGAAGTTAATAATAGCCATACTGGAAGCAACAAATGCTAAAAGGTGAATAGTTAAACAAACTTTAGGATGTCATTAAACTGGACTCTGTTAAGTGATAAAACTGAATAATATTGATACATACAGCAATATGAATGGCCCAACATGGATTTTAAGAAGAAAGAAGCAAGACCTAATGGGTCCTTGTTGTGTGATTTCATTTTTATAACAGGGATGGGGAAAAACTCAATGATTTCCAAGGATTGAAGAGTTAAAAGTCATTGTCTATAATAGGGATAAAGAGGGAAATTTTAATATGAGCTTTTTTCATGGTATTAGGCTGGTGAACTCATGACTCTGCATTTGTTAAAACACATAGAACTATATGCAGCAAAGCATGAAATTTAACATACATACCTGTGAAATGTCAGCCAGGAGCACAGGAGAATCCCATGAGTGAACAGTCTTAAAAAAATTGTACTACAAAGGTATCAGTTAACCTCACTGAATAGAGATAGAAAAAATGAGTTGATCTGAGTAATGTTGTAATAAATATGTATAGGTAGGCTAAAGGTAAAAAAGCCCATAAAACTACTGTACTTTAGTAGCTAAAGTTGATTTTCTTGAGGGAATAGGTTAGCAATTGTGAAACTGATTTACTCGTAAATTAGTCACACCAATAGATTAATGAAAAGGACTTGTTGAGAATCAAGTCTCTCACTGTCAGACAAGAGAGTTACAGTTAAAAAAAGGAAAAAATAAAATAAAAAACCCAAAAAGAATAAACTATGTCCTAGGGACACAGGAACAAACTGAAAGAGCAACAAACGGTGAAAGTGGAACAATTTAAGCAAAAACTAAATAACCTAATATTGGTTATTATCCAGAGTATGAAATAAATAAATGAGAACACATCAATATAAATGACTGAGTAAATAAATGAGGGGAATAAAGAGACAAATCTTGTTTATATGAAGTGATGAGTCATGTTAGTCTCTTGAAAAGTATAACCCTAGTCTCATCATGAGAAAATATCAGAAAATCACAACTGAAGAACTTTCTATAAAATACCTGACTAGTACTCTCAACACTGTCAAGGTCATCAAAAACAGGAAAAGACACAGCTTCTCAAAGACCATAAGAGAGAAAAAAGACACTACAATTAAACGCAAGAAGAAGAAAGAATATTAATGGAAAAACTAGTGAAATCTGAATAAAATATGAAGTATAGAAAATAATATTGTGTCAGTCTTGGTTTCTTAGCTATACAAATGTACCCTGTATGGAAAATTAGGCAAGAATTTTATTAGTTTTTCTGTCTGGTATAACAAATTACCACACACTTGGAAGCTTGAACAACACATGGTTAGTCTTTCACAGTGTGGAATTCAGAAGTCCAAAATCAGTTTCCCTGGACAAAAATTAATTTGTTGGAAGAGCCATCATTTTCTTTCTCCCAAGGTCACATTGGTCACTCCTCTTTTATCAATTATCTCTTATCAAATCTCACTGACTTCTTATAATATATATGGGAGTGCCTTTATGGGCCATACAAATAATTAAATTAAAATTAATTGAAATCCCAATTTAAATCCTTACCTTAATCACATCTACATAATTCTTTTTGGCCATATAAGGTAACATTAGAAGGTTTCAGAAATTAGGATGATCTTCTGCAAGCCATTATTCAGACTCCCACAAGATTACATTGAACATCTACTTTGTTTTTAATTTTTTGTAACTGTAAATAAACCAATTATATTTTCTTAAATCAATCACCTCTCAATAAACATGGTTTTTTTGAAAAAATTCTAAAATTAAAAAATTATTTAAGATAATTATTCAGAAGTTGACTTGGAGAGGGCTGTAAACACACAACACGGTATACAAAACTGTGTTTTAGAACTGGGCACCTGAAACCTGTACAATTAGGTTATCCATTATCATCTCAATAAACTCAAGTTAAAAGATAAATAAAATAATAATTAGAAATGGTTCCAAGAGAGGAAATATCACCATAAAGACAGAAGTCAATGTTTGTGTTATGATAGCAAGCTCCAAAAGTACTAGCATGCCAAATATTAACATATTCAAGCACAATTTTACAAATATTGAGATACTGAAGTCTCTTATTTTATAGAGATAACAAATTAGACAAGGGCACACATTTACATGGCTATGCTTTGTATAGCATAAAACTCCCTGAGGATTAAAATTAAAATCATAATTATGGTTTGTACTAGCATATTAAATATGCTATATTTTTGTTATTGACAGATATTACCATGTTTATATTCTATATATTTAGAATCATTTCAGATGTACAAAGTATTTTCATATATAATCAGATACTAAACTTTTAAATAATGTCATTCATATTCAATGGTTTTTTTGTGATTTACTGAATTGTATTTGTTTGATATTTTCCTTGCCACTTAATGAGACATCACTTCTAAGTAAAAGTATAAGATTGTTGCAGGTGACTCATTTGCTTATGGGATACAGGCAATCCTTGTGTCAAGCATTGGAGTGCACACAATGAGTGAGAATGTACATAAATGTATTTCAGCAAAGCAGAAAATTAGCTCTGCTTCTTGAAATGTACTATACATCTTCTTGTGTTATGGATGATACACTATAATCAGTGTATAGATTTGCCATATTGATACAATTGGACTCAGAGCTTAAGTATTTAATTTGTTATTTTAGCAAACATTTATTGGGAATTTACCATGAGTCTACATTCTAATTGGGCAAGATATAAAATAGAGTGAAGAAATAAACATTCAATAGATGATAATTCATAAGGACTATGATGAATAGCACAGAGTGAAAGGACAATGTATATAGAAGTAAAGAATGATTATTTTGTAAAAGGTCATCAGGGAAAATATCTATAATACAGGTAGAGTAACATTTAAGTACTGATCTTTTTTTTTTTTTTGTATTTTTCTGAAGCTGGAAACGGGGAGAGACAGTCAGACAGACTCTTGCATGCGCCCGACCGGGATCCACCTGGCACTCCCACCAGGGGCGATGCTCTGCCCACCAGGGGGCGATGCTCTGCCCCTCTGGGGTGTCGCTCTGTCGTGACCAGAGCCACTCTAGCGCCTGGGGCAGAGGCCAAGGAGCCGTCCCTTGGCTGCGGGAGGGGAAGAGAGAGACAGAGAGGAAGGAGGGGGGGTGGAGAAGCAAATGGGCGCTTCTCCTATGTGCCCTGGCTGGGAATCGAACCCGGGTCCCCCGCACGCCAGGCCGACGCTCTACCGCTGAGCCAACTGGCCAGAGCCTAAGTACTGATCTTAATGGAGTAAGGGAACATTTTACACAGGGAAGGGCAAGGACAAATGCCATGAGGCAGGAACGTGTTTAGAGTTGTCAGATTGTGCAAAAATAAGAAGAAAATCGGTGTGAATGAAGTAGGATAAAAAAATGGGGAAGTAACAGAATGTCATTCAAATCAATAAAAGTAAACATGAAATATTAACATTAAAAATTTCAAAACATTTTTCCGAAGCAAAAAGTACAACATTACTGATTTCTATTGTAACATGCAGGTACCCCCTTGGGGCACATAAGTGCACTTTGTTTATGGTCTCCTTTGTGGCTTTACTTGTGTGTATTTGCATTGATTTGGTAGAGATGAATGCATCTAGAGTAAGTGAATAAACCAATATCCTTAATAAGGTTTTTGACAAGCAGGACTCAAGACGTCTTAACTTAGAGACTTTTGAGTGGATAAAGATATTACTTTGAAACCTTAATTTTACTGTGGTCTTAATGAAATAGATTACTTTACACAGCACAATGTTAAAGTTATAATCCCAAAGACAATTTTGCCCCTAAAACAACCTTCATGAGTGCACTCTTGACCTCCTTGTTCCTTAGGCTGTAGACCAGAGGGTTCAGCATGGGGATGATCATAGCATAAAACACAGAGGCCATCTTGTCTGTGTCCATAGAATGGCTGGAGCTGGGCTGTAAGTACATGAAGATAAGAGTCCCATAGAAGATGGAGACAGCAGTGAGGTGGGAAGCACAAGTAGACAGAGCCTTCTGATACCCTGAAGATGAGTGCATCTTTAGGATGGTGATAAATATGAAAATGTAGGATATCAAGATAACCAGGAGAGCAAAAAAAATATTGAAGCTCACTACATAAACAAGAACCAGCTCACTAACATGTCTATCAGAGCAAGAAAGAATCATGACTGCTGGAATATCACAGAAAAAGTGGTGGACCACATTAGACTCACAGAAAGAGAGACTGAAAGTGTCTCCAGTGTGGATGGAGGAATTCAGGAAACCACAGACATAAGAGCCTATGGCCAGATGTGCACACACACCTGTCGTCATGGTAGTGGTGTAATGTAGGGGTTTGCACACTGCTGCATAGCGGTCATAGGCCATGGAAGACAACAGGTAATTTTCCACTGTGGCAAAGGCTACAAAAAAGAACATCTGAGCAGCACAGGCATTGTAGGAGATGACCTTGTCTCCGTGAAGGAATCCTGCTATGACTGTAGGGGTGACAGCTGAGGAGTAACACAAATCCACCAGAGACAGGTTACCGAGGAAAAAGTACATGGGAGTGTGGAGATGAGAGTCCAAGAGAATCAACACGATTATCCCCAAATTCCCAACCAGCGTGATGAGGTAGATGAAAGTGAACATGACAAAGAGGGGGACCTGCAGTTCTGGGTCATTGGTTAGTCCAAGGAGGATGAACTCAGTCACTTCTGTAGTGTTCTTCATCAACGTGGAGAATCACAAAATGCTTGGTGGCTATGAGGGCAATGTAACAGTGATAAAGTGATAAATGTACATACAATACATATTATTTCATTATAGCAATAATTTGTACTTTTAGATTCTGTAGATAAAAATGGGCTTGACAACAATCCTTGTCCATTGATTATATATAGTTTTACATGTTGTTGAATCTGAAGAATCTTTATGGAAGACCTCTCACATTTTAAAGTTTTTTAGATGTAGAAAATTAAATAGCTCAATTGAAAGCTTGTCCAGAATGAATATATCTGTCAAGTAACTTTTTCCAAACCCAGTAAAAGCGTATATACATACTTGCATATTGTTCCTTTGCCAGGAACCACTCTTGACACTTTAAAAGTGTATTTATTATAGACTTTTAAGAACATTCTAAGCTTATTTTATTACATTCATTTAAATTAGAATGCACAAGAAGTTGACTAATTTTTTATATTCAAACACATATTAATTGGCAAGCCATAGCCAACCTTTGGATCCACTCTCGGTGTTCCTAAGGCCAATGTTTTTCATTGTATTTAAATTTAATTGAATTCAACCCAATTTGCAGTTACTCTTTGTCTCTACTGGTACAGACTCCATGCTAGACTGTTCACAGTATAGTAACAGGAAATATATATATGCAGAGAAGATGTGGTAGGACAATTGAGGCAGTAGAGGTGTGTACAACCAACAGACACAATTCTGAAGGGAAGGTAAAGCATCAGGTACTGAGTTTGGGTTCTGAGATGAGGTGCATATTTTCCCTACTATTTATTACCTGGGAATCAATAGTTTTAATGGAACTCACCTGAATCATATATGCCCATCTGTAAAATAAAGATAGTAATAAAACCTACTTTTCTTATAGTGTTATTCTAAGAATTAAATAAGCAGTTAAATTAAAAGCTATAAAATTCTGTGAGTTCAGCACAGTCTGATGAGTTCTAGCTGTAATATGTCTATTAGGATGCAATGATTATATTTATGTTGGTTTGTGGAAAATGAGTGATGACCTGTAGATCTTCAGGTATACAAGAGTTTGAAGTCTTAAAGCCTTCCTCTTCAGTTTGCTTTTTCTTTATTCACTGAGATTTTCTGTTTGTTTAGTCCTTGCTTCACCAATAGTATTAGCTGTTCCACAAATTCCACATGAGCCATCATTTTGCTTAATTCTTCCTTGAAATCCATATTTTAGCTTGAAATAGTCCCTTTTTCTTAAACTCATTCTTTCTCTCATTATTGTCATTTTATAGCAGAATCACAGAGACCAGGATTGAAAGGTCCTTGTTCATGGGCGACCTTTAGCCTATAGATCTATTTTAATGGAATGTGCTATGTTTTAAAATATTTTATTTGAATCTGTTCTGTGTAGAAAAAGCATTTTAAAACTTTTTATTTCAATTTGAAAGAATCCCTCTTCTGTTAACTACTAACATCTCTCTCTTAATGACAATGGTTAATAAAATTATATAAGTTTCAGATGTACAATTCTCTAACACATCCCCTGTATATGGTGTTATGTGTACACCACTCAACGTCAAGTCTCCTTCCATTACCATACCCTTAATCTCCTTTACCATTTCCTACCTTTGCCGCCCTAAAAGTTTTGTAACTTCACTTCCCAAGCTGATGCCATGATGACATTATGTTTACCAACCTTAACACATATGATTACTCCTGCCATATAGGACATTCTATAACAAATAAGTCTTTATATATAAGTGTACATGTGTGTATATGTGAGGTATTTAGTATTATTTTTCTACTTTACCATTAAGGAAACAGAATTTGGGAAGTTATGTGATGTTCTAAAATTACACAGCTTGTACAGGAATCAAGATTCAAGAGTTAAATCCACTTTTTCTCTAATGAAAAGTCTATGTTTGGAGCTACTCCCTTTCTATATAAATATGTAGGTGTGCTCGTAACAAGGAGCATGATATAACTGAGAAAAGTTTAAAAGGTAGTTTGGATTTCTTAAATTTATATTAGACACTCTTGATGTTAAGAATCATTTCACTCTTTTGCTATTTTATTTGTTAGTTTTTCTTCATTTTATTTTAAAAAATTTATTTTTCACTTGTAGTTTACATTGTAAAGTATATCATTCCTTTTGTCTTTTTTTTTTTTTACCTCCAACGACAGGTTCAACATTTCATGAATAAGATGAAATTACCACTTGATCAACCACAGACTCATCTATGTTATTGTTTATGTTCATATCTTTTGGAAAGCAGAAAGATGTTTCAGAAGTTTCAGTAAACTCTTTACTGTTGAAAGTTTTGATATTTATACCCCAGTCTCACAGTACTATTTTAGGAAAAACAAAAAAATAGTTTTTGCTTTCAAATTAACTCAAAATAAGTATAGCTGTGCCACTGCTTTTGAATGAAGTACACTTCTTCCTAAAAATGTTCATGGATATAGATGCTTACCTGTCCGCTGGAAGCGAAAGCGTAGATCTGAACAGAGAGTCTGAAGTCAGAGTGTCTCCTCTGGAATAGGCATAAATATATGGGAGGGGTCAGAAGGTTCCAAAGTCACCAAAGCAGGGATCCCACCATGCATTCTTTCTGTACCTTTCATGGGGTCACTTATTCCCTTCTTGTAAAACAAACATAATAATATTAGCTTTGTTACATAATTCACAGAACTGCATCTGTAAATTACAAGTAAGAGAAAACCTGTAAAACATCTGAACAAGAGATTCTTATTTTAAAGTCAATCTATGTAATTTTTATTGTAGGGTGTTTCCCAGACTATGGTGGCAAGCTCACAGGATAAGGCCTTTGTACTAACATGTATGAACTTTCAGATGAATAAATGATGACGAAATACATTCTGCATGTGAACTTGTGCGTCTAAAATGATGTAACATTTAATCATATTGGGAATTCAAAAGCTAATGCATGGGGATTTAGGGAGAATTACGGAGACGTGGAGCTCTCTGGGAATTTCCCCTGTGACAGCATCTACAGTCCTTCCTACCAATCACCCAGGAAAGAAGTAATTACACTGCCTGTGGGGACATGCTGATTATTTTCTTTGTATTCACATGTTTTTCTATTATTTGTCTTTATTTGCATTTTTGTCAATTTATAACTAATGTGTAGTTTACATGAAGTAATAAAAAATTTTAGGGTTCTGTTTTAAGAATTATGTTAAATTGGTGTTCAAGAAACCACTGTTACCTACACAAATTCCTATGCTCTTCTCTTGGTAACCCCTTGTCCCACCCACTGCCCCTGGCAACCAATCAACAATTCTGTATAAACGATTTTGACATTTTAAAAATGTCCTTAACTGTAACTTTAGAACGTATCATTTTAAGACTGTCATCTTTCACTTAGCCTTTGAAGTTCATTGACATTATTACTTGTGTCTTAGTGAAATAATTTCATTGCAGAGCAGTATTCTATATATGAACATTACAGTTCATTTTTCCTATTCCACAGTCCAGGAACATTTGTGTTGGGTCTAGTCTTTGATAATTTTAAATAAAGCTGAAGTAAACATTTGCTTAAACATTTTTGTCCAATTGTGGGTTTTCATGCCTTTTGGGTAAATATGTAGGAATATTTACCTTTGTTTGGTCATGTTAAAAGTATATGTTTACTTGATTGAGTTTGCCAAATTGTTTTCTGAAGGGTCACTATACCATTTTGATTTTCCAACAGCAATCCATTCAAATAATTTTACATTGTTTTCAGCATTTGGTATTTTAAATATTTAAAATTGTTAAATGAAATAAGCCAGTAGGAGCAAGAAAAACACCGTATGACTTCACTCATATGTGGAATCTAATGAACAAAACAAACAAAAAAGAAAGAGACTCATAGACACAGATGACCGACAGAATGACAACTGTCAGAAAGGAGGGAGTTTGGTGGGCTGGAGGAAAAAGGTGAAGAAAATAAGCAGTACAAATTAGTAGTTGCAGAATAGCCACAGGGTTGCAGTTTGCAGCATGGGGAATATAGTTAATATTGTTCAGATAACAGGGAATGGACCAGGCAGTGCATGAGACAGGAAGGGGATCACTCTGTAAGGGGCATGGTTTTCTAGGCACTTTGTTGTACATCTGAAACTTGTGTGTAATTGTATTGAATGGAAATGTATACTGGTTAAAATTTTTTTTAATTTAATTTAAATTTTATATTGTTTTCATTTTTGTTCTATCTCTACAGCATCTCAAGAAGTCTCCTTAGCAAATCTTTTTAAGAACATACACATGTAACCTACCACCAACATTCCAGACTGGATATTTTTTTCTAACAAAGGAGGTAAATCCATTTTTTCCTTTGCACAGATATGTCTGAACCCATATTTCCATCCTGACTTATTACACATTTATTAGAACAGAGAAATGTCACAGTTACCCATGTTTTCTGTGCACATATTTACACAATATCAAATGGCTTCACTTCAAATTAGGGGAAGTCATTTAGCTTCTTTAAACTGCAACTTCTCTTCCATAAAGAGAAAAGGAATAATTATCTTGTCATTCTCATAGGTTTCTCAAGATTAACACATGACATGTATATTAAGTGTAGCACTAATTTCATCACATATTAGGTGTTTAATAAGGTTACATGCTAATATTTATTGTTATAGATATAGATATTGCATCTATCATAAAAATATTGGTACTCAAATAATAAACCTGCTTTCTCATATGCGCTTGTCCTTTTTCAGCTAATGAGAGACAATTAATAGTTCTAGACAGTGGACTGTGGGAAGAATTGATGTATTGTTTAAGCATATCCATAACCCTTCAGGTGTCTTTTCTTTTGCCACAATAATTACTAGGTTTACTGTTCCACAGGTAAAGCTTCTCTCTTTCTTGGACACCTATGCATATATGGCATTATGGTTTTTCAAAAGTATTTAAGCTTAAAAAATATTCTTTTTTTCCTCTGTCTGGGTAATTTTAAATAACTTGTTATCAAGTTCACTGAATCGTTCTTCTGCTTCATCAAGTTTGATTAAAAAGCTCTTAATTAAAAATATTAGTTCATCATTCTATCTTCAACTCCAGAATTTTTTTGGTTATTTTTCATAATTTATATTTCTGTTGAACTCATTTTACTCATATGTTGTGTCCTGATTTTGTTTATTTGTCTATGCTCATTCTCTCATAACTCACTGAGCTTTCTTAAGATAATCATTTTGAATTCCTTTTCTGGCAATTCATAGATATCTATTTTTTTAGGATCTATGACAAATTCATTGTATTCTTTTTGTGTGTCATCTTTTCCAAATTTTTATGTTTCTTGTAGCTTTTGTTCTTCGTGCACTTGAATAGGACAAGGTTTCCCCTATCTAGACTCTGGGAGATTTTTAAGCTCCTTTTAATGGATATACTCACCACCCACATCTATCTGTCCTGAAGGGAATTCTTATGTTTGTACTTTTTCCACTCTCACAGAAAAGTGTTGGCTTCAGTAAAACATTCACCTCTTTCTCTACAGCAATGCATTTATAGGTTGGACCACTGGATGCGTATTTCATTCCTCTCCATTATTTTGGGGAAAACATTCATGGTGTTCACCTTCTGCTAATATAATGGAGTCATGTCTGTTGTAGTAAACCACTGGCCTCCTTGTCCTTGGGAAATATACTGCAAGATGTTGGACACATACTCACCTCCTCTCCCTTTCTCCTGGGGTAAGGTTTCCAGAACTAGCAGTATTCCATTTACTTCTGACAATGTCCCATTCCAGTGTGAGTGCCCACATGGGGCACATACATGTGTTTTGGTGCATCAGGTTGTTTGTGGCCCTGATTATAATGCATATGTGCATTGGCATGTGGTAGAGACAATGTAAGTGAAACAAGTGATTAAATCAGATATCATTAGTGACATTTGAGAAGCAGGTCCGTAAATTGCTAATGCTTTTCCTTAACCATCCTCATTCCGGTATTGCATTTCTGAATATTTTATTTTCAAAAGACAGAATGTTTTAAAAAGATAAATATGTTGTCTGATAAATTTAAATGCAGTGTAGAGTTTAAAAATTAATTCACTTCATGGTAAGAGTTTGAAAGAAATTAAACAGTGTTATTATGCTTACTCTAAAAGTTAAAATCTTAATTCTGTAGAAAAATGTGCCTTCTCAACCACAGCTTTTAATGCACTCTTGACCTCCTTGTTCCCAGGCTATGAACCAGAGGATTCAGCATAGGGATGACCATAGAATAGAAGAGAGAGGCCAATTTGTCTGTGTCCATGGAATGGCTGGAGCTGGACTTCAGGTACATGAAGATGACAGTCCCATACAAGATGGAGACAGCAATGAGGTGAGAAGCCACAGGTGGACAAAGCCTTCTGGTGGCCATGAGTTGAGTGCGTTTTTAAGATGGCTATAAATATAAAGAGGTAAGAAATTAATATTACCAGAAGTACAATACATACATTAACGCTGGACATAAACACAAGAAATACCTCACTCTTGTGTGTATCTGAGTACGAGAGAGCCGTGAAAGTTGAAACATCACAGAAAAAGTGATTGACCACATTAGACTTACAAAAGGAAAGGCTGACTATGTCTCCAACATGGAAGGAGGCATTCAGAAAACCACAGATGTAAGATCCTATAGCCAGGTGCACACACACGCCTGTAGTCATGGTGGTGGTGTAATGTAGGGGTTTGCACACTGCTGCATAGCGGTCATAGGCCAATGATGCTAAGAGATAATTTTCTGCAGTGGCAAAAGCTACAAAAAAGAACATCTGTACAGCACAAGCAATGTAGGAAATGACCTTGTTGCCTATAAGTAACCCAGCCATGACTTTGGGAGTGACAGCTGAGGAGTAAAAAATGTCCACCAGAGACAGGTTACTGAGGAAAAGGTACATAGGAGTGTGAAGACGAGAATCCAAGAGAATCAGCACAATTGTCATGAGGTTCCCAACCACGGTGATGAGATAAATGAGAGTGAACATGATAAAGAGGGGGACCTATAGTTCTAGGTCCTGGGTTAGTCCAAGGCAGATGAAGTATGTCACTTCTGTTCTGTTCTCCATCAATTCTTTTTGGGAATCATAAGATGTCTTGTAGAAGTGAGATCTAAAGAAAATAATAACAAATAAGAAAATTGTTATTAAATTAAAATGTATAAATACCATGTGCATTATTTTATTAATTATTGGTATCTCAAAATAATCTTGACCTAATGTTAAAAGCCTTACATATAAATGTGTGTGTATGCGATGGGTATTATTATTTATTTATTATTAAAAGTTAAGTATTTGAAAAGTTATGTGCTTTTCTATAATTATATCACCATGATTAAGAAGATTCAAGATGCAAAACTGAACCGCAGTTCTAACACAATCAAATTCTGTGTGTGTTTAGCTGCCTGAGTGTCAGCATATTTAAAGGTGCCATTAATATTAAAAATGACAGCATGGGGAAAAGTTGTAACTACAGTTCAATCTTGTGCATTCATTTTGTTTGCTTTGTAGTTTATAGACTGGTCATATCACATTTATGCTTTTTTGTAACCTCCAGTAAACCAATTGATAGTGAACAATATGAAGTTACCACCCTACCCACTCAGAGCATCATTTTTCTTATATTTTTATTCATCTTCTTCAGAGAAGCAGCAGGATATTTTATAAATACCACTAAACTCCACACTAATAGAAATTTTGACATTTATACTCTGGCCTCAATTCACTATTAAGAAAAATATTCAATAGTTTAACATGCAGCCCCATGTTCATTGCAGCATTGTTCACAGTGGCCAGGACATGGAAACAACCAAAAAGCCCATCAATAGATGACTGGATAAAGAAGATGTGGCACATATACACTATGGAATACTACTCAGCCATAAGAAATGATGACATCGGATCATTTACAGCAAAATGGTGGGATCTTGATAACATTATACGAAGTGAAATAAGTAAATTAGAAGAAACCAGGAACTGCATTATTCCATACGTAGGTGGGACATAAAAGTGAAACTAAGAGACATTGATAAGAGTGTGGTGGTTGTGGGGGGAGGGGGGAGAGGGAGAGGGAAAGGGGGAGGAGGAGGGGCACAAAGAAAACTAGATAGAAGGTGACAGAGGACAATCTGACTTTGGGTGATGGGTATGCAACATAAGTGAATGACAAGATAACCTGGACTTGTTATCTTTGAATATATGATATGTATCCTGATTTATTGATGTGGCATCATTAAAAAAATAAAATTATTTAAAAAAATAAAAAAATAAAGCAATAATGTGAAAATTCAAATAAAAAAAAGAAAAATAGTTTAAATTACCTATTTTGGTGCTCAAATAACTCACAGTACATGTAGCCTCACTAATAGTATATATAGAATATTAGCTTACCTTGCTCCTCGAAGGGAAGGGTTTTTCAGTCATAAATAGTATGATATTAGAAATTTATCCATAAAATAATGGATAAATAAACAAGCTATATTTTAGGAGTTACCAAAATGTTCCAAGTTCTCTAAAATGGGGAAAGTTAGAAGAAAAAACACTAACAAGGATCCAGAACCTGGGACTCAAGTCCTGAAGCCACCATGAATTCTTATTTTGCCTTTGCAAGAGTCCCTTACCTTTGTCTTTAAAATAAACACAATAAAATTACTTCTCCCACATAATTTACTGTATTGTGTCTGTAAATGACAAAATCAGAGAAGGTCTATAAAACAACTGTGTAAGAAGTTACCATTTTAAAGTCTCTTTTTTTTTTTTATCTAGGTGTGATTTTCTTGACCATAGTTGCAGGTTTATAGCAATTCTTCAGTAGACAGAAGGCTTGGTTGTAATTACATCTATTAACATTCCAATGAATTTATGATGATCAAAGCACCCAACGTGCCGTGTTGTCCCTCTAAAATGATGTTGTGTGGAGTGTTGTTGGTATTTCAGAGGCTAATGCAGGGATCCATGAGTGAATTTTAGAGATATGGGGCTCTCAGGGAACGTGCCTCATGAGAGCGTCTATAGCTCCTCAACTCACATTCTTTGTGAAATAATAATTAAACTGCCTATGGGGATCTAGATGTATAAGAATGTGCATGCACATTTTGCTACTACATATAATTTCTTTTCTTTTTCTAAGTGCATAATTTAGAAACTGTATGATCCACAATTTTTTTTGTGTGTATAGTTCTAAGAATTTGTTCAAATGCGTAATGGTAATGTAGCTACTACCAGAATCAAGATAATAGAATATTTCCAACATGTATGCAAAAGCACAAGGTTCTTTGTTGTCAACTCCTTCCCCTACCTACTGCTTCAGTAAACCACTGAACTGTTTTGTGTATGTAACAACCTTTGCAAGAATATCTTTCCTTGGATTCTAGCATGCATAGTCTATGAGTCTTGCTTTTTTCACTTGGTATAATGCATTTAAGACCCATCAATATTGCTACTTTTACTGGTCATGTAAATTTTTTTGTGTAGTTTCATTTTATGTATATTATGGATTGTTTTTCATTTCTCAATTAAGGTAAATGTTGGTTCTAGGGTTTGGTAGTTATATATAAAGCTGATCTAAATGTATGCCTAAAGGGTTTTCTATGAACATAGGTTTGTTTTTTTGAAACAGATATAGACAGACAGGAAGGGAGAAAGATGAGAATCATCAACTGGTCACCATGGCACTTTAGATGTTTATTGATTGCTTTCTCATATATGCCCAAGTGGTGGGGCCCCAGGCCAGCCAATGACTTCTTGCTTAAGCAAGTGACCTTGTACTCAATCCAGCGAACTTTGGGCTTAAGCTTATGAGTCTGTGTTCAAGCCATTAACCTTGGGTTTTGAACCTAGGTCTCAGTATCCCAGGTCAACACTCTCTCCAGTAAAATGTCCTTTAAAAACCTGGCAAATTTTTATCAATTTGCTTTGATATTTTAGTTCCCACACCCTGAATTATTTCCTAAATATAATTTTCTTTCTGCTTTATTAATTCTTTTCTGTTTGAATTCAATAGTGGTTATTTGAATTATACATTGCTGGTAACACAGTACCAGATAGTGAGTTAAATAAACAACTATTTTCATTCGTTCATGTTTTATCAAAAATTAGATCTTCAAATAAAGAAGTAATTAGTAAAAATACTAGTAAAATTTTAATAAACTCAGACTTCAATTAAGGATAGAGTACTAATGTTGAGTTCTTCATTTTGGAAAAATGCAGCACAGTAATGTATGATGATAAAACATTAGATATAAGGTTTTAGGGGAAAGTGAGTGAGTAGTATACAAGAATTCTCAGTGCTATACTTGAAACAGTTGTGTAAATATGAAATAACTCCATTATTAAAATTTTATTAAAGGTAATTTTAGTGATAGGCTTTATAGACTACATTGCAAAGAGCTCTGTGGACCTTCTTTCCAGTGAAACAACAATATCACTGGTAAAACATTAAAAAAAAAAACTAACAATTTGTAATTGTCCTAAGGACTTATAGAACATGGAGAAGCATTTATTCAGGAAAAGCTATGAAAACTGCTAAAATCAGAGCCATTGACATTTTAGCTTTTACCTGCTCTATTGGTCCTCCTCCCCAATCTGTGTGGTAGAAGTGGAACTCCTGATCACTCTTCTTTTTTTTTCTGTATTTTTCTGAAGCTGGAAATAGGGAGAGACAGTCAGACAGATTCCCGCATGTGCCCGACCGGGATCCACCAGGCACGCCCACCAGGGGGCAACGCTCTGCCCACCAGGGGCCGATGCTCTGCCCCTCTGGGGCATCACTCTGTTGTGACCAGAGCCACTCTAGTGCCTGGGGCAGAGGCCAAGAAGCCACCCCCAGTGCCCGGGCCATCTTTGCTCCAATGGTGCCTCGCTGCGAGAGGGGAAGAGAGAGACAGAGAGGAAGGAGAGGGGGAGAGGTGGAGAAGCAGATGGGCACTTTTCCTGTGTGCCCTGGCTGGGAATCGAACCCAGGACTTCTGCATGCCAGGCCGACGCTCTACTACTGAGCCAACCATCCAGGGCCCCTAATCACTCTTCTTGAATTTTCAACAAATTCAACAACTATAACTGAGCAAAGGAATCCCAGCTGGGATTGCAGATATGTCTGAAAGACCCAGGAACTGAATGGATTAAAGGTGGGGTGGGGCGGAATGGGATGGGAAGGGGGATGAAAGATAAAACACTTTCATGGTGGGCTTTGGAGAGGAGAAAGACAAACCCAGAGTGACTGTTTCTACTCCACAGCTTGGGGAAGAGGGCCAAAGGAGCAGGTAGAAGCACAGCTTCAGGGAAATGTGTCCAGAAGTCAGGAGTTCTTTCTATCAGTATTTGGTATTTTAAAAGTTTAAAACTTTTAAGGGCTATAAGCCAGTCAGAGAAGATAAACACTGTATGATTTCACTTATATGTGGAATCTAATGAACAAAACAGACAGAAAAAATAAAACCGACTCACAGACACAGAGGACAGATGGACAGCTGTCAGAGGGTGAAAGTTTAGGGGCTGGGTGAAAAGGGTGAAGAAATAAAGCAGTAAAAATCAGTAGTTGCAGAATAACCAGAGAGATGTGGTTTGCGGTGTGAGTAATAGAGTTAATAATGTCGAGATAACAGGGCTTGGATGGTGCTTTGGGCAAGAAGAGGATCACTCTGTAAGGTGCATGGTTTTCTAGGCACTTTGTGGTACATCTGAAACTGGTGTGAAATGGTATTGAATGTAAACTGAGATTGAAAAAAATTAAAATAATGTAATTCAACTTTTATTTCATTTTCATTTTTGCTTTATCTCAAAGACATCTCTAGAAGTTTCCTTAGCAAATCTTTCAAAAAGCACTAACTTAACTTGCCATTACAGTTTGGGACTGGGAATTTTTACTCTATCAAAAGAGGTACATCAATATGATCCTATACATCGAAAACCCCAAAGAATCCACAAAAAGACTACTAGAAACAATAAGCCAATACAGTAAGGTCGCAGGATACAAAATTAACATACAGAAGTCAATAGCCTTTCTATATGCCAACAATGAAACAACTGAGAAGGAACTCAAAAGAATAATCCCCTTCACGATTGCAACAAAAAAAATAAAATACTTAGGAATAAACATAACAAAGAATGTAAAGGACTTATATAATGAAAACTATAAACCATTGTTAAGGGAAATCAAAAAAGATATAATGAGATGGAAGAATATACCTTGTTCTTGGCTAGGAAGAATAAATATAATCAAGATGGCTATATTACCCAAAGCAATATACAAATTTAATGCAATTCCCATCAAACTTCCAATGACATTTTTTAAAGAAATAGAGCAAAAAATCATCAGATTTATATGGAACTATAAAAAACCCCGAATAGCCAAAGCAATCCTAAAGAAAAAGAATGAAGCTGGGGGCATAACAATACCTGACTTCAAACTCTATTATAGGGCCACGACAATCAAAACAGCATGGTATTGGCAGAAAAATAGACACTCAGACCAATGGAACAGAATAGAAAGTCCAGAAATAAAACCACATATATATAGTCAAATAATTTTTGATAAAGGGGCCAACAACACACAATGGAGAAAAGAAAGCCTCTTCAATAAATGGTGCTGGGAAAACTGGAAAGCCACATGCAAAAGAATGAAACTGGACTACAGTCTCTCTCCCTGTACAAAAATTAACTCAAAATGGATCAAAGATCTAAACATAAGACCTGAAACAATTAAGTACATAGAAGAAGACATAGGTACTCAACTCATGGACCTGGGTTTTAAAAAGCATTTTATGAATTTGACTCCAATGGCAAGAGAAGTGAAGGCAAAAATTAATGAATGGGACTACATCAGACTAAGAAGTTTTTGCTCAGGAAGAGAAACTGATAACAAAATAAACAGAAAGCCAACTAAATGGGAAATGATATTTTCAAACAACAGCTCAGATAAGGGCCTAATATCCAAAATATACAAAGAACTCATAAAACTCAACAACAAACAAACAAACAATCCAATAAAAAAATGGGAAGAGGATATGAATAGACACTTCTCCCAGGAAGAAATACAAATGGCCAACAGATATATGAAAAGATGCTCATCTTCTTTAGCTATTAGAGAAATGCAAATCAAAACGGCAATGAGATACCACCTCACACCTGTTCGATTAGCTGTTATTAGCAAGTCAGGTAATAGCAAATGTTGGAGAGGCTGTGGAGAAAAAGGAACCCTCATACACTGTTGGTGGGAATGTAAAGTAGTACAACCATTATGGAAGAAAGTATGGTGGTTCCTCAAAAAACTGCAAATAGAACTACCTTATGACCCAGCAATCCCTCTACTGGGTATATATCCCCAAAACTCAGAAACATTGATACGTAAAGACACATGCAGCCCCATGTTTATTGCAGCATTGTTCACAGTGGCCAGGACATGGAAACAACCAAAAAGCCCATCAATAGATGACTGGATAAAGAAGATGTGGCACATATACACTATGGAATACTACTCAGCCATAAGAAATGATGACATCGGAACATTTACAGCAAAATGGTGGGATCTTGATAACATGATACGAAGCGAAATAAGTAAATCAGAAAAAACCAGGAACTGTATTATTCCATACGTAGGTGGGACATAATACTGAAACTAAGAGACATTGACAAGAGTGTGGTGGTTATGGGGGGGAGGGGGGAATGGGAGAGGGATAGGGGGTGGGGAGGGGCACAAAGAAAACAAGATAGAAGGTGACAGAGGACAATCTGACTTTGGGTGGTGGGTATGCAACATAATTGAACGACAAGATAACCTGGACTTGTTATCTTTGAATATATGTATCCTGATTTATTGATGTCACCCCATTAAAAAAATAAAATTATAAAAAAAAAAAAAAAAAGAGGTACATCCATTTCTTCCTTTGCACAGATATCTCTGAATCTATATTTCCATCCTGACTTATCACATGTTTACTGGACCAGACAAATGTCACAGTTACCAAGTTTTCTGTGCATACATTTGCACAATTCCATTTGGCTTTACTTCAAATTACAGTTAAGTCATTTAGCCTCTTCAAACTTCAACTTCTCTTCCATAAACAAGAAAGGAATAATTATCCTGTCATTCTCCTAAGATTTCAAGATTAACACATGACAAATATATTAAGTGTAGCGCTAATATATTAGGTGTTTCATAAAGTTACACACTAATATTTATTTTTATAGATATGGATATTGCATTGATCATAAGAACATTGGTAATCAAATAATACACCTGCTTACCCATATCTGCTTGTCCCTTTTCAGCTAATGAGAGACAATTAATACTTCTAGACAATGGACAGTGGAAAGAAATTATATATTGGTTGCAGCATACCCACTTACCTACACTTGTCTTTTATCCTACTGTGATAATTACTAGGCTTACTGTTCCACAGGTAAAGCTTCTTTCTTTCTGGGACACTTATAATGCTTATACTGCATTATGGTTTCTCATAAAAATTTAAAGTTTCAAAAATATTTTTTTGTTCCTCTGCCTCGATAATTTTAAATAACTCATTTTCAAGTTTTCTTGTTCATTCTTCTGCTTCATCAAGTCTGTTTATAAAGTACTTTATTAAATTTTTTAGTTCATCATTGCATTCTTTATCTCCAGAATTTGATTTTTTTATATAGTTTATATCCTATTGTCAAACTTCTCCTTTTGTTACAGATCATGTCCTGATTTTGTTTAGGTGTCTATGTGTGTTCTCCCCCACCTCAATGAGCTTCTTTAAAACAATCATTTTGAATTCCTTTTCTGGCAATTCACAGATCTTTATTTCTTTAAGATCAATGACTAATTTATTTTATTCTTTTTGTTGTGTCATATTTTTTTAATTTCTGTGTTTCTTGTAGCTTTTATTCTTTGTGCACTTGAATAGGACAAGGTTTCCCCCAACTAGCATACTGGGAGATTCACAGGCTTTTTATAATGGATTTAAAGGTTTCAGAACTAGCTATATTTCATTTACTTATGACAATGTCCCACTCCAGTGTGAGTGCCCACGTGGGGTACATATATATGCCTTGGTCCATCATCTTGTTTGTGCCCCTTTTTACAGTGCATATTTGCATTGGCATGTGGTAGAGACAATGTAAGTGGAACAAGTGAATAAACAAGGTATCATTAGTGACATTTGGCCAGCAGGTCCAAAACTTCTAATGCTTTCCCTTAACCATCCTAAGTTAGATATTAGATTTCTGAATATGTTTTCTTTTCAAAAGACAAAAACTTTTGAAAAGCTAAAGATATTATTTTAGAAATTTAAATGCAAGATGGAGCTTAAAATGTAATTCACTGCATGGTAAAATTCTGAAAGAAATTAAACAGTGCTATTCAGCATACTACAAGCTTAAATTCTTAATCACATTGAAAAGTGTGCCTTCTCAACCACAGCTTTAAATGCACTCTTGATGTCCTTGTTTCTCAGGCTGTAGACCAGAGGGCTCAGCATGGGGATGACCATAGAATAGAAAACAGAGGCTATTTTGTTTGTGTCCATTAAAATGTCTCAAGCTGGGCTGTAAGTACATGAAGATGACAGTCCCATAGAAGATGGAGACAGTAGTGAGATGAGAAGCACAAGTGGACAAAGCCTTCTGGTGGCCTTGAGTTGAGTGCATCTTCATCATGGTCATAAATATAAATAGATAAGAAATTAATATCACTAGAAGAGCAAAAAAGACATTAAAACTGGACATAAAAACAAGAAATACCTCACTTATATGTGTATCTGAACTAGAGAGAACCATCACAGCTGGACATCTCAGAAAAAGTGATTGACCACATTAGGCTTACAAAAAAAAGGCTGAATATATTTCCAACATAGAAGGAGGCATTTAAGAAATTACAGATGTAGGAGCCTAGCCCTGACACACATATATGCCTGTCGTCATGGTGGTGGTGTAATGTAAGGGTTTGCACACTGCTGCGTAGTGGTCATAGGCCATGGAGGACAACAGGTAAATTTCCACAGTGGCAAAGGCACCAAAAAAGAACACCTGAGCCACATAGGCATTGTAAGAAATGACCTTGTTGCCTATAAGTAACCCAGCCATGACTTTGGGAGTGAGAGCTGAGGAGTAACACAAATCCACCCCAGACAGGCTACTGAGGAAAAAATACATAGGAGTGTGGAGATGAGAGTCCCAGAAAATCAGCATGATTATCCCAAGGTTCCCAACCACAGTGATGAGATAAATGAGAGTGAACATGTTAAAGAGGGGGACCTGTAGTTCTAGGACATGGGTTAGTCCAAGGAGGATGAAGTATGTCACTTCTGCCTTATTCTCCATCAATTCTTTTTGGCAATCATGAGATGTGTTGTATAAGTGAGAACTAAAGGAAAAAAAATGGTTATTAAATTAAAATGTATAAATACAATGTGCAGTATTTTCTTAATCATTTATCTTTCAAAATTATCTTGACCTAATGTTAAGAGTCTTACATATAAATGTGTGTGTATGCAATGAGTAGTATTATAATTTTTACTTTACTATTAAAAATTAAGGATTTTGAAAATTGGTGATATTTTTAAATGATATCACTAGCATAAAGAAGACTCAAGATGCAAAACTGAACCTCAGTTCTAACACAATCAAATTTTGTGTGTGTTTAGTTGCCACTGTTTCAGCATATTTAAATGTGCCACTAATAATAAAAATGATAGCAAGGTAAGAAGGTGGAACTACAGTTCAATCTTGTTAATTTATTTTGTTCCCTTTGTAGTTTATAGAATGGTCATTTTAATTTATGCTTTTCTGTAACCTCTAGTAAGCCAATTGTTAGTGAACAAGATGAACTTACCACCCTACCCACTCAGAGCAACATTTATCTTATATTTTTATTCATCTTCTTTAGAGAAGTAGCAGGATATTTTATAAGTACCATTAAATTTCCCACTAATAGAAAATTTAACATTTATATTCCAGCCTCTATTCACTTTTTAAAAAATAGTTTAAAACACCTATTTTTGTACTCATGTAACACAGTATATATAGCTTCATTAATAGTGTATATGGAATATTTAGCTTACCTTGTTCCTTAAAGAGAAGGGACAGTCCATCCTGAATAGTGAGTATGAAATCAGAAATTCATCCACAAAATAATGGATAAATAATGATAAACAATCTATATTTTAGGAGTTACCAAAATTTTCCAAGTTCTCTACAATGGGGAAAGTTAGAGGAAAAAACTCTAACAAGGACCCAGAACCAGGGGCTTAAGTTCTGAATCCACCATAAATTTGGCCCTTGGAGGAGTCCACTACCTTTGTCTTGTTTGCAAAGTAAACAAAATAAAATTGCTTCTGTCACATAATTTACAGCATTGTGTCTGTAAATATGAAATAAGAGAAGGTCTATAAAACAACTGTGTAAAAGGTTATCATTTTAAAGTCCCTTTTTTTTTTATCTTGGGGTGATTTTCTTGGCCATGGTTGCAGGTTTATAGCAATTCTTCATTAGACATAAGGCCTTTGTGTAATGATAAGTATTAACACTCAGATGAATGTATGATAATCAAAGTACCTAGCATGCCATGTGGTCCGTCTAAAACAGGGATCGGGAACCTATGGTTTGTGAGCCAGATGTGGCTCTTTTTTGATGGCTGCATCTGGCTCGCAGACAAATCTTAAATAAAAAATAATAACGTTAAAAATATAAAACATTCTCATGTATTACAATCCATTCATTTCCTACTGCTCATGTTAATGATTGTGGGTGGCTGAAGCCAATTACGGCTGTCCTGCAGGACAACACCAAATTTTTATTGGATAATGCTTAACATACATGGATCCGTTGTATGGCTCTCATGGAATTACATTTTAAAATATGTGGCATTTAAAGCTCTCTTAGCTAAAAAGGTTCCTGACTCCTGGTCTAAAATGATGTAGTGTGGAGTGTTGTTGGTATTTCAGAGGCCAATGCAAGAGATCCAGGAGTAAATTATAGAAATATCGAGCTCTCAGGGAATGTGTTCCATGAGGGCATCCATAGCTCCTCATCCCACTTTCTTAGGGAAGAAATAATTAAACTGCCTATGGGTATCTAGCTGTATAATGAATGTGCATGCATATTTTGGTATTACTTGTTAATTTTTTCCATTTCTAAATGCATAACTTACAAACAATATGAATCACACATTTTTTTTTTTATTTTTTTTCATTTTTCTGAAGCTGGAAACAGGGAGAGACAGTCAGACAGACTCCTGCATGCGCCCGACTGGGATCCACCCAGCACGCCCACCAGGGGGCGATGCTCTGCCCATCCTGGGCGTCGCCATGTTGCGACCAGAGCCACTCTAGCGCCTGAGGCAGAGGCCACAGAGCGCGGCGGAGGGGTGGAGAAGCAAATGGGCGCTTCTCCTGTGTGCCCTGGCCGGAATCGAACCCGGGTCCTCCGCACGCTAGGCCGACGCTCTACCGCTGAGCCAACCGGCCAGGGCCGAATCACACATTTTTATTCTGTGTGTATAGTTCTAAGAATTTGTTCGAATATGAATGGTAATGTAGCTACTACCAGAATCAAGATAATAGAACATTTCCAACAAGGTTCTTTGTTGTCAACTCTACCCTACTCACTACCTCAGGAATGCACTGAACTGTTTTGGGTATGTAACAACCTTGCTTCTTTCACTTGGTATAATGTGTTTAAGACCCATCAATGTTGCTACTTTTACAGATAGTGGAAATATTTTTGACTAATATTCTATTTTATGGACATTACAGATTGTTTATTCATTCCTCAACAGAGAGAAATTATGTTGGTTTTAGGGTTTGGTAGTTATAAATAAAGCTGATCTAAATGTATGCCTAAAAGTTTTTCTATGAACATAGGTATTTTGTTTAGTTCATTGTTTTTCATAGAAAGAGAGACAGACAAACAGGAAGGGAGAGAGATGAGAAGCATCAACTGGTCATTGTGGCACTTTAGATATTCATTGATTGCTTTCTCATATATGCCCAGGGGTGGGGCTTCAGATGAGCCAGTGACTCCTTGCTCAAGCAAGTGACCTTGTGCTCAAACCAGCAACCTTTGGTCTCAAACCGGTAAGCCTATATTCAAGCTAGTGACCTTGGGGTTTTGAAGCTTGGTCTTCAGCATCCTAGGTTGACACACTCTCCAGTAAAATAGCTTCTAAAAATCTAAGAAATTCTTATCAATTTGCTTAAATATTCTAGTCACCACACCCTGAATTATTCACTCAATATAATTTCTTTTCTTCTTTGATTAAGTCTCCTCTATATTACCATATTTTATCTTTGAACTCAACAGTGTATTACTCAAATAATACATTGCTGATAACACAGTACCATATAGTGAGTTAAATAAACAAGTATTTTTTCTTTGTTCATGTTTTATCTAAAGTAAGGTCAGAAATAAAGAAGTCATTAGTGCCTGACCAGGCAATGGTGTAGTGGATAGAGCATTACACTGGGATGCAGAAAACCTCGGTTCAAAACCCCAAGGTCATCAGCTTAAGTGTGGGCTCATTTGGTTTGAGAAAAGCTCACCAGATTGAGCCCAAGGTCACTGGCTTGAGCGAAGGATCACTTGCTCTGCTGTAGCCCCCTGGTCAAGGCACGTATAAGGAAGCAATCAATGAAGAATTAAAGTGCTGCATCAAAGAATTGATGCTTCTGATCTCTCTCCCTTCCTGTCTATTTGTCCCTTCCTCTGTCTCTCTTTGTCTCTGTCCAAAAAATGAAATTAGTAAAAATACTAGTGAAATCTCAATAAACTCTGGACTTTAGTTCAGGATAAATTACTAATGTTAGGTTTTCTGTTTTGAAAAAATTCAGCACAGTAATATATGATGATAAAACTTTAGATATAATATTTTAGGGGAAACTGAGTGAGTGGTAAATAGGATTTCTCTGTGGTGTTTTTGAAACACTTGTGTAAATCTGAAAAACTCTATTATTAAAATTTTATTAAAGGTAATTTTAGTAATAGGCTTTCTGCATGACATTTTAAAGAGCTTGGTGGACCTTCTATCCAGTGAAACAACAATATCACTGTTAAAAAAAAATCTTTGTAAGAAAACCAACAACTTTAAATTGTCCTAAGGACATATGAAACATGGAGAAGCATTTATTCAGAAAAAGTTATGCAACTTGCTAAAATCTGAGCCAGTGGCATTTTAACTTTTACCTGCTCCTTTGGCCCTCTTACCCAAGCTGTATGGTAAAAGTACTACTTCAGGGAAATGTGTCTAAGAAGTCAGGAGTTCTTTCTAACTCCAGGTATCAGTGTAGAGCTACAGTTTCACCTTAAGACAACAGGGCGCTCTCATCTCTCATCTTCCCCAGGTCTATGTTGTAGAAACACTATTCCCACAGGCAAAGCTGAGTGAAATGGGCTGCCATTTCCCATTCAGTTCCCATTTGTAGTGTTAGAGGTTTGCCTTGACATTTTGGCTGGACAGTAATTTTATATTTGGAAGAATAAGAGTGGTCATATAACCCACTATATATATATATATATTTTAACCCAGAAACCACAAGAAGAGACAAAAAGGACATTGCCTAATGATTTAAAATGGTTAAGTTGATGACATCAAGGTAACAGTGGCATCAGAGTTACTCCTGATCTCTCCTCTTGAAATTTCAACAAATTCAACAACTATAACTGAGCAAATGAACCCTAGCTGGGATGGCAGGCATGCCTGAAAGATTCAGGCACTGAATGGACTAAAGTTGGGATGAGGTGAAAAGGACGATGAAATGCTTTCGTGGTTTGCTTTGGAAAGGAGAGGAGACAAACATGAAGTGACCATTTTTCTTCTTTCCCTGCTGTGCTGTAGGGAGGAGGGAAGCTTGGCTCTCTGGATTTTGTCTGAGAGGAGCAGAGATGAAAAATCAAAGTAACTGGGTTTCCTTCTGCCAGGAGGAGCAGTAAAACAGAGGAACAGAGGAGGAGGTAAACCAAAGCGGCCAGAGTATGGAGTCACTGCCAGTGTTCCCATGGTCTCCCTGTACTCAGCACTTGGTAAAGACAGAGAAAGGTAAAGTGCAGCCCCCAGCCTCCCAGATCCTATCTCCCTCACCTCTCTGTACCAAGAGTGGCAAAGACAAACCCTATAGCTAGCTCTCCAGAACTGCTATCACCTCTGAAGAACAGAGGTACTCTACATGTGGTTTCCAACTCTGATGAGATGTGGGAAAGAATGTCCAGAAGCCTGAGATCACTATTGTTAGAGCTAAAAAGCAGGAAATCTGAAGCAGTAAAGCTAAAACTGGAAGAAGCTGTAAAGTCCCAAGAACACACTGTACCCAACTACTGACAGAAGAAAAAAAGGGAAGAATTAAACAAGACACAGAGCTACCTGAAAATGAAACATAAAATGGGTCTAGGAAATCTTACAAGATCAATAATGATCTTAAATGTAAATGGACTGAACTCACCAATAAAGAGGCACAGAGTAGCAGTTGGATGAAAAAGCAAAACTCAACCATATACTGCCTTCAAGAGACACATCCAAGCTGCAAGGACAAAAGTAGATTTAAAGTAAAAGTTGGAAAAAGATTCTCCAAGTAAATAATATACAAAGAAAAGCAGGTGTGAATATATATATATATATATATATATATATATATATATATATATATATATATATTACAATGCTGATGACCTCAAGACAACAAAGTTAACCAGAGACAAAGATGATCATTTCATAATGATAAAAATATAGTATCAAAAAGATGTAACACTTTTTAATATATATGTACCAAACCAAGGAGCACTAACTGATCTAAAAATAGAAGCAGGCAAAAACTGATTTTACTTGGATTTCAACACAACATTGATGGCTTTATATAGATCATCCAAACAGAAAATGAATAAAAAAATATTGGCCTTAAATGACACTCTGAACTAAATGGATATAATGGACATTTACAGGACATTTCATTTCAAACATTGAATTATACATTCACTCCAGTGTGCATGGGACATTCTCAAGGATAGACCATATGTTGCACCACAAAACTAACATCAACAAATTCAGGAAGATTGACATTATACAAGCATATTTTCTGATCATAAGGCTTTGAAATTAGAATTCAAGTGTAAAAAGGAAGTAAATAAATCCAGGAAAATGTGGAAATTAAACAACATCCTTCTAAAAAAAGAAAGGGTCAAAGAATAAATAAAAGCAGAAATAAAGAAAATATATACAGACAAATAAAAATGGCAACACTTTATGTCAAAATTTGTGAGATGCAGCCAAAGAATTAATAAGAGGAAAGTACATATCATTACAGGATTCTATCAGGAAACAAGGAGATCCCAAGTGAACAACCTAACATAAAACCTAAGACACTAGAAAAAGAAAAGCAAAGGCAAACCAAAGTCAGCAGCAGAAAGAAATTAGTAAAAATTAGAGCAGAACTAAATGAAATAGAGAACAAAAAAGTGTAGAAAAAATTAATATAACAAACAGCTGGTTTTTAAAAAAGATTTATACAATCAACAAACCACTGGCTAGACAAACTAAGAAAAAAGTGGAACAACTCATATAAACAAACTCTGAAGTGACGTCACGGAAATGGCGCCGTGAGCAGCGCGTCCGACAGATCTCCCCTAAATCACAACAAATTTATCAACTAGAAACAGAAAAATTTATCCTCGGAGCACTCCGGAGTTCCACACAAACTGAAAGCGAAAGGACTGTTATCACTTGAATCTGAGAGACGAGGGTGTGGAGGAAGCTACCGCAGCGACGTTCATTCAAGCCGCGAGGGAGTGCGCCTGTGGTGAGTCAGCCCACACTCGGGAGCCGTGAGCAGCCGCGGGCGTGCACCTGGTACGGTTGCAGAGCGAGCACCGCCCACACTCGGGTTCAGCGAGCAGCCGCTGGCGCGCACCCGGTCCGGTTGCAGAGCGAGCACCGCCCACACTCGGTAGCCGCGAGCAGCCGCGGGCACGCGCCCAGTCTGGTTGCAGAGCAAGCACTGCCCACACTCAGGAACAGCGAGCAGCCGCTGGCGCACACCCGGTCCGGTTGCAGAGAGAGCACCGCCCACACTCAGGAGCAGCGAGCAGCCGCCGGCGCGCGCCCGGTCCGGTTGCAGAGCGAGCACCACTAACGTTCCCAGCGGCCCGAGCACTGCGAGTGAGAGTCGCCAGCCACCAGTGCCCGGAGCACCCCATTCGCACGCGTGCCCTGGGCATTCCACACGCCCAGAGCGCCCTACTGGCGCGCACACCCAGGGTGCCCCATTATCCTGCGCCTGGTGCGATCCAGCCGCCAGCGGCAGGGCAAGCGGGAGAGGCACAAGGGTGGTCTTCTACTTGGGAGATTCTCTCCGTGGGCGGGGCACCTCACCCACCCATTCAAGCTAACAATCAAGCGTTGGGGGAGGGGCGTGCGCAGGCAGCCTAAAATACCTTCAGAAGCACAGCTGCGACCCAATCACTGAAATTAGCTTAACCCATGAAATCTGCGCACCCTCGGTTCTAATTGATAAAATCTCTCTCAGTTCAGTGACCCAAGACAAGAGGCGTGATATTTTTTAGTGCCTCTCGCTAAAGGGGCGGGGGCAACTTCTGATTGATAGAGCCTCCATATTCAGGGATAAACGCTAACAAGAGGGACTTGGCAGATAATAAGATCTATACTACACTAGTTGCAAGCAGAGACTACTGCCTCTTCTTCCCAGCCAAAACAGGCTACAAAGTGTGGAAAGCCTGGGTTGAGAAGTCCAACTGAATGCTAGGCGCTGAACAGTCACCTTGACAACAATTGACTCCCACCCCCGCCTGATTACACTGGAGGCCCTGACTGCCAGAGCCTTTCCCAAAGCCTTGCACTGAGTGGGGATAGAGTGGGGATTTCCCAGCTCTTTGAGCCTCTTACTCCCCAGGCAGAAGCAGTTGCAGCCTTATAGCTGGATCACCAGGCTACTAATTCAGGAAGGGGGGACTAGGAGAGAGAATCCAGGAAAGCAAACTCTCTCATCATTGGACCCTGCAAACACCAACAAGCCTTGACTACCAGCAAGACTAAAGCCAATTATATGACATTGCCATAGAATCCCATCAACTGCAAATCCCTACCTAAGTGTGACACAGGGGCAGAGCCTGGGGTACAGAGTCACCGACCAGGAAGAGGGAGAGAAAAGAAAAAGGAAGAAGTTAACCTCTCAAAATCAAGAAAAATCCACAAACTTTACAACTTGTTCCACTAATTTTTTTTTTGTTGTTGTTTGTTTCTTCTATCTTATTGCCTTTATTTCCTCCACCTCGGTCCTTCTATTCTCTGCCCATCTTATGCTTCCCTTTTCTTGAACTACACTACCCATGAGTGTTGCATTTTATTTTTCTTCTTCATCCTCACCCTCCTTTAAGGTTATACTCCAAAACACTTAACTCTCACTCTCTCCTCTTTTGTTTTTTTTTTTGATTTGCTTTATTTTGTTTTTTTCTCTTCCTTTTTTATTTCTTCCTTCGTTTTTCTCTTTTTCTTATTTTTTCCTTTCTATTCGTTTTTTCTTTTCTCGTTTTACTTTCCTCCCATTTAATCCTCAATCACGAACAAATTAGTTAATTTGGGACTCAAGGCTTTTCTAGGCTTTATTTTTCTTTTTTGCTTTTGTTTTTGTTTTTTTCTTGTTTGTTTATTTTTGTGGCATTTTGGGTCCTCCCAACCCAAGGTCTCCATTGTATTTAGTCTTCGCTCCACTTAATACAACAGATTTTTACTTATTATTTTTATTTTTTTCTTCTTTATTATTCTTTTTTTGGTCCTTTTTTCTGGTTCCCTCTTATCCCTCTCATTATATCTCTTAGTTGACCATCACTTACAAGCAAATCATCTTATACTTGTCTGAAATTTTCTTCCTTTTTTTTTTTTTTTGCATTTAGTAGGTCCCTACTCCCTTTTTTTGCCCCTTGAACTCTTCACCCCAAATCAGGCTCTCCATTATAGGCATGATATTTCCCTGAGGAGGGGAGAGGAGGGAAAGAGAAGAAAGAAAAAAAGGGGGAAATAATAAATTATTACTGTTTTTTTTTTGTGGGGTGTTTTACCTTTTTTTTTTTTTTTTACTTTTTACTCTTTATTAATTCTAATTAGTGCTATCAACAAGACCACCCTCAGATGCCAATAAGAAAGAGGAAATCGAATATAATGGATACAAAAGAAAGAGAGGTAACACAAATAGATGTGGAAAAATCTATGGAGAAAAGACTTAACATATTGGAAGCCTTGGAGCTAAATGACAGAGAATTTAAAATAGAAATCTTAAAAATACTCAGAGATATACAAGAAAACACAGGAAGGCAATATAGGGAGATCAGAAAACAACTCAATGAACACAAAGAATATATTACCAAGGAAATTGAAACTATTAAAACAAATCAAACAGAAATGAAAAACTCAATTCACGAGCTGAAAAACGAGGTAACAAGCTTAGCTAACAGAACAGCCCAGATTGAGGATAGGATTAGTGAAATAGAAGACAAACAACTTGAGGCACAACAGAGAGAAGAAGAAAGAGACTCAAAAATAATAAAAAACAAGAAAGCCCTACAGGAATTGTCTGACTCCATCAGAAAGAATAACATAAGAATAATAGGTATATCAGAGGGAGAAGAGAAAGAAAATGGAATGGAGAATATACTCAAACAAATAATAGACGAGAACTTCCCAAGCCTGTGGAAAGAACTAAAGCCTCAAATTCAAGAAGCAAACAGAAAACCGAGTTTTCTTAAACCCAACAAACCCACTCCAAGGCACATCATAATAAAGATGACACAAACCAATGACAAAGAAAAATTTTCAAGGCAGCCAGGGAAAAGAAGAGTACAACATAAAAAGGAAGGCCTATTAGATTATCATCAGATTTCTCAGCAGAAACTCTACAAGCTAGAAGAGAGTGGACCCCAATATTTAAAGCCCTGAAAGAGAGGAACTTTCAGCCAAGAATACTATACCCATCAAAGCTATCCTTCAAGTATGAAGGAGATATAAAAACATTCACAAATACAGAAAAGATGAGAGAATTTATCAACAGAAAGCCCCCACTCCAGGAAATACTAAAGGGGGTTTTCCAACCAGATTCAAAGAATAAAAGAAAACAACACCACAAGTAACAGCTCCACCAAGAACACAATAAAACCAAACTTAAACTGTGACAACAAAGGAAAAAAAGGGGGGAGAGGATGGAGATTAACAGTAGCAAAGGACGATGAAGTGCAGAAATACTCATAAGATAGGGTACTACAATGAATATGGTAAGTACCCTTTTCATTACTTAATGGTAACCACCCTTGCAAAAACCACCACAAAAACACTTGACTTAAAAAAGGTAGCAACAGAGGAAAGAAGTATGGAACACAAACAAACAAAAACAAATGATAGAAAAACAAAAGAGAAGAATCAAACTAGATACAAAACTAACAGAAAGCAATTTATAAAATGGCAGTAGGGAACACACAAGTGTCAATAATTACACTAAATGTAAATGGATTAAATTTACCAATAAAAAGACACAGAGTAGCAGAATGGATTAAAAAAGAAAATCCAACTATATGCTGCCTACAAGAAACACATCTAAGCAACAAGGATAAAAACAAATTCAAAGTGAAAGGCTGGAAAACAATACTCCAAGCAAACAACACCCAAAAAAAAGCAGGCGTAGCAATACTCATATCTAATAATGCTGACTACAAGACAGAAAAAGTACTCAGAGACAAAAATGGTCATTTCATAATGATTAAGGGGAAGTTGAATCAAGAAGACATAACAATCCTTAATATATATGCACCTAACCAAGGAGCACCAAAATATATAAGACAACTACTTATTGACCTTAAAACAAAAACTAACAAAAATACAATCATACTTGGAGACCTCAATACACCGCTGACGGCTCTAGATCGGTCATCCAAACAGAGAATCAATAAAGATATAGTGGCCTTAAACGAAATACTACAACACCTGGATATGATAGACATCTACAGGACACTTCATCCCAAAGCGACAGAGTATACATTTTTCTCTAGTGTACATGGAACATTCTCAAGAATTGACCATATGTTGGGCCACAAAGACAATATCAGCAAATTTAGAAAAATTGAAATTGTACCAAGCATATTTTCTGATTATAAAGCCTTGAAACTAGAATTCAACTGCAAAAAAGAGGGGGAAAAACCCACAAAAATGTGGAAACTAAACAACATACTTCTAAAAAATGAATGCGTCAAAGAAGAAATAAGTGCAGAGATCAAAAGATATATACAGAAAAATGAAAATGAAAATACGACATATCAGAATCTCTGGGATGCAGCAAAAGCAGTAATAAGAGGAAAGTTCATATCACTTCAGGCCTATATGAACAAACAAGAGAGATCCGAAGTAAACCACTTAACTTCACACCTTAAGGAACTAGAAAAAGAAGAACAAAGACAACCCAAAACCAGCCGAAGAAAGGAGATAATAAAAATCAGAGCAGAAAGAAATGAAATAGAGAACAGAAAAACTATAGAAAAAATCAATAAAACAAGGAGCTGGTTCTTTGAAAAGATCAACAAAATTGACAAACCCTTGGCAAGACTCACCAAGGAAAAAAGGCACAGGACTCAAATAAATAAAATCCAAAATGAAAGAGGAGAGATCACCACAGACATCATAGATATACAAAGAATTATTGTAGAATACTATGAAAAATTATATGCCACCAAATACAACAATCTAGAAGAAATGGATAAATTCCTAGAACAATACAACCTTCCTAGACTGAGTCATGAAGAAATAGAAAGCCTAAACAGACCAATCAGCAGGGAGGAAATAGAAAAAACTATTAAAAACCTCCCCAAAAATAAAAGTCCAGGCCTAGACGGTTATACTAGTGAATTCTATCAAACATTCAAAGAAGACTTGGTTCCTATTCTACTCAAAGTCTTCCAAAAAATTCAAGAAGAAGCAATACTTCCAAACACATTTTATGAGGCCAACATAACCCTCATACCAAAACCTGGCAAGGATGGCACAAAAAAAGAAAACTACAGACCAATATCTCTAATGAATACAGATGCTAAAATACTAAACAAAATACTGGCAAACCGAATACAACAACATATTAAAAAAATAATACATCATGATCAAGTGGGATTCATCCCAGAATCTCAAGGATGGTTCAACATACGCAAAATGGTTAACGTAATACACCATATCAACGAAACAAAGAACAAAAACCACATGATCTTATCAATAGATGCAGAAAAGGCTTTGGATAAAATACAACACAATTTTATGTTTAGACTCTCAACAAAATGGGTATAGAAGGAAAATATCTCAACATGATAAAGGCCATATATGATAAACCATCAGCCAACATCATATTAAACGGCATAAAACTGAGGACTTTCTACCTTAAATCAGGAACAAGACAGGGTTGTCCACTCTCTGCACTCTTATTTAACGTGGTGCTAGAAGTTCTGGCCAGAGCAATCAGACAAGACAAAGAAATAAAAGGCATCCATATCGGAAAAGAAGAAGTAAAGCTATCACTTTTTGCTGATGATATGATCCTATACATCGAAAACCCGAAGGACTCCACAAAAAGATTATTAGAAACAATAAACCAATACAGTAAGGTCGCAGGATACAAAATTAACATACAAAAGTCCATAGCCTTTCTATATGCCAACAATGAAATATTAGAAAACGAACTCAAAAAAAAATCCCCTTCACGATTGCAACAAAAAAAATAAAATACTTAGGAATAAACATAACAAAGAATGTAAAGGACCTATATAGTGAAAATTACAAAGCATTGTTAAGGGAAATCGAAAAAGATACAATGAGATGGAAAAATATTCCTTGTATTTGGATAGGAGGAATAAATATAATCAAAATGGCCATATTACCCAAAGCAATATACAAATTTAATGCAATTCCCATCAAAATCCCTATGAGATTTTTTAAAGAAATGGAACAAAAAATCATCAGATTTATATGGAACTATGAAAATAGCCAACGCAATCCTAAGGAAAAAGAATGAAGCTGGGGGCATTACAATACCTGACTTTAAACTATATTATAAGGCCACGATAATCAAAACAGCATGGTATTGGCAGAAATATAGACACTCAGAACAATGGAACAGAATAGAAAGCCCAGAAATAAAACCACATATATATGGTCAAATAATCTTTGATAAAGGGGCCAACAACATACAATGGAGAAAAGAAAGCCTCTTCAACAAATGGTGTTGGGAAAACTGGAAAGCCACATGCAAAAGAATGAAACTCGACTATAGCCTGTCCCCGTGTACTAAAATTAATTCAAAATGGATCAAAGACCTAAATATAAGACCTGAAACAATTAAGTACATAGAAGAAGACATAGGTACTAAAATCATTGACCTGGGTTTTAAAGAACATTTTATGAACTTGACTCCAATGGCAAGAGAAGTGAAGGCAAAGATAAATGAATGGGACTACATCAGAATAAAAAGTTTTTGCTCAGCAAGAGAAACTGATATCAAAATAAACAGACAGCCAACTAAATGGGAAATGATATTTTCAAACTACAGCTCAGATAAGGGCCTAATATCCAAAATTTACAAAGAACTCATAAAACTCAACAACAAACAAACAAACAATCCCATAAAAAATGGGAAGAGGACATGAACAGATACTTCTCCCAGGAAGAGATACAAATGGCCAACAGATATATGAAAAGATGCTCAGCTTCATTAGTTATTAGAGAAATGCAAATCAAAACTACAATGAGATACCACCTCACCCCTGTTAGATTAGCTATTATCAACAAGACGGGTAATAGCAAATGTTGGAGAGGCTGTGGAGAAAAAGGAACCCTCATTCACTGTTGGTGGGACTGTAAAGTAGTACAACCATTATGGAGGAAAGTATGATGGTTCCTCAAAAAACTGCAAATAGAACTACCTTATGACCCAGCAATCCCTCTACTGGGTATATACCCCAAAACCTCAGAAACATTGATACGTGAAGACACATGTAGCCCCATGTTCATTGCAGCACTGTTCACAGTGGCCAAGACATGGAAACAACCAAAAAGCCCTTCAATAGAAGACTGGATAAAGAAGATGTGGCACATATACACTATGGAATACTACTCAATCATATGAAATGATGACATCAGATCATTTACAGCAAAATGGTGGGATCTTGATAACATTATAAGTAGTGAAATAAGTAAATCAGAAAAAAACAAGAACTACATGATTCCATACATTGGTGGAACATAAAAATGAGACTAAGAGACATGGACAAGAGTGTGGTGGTTACCAGGGGTCGGGGGAGGGAGGACATGGGAGGGAAGGAGGTAGGGAGGGAGAGAGTTAGGGGGAGGGGGAGGGGCACAGAGAACTAGATAGAGGGTGGCGGAGGACAATCTGACTTTGGGCGAGGGGTACGCAACATAATTTAATGACAAAATAACCTAGACATGTTTTCTTTGAATATATGTACCCTGATTTATTAATGTCATCCCATTACCATTAATAAAAATTTATTTAAAAAAAAACAAAACAAACTCTGAAACGAAAAAGGGGAAATTACCACAGACATCATAGATATATGTACAAAAGATCATATTAGAATATTATGAAAGATTATATGTTACAAATTTCAACAACCTAGAGGAAATGGATAAAGTCTTAGAAGTATACAATCTTTCTAAACTGTGCCTTGAACAAGTAGAAAACCTAAATAGACCTATAAGCAGGGAGGAAATAGAAAAAACTATCAAAAATCTCCCCAGAAACATAAGTCCAGGACCAGATTGTTATAGTAGTGAATTTTACCAAATTGTCAAAGAACATTTGGTACCTATACTTCACAAACTTTTCCAAAAATAAGCAGAAGCAATACAATCCAACACATTTTATGAGGTCAACATAATGCTCATACCAAACCTGGCAAAGAGAAGACAAAAAAGAAAACTACAGACCAATATTTCTAATGAATACAGATGCAAAAACTCTAAACAAAATACTAGCAAATCAAATAAACCAAACAACATATTAAAAAATAATACATCACAATAAAGTGGGATTCATTCCAGGAGCATATGTATGATTCAACATTTGGAAATTGATCAAAGTAGTACACCACATCAACGGAGTAAAAAACAAAAACCATATGGTCCTATCAATAGATACAGAAAAGACATTCGATAAGACATAATGTTTCTTTAGTTTAAAACAATATAATCGGAATAGAAGGAAAGTAACTCAACATAATAAAGGCCATATATGACAAACCGTCAACTATTATCATACTAAATGATGAAAAAATGAAGGCTTTTCTTCTAAAATCAGGAATGAGGCAAGGTTGCCCACTCTCTCCACTCTTATTCAACATAGTTCTGGAAGTTCTAGGCAGAATGATCAGGCAAGAAAAAGAAATAAAATGCATTCATATCAGAAAGGAAGAAATAAAGGTGTCACTTTTTGCAAATGACATGATCCTGTATATAGAAAATCCCAAAGACTGCACCAAAAGGCTATTAGAAACAATAAAGCAATAGAGTAAAGTTGCAGTATACAAAATCAATATACAAAAGTGTAGTGCTTTACTATATGCCAACAATGAAATTTCAGAATATAAACTCAAAAAATAACAGCAACAACAACAGCAACAACAACAAATCCTTTTAAAATTGCAGCAAAAAAAAAAAATACCTAGGAATAAACAGCAAATAATGTGAAGGACCTATATACTGAAAACTACAAAACATTATTGAAAGAAATTTAAAAAGACAAAATGAACTGAGAAAATATTCCATGTTCATGGGTTAGGAGAATCAACATAATGGCCATATTACTCAAAGCAATATACAAATTTAATGCAATCTCCATCAAAATCTCAATGACATTCTTTAAAGAAATAGAACCAAAGATTTCCACTTTTGTATGGAACCACAAATACCCCCAAATAGCCAAAGTAATCCTGAGGAAGAAGAATGAAGCTGTAGGTATCATACTACTTCAATTCAAATTATACTATAGAGTCACAATAACCAAAATAATATGTATTGGCAGAAAAACAGACATATAGACCAATGAAACAGAATTGAGAGCCCAGAAATAAAACCACATATATCTGGACAAATCATCTTCAACAAAGGACCCAAAAACACACAGTGGAGAAAAGAAATCCTCTTCAATAAATGATATGGGGAAAATTGGGAAACGACATGGAAAAATATAAAACTGGACTGTAGTTTGCCTCCCCGCACAAAAATAATTTCAAAATGAATCAAAGACCTAAATATAAGACCTGAAACTATAAATTACATTGAGGAGAACATAGATAGTAAGCTCATGGACCTTGGCTGTAGAGAAGTATTTATAAATTTGACCCCAAAGGCAAGAGAAGTGAAGGCAAAAATAAATGAATGAGACTCTATAAAACTAAAAAGCTTCTGAACAGCAGAAGAAACTGACAACAATACAAATAGGCAGTCAACTAAATGGGAGGTGATATTTGCAAACTACAGCTTTGATAAGGAGTTAATATCCAAAATGTATAAAATACAAAGCTCAGCAACAAACAAGCAAACAATCAATTTAAAAATGGAGAAAGGACATGAATAGACACTACCACCAAAAAAACATACAAATGGCCAACAGATATATGAAAAGATTCTCATCTTCACTAGCTATTTCAGAAATGCAAATCAAAACTACAATGAGATACCACCTCACACCTCTTAGATTAGCTATTATCAACAAGATAGGTAACAACAAGTGTAGGAGAGGTTGTGGAGAAAAAGGAACCCTCATTCACTGCTGGTGGGAATGTAAATTAGTACGATCATTATAAAATAAAGTATGGAAGTTCCTTCCTCAAAACATTAAGAATAGAATTACCATATGACCCACCAATCCCTCTACTAGGTATCAACCCCCCAAATGCAAAAACTTTTGTACATTAAGACACATGTACCCCCATGTTCATCACTGCATTATTCAGATGGATCAATTCATGAAAACAACCAAAGTGTCCCTCTATAGAAGACTGAATAAAGAAGATGTGATACATATATAACAATAGAATACTACTCAGCCATAAGAATCAATGACAGGGCCCTGGCCGGTTGGCTAAACGGTAGAGCGTCGGCCCAGGGTATGGAAATCCCGAATGAGATCCCAGGCCAAGGCACACAGGAGAAGCGCCCATCTGCTTCTCCAGCCGTCCCTCTCTCCTTTCTCTATGTTACTCTCATCCCCTCCCGCAGCCAAGGTACTACTGCAGCAAAAGTTGCCTGAGTGCTGAGGATGGCTCCTTGGCCTCTACCTCAGGCACTAAAATGGCTCCAGTTGTAGTGGAACAATGCCCAGATGGGCTGAGCATTGCCCCCTGATACACCCGCTGGGTGGATCCTGGTTGGGCACATGCGGCAGTCTGTTTTCTGCCCCCTCACCTGCTTCTCATTTTGGAAAAATACAAAATATACAAAAAATAAAATATAATAAAAGTAAATAAAAAATAAAGAAACAATGACATAGTGACATTTACAACAACATGAGTGGACCTTGAGAACATTATACTGAGTGATCTAAATAAATCAGAAAAAGTTAAGAATTGTATGATTTTACCCATGGATGGGATATAAAACTGAGACTTATGTACATAAAGTGAAGTGGTTACCAGGGGGAAGAGAATGTGGGGGTGGGGGGAGCAAACTTGATTAAATTGGGAGGGGTGAGGGGGTAGGGGAAGGGTGTAAAGAGGGACAAATATAAGGTGATGGAAAATGATTTGACTTTGGGTGATGGGTATATAACATAATCAACAGTTCAAATGCTATAGAAATGTTCACCTGAAATCTATGTATTCTTGTTGATCAATGTCACTCTGTTAAAGTTAATTGTGTAAATAAAACTTTAAAAAAATAATGTCCTTAACTGTAACGTTAGAATGTATACTTTTTGAGTCTGTAATCTTTCTCTTAGTTTTTGAAGCCCAACCATATTATTACTGGTGTCATAGTGAAATATATTTTATTGCAGAGCACTATTCTCTGCACTGATATTACACATCATTGATTCTATTCCACAGTCCAGGAACATTTGTGTTAGGTCTAGTGTTTGATGATTGCAAATAAAGCTGATGTAAACATCTGCCTAAACATTTTTGTCAAATCTTAGGTTTTCATGTCATTTGGGTAAATATCTAGGAATAGGATTGTTTGGTCGTACAGTAAGGACATGCTTATTTGAATGAGAAACTGCCAAACTGTTTTCTGAAAGGGCTATACCATTTGGATTTCCCAACAGCAAAGTAATCAAATTATTTTATATCTTTCTTAGCATTTGGTATTTTAAAGGTTTAAAATTTGAAATGAAATAAACCAGTCAGAGCAAGTTAAACACTGTATGATTTCACCTATATGTGGAATATAATGAACACAACAAACAAGCAAACAGACAAACAAAATAGAAACAGACTCATAGACCCAGAGGACAGACTGACAGGTGTCAGAAGGGAAGGAGTTAAGGGGCTGGGTGAAAAGGGTGAAGGAATTAAGCAGTACAAATCAGTAGTTGCAGAATAGCCAGAGAGATTTAGTTTGCAGTGTGAAGAATAGAGTTAATAATGTGGAGATATCAGGGCTTGGGTGGTGCTTCAGGCAAGAAGGGGATCACTCTGTAAGGTGCATGGTTTTCCAGGCACTTTGCTGTACATCTGAAACTGGTGTGAAATGGTATTAAATGTAAACTGAAATAGAAAAAATTAAAATAATGTAATTTTACTTTTATTTCATTTTTATTTTTTTCTCTATCTCAAAATCATCTTTAGAAGTCTCCTTAGCAAATCTCTTTCAAAAAGAACCAACCAAACTTGCCATCGCTGTTCTGGACTGGGAATTTTTTTTCCAACAAAGGAGCTACATCCATTTCTTCCTTTGCACAGATATCTCTAAACCCATAATTCTATCCTGACTTATCACACGTTTATTACAACAGACAAATGTCACAGTTACCATGTTTTCTGTGCATACATTTGCACAATTCCAATTCGCTTCACTTCAAATTAAAAAAAAAGAGGCTAAGTCATTTAGCCTCTTCAAACTTCAACTTCTCTTCCGTAAAGAAGAAAGGAATAATTATCCTGTCATTCTCATAAGATTTCATGAGTAACATACGACATATATATTAAGTGTATCAATAATTCTGTCACATATTAGTTGTTTCATAAGGTTACATATTAATATTTATTGTAATAGATATTGATATTGCATTGATCACAAGAACAGTGGTACTAAAACAATACACCTGCTTACCTATATGTACTTGCCCCTTTTCAGCTAAGGAGAGACATGCAGTAGTTCTAGACAATGGACTTTGGGAAGAATTGATATATTGGTTGCAGCATACCCACTTACCTGCACTTGTCTTTTCTCCTACCATGATAATTAGTAGGTTTACTGTCCCACAGATAAAGCTTCTCTCTTTCTGGAACACGTACAATGCTTATACCTCATTATGGTTTCTCATAAGAACTTAAGGTTTAAAAAAATTTTTTTTGCTACTCTGTCTGGATAATTTTAAATAACTCATTTTCAAGTTTATTTATTCATTCTTCTGCTTCATCAAGTTCGATTATAAAATTATTTATTAAAATTTTAGTTAATCACTGCATTCTTCAACTCTAGAATTTGTTTGGTTGTTTTTTATAGTTTATATCTCGTTGTCAAACTTCTCCTTTTGTTACAGATCATGTCCTGATTTTGTTTAGGTGTCTATGTGTTTTCTCTTATAACTCACTCAGATTCCTTAAATATTCATTTTGAAATCCTTTTCTGGCAATTCACAAATTTTTCTTTCTTTAACATTAATGACTGATTCATTCTTTTTATTGTGTCATATTTTCCAAATTTTTGTGTTTCTTGTATTCTTTGTGAACTTGACTAGGACAAGGTTTCCTCCAACTAGCATAGCTAGAGACACTGGGAGATTCCTATGCTCTTTAAAATGGCTGTGCACTCCACCCATGTCTATCTGTCCTGGAGGGGAAGTCATATGTTTTCACTTTCTTCAAATCTCACAGAAAAGTGTTGACTTTAGTAAAAAGTTTACCCCTTTCTCTCCAGCAATGCACTAATAGGTTGGAACACTGGATGCATATTTCACTCCTTTCTATTACTTTTGGGAAAGAGATTCAGGGTGTACACCTTCCCCTAAGATAACAGAGCCATGTCCATTGTAGTAAACCACTTGTCTCTTTGTCCTTGGGCACTCTACTGCAAGATGTTAGACACACACTCACTTCCCCTCCCTTCTCCTGGGGTAAAGTTTCCAGAACTAGCAATATTGCATTTACTTATGACAGTGTCCCATTCCAATAAGAGTGCTTACATGGAATACACAAATGTACCTTGGTCCATCACCTTGTTTGTGCCCTTCTTTAACATGCATATTTGTATTGGGATGTGGTAGAGATAATGTAAATGGAACAAGTAAATAAATCAGATATCATTAGTGACATATGACAAGCAGGTCTCAGAATTTCTAATGCTTTCTTTAACCATCCTCATTTAGTTATTACATTTCTGAATATGTTTGTTTTTAAAAGACAAAAACTTTTGAGAAGCTAAAGATGTCATCATAGAAATTTAAGTGCAGTGTGGGGCTTAAAATGTAATTCACTGCATGGTAAAAGTCTGAGAGAAATTAAATAGTGTTATTATGCATACTGTAAGGTTAAAAACCCAATCCCTTTGAAAAATGTGCCTTTTCAACAACAGTTTTAAATGCACTCTTGACCTCCTTGTTTCTCAGGCTGTAGACCAGAGGGTTCAGCATGGGGATGACCATAGAATAGAAGACAGAGGCCATTTTATCTGTGTCCATGGAATGTCTGGAACCGGGCTGTATGTACATGAAAATGACAGTCCCATAGAAGATGGAGACAGTAGTGAGGTGAGAAGTACAGGTGGACAAAGCCTTCTGGTGGCCTTGAGCTGAGCGCAACTTCAAGATGGTTTTAAATATGAATAGATAAGAAATCAATATCACCAGAAGAGCAAAAAAGACATGAAAGCTAGACATAAAAACAAGAAATACCTCACTTATATGTGTATCTGAACAAGAGAGAACCATGACAGCTAGAACATCACAGAAAAAGTGATTGACCACATTAGACTTTCAAAAGGAAAGGCTGAATATATCTGCAACAAAAAGGGAGGCAAATAAGAAACCACCGATGTAGGAGCCTATGGCCAAACGCACACACACGCCTGTCGTCATGGTGGTGGTGTAATGTAGGGGTTTGCACACTGCTGCATAGCGGTCATAGGCCATGGAGGACAACAGGTAAAATTCCACAACGACGAAGGCACCAAAAAAGAACATCTGAGCAGCACAGGCATTGTAGGAGATGACTTTGTTGCCTATAAGTAACCCAGTCATGACTTTGGGAGTGACAGCTGAGGAGTAACACAAATCCACCAGAGACAGGTTACTGAGGAAAAAGTACATGGGAGTGTGGAGACGAGAGTCCAAGAGAATCAGTCCAATTGTCCCAAGGTTCCCAACCACAGTGATGAGATAAATGAGAGTGAACATGATAAAGAGGGGGACCTGTAGTTCTAGGACATGGGTTAGTCCAAAAAGGATGAAGTATGTCACTTCTGTCCTGTTCTCCATCAATGCTTTTTGGGAATCATAAGATATCTTGTAGAAGTAAGAACTAAGGGAAAGAATGAAATAAAAATAAGAAATTATTGTTAAATTAAAATGTGTAAATACAATGTGCATTATTTTATTAATCATTTATACCTCAAAATTATCTTGAACTAATGTTAAGAGCCTTACATATAAATGTAAGTACTATTAATATTTTTATTTTACCATTTAAAATTAAGAATTTGGGAACTTTGTGATACTTTACAATTTTATCACTATCAAAGAAGAGTCAAGATGCAAATTGAATCCCAGTTCAAACACAAAAAAGTTCTGTGTGTGTTTAGCTGCCTTAGGGTCAACATATTTAAAGGTGCCAGTAGTAATAAAAATAACAGCATGAGAAAAAGGTGGAACTACTACTGTTCAATCCTGTAAATTAATTTTGTTTCTTTTGTAGCTTAAAGAACGGTCACTTCACATCTATGCTTTTTCTATAACCTCTGGTACACCAGTTGTTATTGAACAGGATGAAGTTACCAGCCTACCCAATCAGTGCATCATTTATCTTATATTTTTATTCATCTTCTTCAGAGAAACAGCAGGATATTACAAAAGTACCATTAAACTCCACACTAATAGAAATATTAACATTTATACTCCACCCTCAACTCACTATTTAAAAAATAGTTTAAAACACCTATTTTTGTACTGATATAACACACAGTATTTATTGCTGCACTAATAGTATATATAGATTATTTACCTTACCTTGCTCCTTGAAGAGAAGGGACAGTTAGTCCTGAATATTGAGTGTAAAATATGAAATTCATCCATGAAATAATAAAGAAATAGTGATAAATATGCAATATTTAAGGAGTTACTGAAATTTTCCAAGTTCTCTAAAATGTGAAAAGTTAGAGGAAAATACTCTAACAAGGACCCAGAACCTGGGGCTTAAGTCCTGAATCCATGATGAATTCTTATTCTGCCATTGGAGGCATCCACTACTTTGTCTTGTTTGTAAAATAAGCAAAATAAAATTGCTTCTCCTATATAATTTACAAGATTGTGTCTGTAAATAGCAAACAATAGAAAGTCTATAAAACAACTGTGTAAGGGGTTACCATTTAAAATTTTTTTTTTATCTTGGGGTGATTTTCTTGGCCATGGTTTCAGGTTTATAGCCATTCACAGTAGATAGAAGGCCTGTGTGTAATGACAACTATAAGCATTCAGATGAATATATAATGATCAAAGTCCCCAGCGTGCACTGTGGTCCCTCTAAAATAATGTTGTGTGGAGTGTTGTTTGTATTTCAGAGGATAACACAGGGGACCAGGAGTGAATTATAGGATATGGAGCTCAGAGGGAATGTGCCCCCTGAGGGCATCTATAGCTCCTCATCCTAGCTCCTTAGGGAAGAAATAATTTACCTGCCTATGGGATCCAGCTGTATAATAAAAGGGCATGCAGATTTTGGTGTTACTTGTTATTTTTTTTGTATTTATAAGTGCATATTTATAAACTGTATGATCCACACATTTTGTGTGTGTGTATAGTTCTAATAATTTGTTCAAATGTATATGGCAATGTAGCTACTACCAGAATTAAGATAATAGAACATTTCCAACATGTATACAAAAACACAAGGTTCTTAGTTGTTAACTCCTTCCCCTACCCACTGCTTCAGGAAACCACTGAACTGTTTTGTGTAGGTAACAACCTTTGCAATATCTTTCACTGGATTCTAGCGTATGTAGTCTATGAGTCTTGCTTCTTTCACTTGATATAATGCATTTATGACCCTTCAATGTTGCTACTTTTACTGGTAGTGCTAATATTTTTTAGTAGTATTCTATTTTAAGGATGTTACAGATTGTTTATCCATTCTTCAGCTGAGAGACATTATATTGGTTCTAGGGTTTGGTAGTTATAAATAAAGCAGAACTATACATATGCCTAAAGGTTTTTTTCTATGGACATAGTTTTATTTTTTTTCCAAAGAGAGAGACAGAGAAAGATAGACAAGAAAAGAGAGAGATGAGAAGTATCAACTGGTCATCGTGGCACATTAGTTGTTCATTGATTGCTTTCTTCTATGTGCCTGGGAAGCAAGGCTACAAGCAAGTCAGTGACTCAAGCTCAAGCTGGTGAGTTTGTGCTCAAGTCAGTGACCTTGGGGTTTTGAACTTTAGTCCTCAGTATTCCAGGATGATATTTTCTGCGGTAAAATGTCCTTTAAAAACCTGAAAAATTCTTATCAATTTGCTTCCGTAGTATAGTCACAATTCTCTAAATTATTTCCTATATATGACTCCCTTTCTTGCTTTAGTAATTATCCTTTTGACACCTATATCTTTATCTTTGAACTCAAAAGTGATTATTTGAATTATACATTAATGGTAATACACTGCTGAATAGTGACTTAAATAGTTTCTTTATTTGTTCTAGGTTTATTAAAATTAGATCATGACTGAAAAGATCATTAGTAAAAATACTAGTGAAATTTCAATAAACTCTGAAATTTAGTTAAGGATAAAGTAGTAATGTTAGATTCTTTGTTTTGAAAAATGCAGCCCAGTAATATATAATGATAAAACTTTAGATGCTAAGTTATAGGGGAAACTGAGAGAGTGGTGTACAGGAATTCTTAGCGCTATTTTTGAAACACTTGTGTAAACAGAAATAACTCCATTATTAAAGTTTATTAAAGGTAATTTTAGTCATAGGCTTTCTGAATGACATTGTAAAAATCTGATTAGATAGTCTCTTCAGTGAAACAACAATATCACTGGTAAAAAAAATTTAAAAAAACCTTCAACAATTTGTATTTGTCCTAAGGACTTATAGAACACCAAGAAGTTATGCAACTTGTTATAATCAGAAAGAGTGGCATTTAGCTTTGACCATGCTCCTTTGTCTTCTTCCTCAAGCTGTATGGTAGAAGTTCTACTTCAGGGAAATGTGTCCAAGAAGTCAGAAGTTCCTTCTAACTCCAGGTATCAGTGTAGAGCTACAGTTTCACCTTATGACAGGCAGGCACTGGCATCTCTTATCTTCCCCAGGTCTCTGTTGTAGAAACACTATTCCCATCAGGCAAAGCTGAGTGAGTAAGGGCTGCCATTTTCCGCTTGTAGTGTTGAAACTTTGCTGTGACTTTTTTGTTAGACAGTGATTTCACAGTTGGAAGAATAAAAGTGGTCATACAACCCCAAAATAGACTTCAAGTCCAAAACCATATGAAGGAAGACATTACCTAAGGATTTAAAAAGGTCAATTCTTCAGGAAGACATAACAATTATAAATATATATGCATCAAATACTCCTAAAATATGCAGTAAATATAAACAGAGTTGGAAGGAGAAATAGTAACACAATCATAGTGGGAGATTTTAATACCTCACATTTCCATAATAATGGAAAAACAGGTAGAAGATTGATAAAGAAACACTGAATTCTATTCAATAAAAAATACACTTATCATCTGACGAAGCAAGCCAACTCATAGGAATTATGTACATGAAATACAAACTTCTGTTTTCAGAAAACAACTTTAGACCAATAGTTAGTAAGTTTATTCAAAATAACCAAAAATTTTTAAAAAACTAGAAGTGCACTACAAGTGGAAGATGTAAATATAATCTGTGATATCTATGTAATGTAATACTATTTAGCAATAATAAAAAATATTTTATCACTGATATATTGTGGATTGCATTGTTTTTTTTAAACACTCATTTGTTGAAATCCTAACCCTCAGTACTTCAGATGATGATAAGATTTTCCACCTTTTAATTAGTTATAATTAAGTAACAATGGGGTAGGGCAAACTTTAAATGTAGTATGACTCTTGTTTTTCTTTTTTTTTTTTAATTTTGGGAGGTGTTGTTAGAAGAATGGCAGTTGAGAGGTACTCTTGACTCTCCTTGGAATTTCCAACAGTTTGAACAGATTTAACTCAACAAAGATTCCCTGCTCAATGCACCAACATGTCTGAGAGATCTGTGTATTGAAACATCTGAAGGTGAGCAAGTGGGAGTGAACTGGAGGTTGGAAGGGAGAAGAGTTGACAGGGATATAAAACTAAAAGCTACAAATGACCAAAAAAGAAGAACAAAGAAGCAAAAACTCAGAGACACAGACAATGGTGTGGTGGTTACCAGAAGAAAGGGGGTAGGTGGCAGTTAATTTTAAAGGGGTTCAAATAGATGGTGATTGAAGATGATTGGACTTTGGGTGGTAGGCTCCCAATTCAATCTATTGATCATGTATCATAGAAATGCATATGAAACATATATGATATTATTAATCAACATCACCCCAATAAATTATAAAAGAAATAAAAAATTACAAAGGAAAGATTTGAACAAAAGCAATCACAAAAGAAAACACTGTGTGAAGATGAAGATAGAGATCATGGCCTAGCAGCAACAATCAAGAAATGCCAATGACTTCTGGCAAATCACCGAAAGGCTCAGAGACAGACATGAAACAAATTCTTTCTGAGGAAATATTCACAGGGAACCAACAGAACAACCCTCCTGACACTTGTATCTCAGACTTCTAGCCTCCAGAAATATGAGTTATTAAATTTCTCTTGTCTAAGCCACAAGTTTGTGGTACTTTTCATGTCCTAAGAAATTAATACATGTAATGATATGAATGAATCTCAAATGTACCATGCTAACTGACACTAAGATTTTATTTATAGGACATCCTTGCAAAGGCAGAATTATATGGACAGAACAGTTAGTGGTTGAGGCAGTGGATAGGGTAAGGGGTTGAACACAAAAAAAAGCTCAGAGGTTTTGTTTGGCTGATGAAACTCTTCTATATGATGATTGCAGTAATGGTTACATAACCACATCTGTTTAACAAAACTTGAACATTTGTACACAAAAAAACTATAGATATTATTATTGTTTATAAATTGTATTTTAATTAGAATATAGAAAAAAATAAGAAAATAGCTGGTAATATGAAAGCATGTGTATACTCTCATTCTTTACAAAATGTTTCTTATGTTTTACTTTCTGTTGAATAAGTTTTCTATCTACATCTTAGACAAAGGTGTGAAAAAGAGTTCTCTGTTGTTTAATGTAATAGAGTATACCATACAGCAAGCAAGCTGAAATATATCCTAGAGTCATAAGATGGTAGCCACAGAGAGCAGAGACATTTTAGTATCCTTCCATAACTCTTGTAGATGCACGAACTTGCTCAAACCACCATTTAGTCCCAATTCTGGCACATGTGTTCCTGACCTTGACAGAAAGTTGATGCATGTCAGCAAGAGGCTCTGCTGATACTTCAATTCTCATGATAATCATCAAGCAGCGTTATTTGCTCATTTTTTCAGAGATGCCTCTCTTGATAATTCCTAAATGACTTTAATGGAGAACATTTCAGAGGTGACTGAATTCATTCTTGTGGGGTTAACAGATGCCCTAGAGATGCAGATTCCACTCTTCATAATCTTCTCTCTCATCTACCTTATCCCTCTGGTTGGAAACATGGACATGATCATGTTGATTCTGTTGGACTCTCAACTCCACACCCCCATGTACCTTTTTCTCAGTAACCTCTCCTTGTTGGACTTGTGTTTATGCCTCAGCTGTCACTCCTAAAGTAATTATGGGGTTTCTCACAGGAGATAAGATTATATCATACAATGCATGTGCTGCCCAGATGTTCTTCTTTGCAGCTTTTGCCACTGTTGAAAGTTTCCTCTTAGCCTCAATGGCCTTTGACCACCATGTAGCTGTGTATAAACCCCTGCATTATACCACCACCATGACAACCACTGTCTGTGTCTTACTGTTCACTGGACCTTACATCTGTGGATTCTTGGAATCTTCCATCCACATTGCCTTCACTTTTCACCTTTCCTTCTGTCATTCCAATGTTGTGAATCACTTTTTCTGTGACATTCCCCCACTGCTGGCTCTCTCTTGCTCCAGTATCAACACAAATGAGATTATCCTCTTCACGTTAGCTGCATTCAATGTCTTACTCACTCTCTTTGTTATTTTGAACTCTTATCTGCTTATTTTTATTGCTATCCTGAGGATGCACTCAGCTGAGGGACACACACACACAAAAACATCTCCACCTGTGTATCCCATCTAACCACTGTTTTCATTTTCTATGGGACAATCATCTTCATGTACTTACAGCCAAATTCTAGTCATTCCATGGACACGAACAACATGGTCTCCATGTTCTACACCATGGTCATCCCATTGCTGAACCCTCTAGTCTACAGCCTGAGGAACAAAGAGGTCGAGAGTGCATTCAAGAAGGTGATCGGAAAAGCAAAGTCTTCGTTGGGTTTAGCCTACGAATTAAAATAGCATGCAAACCATTAAAACTTCTAATAGAGTCCTAGTGTCTATAAATAATTTTTGAATTTTAATTATTTCTTGTTCATTTTAAAAAGAAGTAAGCCTTCATTTCCTTGTTTCACAAATAAAACTGGTTGAGCTGGTAATTATTTCTTATCTTTATTTTTTCTGAGCAGTTCCCCCCAAATGATATTGGTTATATTTATGCTTTGAAAATGTGACTATGCAGAAGAAAATTTAAATGTCTTTTTCCAGAAATACAATGTTACTTCTATTTTAAGATCTAGATTATAATCCCAGTTACTAAAGAATCCCACACTATTATCATTTTAATGGTCTAAAGTCTAAAACACTTTGTAGGTAAACCTCTTAAATATATGAAATCACATTTACATTTACTAAAATGCAAAAGAATTCCATGATATATATGTTATGTAATTTATTGTTTTTAGAGGACAGAAAGGAGAAGGAGCGGTGGAGTGAGAAGCATCAACTCATAGTAGCTGCTTTTCATATGTGCCTTGACTGGGCAAGCCGGGGTTTCAAACTGGTGACCTCAGCATTCCATATCAATGCTTTATCCACTGCTTCACAACAGATCAATCAAGAACTCCATGATTCTTGTACCTAGCATAGGAGCTTGGTTTTCCAACATTCTTGCTCTTAAGAATGATCTTGAGACTGTTGAAATATTGATTCCAAATAATCCAATTTAGTATATCTCTAGTGAAGCCCAAAAATCTGTATCATGATTATTCCTTAGCCACATGTACCTGAATACTGAGCGGAGATAGTAAGAATGCCAGTGGTGAGTTTGGATAATGAGGGATACTATAAAAGCAAATTTTATTTATTTCCTGAATTTCAAGAGAAAAACAAAGCTCAGAGGGCAAAAATATATCCATACTTATTCCTTCCTTGATTTTATATAAGAAAGTCTGGGTAAGGAGGACTGCCTGCATGCTTAAACTTCACCTGTATTTCAGAGGGTTGGTATGCAGATTACACTTTGAGAACTGTTACCCTAGAGCAGTGATTCAAAAGCATTGTTGCAAGACCAACAAAATCAGCATCACCTGAAAATTTTCATATACGTCAATTGTAGGAACCCCTCCATCCAGACCTACAGAATCAGAAACTCTAGGAGCATGACCCAGCCTTTTGTGTTTTAACAAGTTCTCCTGGAGATTTTAAATCATTGAGAACCTCTGGACTCATGCAACCTAGAAACATTAGCCTAGAACAATGCATCCTTCCCAATTTAGTTCAGCTAATGATTGTTTGGCCTTATAACATACTATAGTGGGCATGAAGATATTAGGATTTTAAAAAAAATCTCTTTTACCAAGGATCACTAGTCTTCTCAGTATAACATTGTTAGCTCTTTGTTAGGAAAGCATTAGAAAGACTGTGTATCCCAGTCCGATGCTCTACCCACTGCGCCACCGCCTGGTCAGGCGCATTAGAAAGACTGAAAGAGACATGGAAAAGATGAAATAAAATTGATCTAGCATTTTCCTTGAAACTGTTAACATTTTCTTTAGTATTGATATTCTGAAGACTCTCCATCACTCACCAGTTTTCAGTAGGAGCACCTTCAGCCACGTAAGTTTTTGAGGGCATTAGAAGTATATACAGGGGCTAGAACACTTCTGTTCTGTCCACGCATTGCTGCTTACAACAAAGCCCATGTTATCATGTTACAACAAAGCCATGGGAAGACTTGTCATCCCTGTTTTCAAGGAGTTGGTACTACGCAATGACAGGCCTTACTTAAAGAAAGGAAGCTGGAAAACTCACATGGTCTAGTGAACATCCACTTTTAGGAGGTTTGGAGACCACACATCTCACTTTCCAGAGGATTTCATCTAGTCTTATGGTTCAAAATTTATCTAGAAGGCTAACACTGAATGTTTTGTTTCTTATAAAAATTACAGTTTGGGTTATTTCCACATACATCACTGACCACAGGTAGGTTTTATGCTGCCAAACAAGACAATTTGGTTGTTATAACTGCAGGAGAACATAACTAATTATGTCATGTTTAAAGCATTATGGATATTGTAAAGTATCTAGTATTTTGAAGAAACCATGGTTCTTTGAATGGTATGCAGAGATGATGTGTTCTTAACCTCTATACGTACTTGCCTTGTATATGAGTTATATATATTATTCCTAAGTCAAAGGAAGTCTTTTTCAATTTACCACTGTAATAAAAAGTCAAGTTTATGTGTTGTTGTTGTTTTATATGTAATGTAGTACATGAAAACCTCTGATAATCCTGACTTAAATGATAAATTTTCAAGAAATTACAGGATTAATTGGAGATGTTGACTTTGTCTTTCTGACTTAATTCACTTAACATAGTGTCCTCAGGATCTGGCCATGTTGTCAAAATGGCACGATTTTACTTATAGTTAGAATCTAAAAAGCTGAGCTCAGGCAGAGTGTAGAGGGGTGGTTGCTAGGAGCTGGTGGGTGGGGGTATAAACTTCCAGTTATAAGATGAACAAGTTCTCAGGATTTAATGTACAGTATGATGACTACAGTTTTGTCTACTTGAAAGTGGCTATAAGAACAAATCCTAGTGTTCTTGTCATAACAACAACCACAAAATATGGGAATTATCTAAGGTAAAGTTGTGTTAGCTAATCTTGTTATGGTAAACATTTTACAATATATACATGTATCAAATCATCACATTGTACCTTAAACTTTCACAATGTTATATGTCTATTATAGCTCACTAAAATTCGGGGAAAAACATTTTCTTTAGTAAATAAGGAAATAATAAAAATAAGTTGAGAAGGCCCGGAGACAAGATGGCGATGGAGTAGGCAGACGTACTAACTTCCACTTCCCAGAACCAAAGTGGATTACAACCTAATTTTAAGAACCATCATCTGGAAAAACCAACTTTGGACTAAACTAAGAGGACTCTTCAACCAAAGAACACTGAAGAAGCCACACTGAGACTGGTAGGAAAAGCGGAAACATGGAGAGGGCTGTCCAGCTCCCCAGAGTGAACAGCAGACAGAAGAGACTCGTGTGGCAGGAAGTGAGTTTAGCAGAGAGAGAGGGTCCTGAGTCCCAGGAACAAAGCCCCAGCCTGCAGCCCCAGAGCCTGGAAGAGGTGAATGGACAGTATTTAGCTGAAAACAAGTCAAGATACTGTTTGTGAGAAAGAGACAGATTTCTCAGACCCAGGATTCTTCTTAAAGGGACCTCGCAGAAAACCTCTCTCACAACCACTCACCAGGGGTTGCAGGGGGACGGGAAGAGAGGAGAGGACCAGAGTAGCAGGAAGAGAGTGTAATCTAGGAGGCACAGGGAGAAACACTTTCAGAAACAGCCACCCTAACCCCTGAGATGAGCCACTCCCCAAATCTGAAGTGAATATTTTCCCTGGAAACAGCAATACCAGCAAAGGCAAGCAGGACACCAGCCAAACAAGCTCTCCCACAATACTTAGAGCAGAGTCACTTAGAAGAAGAGAGCTTTCAGGACTACAGTAGTACGTCTTAGGGTCTGAGCTGCAGTGCCCCCATCCACACGGCTGAGGGCTCGCTTGAGGGCAGGTAGTGGTGGGACATGGAAGAACCATTCTGTTGGCAAGGGCAGAAGCCAGCTGGTCACAACTGAGGCCCAGGTGTGAGCTCGGTCTTGGCCTGGCTGGGGAAGAGGGGAAGCGTGAAAGTGGTCAAGCCCAGCTGTGGGCCACCTAAGGGCAGGGGCCTTGGAAGGGGCAGAGACCCGTCCTTAAGCAAGGGCTCAGGAGTGCAGCCTTGCCCTGCCCGCCTGTGGAACCAAGACTTGTGGCCTGATGCGGGAGTCGACTCCTCTTGCAGTGGTGAAGCCAAAGTCCAGAACAGGTGGAGTCCCCCGACTGAGCATGGGCATGCAGCCCTGCCCGGCCTGTAGAGCCAATGCATGAAGCAGTCCCATGAGCAGGCTCCTCTTGCAGGAGTGGGGCAAAAGCCTGAATTCAGGTGGAGACCTACAGCTGAGCAAAGGTCAGGGCCGTCAGGACCGAGCATAACCACACCCATGGGGGCGGGGCGAAGGCCTAGGACACTGAAGCTTGTACACCTTAGCACATGATTACAGCCAATCCCATGAAGGAGAGGTGGAAACCACAGCAACAGTCCCAGTGGGCTGGCACCGGCAATGCCCATACCACAATGCCCTAGGCAGCAGCAGCAGAGGGGGTGACGGACCTGCAGACACTCCACTCCTAGGGAACACAGAGGCCACACTCAGTGGACTCCAGAGGCCAAAACCTCATTCTACACAGACAAAATGAGAAGGCAGAGAAATGCAACACAAACGAATCAAGAGAAATCCCCAGAAAAGGACTGAATAAGTCAGATATAACCAAATTACCCGATGCAGAGTTTAAAATAATTATTGTTAGGATGCTCAAAGATCTTAGAACAATAATATATGGTCATTACAAACACCTAAATAAAGAGATAGCAAATATAAAAAAGGACATTGAAATAATAAAAAAGAATCAGTCAGCAATGACAAATACAATATCAGAAATGAAGAACACAATGAAAGGAATTAAAAGCAGGATGGATGAAGCTGAGAATCAAATCAACAAGTTAGAGGACAAGATAAATGAAGGCACAGAAGCAGAGCAGAAAAAAAAGAGACTCAAAAAGTCTGAGGAAACTCTAAGAGAGCTCTGTGACAACATGAAGAGAAATAGCATTCGCATCATAAGAGTTCCTGAAGAAGAAGAGAAAGAACAAAGGATAGAGACTTTGTTCAACATATCATAGCTGAAAATTTCCCTAAATTAAGGCAAGAAATGTCTCACAAGATCAAGAAACACAGAGAACTCCATTAAAGAGAAAGCCAAAGAAATCTACACCAAGACATATCATAATTAAAATACCAAAGCTAAGTGATAAAGAGAAAAATATTAAAAGCTGCTAGAGAAAAAAAGGCTATCACCTACAAAGGAGCCCCCATAAGGATGCCTTCTGACTTCTCAACAGAAACACTTGAGGCCAGAAAGGAATGGCAAGAAATATTCAAAACCCTTAAAAAAAAAAAAAAAGAACAGCCTACAACCAAGACTACTTTATCCTGCAACGCTATTGTTTAAAATTGAAGGAGAAATAAAAAGCTTTACAGACAAAAAAAAAAAAAAAAAAAAAAAAAACTCAAGGAATTCACTACAACCAAACCAATGCTGCAAGAAATGCTAAGGGGCCTGTTGTAAAGAGATCAAAGGAGAAAAAGAATATAGCAAAAAAGGAATACAGTTTTAAAGAATAAAATGGCAGTAAACAATTACACATCAATAACCTTAAATGTAAATGAATTAAATGATCCAATCAAAAGACATAGAGTAGCTGTGTGGATAAGAAAACAGGACCCATACATATGCTGTCTACAATCGACACAGCTTAAATCAAAAGATGCACATAGACTGAAGATAAAAGGATGGAAAACAATATTTCACGTAAATGGAAATGAAAAAAACCTGGCGTAGCAATACTTATATCAGACAAAATGGACTTTAAAACAAAGGCTATAGTAAAAGATAAAGAAGGTCACTACATAATGATAAAAGGAGCAATCCAACAGGAAGATATAACTGTTATGAATATTTACGCACCTAATATAGGAGCACCTAAATATATAAAGCAGACTTTGATGGATTTAAAAGGCGAGATCAATAGCAATAATATAATAGTAGAAGATTTCAATACTCCACTAACATCACTAGATAGATCCTGAAGAAAGAAAATTAACAAAGAAACAGCAGACTTAAAGGACGCACTAGATCAACTCCATTTAATAGATATATTCATAACCTTTCACCCTAAAGCAGCAGAATATACATTGTTTTCAAGTGCTCATGGTACATTCTCTAGGATAGACCACATGTTAGGGCACAAAAGCCGTCTCAACAAATTTAAGAAGATTGAAATCATATCGAGCACTTTCTCTGATCAAAATGGCATGAAACTAGAAATCAACCACAACAGAAAAACTAAAAAATACTCTAACACTTGGAAACTAAATAGCATGTTATTAAATAACAAATGTGTTAATAATGAGATCAAAGAAGAAATAAAAAAATTCCTAGAAACTAACGAAAATGAGCATACATCAACTCAAAATTTAAGGGACACAGCAAAAGCAATCCTGAGAGGGAAGTTCATAGCATTACAGGCATACTTTAAGAAGCTAGAACACCTCAAATAAACAACTTGACCCTGCATCTAAAAGAACTAGAAAAAGAACAATAAGTAAAGCCCAGAGGTAGTAGAAGGAAGAAAATAATAAAGATCAGAGTGGAAATAAATGGCATAGAGGGTAAGGAAACAATACAAAGGATCAATTAAATGAGGAGCTGGCTCTTTGCAAAGGTAAACAAGATTGATGAACCTTTAACTAGACTCACCAAGAAAAAAAGAGAGAGGACTCAAATATATAAAATTAGAAATGAGAGTGGAGAAATAACAACTGACACAACAGAAATACAAAATATTGTAAGAAAATATTATGAAGAACTGTATGCCAAAAAACTAGACAACATAGATGAAATGGACAAATTCCTGAAACATATACTCTCCCAAAAATTAATCAGGAAAAATCAGAAAACTTAAACAGACTGATTACCACAAATGAGATCAAAACAATTATCAAAAACCTCCCAAAAAAGAGGAGTCCTGGGCCTGATGTCTTCACAAGTGAATTCTATCAAATATTTAAAGAAGAACTAACTCCTATCCTTCTCAAGCTATTTCAAAAAATTCAAGAGGAAGGAAGTCTTCCAAGCTCCTTTTATGAGGTGAGTATAACTCTGATTCCAAAACCAGGCAAACACAACACAAAGAAAAAAAATTATAGGCCAATACCCCTGATGAATTTAGATGCTAAAATCCTCAATAAAATATTAGCACACCGGATCCAGCAATATATAAAAAAAAATCATACACCATGTCCAAGTGGGATTTATTCTTGGTAGGCAAGGCTGGTACAATATTTGCAAATCAATCAATGTGATTCATCACATAAACAAAAAAAAGGAGAAAAACCACATGATAATTTCAATAGATGCAGAAAAAGCACTTGATAAAATCCAGCACCCATTCATGATCAAAAACTCTCAGCAAAGTGGGAATACAGAGAACATACCTCAACATGATAAAGGCCATCTATGACAAACCCACAGCCAACATCATACTCAATGGGCAAAAATTAAAAGTAATCCCCTTAAGATCAGGAACAAGGCAGGGGTGCCCCTTTCACTATTCTTATTCAACATAGTTCTGGAAGTTCTAGCCACAGCATTCAGACAAGAAAATGAAATGAAAGGCATCCAAATTGGAAAAGAAGAAGTAAAGGTATCATTATTTGCAGATGATATGATATTGTATATAGAAAACCCTAAAGTCTCAGTCAGAAAACTACTGGACCTGATAAATAAATTCAGCAAGGTGGCAGGATATAAAATTAATACTCAGAAATCAGAGGCATTTTTATACACTAACAATGAACTGCCAGAAAGAGAAATTAAGGAAGCAATCCCGTTCACCATTGCAACCAAAAAAATAAAGTACCTAGGAATAAATTTAACCAGGGAGATTAAAGACTTGTACTCAGAAAATCATAAAACATTGATAAAAGAAATCAGGGAAGATACAAACAAGTGGAAGCATATACCGTGTTCATGGTTAGGAAGAATAAACATCATTAAAATGTGTAGATTACCCAAAGCAATTTACAAATTCAATGCAATACCAATTAAAATACCAATGACTTACTTCAAATATATAGAACACATATTCCAAAAATTTATATGGAACCAAAAGAGAACACAAATAGCCTCAGCAATCTTGAAAAGGAAAAATAAAATAGAGGTATCACACTTCCGGATACCAAATTATACTATAAAGCCATTGTACTCAAAACAGCCTGGTACTGGCATAAGAACAAGCATATAGATCAATGGAACAGAATAGAGAACCCAGAAATGAACTCACACCTTTATGGACAACTGATATTTGACAAAAGAGGTAAGAGTAAAGACAGCCTCTTCAACAAATGGTGTTGGGAAAATTGAACAGCTACCTGCAAAAAAATGAAACTAGACCACCAACTTACACCATTAACAAAAATAAACTCAAAATGGATAAAAGACTTAAATGTAAGCTGTGATACCATAAGCATCTTAGAAGAAAACATAGGCAGTAAGCTCTCTGACATCTCTTGCAGCAATGTATTTGCTGATTTATCTCCACTGACAAGTGAAATAAAAGACAGGATAAACAAATGGGACTATATCAAACTAAAAAGCTTTTGCGCAGGTAAGGACAACAAGAACAGAATAAAAAGACAAACTACACAATGGGAGAACATATTTGACAATATGTCTGATAAGGGGTTAATAACCAAAATTCATAAAGAACTTATAAAACTCAATACCAAGAAGACAAACAATCCAATAAAAAAATGGGTGAAAGAAATGAATAGATACTTCTCCAAAGAGGACATACAGATGGCCAATAGGCATATGAAATATGCTCAGCAGCACTAATCATTAGAAAAATGCAAATTAAAACCACAATGAGATATCTCCTCACGCCAGTCAGAATGGCGCTCATCAACAAAACAACACAGAATAAGTGCTGGCAAGGACGTGGAGAAAAGGGAACACTCCTGCACTGTTGGTGGGAATGCAGACTGGTGCAGCCACTGTGCAAAACAGTATGGAGATTCCTCAAAAAACTGAAAATCGAACTGCCTTTTGACCCAGTTATCCCACTGTTAGGAATATACCCCAAGGACACCATAGAACGGCTCCAAAAGGAGAAATGCACCCCCATGTTTGTGGCAGCATTGTTCACAATAGCGAAGATCTGGAAACAGTCCAAGTGTTCGTCAGTGGACAAGTGGATTAAAAAGCTTTGGTACATGTATACTATGGAATTCTACTCAGCCATAAGAAATTATGACATTGGATCATTTACAACAACATGGATGGACCTTGATAACATTATACTGAGTGAAATAATAAATCAGAAAAAACTAAGAACTATATGATTCCATACATAGATGAGACATAAAAATGAGACTCAGAGACATGGACAAGAGTGTGGGGGTTACAGGTTGGGGGTGAGGAGAGGGGCACAAAAAAAACAGTTAGAAGGTGACGGAAGACAGTTGGACTTTGGGTGATGGGAATGCAGCATAATCAAATGTCAAAATAACCCGTAGATGTTTTCTCTGAACATATGTACCTTGATTTATCAATGTTACCCCATTAAAATTAATTTTAAAAAAATAAATGGAGAGGTTGAAAATGAAAATTCTGATAGCAGAATTAGGGGTAAAATAATACATAAAACTGAAGATAGATAACTGCAAAGGAGCAAATAAAACAACCTAGTTAATTGAGAGTCAAAATTATAGTTATCACCATAAAAATTAGTAGGATTAGGGCAGGGCTCAGCAGAGAGAAATATAAATATAATTGACAGGGAAAATGAGAATCCTGAAAGTAATCAGTGGGATATAAGTGCCACTAAGAGAAAGAAGTAGAAATTACAGAGTTTTGAGGTTTGAAAGGACCATAAGATTCATCTAATTCTGCCATTTATAACATCTTCAATTTTTCTAACTGGAATCATGTTAAGATATTCTATGCATTCTGTGAGCTCGGAGTTGTCATGAACATTTCCCACTGATTACATTTGCTAGAATACACTGTTCAGAGGTCTCTGTCAGGTAGAGATGAATGAGGACACCATCATGTGGTCCCTAGCCAGTAGTTATCTGTGAGTGTCACGTGGAAAGTTGCCCATTAACTTTGTCATAGTTGATCAACCCAAGAAATTTTTTCTAAATATTATTTAAATGGATTTTGTTTTAAAAAAAACCTCTGAGGAATCTTTTTCTCTTTGAGACCCATTATTTTGCTATAGGGCACTAAATTGCCTGGCTAAATTCAGCAAGAATGGCCCCAGGAGGAAAGAGGAGAATGAAGAAGAGAAGCTTGGTCCTCCTATGCAGGACTCTGGCCTAGAATGAGCTCACAGAAACTACTTTTCTGCTATCCCTCTTCATCTTGCCCTAGCCAATAACGGCATTTTAACATCTATCTCATTTCCTGAATATCAACACACTCTTTTCTTCCCACATCTAAATATTACAAGGATATCAACTATAGGTGACTTTTCATTTCTAGAGAATTGTGCACATTTGAAACTTATGTATTCTTATTTTATTTCATCCTTAAAGAACAGGATACATAGGGCCATAAAGCATTCCAGGAGAGCTCCTTTAATCACCTACGGCAGAAATGTGTAGCATTTCCAAAGAAAAAAAATTTCAACCTGTATGAATTTTCTTTGATGGCTGATGGGATGAAGTGAATTGCAAAGAGGTAAGAAAAAATCTTCAGAGATCTTTCAAAGACTGGTTGACTATTCCTTTTGCAATTAATCTTAACTTACTGTGTATAATACTTTACAGCAAAGGTTGCCAAACCAGACCTACAGACCAAGTTCAGACTCTTTTTGTATGGCGCTTGAGCGAAGGATGTGTTTTTACTGTTAGAGAAAAGAATGAAAGGAAGGAACGAATAGAGTGAGGAAGGAGAAAGGGAGGAAGAGGAGATTAAGAAAGATACACGATATAGGAGGAAACAACATGGCTCACAATGCCTAAAATATTTAGCACCTGGTCCTTTATAAGGAAAGCTTGTCAATTCCCAATTTAGAGTGTAAGAAGAAATTTCAAGTGCATGCAAGAAGTGTTGAATAAAATCAAATGGCATAATGAATGAGGTATAATTATTTATACTTCCAACATGAGGAAAATGGGGTTCAGATTGTGTCTTGTCCAGTATCATGTAACTGGGAAATAATGGATCTGGGGTCCAAACTCAGAACTTACTTTTCCAGATCTAAAATGCTTCATCTTGGCTTGACCTGTGGTGGTGCAGTGGATAAACCCTTGACCTGGAACACTGTGGTCGCCAGTTTGAAACCCTGGGCTTAACCAGTCAAGGCACATATAGGAGTTGATGCTTCCTGTTCCTCCCCCCTTGTATCTCCCTTCTCTCTCTCTTTCTCTCTCTCTCTTTCTCTCTCCTCTCTCAAATGAATAAATAAAATCTTTTAAAAATATATTTTAAAAAAATAATAAAAAATAAAATGCTTCACCTTAAACCCCAACTCCTAGTTACTAAATCTTTTGGAACTTTAGTTCTTAACCTGTAAAATAAGAATAAATGTTATCTGTCTCATGCTGTAGCTATGAGACACAACTGAATAAACATATTTGAAGGGCTTAGAAGAATGCCTTCAAATTATGGCATACACTATTTTTTTATATTGAAATATGAAACACTAGAGAAATAAGTTTTGAAAAGTTAAATTCATGCATACATTTTTTCACATCAGGATTTCCAGAGCCTTTTAATGCTTATTGCCATTATAGATCATGAAAAGAACACTTAGTGTTTTCCAAATGTACTTGAATATATATACATATATGTGTATGTGTCTATTAACCTATCTCTTTATAAAGCTATCTATCTATCTATCTATCTATCTATCTATCTATCTATCTATCACCTACTGTTCATATAGTATTTCTATCTGGGAGAGAAGATTGTTATAGTTTTTGTATTCTAAAGACCCTCACTTAGAAGAATTTTTTTTCCATATTCTGTTAACATCATGTCTCCCATACATTAGGTAAGCATAACAGCCTTATAAATGAGATATATTCACAATTCTACAGTGGTTCATAAAATGAGTGTTTTATCCAGTGGTGGAGAGAGGATGGGAATCAGAAATGCTTCATGGATTACTGATTCCTGAGCTGAAACCAGTAGAAATTAGCTAAGAACAAAAGAGAAAAAAGTCATCCAGGGACTTTACATGATTTAAGGAGTTCTTATATATTTTGAAAATTAACGCTATTTTTTAAAAAGCTGTGACGATCATTATAAATTTGTCTTAAAATTTGTCTTATGAATATATGACATATATTGATATGTTATATATGTGTGACTATTGGATTTTTAGTTATATGTAGGTTATTGTTCATATGAAGAAAAACTTTTGTGTTTTATGTAAAGTAAAAATCCCATTCATTCAAAGTAATTAAGTTCAGTGCTTGATGGGTTAATTGAAAAGGCAGCTACAAAAAATTAATTTTATATTGTATGTATTTCTTAAAATCTTTTTTTAACTTTATCTTGAAAATTAAATTTAACAGGGTGACATTGATCCATAAGAGTACCTAGGTTTCAGATAAACATTTCTAGAGTTGTTGATTCTTGAACTGTTGATTACTGTATGTTATATTCCTTAAAACCTTAATTTAACTTAAAACTATAATTGCACATTTTTACCCCCAGCCTTCTGATACTTAATATTTTCTGTGTGTGCTTTTGGTTGCTTGATTATTGCAAACTGAAGTTTTTCTTACATGAACCATAGTCACAAATCATTGCTTCAATTTGCAATAGCAATGTCTTTAACATTGAATAAAAATGTAAAGTCATTTGTGAGAAAAACATATGCTACATTATCTTTTATGATTTTTCTGTCAAACATACATAGTTCTGCTCATCTTAGCAAATTCATCAGTAAATGATTATTTGTTTGAAACTTATTTTATCAAATATTTTCAAAATATTGAAATTAATTTGCATTGAAAATTTTTTTTCACAATTCATAGTTCAACATTTCATACACGTCCATGAATTTGCACAGTATCAAGTATACATGATGTATTCACAGTTAAAAACAAACACAGCTGCCTGGTTAAGCAGAAACCTCAACTGGAAGAAGTAAAAGAGCCCAGATGTAGAGGAGTTCAGTGTGGTGTGGACGCTTACAGTGCATTTTATAGAGAGAAAGAACACGAGGTAGTTAAGTACCAATTAGATAACTTCTGGTCTTCTTAAACATTTTCCTTCTTACTTCTAATAATATATAAGTGATCTGCCTTGTGGTTTTCACAGGGACAATTAGTTGTCCATCATTTGGTGAGACAGGGGGAAGATCATGTTTTATTTCAGATTTTAAAATTTCCAGAAAATATTTTTTAAAAAGTAATAGTTTTAATAAAGCACTGTTTTATTTTTTGCCTCTTAAAAATAGTTTTTGTTTCATAAGTCAATCTGAACATCTTTATATTTTAATAGGGGTATATGTGAATCTATATTGTTCTAAATGATAATGTTTTATCCTTTTTCTGACAGCTGTCAGAAGTAAGAAGGGCTGGGGGCTGGGTGCAATAGGTAAAGGGATTAAGAAAAAAATCTCATAGACACAGAGAGCAAGGTGGTGATTATCAGAGGGGAAGGGGGTAGGAGGCCGTGGAAGAGGGGAAGCAGGATAAACGGTAATGGAAGGAGACTAAACTTTGGATGCTGAGCACACAATACAACACACAGATGATGTGATTTAGAACTGTGCACTTAAAAAGTATATAATTTTATTAAGCAATGTAACCCCAATGAAGTCAATAAAAAATAAATAAATAAAATGAGAACTGGGGTTCTGACCAAAACAATCTTATAACCTAAGTATTAGCACCCTTCTAGGTAATAATTGGGTAGTGGTCCATCATCTCCTGAATTTTTGTTACATAAAAAGTATAGCTTGTGTACAAATCTGATGGAAGTGATGACTTTGTGAAAAGTGGTTACTTTTTCTTTCTTGTTTCCCTAAGATATTTCTATTTTCCTTTTCACCTCTCTTTATCTTAGCTAGCTCCACGTTTATTTCTACCCACCATGCATTCAATGCTTCTTCCTGTTGTGATATTTGAACTCTAAAGTTTGAGTTGACAGGTGAAGTTTTACAGAATATACTTAAGTAAGGAAATAGATATAAGTGGCATACGCCAGGTAAGAGGGGCACTTTGGAGTAAAGGTGTGTTCCCAGTCCTCTATGGGACCAGAATATCCAGAATAATATGAAGAATTTAATAGTTCTAATTTTAATCTGTAAAATAAATGTTTGCAATTACACAACTATGAATTCTATGCAAAAGCAAAGAGTTAGCATCTACAAACAGATATTTAAAGGCTGATGTTTAAAGTTATTTTAGAAGTCTGTCCTTTTTCTCCCCTTCAGAAACATAGCTATGAAGCAGTCTAAAGAATACTATTCCATATCTTTTATTACAATTAGAATCTCAATCACAATTAAGTAATTTCCAAATCAGAAACAAAACTTGAAAATCTTTCTTTTGCTCAGGCAATAACACAACTCCGCAAAGGAAAAGTCAGCACGTTCTGTTCCTCTCTTGCAGGAGACATGTTTGCTAGGAGTCTGGTTCTCAACCAGACCCGCCCCGCTGAGTTTGTGTTCCGGGCCTTCACCGCCGTCCCTGAATTCCAGGTGCTTCTCTTCCTCCTCTTCCTCCTCCTCTACCTGCTGATCCTTTGTGGCAACACGGCCATCATCTGGGCGGTGTGCACACACAGCTCCCTGCGCACACCAATGTATTTCTTCCTGTGCAACTTGTCCTTCATAGAGATCAGCTACACCACCGTGGTGGTGCCCCTGATGCTCTCCAATCTCTTTGGAGCCCGGAAGCCCATTTCTCTGGCTGGCTGCGGGACCCAAATGTTCTTTTTTCTTACGCTCGGTGGCGCCGACTGTTTTCTCTTGGCAATTATGGCCTACGATCGCTATGTGGCCATCTGCCACCCGCTGCACTACACCCTCATCATGACCCAGAAACTGTGCATCCAGATGGTGGCCTGTGCTGTGGTCCTGGCCCTCTACCTGTCCCTGCAGCTCACATCCCTAATCTTCACCTTGCCCTTCTGCGGGGACCTCCGGGAAATAAACCACTTCCTCTGCGATGTGCCCCCGGTCCTGCGGCTGGCCTGCGCTGACATCCGCGTGCACCAGGCTGTCCTGTACGTCGTGAGCATCCTCGTGCTGACGGTCCCCTTCATCCTTATCTCTGTCTCCTACGTTTTCATCACCTTGGCCATCCTGCGCATCCGTTCCGCTGAGGGTCGGCGCCGGGCCTTCTCCACCTGCTCCTCTCACCTCACCGTGGTCTTGCTGCAGTATGGCTTCTGTGCCTTGGTCTACCTGCGTCCCCAGTCCAGCGCCTCGGTGGATGAGGATCGACAATTTGCCCTCATTTACACCTTTGTCACCCCCTTACTCAACCCGCTGATTTACACCCTTAGAAACAAGGATGTCAAAGATGCCCTAAAGAAGGCCTTCAATAGCAAAGGAACAGCTGAAGCTCTCTGAGATGTTAGTGGAACTTGAAGGAGGTATCTGGCATGTGACAACAGGAAACTCCTACATACAAATACCATAGTTACATTACTTCCCCACAATTTGCATTTTCATTAATTCTTTGATCCTAATACACTTAGTTGCTACAGTTCACTCTCATTTGTTTTTTAAGTCCTCTGAAGCTTTAAAACTCAGACAGCTGGAGAGGGATATTCCATAGGCTACGATTGTTTGCTTAGCCCCAAATTAAAAACTAACATTTTCTCTGAAGCAACTTCATTATCTTTGAAGCTTTCTCCTGAGAAGCAATGGTATTAATTTATGCTTTAACAATACTTTGGAGGAAAACTGTTCATAAAGATATTTTGCTCAATCTAATATACCTTATTCTTGTATTTACTTAAAAACTGTGACAAATAACCACCTGGTCAATTAACCTGTCTCTTTCATTAAACAGCTTTTGCACATAACAGTGGTCTCTGTGTGCTGGTCTAATCTCTGCCCCCATATTTAATCTCTGACCACAAATAGGTCAGGCAAGATGAAGCAGTCAGTTTGCTCTAAGAATTAACATGTGTTGAGGGCAACTGTCAGATTTATAGCATAAGACTTCTAAGTTATCATAAAATAAGAGTGGCGCTGGTCAAACTTTCTAGAGTTCACCCTCTGCATTAGTCAGTTTTCTCCAGAGAAACAGAGCCAACAGGATGTACATCTATAAAAGGAGAGATTTATTTTAAGGAACTGGCTAATATGATTATGAGGTCTGGCAAGCCCAAAATGTCCAGTCCAGACCAGCAGTCTGGAAATTCTATCAGGCATCAATTGCAATCTTGAGTCCAAAGGCATTCTGGAAGTGAAATCCATTTCTTCTCTGGGTATTTCAGTCTTTTCTCTTAAAATCTTTAAATGATTGGATAAGGCCCACCCACATTGTGCTAAGTGATCTGCTTTACACAAATTTTACTGATTCAAGAGTTACTCATATCTAAGAAAACACATTGACAGCAGCATTTTGATGGGTGTTTGACTAAACAACCGGGTACCATATATAGCTCAGCAAGTTGACACATAAAATTGAGAGTCATAATCCACTCTTTGTAAGCTTGGCATCCATAATTATCTTTTTAAACCACATTTAATCTTCATTAAAGACAATAACAAAGTCAAAGTTCTGCCTAACCTGATATGATTATCCTGCATATAACTGAAAACGCACTAACTCTATTCCCAGAAGATGATATAAAGTCCTTGAGTGATGTTCACTCTTCTACTTGATAATCTGTAACTTAAATGCTATGCTATAGAGTTAACAATACTTAAATATTATAATGCAAAGTCAATATTATGTTATACAGTAAGGAGATAAAAGAGGAAAGAAATTATACACCTACATATAGCCAAGCACATTCATAAAAAAGAAGAAATACATGGAACCTTTATAAATGTTCAATTAGTGTTATTTTAATTTCTGAAATTGGTCATATGGTTGATCAAAACTGGTATTTAAAATTCCCTTTTATCAATACCCATTCCATATTCTCTCTGTCCTCAGAAACCTGTGGGATGACTGAAACCTTCATTTCTAAAGGGTCTGGGACTTTAACAGTCTTCAAAGGCCATTCACTGTTCCATCAAGCCTGATGGCTTTGGGATTGTAGAGAGCATGGTAAGACCAGTGAATTTCATTAGTATAGAATCATTTATATACTTCATTTGCTGCAAAGTGAGTCCTTTATGCAGAAATAATGCTATATGGAACACCTTAACTATGACAAAACATCTGTAAGTCTATAGTTTTGGCAGAAGCTTTGTATGCAGGGCAGGAAAATCTGTATTCAGGGTAAGCACAATTATGCATTCTGTGAAATGAACCTGAGCTAAAAACTCCATTGATTACCTGGCCTCCATAAGTACTTACTCTGATTTGGAAACTACAGTGACTATTGGGTCTCTGGAATTAGTGCCAATTCAGAACCAGTCAAACACCAGTCTAGATGTTAGAGCTCAACCCTGTCTGGCTATTGGGATCTGACTATCCTGCACATGAGCGCACGTGCATGCACGCACACACACACACACACATACACACACATCAAAGAGCTACATTAATCACTCTAGACCCACACAAAAAGCTGTCTTTGAATAAATGGGGTACATGGGAGCATACAGTCACATACAAACTTATAAAAATGCATATACACATGACAAACCAACATATTTTTCAAGAAATAAGTGAATTTGCTAAGACATGTAAGAGTGTCTCTGTTAAAAGAGTTTTAAGCAAGGAAAGATGCTATGAAAAAGATAACATTTAATAAGTATTCATTGATGTTCTATTAAGTATACAGACAGAACTATCCTGGGTCCTATAGAAGCTACATAATATATACAATGTGGTCTTGAATTTTCAAGGTGATAATTTGGGACTTGAACTAAACCCAGCCATGACTGGTGGTAGTGAACACTTCAAAACAGGAGACTCAGATGACCTTGATTAGCGAACTTATATATTTTTCTAGAAATTATTTGGATCACTTGCTGCAAATGTTGTTCAAGAGTTTATACTGGTATCTGCTTTGACAGTCATATCCTAGACCTTCCATTGACATGGGATCCCAAATGTAAGGACAGTTTCAGTTTGGACTAATTATCTGTTAACAAGGGAGAAGATCAGCAATCACTTCACCACCTTCTGGGAAATGGAATCTATGAAGCAAACTCTAGATAAGAAAGCAGTTGACTTCTTCTACAGCCTTTGTTCAGGAAGTTTACTAAAGTCTTGGTCCCACTGGGTGGTCTCTCCAGGCTCATGATCCTCCCTTCTCGGTCCACAGGAACAGTCAGACATTACCTGCGAGGTCCTGTTCTTTATGAATATAACTGAGAAGACTGACTCACTGTATTTCTGTCCCTTTCATGTTAAAGCTAAGAAAAAGTCTTTTTCTACCTCCTTCTTGATTTACAAAGTTCCAGGCACCAGCTGACACTGAGTCAGAAAAGTGAGTAATGGTTTTATAAGTTGAGACTCCAGCATTTCAGAACTAGTTCGGACCATGACTTAGAATATTTTCTCTGAATCCATTTGGAAGTTTAATTTTTCTGAGTAGAATGGGAATAATTAATCTCAGTCAAAGAAATGTTGAAAGAATAAATGACATAAATTTTGATACAGTTTAAGGGTTCCTAAAACCCTCTCTTTATAAGTAATTCATTTAATCCTGACAGATAATATGGTAGATATTATTCCTTATCAATATTATTACTCTTTTCATAGATTCTAAGACATAAGGAAAGAATTAGCATTTGTTATGCAAATGAAGAGATTTTACATGTCCATCCAAGTGTTCTAAATATTTTATCTAATTTAATCTCATTATGACCCTTTTAGATAAGTATTATTATTTACCTCTTTTAAATATGGAGAAGCCAAAAACAATATGAGTGGTATGCCTAGAAGATATTGCTATTATTAGTAGACTGTGATTCTAGCACAATTCTGTTCAATGCCAAGTCCACGAACCTTCCTTTTAAATAACACTAATTGATCACTTAGAGAAATGTTTTAGCCTAGACTCTAGATTTTCAGAATGCAAATGGCTAATTTTTCTCATAAAATCCTTTTGACTGGGCTAGACTGGCTGGAGAGGTAGAAGGAAGATAAGTCTGTGATGTGGAATGTGACTTGGAAGCATTGAGAGTTCATGTGAGCTCATGAACAGATCTAGCCTAGAAGTTGGCTGCCTTTAAACTTACATACTTTACTATTTAGTAAAAACTTGTAAGAGCAAGTTAATGATATGTTGATATAGTAAGTTTCATTCTCCTGGACCATAAAGTCCATCATTTACCTATCTAGAATATGGGCCCTATTACTCTACCTATACCTCTTCTCCTAGTTCATTCCCATTCTTCAGATCTAAGCTTAAGTGTTACTTCTAGGAAGCCTTTGTAGAATCACCTAATCACAAACTATGCCATGTCTCATGTTGTGCAGTCTTATAATACACTATTTTTCTTTGTAGCACTTCATTAGATCTATCTGTCTATCAGTCTGTCTGTCTGTCTGTTGCCTAGCTACTTATTATCTATCTCTATATATTCCAGATTATTTAATTAATGGTGTCTGCCTCTCATATTACAACAGAATATCCACTTGAGCACAGACTGTGCCATTTTGATCACCATTGTGTGTAATGCTTGTCACTTAGCATATAAAAATTAAATGTGAGTGACTTCAGAAAAGATAATTAAGATGTGAATCAGCAAATAAAAATAAATGATTTTCTAAAAATCTCAATGTCTGCAGACTAAAACAAAAACAAATGTTTTAAAAAATAGTGGATGACACTCTGCTGTTTTGAAAATGAGAAAAGGAGATTAGAAATGTTAACAGCTAAGGAGATAAATAGCAGTCAAAATATGAGAAGAACATCAAACAAACACAAACCTGTTAATTGATCTTATTTTTATTAGATTGAAGAAATAGATTGCCCATGACCATATGGGTGATGTACAAATCTTTTTATATTGATAATTCTTAAGACCTGTTCCATGTAGGACATGTTTTAGGAAGATGTTTAAAATGAGAAGATTTTCAGAGCTAAAATTGTGAGAAATATTAAATCCATGTCATATGAGGAATGGCTAAATAAATCTGGATGAAAATATAGGACTGCATAGTATCTGAATTATTTTAAGTGGAAATTACCCCATTGTGTAAAGTAGAATGAATATATAGAAGTTGCACAGAGGTAGGTTCAAGCTGATTACCAGAAAAAACTTTTAGAGCATTGATCCTTTCAACAATGGAACAAGAGAGCCAGGAGGTAATGAGACTTCCTGGCACTGAAGGTGACCTGATGTTCAGATACTTTATTGGAGATTCAAGTATATAGTAGGGACTGAACTAAGCAATTTCTGTGTTCCCTTCCAACTCCAAGAATTTATGACCTATGATTGCTCTAATGTAAGTATTTTATTATAGATCCTAGAGTGTATCATTAAGATGATAAGTGATTGACTCTAATAAATTTCTCAGAAGTCATCATTATTACACAAATTTCAGAGCCCTCCATCATAATGTAGGTGGTAGATTAGCCTCAGACATCTGATATATTCTTATATGTGCTATGCCCTTGAATAGTGGAATGATGGTTTTTTCTACAGTGTAGCCCTAATGTTTTCTATAATTAGAGCCACTAATGTTGCTTCCATAATAGTTTTTAAACAAGTGATCTGATTATGAAATAATCTTAAAAGAAAAAAGAGAAAAGAGAAAAAATTATAAATGATATGTTTTTCACAGTATATTTATCCATTGAACACATGATTTTGAGTGTCCACAATTTGTACATAACTAGTTTGGTGATATAGGGAGATAAAATATAAATAAAGGATATAAATGCCCTTGAACTTAAAAATAATAATGATTATTTTTTTATATTATACTGCTAGGCTGCTGTTACTATGGACTAGCATTGTGGTAGATAATTTACATTATGATCTCAATTAATCCAAGCAAACCATAAAAATAGGTACGATTATTATCCCCACTTTTCAAAGAAAGAATATCATAATATGACTGATGGTTGCTAAACTTATTGGGGTAATCACTTCATAAGGTATATAAATGTGTAATCAGTATCTTCTACATGAAACTAATATATAATATTATATGTCAACTATAATTTTAAAATAAATTCAAAAATAAGAAATATTATATATTGCCCTGTATCACAGAGCCAACAGATGCAATTATTCAAACCATCAGTTTTGAAATTAAATGTAATTTTACACTGATTCACACCCTTTCTCTGCTTGTTGTATACAATGTGAAATATGCTAAATGACATTAAAAGTAATTCAAATCATTATTAAAGTTCAAAAGAGAATAAATGAAATGGATATTACTTATTAACTAATAGGAAAAAAACAGCCACTTTTGCTCTAAATAGTCGTAATATTTAGAATAGTCTCTGTACACACACACATTTTCTTCCATTATTACTTAACTACAGGTTATACACAGATTGGAAATCCAATCGGATCTATATTGTTGGATGTTGCCTTTGTATGAATATGTGTATGGCCATAAAATAAGATTAAATACACAACAAAATTTACTACCTTCAAAATATTCAGCCTGACCAGGCGGTGGAACGGAGGAGAGGCATGGGAGTGGGCAGCTGGGAAGGGGCATAAAGGGAAATAAATATAAGGTGACAGAGAATTTATTTATTTATTTATTTTATTTTTTTTTAAATAAATTTTTATTAATGGTAATGGGATGACATTAATAAATCAGGGTACATATATTCAAAGAAAACATGTCTAGGTTATTTTGTCATTAAATTATGTTGCATACCCCTCGCCCAAAGTCAGATTGTCCTCCGCCACCCTCTATCTAGTTCTCTATGCCCCTCCCCCTCCCCCTAACTCTCTCCCTCCCTCCCTCCCTCCCTCCCTCCCATGTCCTCCCTCCCCCCACCCCTGGTAACCACCACACTCTTGTCCATGTCTCTTAGTCTCGTTTTTATGTTCCACCAATGTATGGAATCATGTAGTTCTTGTTTTTTTCTGATTTACTTATTTCACTCCGTATAATGTTATCAAGATCCCACCATTTTGCTGTAAATGATTTGATGTCATCATTTCTTATGGCTGAGTAGTATTCCATAGTGTATATGTGCCACATCTTCTTTATCCAGTCTTCTACTGAAGGGCTTTTTGGTTGTTTCCATGTCTTGGCCACTGTGAACAGTGCTGCAATGAACATGGGGCTACATGTGTCTTTATGTATCAATGTTTCTGAGGTTTTGGGGTATATACCCAGTAGAGGGATTGCTGGGTAATAAGGTAGTTCTATTTTCAGTTTTTTGAGGAACCACCATAATTTCCTTCATAATGGTTGTACTACTTTACAGTCCCACCAACAGTGGATGAGAGTTCCCTTTTCTCCGCAGCCTCTCCAAAATTTGCTATTACCCGTCTTGTTGATAATAGCTAATCTAACAGGGGTGAGGTGCTATCTCATTGTAGTTTTGATTTGCATTTCTCTAATAACTAATGAAGCTGAGCATCTTTTCATATATCTGTTGGCCATTTGTATCTCTTCCTGGGAGAAGTGTCTGTTCATGTCCTCTTCCCATTTTTTTATTGGATTGTTTGTTTGTTTGTTGTTGAGTTTTATGAGTTCTTTGTAAATTTTGGATATTAGGCCCTTATCTGAGCTGTTGTTTGAAAATATCATTTCCCATTTAGTTGGCTGTCTATTTTGATATCAGTTTCTCTTGCTGAGCAAAAACTTTTTATTCTGATGTAGTCCCATTCATTTATCTTTGCCTTCACTTCTCTTGCCATTGGAGTCAAGTTCATAAAATGTTCTTTAAAACCCAGGTCAATGATTTTAGTACCTATGTCTTCTTCTATGTACTTAATTGTTTCAGGTCTTATATTTAGGTCTTTGATCCATTTTGAATTAATTTTAGTACACGGGGACAGGCTGTAGTCGAGTTTCATTCTTTTGCATGTGGCTTTCCAGTTTTCCCAACACCATTTGTTGAAGAGGCTTTCTTTTCTCCATTGTGTGTTGTTGGCCCCTTTATCAAAGATTATTTGACCATATATATGTGGTTTTATTTCTGGGCTTTCTATTCTGTTCCATTGTTCTGAGTGTCTATTTTTCTGCCAATACCATGCTGTTTTGATTATCGTGGCCCAATAATATAGTTTAAAGTCAGGTATTGTAATGCCATCAGCTTCATTCTTTTTCCTTAGGATTGCTTTGGCTATTCGGGGTTTTTTATAGTTCCATATAAATGTGATGATTTTTTGTTCCATTTCTTTAAAAAATCTCATAGGAATTTTGATGGGAATTGCATTAAATTTATATATTGCTTTGGGTAATATGGCCATTTTAATTATATTTACTCTTCCTATCTAAGAACAAGGAATATTTTTCCATCTCATTGTGTCTTTTTCTATTTCTCTTAATAATGCCTTGTAGTTTTCGTTATATAGGTCCTTTACATTCTTTGTTATGTTTATTCCTAGGTATTTTATTTTTTTTGTTGCAATCGTGAAGGGGATTATTTTTTTGAGTTCGTTTTCTAATATTTCATTGTTGGCATATAGAAAGGCTATGGACTTTTGTATGTTAATTTTGTATCCTGCGACCTTACTGTATTGGTTTATTATTTCTAATAATCTTTTTGTGGAGTCCTTCAGGTTTTCAATGTACAGGATCATATCATCAGCAAAAAATGATACCTTTACTTCTTCTTCTCCGATTTGGATGCCTTTTATTTCTTTGTCTTGTCTGATTGCTCTGGCCAGAACTTCTAGCACCACGTTAAATAAGAGTGGAGAGAGTGGACAACCCTGTCTTGTTCCTGATTTAAAGTAGCAAGTCCTCAGTTTTATGACGTTTAATATGATGTTGGCTGATGGTTTATCATATATGGCCTTTATCATGTTGAGATATTTTCCTTCTATACCCATTTTGTTGAGAGTCTTAAACATAAAATTGTGTTGTATTTTATCAAAAGCCTTTTCTGCATCTATTGATAAGATCATGTGGATTTTGTTCTTTGTTTTGTTGACATGGTGTATTACGTTAACCGTTTTACGTATGTTGAACCATCCTTGAGATTCTGGGATGAATCCCACTTGATCATTTTTTTAATATGTTATTGTATTCGGTTTGCCAGTATTTTGTTTAGTATTTTAGCATCTGTATTCATTAGAGATATTGGTCTGTAGTTTTCTTTCTTTGTGCCATCCTTGCCAGGTTTTGGTATGAGGGTTATGTTGGCCTCATAAAATGTGTTTGGAAGTATTGCTTCTTCTTCAATTTTTTGGAAGACTTTGAGTAGAATAGGAACCAAGTCTTCTTTGAATGTTTGATAGAATTCACTAGTATAACCGTCTGGGCCTGGACTTTTATTTTTGGGGAGGTTTTTAATAGTTTTTTCTATTTCCTCCCTGCTGATTGGTCTGTTTAGGCTTTCTGCTTCTTCATGACTCAGTCTAGGAAGGTTGTATTGTTCTAGGAATTTATCCATTTCTTCTAGATTGTTGTATTTGGTGGCATATAATTTTTCATAGTATTCTACAATAATTCTTTGTATATCTATAATGTCTGTGGTGATCTCTCCTCTTTCATTTTGGATTTTATTTATTTGAGTCCTGTGCCTTTTTTCCTTGGTGAGTCTTGCCAAGGGTTTGTCAATTTTGTTGATCTTTTCAAAGAACCAGCTCCTTGTTTTATTGATTTTTTCTATAGTTTTTCTGTTCTCTAATTCATTTATTTCTGCTCTGATTTTTATTATCTCCTTTCTTCGGCTGGTTTTGGGTTGTCTTTGTTCTTCTTTTTCTAGTTCCTTAAGGTGTGAAGTTAAGTGGTTTACTTGGGCTCTCTCTTGTTTGTTCATATAGGCCTGAAGTGATATGAACTTTCCTCTTATTACTGCTTTTGCTGCATCCCATAGATTCTGATATGTCGTATTTTCATTTTCATTTTTCTGTATATATCTTTTGATCTCTGCGCTTATTTCTTCTTTGACCCATTCATTTTTTAGAAGTATGTTGTTTAGTTTCCACATTTTTGTGGGTTTTTCCTCCTCTTTTTTGCAGTTGAATTCTAGTTTCAAGGCTTTATGATCAGAAAATATGCTTGGTACAATTTCAATTTTTCTAAATTTGCTGATATTGTCCTTGTGGCCCAACATATGGTCAATTCTTGAGAATGTTCCATGTACACTAGAGAAAAATGTATACTCTGTCGCTTTGGGATGAAGTGTCCTGTAGATGTCTATCATATCCAGGTGTTGTAGTATTTCGTTTAAGGCCACTATATCTTTATTGATTCTCTGTTTGGATGACCGATCTAGAGCCGTCAGCGGTGTATTGAAGTCTCCAGGTATGATTGTATTTTTGTTAGTTTTTGTGTTAAGGTCAATAAGTATCTGTCTTATATATTTTGGTGCTCCATGGTTTGGTGCATATATATTAAGGATTGTTATGTCTTCTTGATTCAACTTCCTCTTAATCATTATGAAATGACCATTTTTGTTTCTGAGTACTTTTTCTGTCTTGTAGTCAGCATTATTAGATATGAGTATTGCTACACCTGCTTTTTTTTGGGTGTTGTTTGCTTGGAGTATTGTTTTCCAGCCTTTCACTTTGAATTTGTTTTTATCCTTGTTGCTTAGATGTGTTTCTTGTAGGCAGCATATAGTTGGATTTTCTTTTTTAATCCATTCTGCTACTCTGTGTCTTTTTATTGGTAAGTTTAATCCATTTACATTTAGTGTAATTATTGACACTTGTGGGTTCCCTACTGCCATTTTATAAATTGCTTTCTGTTAGTTTTGTATCTTGTTTGAATCTTCTCTTTTGTTTTTCTATCATTTGTTTTTGTTTGTTTGTGTTCCATACTTCTTTCCTTTGTTGCTACCTTTTTTAAGTCAATTGTTTTTGTGGTGGTTTTTTCAAGGATGGTTACCATTAAGTAATGAAAAGTGTACCTACCATATTCATTGTAGTACCCTATCTTATGAGTATTTCTGCACTTCATCGTCCTTTGCTACTGTTAATCTCCATCCTCTCCCCCCCTTTTTTTTTTTTGTTGTCACAGTTTAAGTTTGGTTTTATTGTGTTCTTGGTGGAGCTGTTACTTGTGGTGTTGTTTTCTTTTGTTCTTTGAATCTGGTTGGAAAACCCCCTTTAGTATTTCCTGGAGTGGGGACTTTCTGCTGATAAATTCTCTCATCTTTTCTGTATTTGTGAATGTTTTTATATCTCCTTCGTACTTGAAGGATAGCTTTGATGGGTATAGTATTCTTGGCTGAAAGTTCCTCGACAGAGAATATTTTGACTTTGCTTCATGTTATACAACGTAATCAACTGTCCAAATGATATGGAAATGTTTTTTCTAGATCTGTGTACTCTAGTTGACCACCATCACCTGTTAAATTTAATTGTCCAAATAAAAAAGTAATATATTAAAAAAAGAACTCTTTAGAAGAGAATTTTAGAGCATTTCATGAAACATGGCTCATTTATTTTTCTTATCATCTCACTCACTATTTGTATTTCACTCTTTTGGACAAATTAATTTTTTGAAAACCACACTATCAAATGGATCATATAGAGCCATCTTAGTTCTTTTACATTAAGGTTTCTCATTAAGATGAAAGTAACATGAGATAATTTTTATTTAGTAAATTATAAAGAGACAAAATACCTGGTTCAAGTTGAAAAATACCTTTGTAAGTAATAATTATTCATTTAAGGCCAATTTTTCTAAGCATACAAGTTTTATGTACTTTCTTTCAATTGTCTTCTTTTATTAATAACTTGATTATATTACATTTGTCAAAACTAAAAAAAACACAACTTTTTCTAGCTTTTAACGTAACTTCTGTTACATTTTTATAATCTAAAATTTTAAAACTTTATTCAGATTACTATTTTTCAACTGAGGCCATGTTGCTCTTACAGAATCCAATCCACAATACAACATGGCAATATTTGTCATGTCTCTTTAGAATTCTCTGATCTGTGACAATGCCTCAGTCTTTCCTTAATTTTCATTACCTTGATAGATATTTTGTTGAATGCCTTCCAATTTATGCTTGTTTGAATTTTTTATCACGGTTATACAGAGGTTGTAAGGTTGAGATTTATACAAAGTAATTATTAATTTTTAATTTATTGTGATGACATGGTTCGCCTAGCCATACAGGTTTCAAGTGTACAGCTCAATATAACACCATTTACATTCCACATTGTGCACCCTCCTACCCAAGCAGTCTCCTTTCATCTCCATCCTCCCCTTTTCCTCCTCCTTCTACCTACACTCCGCCTGCCCTCTGGTTATTGCCACCTTGTTATCTGTATCTATATGTTATGTATATATGTGTTTTTGACTAATCCTTTCACCTTCTTTCATTCAGTTTCCTCGTGCCCTTTCCCCTATAAGTTTTAAGAAACAATAAGCAGTGAACTTATCATCATGTTCTCTCAGGGGACACATGTTACCTACAGAATTTGATTAGTTAAATGTGATGATTATGTAAACTTTTGCCAGGTTCTTTAATGTAATTCTACCTTTCCCCCCACCCTGCCTCACATACTCAAGCTATACTTTAGAAGTATGTCACCAAGTTCAACACATGCTTAAGGTGGAAGGACTACATTCTACCTCTTAGGGAAAATGTATATAAATTATTTAAAATTTCATTATTTAGGAAATGCAAATCAAAACTACAATGAGATACCATCTCACACATGCTAGAATGGTTATTATCAACAAGACAAGTAATAACAAGTGTTGGAGACATTGTGGAGAAAAAGGACCCTCACTCGCTTCCGGTGGGAATGCAAACTGGTACAGCCACTATGGAAAACAATATGGTGATTTCTCAAAAAATTAAAAATAAATTACCATATCACCAATAAATGTTCTTTCAAAAATATTGAAAACATTTATCTGCAAAAATATATGGATCCCTATGTTCACTGCAGCAATGCTCATGGTGGCGAATACATGGAAATATCCAGTGTCCTGTGATAGACGACTGGATAAAAAAGAAGTGGTACATATATACAATGGAATACTACTCAGCCATAAGAAACAATGACACAGTGATATTCATGACATGGATGGACCTTGATAACATTATACTGAGTGAAATAACTTAATCATAAAAAGTTAAGAATTGTATGACTTGGCCTGACCTGTGGTGGTGCAGTGGATAAAGCGTCGACCTGGAAATGCTGAGGTCGCCGGTTCGAAACCCTGGGCTTGCCTGGTCAAGGCACATATGGGAGTTGATGCTTCCAGCTCCTCCCCCTCTACTCTCTCTCTCTCTCTCTGTCACTCTCTCTCCTCTCTAAAATAAATAAATTTTAAAAAATTAAAATAAAATAAAATAAAATAAAGTTAAAAAAAAGAATTGTATGACTTTACACATAGATGGGATATAAAACTGAGACTTATGGACATAGATAAAAGTGAAGTGGTTACCAGGGGGAAGGGAATGTAGGGGAGGGGAAGGAGATTTGAGTGAATGGGGAGGGATGAGGTGGTAGGGGGAGGGGTATAAAGAGGGACAAATATAAGGTGATGGAAAATAATCTGTATTTGGGTGATAGGTATGCAGCATAATCAACAGTTCAAATGCTATAGAACTGTTCACTTGAAACCTAAGTACTATTCTTTTTTATTTATTTATGATTTTAATTTGTGTTTACATACATTCAAGTGTCCCTGAAAATATATCTCCCCCCAGCCGCTTATTCTCCTCAGCCCGCCCATCCTCCGTCGCCCAAGGGCCTTCCCCCCTTTTCTCCAGGATTTGCTGTATTGTTCTCTGTTAGATCCAGGGAGTGCTGATATGTTGGGGCTGCCAAGAGTGTAACTATTGAAGGAACAGGGAGTGCTGATAGGGCTCCTGTGACGCCGAGAACAAAGAGTTCAGATGAGTCAGAGACCCTTATCAGAAGCTTATGTTTGAAATTCTCCACTGAGCAATACGCCCCCCACCGTAACTGCGCTCGACCTCCCTAGCCAATAGCTAATAGCCACATCAGCTTCTGTATAATGCTTGCTCAACCTAGATAGCCACCCCATTAAAAGGAGCCATTTTAGAAGCTCGGGGCTGCAGTGTTCCCCTGTGTGGGTTACCTGCAGTCCCTGCGCAGGTTTGGGGGGCTGCAGTGTTCCCCTGTGTGGGTTGCCTGCAGTCCCTGTGCAGGTTTGGGGGGCTGCAGTGTTCCCCTGTGTGGGTTGCCTGCAGTCCCTGTGCAGGTTTGGGGGGCTGCAGTTCTCCCTTGCGTGGGTTGCCTGCAGTCCCTGCGCAGGTCTGCAATAAAACTTAAAAAATTCACTTTGTGTCTGCTGTGGCCTATCTCGTGGGATGTAACATTCTCTATAATGCTGTGTTATGTATATATAATTTCATTAATCTCTTTTCCTTCTCTGATCCCATCCTCTCTTCTACTTTCCCTCTGACCGCTTTCCCTCTGGTCCTTTTGATCTTGCCTCTGCCTCTATTCTGCTCCTCAGTTCACATTGTACATTGGATTCTTCACTTGAGTGAGGTCATATAATATCTTTCTTTCTTTTCCTGGCTTATTTCACTTAGCATGATAGTTTCCAGGTCCATCCATGTTGTCGCAAAAGGTAAGATTTCCTTCTTCCTCATGGCCACTTAGTATTCCATTGTATATATGTACCACTGCCCTTTTATTATAAATTTTTATTAATTTTAATGGGGTAGCATCAATAAATCAGGGTACATATGTTCAAAGAAATCATCTCCAGGTTATCTTATCATTCAATACGTTGCATACTCATCACCCAAAGTCAGATTGTCCTCCATCACCTTCTATATGGTTTTCTTTGTTCCCCTCCCCTTCCCCCCTTTCCCTATTCCCTCCCTCCCCCTACCCCCCAGTAACAACCACACTCTTGTCCATGACTCTTAGTCTCATTTTTATGTGGATATACATATATTCCACCTATGTATGGAATCATGCAGTTCTTAGTTTTTTCTGATTTACTTATTTCACTCTGTATAATGTTATCAAGATCCTTCCATGTTGTTGTAAATGATCTGATGTCATCATTTCTTATGGCTGAATAGTATTCCATAGATTATATGTGTCACATCTTCTTTATCCAGTCATCTATTGAAGGACTTTTTGGTTGTTTCCATGTCTTGGCCACTGTGAACACTGCTTCAATGAACATCAGGCTACATGTGTCTTTACGTATCAATGAGGACATGAACAGACACTTCTCCCAGGAAGAAATACAAATGGCCAACAGATATATGAAAAGATGCTCATCTTCACTAGTTATTAGAGAAATGTAAATCAAAGTGTATCACTGATTTTTAATCCACTTGTCCACTGATGAACACTTGGACTGTTTCCAGATCTTGGTTATTGTAAGCAATGCTGAAATAAACGTGGGGGTACATTTCTTCTTTTGAATCAGTGATTTGGTATTCATAGGATATATTCCTAAAAGTAAGATAGCTGGGTCAAAGGGCAGTTCCATTTTGATTTTTTGAGAAATTTCCATACTGTTTTCCACCGTGGCTGCACCAGTCTGCATACCCACCAGCAGTGCAGTAGGGTTTCGTTTTCTCCACACCCTCTCTAGCACTTACTGTGCTTTGTTCTGGTAATAAGCGCCATTGTGACAGGTGTGAGGTGGTATCTCATTGTGGTTTTAAATTGCATTTCTCTAATAATTAGTGATGTTGAACACTTTTTCATATGCCTATTGGCCATGTGTACGTCCTCTTTGGAGAAGTGTCTATTCATTACTTTTGCCCATTTTTTGATTGGATTGTTTACCTTCCTGGTGTTGAACATTACAAGTTCTTTATAAATTTTGGTTATTAACCCCTTATCAGACATATTGGCGAATATATTCTCCCATTGTGTGGGTTGTCTTTTATTTTGTTAATGGTGTCTTTTGCTGTGCAAAAGCTTTTTAGTTTGATATAGTCCCATTTGTTCATCCTGTCCTTTATCCTTGTTCATCCTTCACTTGCCCATGGAGATAAATCAGCAAAAATACTACTACGAGAGATATCAGATAGTTTACTACCTATGTTTTTATCCAAGATGTTTATGGTTTCACAACTTACATTTAAGTCTTTTATCCATTTTGAGTTTATTTATGTAAATGGTGTAAGTTGGAGATTCAGTTTCATTTTTTTGCAAGTACCTGTCCAATTGTCCCAACACCATTTGTTAAAGGGACTGTCTTTACTCCATTGTATACTCTTACCTCCTTTGTCAAATATCATTTGTCCATACAGTTATGGGTTTATTTCTGCATCTCTGTTCTGTTCCATTGAACTGCATGCCTGTTCTTATGCCAGTACCAGGCTGTTTTGAGTACGATGGCCTTGTAGTATAACTTGGTATTAGGAAGTGTGATACCTCCCACTTTATTCTTCCTTTTCAAGATTGCTGAAAGGTTATTCATGTTCTTTATTGGTTCTATATAAAGTTTTGGAATATGGGTTCTATATCTTTGAAGTATGTCATTGGTATTTTAATAGGAATTGCATTGAATTTATACATTGCTTTGGATACTATAGACATTTTAATGATGTTTATTCTTCCTATCCATAAACATGGTATATGATTCCACTTGTTTGTATCTTCCTTGATTTCTGTTATCTATATTTTTTAAAATTTATTTATTAAATTTAATGCAGTGACATTGATAAATCAGGGTACATATGTTGAGATAAAACATCTCTAGAGTATTTTGACATTTGATTGTGCTGTATACCCCTCCCCCAAAGTTAAATTGTCTTCTGTCACCTTCTATCTGGTTTTCTTTGTGCCCCTCTTCTCCCCCAACCCCTCTCTCCTTCTTCACCCCATCCCCCCTCCCTCCAACCCCCACCCCTGTTGCCATCACATTCTTGTTCATGTCTCTGAGTCTCATTTTTATGTCCCTTCTATGTATGGATTCATGTAGTTCTTAGTTTTTTTTCTGATTTACTTATTTCACTCCGTATAATGTTATCAAGGTCCATCCATGTTATTGTAAAGGATCTGATGTCATCATTTCTTATGGCTGAGTAGTACTCCATACTATATATGTACCAAAGCTTTTTAATCCACTCATCCTCTGACGAACACTTGGGTTGTTTCCAGATCTTCGCTATTGTGAACAATGCTGCCACAAACATGGGGGTGCATTTCTCCTTTTCGAGCCGTTCTATGGTGTTCTTGGGGTATATTCCTAAAAGTGGAATAGATCGGTCAAAAGGCAGTTCGATTTTCAGTTTTTTGAGGAATCTCCATACTGTTTTCCACAGTGGCTGCACCAGTCTACATTCCCACCAGCAGTGCAGGAGTGTTCCCTTTTCTCCACATCCTCGCCAGCACTTATTCTGTGTTGTTTTGTTGATGAGCGCCATTCTGACTGGTGTGAGGTGATATCTCATTGTGGTTTTAATTTGCATTTCTCTAATGATTAGTGATGTTGAGCATTTTTTCATATGCCTATTGGCCATCTGTATGTCCTCTTTGGAGAAGTGTCTATTCATCTCTTTTGCCCATTTTTTGATTATATTGTTTGTCTTCCTGGTGTTGAGATTTACGAGTTCTTTATAAATTTTGGTTATTAACCTCTTATCAGACGTATTGTCAAATATGTTCTCCCATTGTGTAGTTTGTCTTTTTATTCTGTTCTTGTTGTCTTTAGCTGTGCAAAAGCTTTTTAGTTTGATATAGTCCCATTTGTTTATCCTGTCTTTTATTTCACTTCCCCATGGAGATAAATCATCAAATATATTGCTGCAAGAGATGTTGGATAGCTTACTGCCTATGTTTTCTTCTAAGATGCTTATGGTTTCACGGCCTACATTTAAGTCTTTTATCCATTTTGAGTTTATTTTTGTGAGTGGTGTAAGCTGGTGATCTAGTTTCATTTTTTTGCAGGTAGCTGTCCAATTTTCCCAACATCATTTGTTGAAGAGGCTGTCTTTACTCCATTGTATTTCCTTGCCTCCTTTGTCAAATATCAGTTGTCCATAGAACTGTAGGTTTATTTCTGGGTTCTCTGTTCTGTTCCATTGATCTATATGCCTGTTCTTATGCCAGTACCAGGCTGTTTTGAGTACAATGGCCTTGTAATATAACTTGATATCAGGACGTGTGATGCCTCCCTCTTTATTCTTCTTTTTTAAGATTGCTGAGGCTATTTGTGTTCTCTTTTGGTTCCATATAAATTTTTGGAATATGTGTTCTATATCTTTGAAGTATGTCATTGGTATTTTAATTGGTATTGCATTGAATTTATAGATTGCTTTGGGTAATATAGACATTTTAATGATGTTTATTCTTCCTAACCATGAGCACGGTATATGCTTCCACTTGTTTGTATCTTCCTTGATTTCTTTTATCAATGCTTTGTAATTTTCCGAGTACAAGTCTTTAGTCTCCTTGGTTAAGTTTATTGCTAGGTACTTTATTTTTTTGGTTGTAATTGTGAAGGGGATTGTTTCCTTAATTTCTCTTTCTGACTGTTCATTGTTGGTGTATAAAAATGCCTCTGATTTCTGAGTATTGATTTTATATCCTGCCACTTTGCTGAATTCATTTATCAGGTCCAGTAGCTTTTTGACTGAGACTTTAGGGTTTTCTATATACAATATCATATCATCTGCAACTAATGATAGTTTTACTTCTTCTTTTCCCACTTGAATTCCTTTTATTTCTTCTTCTTGTCTGATAGCTGTGGCTAGGACTTCCAGGACCATGTTAAATAAGAGTGGTGAAAGGGGGCACCCCTGCCTTGTTCCTGATCTTAAGGGTATTGCTTTTAATTTTTGCCCATTGAGTATGATGTTGGCTGTGGGTTTCTCATAGATGACTTTTATCATGTTGAGGTATGTTCCCTGTATTCACACTTTGCTGAGAGTTTTGATCATGAATGGGTGCTGGATTTTATCAAATGCTTTTTCTGCATCTATTGAAATTATCATATGGTTTTTCTCCTTTTTTTTGTTTATGTGATGAATCACATTGATTGATTTACGAATATTGTACCATCCTTGCCTCCCCAGAATAAATCTCACTTGATCATGGTATATGATTTTTTTCCATATATTGTTGGATCCAGTTTGCTAATATTTTGTTGAAGATTTTAGCATCTATATTCATCAGAGATATTGGCCTATAATTTTCTTTCTTTGTGTTGTCTTTACCTGGTTTTGGAATCAGAATTATGCTCACTTCATAAAAGGAGCTTGGAAGACTTCCTTCCTCTTGAATTTTTTGAAATAGTTTGAGAAGGATAGGAGTTAGTTCTTCTTTGAATATTTGGTAGAATTCTGTTGTGAAGCCATTGGGCCCTGGACTTTTCTTTGTTGGGAGTTTTTTGATAACTGTTTCGATCTCCTTTGTTGTAATTGGTCTGTTTAGGTTTTCTGATTCTTCCAGATTGATTTTTGGAAGATTGTATGTTTCAAGGAATTTGTCCATTTCATCTAGGTTGTCTAGTTTTTTGGCATACAGTTCTTCATAGTATTTTCTTATAATATTTTGTATTTCTGTTATGTCAGGTGTTATTTCTCCTCTCTCATTTCTAATTTTATTTATTTGAGTCCTCTCTCTCTTTTTCTTGGTGAGTCTAGTTAAAGGTTCATCAATCTTGTTTACCTTTTCAAAGAACCAGCTCCTAGTTTCATTGATCTTCTGTATTGTTTCTTTAGCCTCTATGTCATTTATTTCTGCTCTGATCTTTATTATTTCCTTCCTTCTACTACATTTGGGCTTTACTTGCTGTTCTTTTTCTAATTCTTTTAGATGCAGGGTTAAGTTGTTTATTTGAGCTTTTTCTAGCTTCTTAAAGTGTGCCTGTAGTGCTATGAACTTCCCTCTCAGCACTGCTTTCGCTGTGTTCTATAAATTTTGAGTTGTTGTATGCTCATTGTCATTTGTTTCTAGGAATTTTTTTATTTTTTCTTTGATCTCATTCTTAATCCATTCATTATTTAACAACCTGCTATTTAGTTTCCATGTGTTTGAGAATTTTTGAGCTTTTCTGTTGTGATTCATTTCTAGTTTCATGCCGTTGTGATCGGAGAAAGTGCTTGATACGATTTCAGTCTTCTTAAATTTGTTGAGAGCACTTTTGTGCCCTAACATGTGGTCTATCCTAGAGAATGTACCATGAGCACTTGAAAACAATGTATATTCTGCTGCTTTAGGTTGAAAGGTTCTGAAGATATCTATTAAATCGAGTTGATCTAGTGTGTCCAATAAGTCTGCTGTTTCTTTGTTAATTTTCTTTCTTGAGGATCTATCTAATGATGTTAGTGGGGTATTGAAATCCCCTACTATTATAGTATTGCTGTTGATCTCTCCCTTTAAATCCATCAAAGTCTGCTTTATATATTTAGGTGCTCCTATATCAGGTGCATAGATATTTATAATAGTTATATCTTCCTGTTGGATTACTCCCTTTATCATTATGTAGTGTCCTTCTTTATCTCTTACTATATGCTTTGTTTTAAAGTCCAATTTGTCTGATATAAGTATTGCTACTCCAGCTTTTTTTTCATTTTCGTTTGCATGAAACATTTTTTTCCATCCTTTTACCTTCAATCTATGTGTGTCTTTTGTTCGAAGGTGTGTCTCTTGTAGACAACATATGTATGGGTCCTGTTTTCTTATCCACGCAGCTACCCTATGTCTTTTGATTGGATCATTTAATCCATTTACATTTAAGGTTATTATTGATATGTAGTTGTTTATTGCCATTTTCTTCTTTAAAGGTGTATTCTTTTTTTTTTTTTCTGTATTCTTTTCCCACTTTGATCTGTTTACACCAGGCCTCTTAATATTTCCTGCAGCATTGGTTTGGTTGTAATGAATTCCTTGAGTTGTATTTTGTCTGGAAAGCTTTTTCTTTCTCCTTCGATTTTAAACGAAAGCCTTGCTGGGTAAAGTAGTCTTGGTTGTAGGTTCTTGTTCTGCATTACTTTGAATATTTCTTGCCATTCCCTTCTGGCCTCAAGTGTTTCTGTTGAAAAGTCAGATGTCATCCTTATGAGGGCTCCTTTGTAGGTGATAACTTGTTTTTCTCTTGCAGCTTTTAATATTTTCTCTTTATCACTTAGCTTTGGTATTTTAATTATGATGTGTCTTGGTGTAGGTTTCTTTGGGTTTCTCTTTAATGGAGTCCTCTGTGCTTCTTGGATTTGTGAGAGTTTCTCTTGCATTAATTTAGGGAAGTTTTCAGCTATGATATGATTGAACAAAGTCTCTATCCCTTGTTCTTTTTCTTCTTCTTCAGGAACCGCTATGATGCGGATGTTATTTCCCTTCATGTTGTCACAGAGCTCTCTAAGAGTTTCCTCTGACTTTTTGAATCTTTTTTCTCTTTTCTTCTCTGCTTTCATGCCTTCATTCCAGTTGTCCTCTAACTCGCTGATTCAATCCTCTGCTTTATCTATCCTGTTTTTAATTCCTTCCATTGTGGTCTTTATTTCTGATATTGTATTTGTCATCTCCATCTGATTCTTTTTTATACTTGCTATTTCTTTATTTAGGTTTTCAAACTGCCCCTCCATTGTTGTTCTAAGATCCCTAAGCATCCTTACAATCATTATTTTGAACTCCGCATCTGGAAGTTTGATTATTTCCATATCACTCAGTTCATCTCTCGAAGGTGTTTCTTGTGGTTTCATTTGGATTGCACTCCTTTGTCTTCTCATCCTCTTTTTTTTTTGTTTTATTTGTAGAGTTGGTTGAGTCTAGGTTTGGTGTTGTCTGCCTCCAGTTTTCAGTTGTGTTATTTCTAGGTCTTTTTTGGTTGGTATCAGCTGTTACCTGTAATCGACTTTTGGATATGGGCAGCTTTGAAGTCTTGATTTGTTTGTTTTCTTAACAGGTGATAGTCTTGTTTACTGATCTCAGCAGGGGGCTTCCTTGAAACTGTATCCAGGTGGGTGTAACCTGAGACTCTGAAGGCCTCGTTAGCCAGCTAGACTCTCTGGGGGCAGGGTGTTTTCTCAGCTTCAGTAGGGGGAGGTGTAGCTCAGTTCTCCATGGAGACCTGAGTTACTGCCCCTCCTCCCCACTTCTTGTTTTTCACTGTGTCATGTTGCGCTGATTGGAGCTGGAGAGATGTCCAGAGGTCTCTGATCCAGAAGCACTTCAGCTCTGTTTTGTGAAAGGTTCAGTCCCTCCCCCAGCTATGGCCGCCTCCAGCACGATGAGTCAGCCCTTTTAGCTCCTCTCCTGCATTCCTCATCCCCTCACAGTCTGTCCCTCTCCCTGTCCTCTCCACCTGGGAGATAAGCTGGTCCTTTCAATGCACCTTGCTCCCTGGTCGCCAGGCAAGTGGCTGTGAGCAGTAGTTTCTGCTCCCCTCCCTCCGAGATCCTCTCTGGGCTCTCAGCCCCCCCCCTCTGTTCTGGCAAGCAGAGGAGGATCAGGGGCTCCCTACCAAAATTTCTGTGATTTCCTCTTTGCTCCTTGGTTTTTGAGAGCCGTTCTTGCAGTTCAGAGTTGGTTTTTCATGCTTATTTTTCCTAAATTGATTTGTATTCCAGTTTGGTGGTGAGAGCTGGGCTTCTGTGCATCCGCCTACTCCGCTGCCATCTTTTTCTCCCTGTTATCTATATTTTATAATTTTCTGAGTACAAGTCCTTAACCTCTTTGGTTAAAAATACTCACAGGTACTTTATTATTTTTTTGTTGCAATAGTGAAGGAGATTGTTTTCTCAATTTCTCTTTCAGACAGTTCATTGTTGGTGTATAAAAAAGCCACTGATTTCCAAGTATTGATTTTTTATCTTACAACTGTGCTGAATTCTTTTATCAGGTCAAGTAGTTTTTTGACTGAAACTTTAGGGTTTTCTATGTACAGTATTTTATCATCAGCAAATAATGATGGTTTTACTTTTTTTTTCCAAATTGGATGCCTTTTATCTCATCTTGTCTAATTGCTGTGTCTAGAACTTCCAGAACTATGTTGAATAAAAGTAATGAAAGGGGGGCACCCCTGCCTTGTTCCTGATCTTAAGGAGATTTCTTTTAACTTTTGCCCATTGACTATGATGTTGGCTGTGGGTTTGTCATAAATGGCCTTTATCATATTGAAGTATGAACCCTGTATCCCCACTTTGCTGAAAGTTTTGATCATAATGGGTACTGGATTTTATCAAATGCTTTTTCTGCATCTATTAATATTATCATGTGATTTTTCTTTTTCTTTTTGTTTATGTGATGAATCATGCTGATTGATTTGCGAATATTGTACCAGCCTTGTCTTCCTAGAATAAATCCCACCTGATCATGATGTATGATTTTTTTCATGTATTGCTGGATCTGATTTGCTAATATTTTGTTGAGAATTTTTGCATCTAAATTCATCAGAGATATTGTTCTATAGTTGCCACGGACCAGCACAGCTTCCAAATAATGGTGCGGAATTAAGGAAACACACTTTGTCAGAACAAAACCGATGGGACCGGGAGGACTCCTCAAACTGCCTGGCAGCATCTGAGTGCCTCACAGCCCCAGTTTGCTTTATTATATGGACCTATGCAAATCAAGGACTCTGATACAAAGTTGCACATCAAAGACTAAGACAGGAACTCTCCCAAGGCAAAAACAGTATACATTAGTGAATTTTACAAACATCTGAAAACAAAAAGTCAGAGGAAGGGCATGTATATTGCTTCCTGCAACCCAAGGAAGGAAGTGGAGTGGGTGCAAACACTCAGCATCAAAGCCAAATATGGAGATGGAAGGGGGAGAACTTAGCCTCCTGCCAAGCCTCGAATCTATAATGGCTTTTTGCCATTACCGGTCCACAACATATAGTTTTCTTTCTTTGTAGTGTCTTTGCCTGATTTTGGAATAAGTATTATGCTTGCCTCATAAAGGGAGTTTGGAAGTCTTCCCTCCTCTTAAATTTTTTGAAATAGCTTGAAAAAGATAGGAGTTAGTTCTTTGAATATTTGGTAAAATTCACTGGTGAATCCATGTGTCCCAGGACTTTTGTTTGTTGGAAGGTTGTTTTTTTGGTTTGTTTGTTTTTGTTTTGTTTTTTGTTTTTTTTATGTATTTTTCTGAAGCTGGAAACGGGGAGAGACAGTCAGACAGACTCCTGCATGCGCCCGACCGGGATCCACCCGGCACACCCACCATGGGGCTACACTCTGCCCACCAGGGGGCGATGCTCTGCCCCTCCGGGGCATCGCTCTGCCGCGACCAGAGCCACTCTAGCGCCTGGGGCAGAGGCCAAGGAGCCATCCCCAGCGCCTGGGCCATCTTTGCTCCAATGGAGCCTTGGCTGCGGGAGGGGAAGAGAGAGACAGAGAGGAAGGGGGGGTGGAGAAGCAAATAGGCGCTTCTCCTATGTGCCCTGGCTGGGAATCGAACCCGCATCCCCTGCATGCCAGGTCGACGCTCTACCGCTGAGCCAACCGGCCAGGGCAGTTGAGAGTTTTTTAATAACTGTTTCAATATCGTTTGATGAAATTGATCTGTTTAGTTTTTCTGATTTTTCTATATTGATTTTTGAAAGATTATATGTTTCGAGGAATTTGTCCATTTTGCCTAGGTTGTCTAATTTTATGGCATATCGTTCTTCATAGTATTTTCTTACAATTCTTTGTATTTCTGCTGTGTCAGTTGTTAATTATTCTCTCTCGTTTCTAATTTTATTTATTTGAGTTCTCTTCTTTTTTTCTTGGTAAGTCTTGTTAAAGGTTTATCTATCTGGCCTGACCTGTGGTGGTCCAGTGGATAAAGCATCGACCTGGAAATGCTGAATTCACTGGTTCGAAACCCTGGGCTTGCCTGGTCAAGGCACATATGGGAGTTGATGCTTCCAGCTTCTCCCCCTTCTCTCTCTCTGTCTCTCCTCTCTCTCTGTCTCTCTGTCTCTCCCTCTCCTCTCTAAAATGAATAAATAAATAATAAAAAAACTATAAAAAAGGTTTATCTATCTTGTTTATCTTTTTAAAGAACCAGCTCTTGGTTGAATTGATCCTCTGTATTTTTTTTTTAGCCTCTATGTCATTTATTTCCACTCCAATCTTTATTATATCCTTTCTTCTACTTCCTCTCGGTTTTACTTGCTGTTCTTTTTCTAGTTTGTTTTTTTTACATGCAGGGTTAAGTTGTTTATTTGACTTTTTCTAGCTTCTTAAGGTATGTTTGTATTGCTATGAACTTCCCTTTCAGGACTGCTTATGCTGTGTCCCATAAATTTTGAGTTGTTCTGTTTTCATTTGTTTCAAGGAAATTTTTTATTTTTTCCTTGATCTCATTGTTAGCCCATTTGTTATTTAACAACATGCTATTTAGTCTCCAAGTGTTTAAATGCTTTTCAGTTTCTCTATTGTAGTTGATTTCTAGTTTCATGCCATTGTGATCTGAGAAGATGCTTGATATGATTTCAATCTTCCTAAATTTGTTGAGACTCATTTTGTGTCCTAGCATGTTGTCTATACCTATGTACTCTTCTTATTGAGCAATATCACCTTGTTAAAGTTAATTGTTTAAATAAAATTAAAAAGAAATGTTCTTAACTGTAATCTTAAAATATATACTTTTTGAGTCTATAATTTCCCCATAATCTTTGAAGTTCAACCACAGTATTACTGTTGTCATAGTGAAATATATTTTATTGCAGAGCAGTGTTCTATATATCGACATTACAGATGATTTATTCTATTCCACAGTCCAGGTATATTTGTGTTGGGTCTAGTGTTTGATAATTGCAAATAAAGCTGAGGTAAACTTTTGCCTAAACATTTTTGTCTAACAATAGGTTTTCATGTCATTTGGGTAAATATCTAGGAATAGGATTGTTGGTCATGTTATAAGTATATGTTTATTTGATCGAGATTGCCAAACTGTTTTTTGAAAGACCTGTATCATTTTTATTTCCAATACCAATCCATTTAAAGTGTTTTCACCTTTATCAGTATTTGGTATATTAAAGATTTCAAACTTTTAAGTGCAATAAACTAGTCAGAGAAGATAAACACTGTATGATTTCACTTATATGTGAAATCTAATGAACAAAATAGAAAAAAATAAAACTGACTGACAGACACAGAGGACAGACTGACAGCTGTCAGAGGGTGAAAGCTTAGGGGCTGACTGAAAAAGGGTGAAGGAATTAAGCAGTACAAATTAGTAGTTGCAGAATAACCTGAGAGATGCGGATTGCAGTGTGAGTAATAGAGTTAATAATGTCGAGATAACAGGGCTTGGGTTGTGCTTCAGGCAAGAAGCAATCACTCTGTAAGCTACATAGTTTTCCAGGCACTTTGCTATACATCTAAAACTGGTGTTAAATGGTATCTAATGTAAACTGAGGTTGAAAAAAATTAAAATAATGTAATTTTACTTTTATTTCATTTTTACTTTTGCTTTATCTCAAAGACGTCTCTAGAAGTCTCCTTAGCAAATCTTTCAAAAAGCATTAACCTCACTTGCCATCACAGTTTGGGACTGAAAATTTTTATTCTAACAAAAGAGGTACAGCCTGACCAGGCAGTGGTGCAGTGGATAGAGCATCGGACTGGGATGTGGAAGGACCCAGGTTCGAGTCCCCGAGGTAGCCAGCTTGAGTGCAGGCTCATCTGGTTTGAGCAAAAGTTCACCAGCTTGGACCCAAGGTCGCTGGCTCAAGCAAGGGGTTACTCAGTCTGCTGTAGCCCCATGGTCAAGGCACATATGAGAAAGCAATAAATGAACTAAGGTGTTGCAATCCACAACGAAAAACTAATGATTGATGCTTCTCATCTCTATCCGTTCCTGTCTGTCTGTCCCTCTCTCTGACTCTCTCTGTCTCTGTAAAAAAAAAAAAAAGAGGTACATCCATTTCTTCCTTTGCACAGATATCTCTGAGTCCATATTTTCATCCTGACTTATCACATGTTTATTAGAACAGACAAATATCACAGTTACCATGTTTTCTGTGCACACATTTGCACTATTCTATTTGGCTTCACTTCAAATTAGGGTAAGTCATTTAGCCTCTTCAAACTTCAACTTCTCTTCCATAAACAAGAAAGGAATAGTTATCCTGTCATTCTTCTAAGATTTCAAGATTAACACATGACAAATATATTAAGTGTAGCGCTAATTCTGTCACATATTAGGTGTTTCATAAGGTTACATGCTAATATTTATTGTTATAAATATTGATATTGCATTGATCATAAGAACTTGCTACTCAAATAATATACCTACTTATCCATATGTGCTAGCCCCTTTTCAGCTAATGAGAGACAATTAATAATTCTAGAAAATGGACTGTGGAAAGAAATTATGATATATATTGGTTGCAGCTTACCCCCTTACATAAACTTGTCTTTTATCCTACTGTAATAATTAATAGGCTTACTGTTCCACAGGTAAAGCTCTCTTTCTGGGACACTTATAATGCATATACTGCATTGTGGTTACTCGTAATAATTTAAAGTTAAAAAAATATTTTTTTTTGTTTCTTTGCCTGGATAATTTTAAATAACTCATTTTCAAGTTTATTTGTTCATTCTTCTGCTTCATCAAGTCTGTTTATAAAGTCCTTTATTTAATTTTTTAGTTCATCATTGCATTCTTCAACTGCATTTTTTATTGCTTTTTTATAGTTTATATCCCATTGTCAAACTTCTTTTGTTTACAGATCATGTCCTGATTTTGTTTAGGTGTCTATGTGTGTTTTCTCCTACCTCACTGAGCTTCTTTAAAATAATCATTTTGAATTCCTTTTCTGGGAATTCACAAATCTTTATTTCTTTAAGATCAACGACTAATTCATTATATTCTTTTTGTTGTGTCATATTTTCCAAATTTTTGTGTTTCTTGTAGCTTTTATTCTTAGTGCATCTGAATAAAAAAAAGTTTCCCCCAACTAGCATAGCTAGAGACACTGGGAGATTCTTAAACTCTTTATAATGGCTGTGCACTCCACCCATGTCTATCTGTCCTGGAGAGGAAGTCTCATGTTTGTATTTTCTTCCAATCTCATAGAAAAGTGATGGCTTCTGTAAAACATTCACCCCTTTCTCTACAGCAATGCACTAATAGGTTGGACCACTGGATGCATATTGTACTCCTTTTATATACTTTGAGAAAAGATTCATGGTGTGAATTTTCTCCCAATATAATAGAGTCATGTCAGTTGTAGTAAACCACTTGCCTCCTTGTCCTTGGGCACTCTACTGCAAGATGTTAGACACACACTCAACTCCTTTCCCTTTCACCTGGGGTAAAGTTTTCAGAACTAGCTATATTCCATTTACTTCTTACAATGTCCCACTCCAGTGTGAGTGCCCACGTGGGGTACATATATATGCCTTGGTCCGTCACCTTGTTTGTGCTCCTCTTTAACATGCATATTTGCATTGGCATGTGGTAGAGACAATGTAAGTGGAACAAGTGAATAAACAAGATGTCATTAGTGACATCTGCCGAGTAGGGGCCAAAACTTCTAATGCTTTTACTTAACCATCCTCAGTCAAGTATTACATTTCTGAATATGTTTTCTTTTCAAAAGACAAAAACTTTTGAAAAGCTAAAGATATTATTTTAGAAATTTAAATGCAATATGGAGCTTAAAGAGTAATTCACTGCATGGTAAAATTCTGAAAGAAATTAAACAGTGCTATTCAGCATACTACAAGGCTTAAATCCTAATCACATTGAAAAGTGTGCCTTCTCAACAACAGCTTTAAATGTACTCTTGACGTCCTTATTTCTCAGGCTGTAGACCAGAGGGTTCAGCATGGGGATGACCATAGAATAGAAGACAAAAGCTATTTTGTCTGTGTCCATGGAATGTCTCGAGCTGGACTGTAAGTACATGAAGATGACAGTCCCATAAAAGATGGAGACAGTAGTGAGGTGAGAAGCGCAGGTGGACAAAGCTTTCTTGTGGCCTTGAGCTGAGCGCATCTTCATGATGGTAATAAATATAAATAGGTAAGAAATTAATACCACCAGAAGAGCAAAAAAGACATTAAAGCCAGACATAAAAACAAGAAATTATTCACTTATGTGTGTATCTGAACTAGAGAGAGCCATGACAGCTGGAACATCACAGAAAAGTGATTGACCACATTGGACTTAAAAAAAAAAGACTGAATATATTCCCAACATAGAAGGAGGCATTTTAGAAACCACAGATGTAGGAGCCTAGGCCTGATGCACACACACACTTGTCGTCATGGTCATGAGGTAATGTAAGGGTTTGCACACTGCTACATAGTGGTCATAGGCCATGGAGGACAATGGGTAAATTTCTATAGTGGCAAAGGCACCAAAAAAGAACATCTGAGCAGCACAGGGTTTGTAGGAGATGACCTTTTTGCCTATAAGTAACCCAGCCATGACTTTGGGAGTGGTAGATGAGGAGTAACACAAATCCACCAGAGACAGATTACTGAAGAAAAAGTACATAGGAGTGTGGAGAGGAGAGTCCGAGAAAATCAGCACAATTGTCCCGAGGTTCCCAACCACAGTGATGAGATAAATGAGAGTGAACATGATAAAGAAGGGGACCTGTAGTTCTAGGACATGGGTTAGTCCAAGGAGGATGAAGTATGTCACTTCTGTCCTGTTCTCCATCAATTCTTTATGGGAATCATGAGATGTGTTGCATAAGTGAGAACTAAAGGAACAAATAAAAAGAAGAAATTGTTAAATTAAAATGTATAAATACAAAGTGCAGTATTTTTAAATTACTTATCCTTCAAAATTATCTTGACCTAATGTTAAGCATCTTACATATAAATGTGTGTGTATGCAATGAGTAGTATTATAATTTTTACTTTACAATTAACAATAAAGAATTTGGGAAGTTGATGATATTTTAAAATTATATCACTAGCATGAAGAAGACTCAAGATGCAAAACTCAACCTCAGTTCTAACACAATCAAATTTTGTGTGTGTTTAGCTGCCACTGTTTCAGCATATTTAAACGTGTCACTAGTAATAAAAATGATATCATGAGGAAAAGGTGGAACTACAGTTCAATCTTGTTAATTTATTTTGTTCCCTTTGTAGTTTATATAATGGTTACTTTACATTTCTGCTTTTCTGTAACCTCTAGTAAGCCGATTGTTAGTGAACAAGATGAAGTTACCACCCTACCCATTCAGAGCATCATTTATCTTATATTTTTATTCATCTTCTTTAGAGAAGTAGCAGGATATTTTATAAGTACCGTTAAATTCCCCACTAATAGAAAATTTAACATTTATACTCCAGCCTCTATTCACTATTTAAAAAATTAGTTTAAAACAACTATTTTTGTACTCATATAACACAGTATATGTAGCTTCACTAATAGTGTATATGGAATAATTACCTTATCTTGTTCCTTGAAGGGAAAAGACCAGCAGTCTTGAATAGTAAGTATAAAATCAGAAATTCATCCGTGAAATAATGGATAAATAATGATAAACAACCTATATTTTAGGAGTTACCAAAATTTTCTAAGTTCTATATAATGGGGAAAGTTAGATGAAAGAACTCTAACAAGGACCCAGAACGTAGGGCTTACGTCTGGATATAATGTAAATTTGGCCCTTGGAGGAGTCCACACCCTTTGTCTTGTTTGTAAAATAAAAAAAATAAAATTATTTCTGTCACATAATTTACAGGATTGTGTCTGTAAATTTCAAATAAGAGAAGGTCTATAAAACAACTGTGTAAGAGATTACCATTTTAAAGTCCCTTTTTTATCTTGGGGTGATTTTCTTGGCCATGGTTGCAGGTTTATAGCAATTCTTCAGTAGACAATAAGCCTGTGTGTAATGACAAGTATTAACATTCAGATGAATGTATGATAATCAAAGTACCCAGCATGCCATGTGGTCTGTCTAAAACAGGTGTTGGGAACCTATGGCTTGCGAGCCAGATATGGCTCTTTTGATGGCTAAATCTGGCTCACAGACAAATCTTTAATAAAAATATGTTAAAAATATAAAACATTCTGATGTATTACAATCCATTCATTTCCTACTGCTCATGTTAATGGTTGTGGGTGGCTGGAGCCAATCACAGCTGTCCTCCAGGACAACACCAAATTTTTATTGGATAATGCTTAACATACATGGTTTGTTGATTGGCTCTCACAGAATTACATTTTAAAATATGTGGCGTTCATGGCTCTCTCAGCAAAAATGGTTCCTGACCTGTGGTCTACAATGATGTTGTGTGGAGTGTTGTTGGTATTTCAGAGGCCAATGCAAGAGACCCAGGATTGAATTAGAGAGATATGGAGTTCTCAGGGAACATGCCCCATGAGGGCATCTATAGCTCCTCATCCCACTGTCTTAGGGAAGAAATAATTAAACTGCCTATGGGTATCTAGCTGTATAATGAATGTGCATGCATATTTTGGTATTACTTGTTAATTTTTCCATTTCTAAATTCATAACTTACAAACAGTATGATTCACACATTTTTTTTCTGTGTATAGTTCTAAGAATTTGTTCGAATATGTATGGTAAGGTAGCTACTACCAGAATCAAGATAATAGAACATTTCCAAGATGTATACAAAAGCACAAGGTTCTTTGTTGTCAACTCTTTGCCCTACTCACTGCCTCAGGATTCCACTGAACTGTTTTTTGTATATAACAACCTTGCTTCTTTCACTTGGTATAATGTGTTTAAGACCCATCAATATTGCTACTTTTACAGATAGTGGAAATATTTTTGAGTAGTATTTTATTTTATGGACATTACAGATTGTTTATTCATTCTTCAACAGAGAGAAATTATGTTTGTTCAATGGTCTGGTAGTTATAAATAAAGTTAATCTAAATGTATGCCTAAAGGTTTTTCTAGGAACATAGTTATTTTGTTTGGTTCTTTGTTTTTCAAAGAGAGAGAGACAGACAAACAAGAAAGGAGAGAGATGAGAAGCATCAACTGGTCATCGTGCACTTTAGATATTTATTGATTACTTTCTCATATATGCCCAGGGGTTGGGTTTTCAGATGAGCCAGTGACTCCTTGCTCAAGCTCAGCGATCTAAGACAGAGGTCCCCAAACTATGGCCCGTAGGCCACATGCGGCCCCCTGAGGCCATTTATCTGGCCCTGCCACACTTCCAGAAGGGGCATCTCTTTCATTGGTGGTCAGTGAGAGAAGTACAAGATGTATCTGCATCCTGTGCTCCTGGAGTACTGTATGTGGTGGTGCTGCAAAGCACGGCATTGCTCACATACAGTACTACTTCCAGTGACACGAGATGCATGCATCACGACTCCAGAAGCACATCATATCACTTGTTACAGCTAGCAGTGACAAATATGGAACCGGACATTGACCATCTCATTAGCCAAAAGCAGGCCCATAGTTTCCATTGAAATATTGGTCTGTTTGTTGATTTAAATTTACTTGTTCTTTATTTTAAATATTGTATTTGTTCCTGTTTTGTTTTTTTACTTTAAAATAAGATATGTGCAGTGTGCACAAGGATTTGTTCATAGTTTTTTATAGTCCAGCCCTCCAATGGTTTGAGGGACAGTGAACCGGCCCCTGTGTAAAAAGTTTGGAGACCCCTGATCTAAGATAAGAGGCATAATTTTTTTAGTGCCTTTTGCTATGCACAGAGAGGTGAGGGTAACTTCCTGACAGCTGATAAAGGGTGAAAAACACATTTCCACAGAACAATCCTCAGAGAACACTGCAAAGTTAGACAGGCTAGGCTGTAGGCTTTTTAACAAAGAAGAAACCTGCAGAAAGCAATACCATGGAATGCTAAGGCAAATTTAACTAGATATACCTGGGGAACTGAACCGAAGTCAACACACCCCCCTACCTGCTTAAGCTGGTGGCTCTGATTGGCAGAGCTTTCATGCTCAGGGCTGTACATTAAAAAGAGGAAATTAGCAGCTTTCAAGACCTCCTGTTCTGCAGGCAGTGACTAGGGCATCTTCTTCCCAGCCAAAACAGGTTACAAAGTGCAAAAAGCCTGGGGAGAGTGGTCCCACAGAGTGCTGAGGCATACTGGACAGGCACTTTGAGAGCAGTTGGCTCTCAACCATGCCTGACTACGCTGGTGGCTCTGACTGACAGAGTCATACCCAGAGTCCTGGGTTGAGTGGGGATAGAGTGGGGATTTGCCAGCTCTTTGAGCCTCTTACTCTCCAGACAGAGAAAGCGGCAACCTCATAGTTGTATCACCAGGCTGCTAATTCAGGAAGGAGAGACTAGGAGAGAGGCTCTGAAAAAATGGACTCTATCATTGTTGGAGCCTACAAATGCTGACGAGCCCCGACTACCAATGAGATTGAAGTCTAATATATGACATCATCATAGAGACTAATCAACTGCAAATCTCTACCTAAGCGTGCCACAGGGGCAGAGCTTGGGGTACAAAGCCACCGACCAGGAAGAGGGAGAGGAAAGAAAAAGGAAGATAACCTCTCAAAATCAAGAAAAATCCACAGACTTTATAACTTTTTCCACTTTTTTTGTTTCTTTTATCTTTTTATCTTTATTTTTTTCTTCCACCTTGGTTCTTTTATTCTCTGCCCATCTTATTCTTTTCTCTTCTTGAACTACATTACCCATAAGTGTTATATTTCCCATTTTCTTTCTTTTCTTCTTTCTTTCTCTCTATGAGGGTAACTGTCCAAAACCTTTAACTCACTCTCTCTCTTTTATTCTTTTTTCTTCTTTTCCTTTTTCCCTTCTTATTTTTTCTCCATCTCTATTAGTTTCTTCTTTTCTCCTTTACTTTTTCTCTCATTCAATCCTCACTCACAAACAAATTATTTTATTTGGAACTCAAATTTTTTCTTTGTGGCATTTTGGGTGCTTTTTACTTTGCTTTTTAACTAATTAGCATTCTCTCCAACCTGGGCTCTCCATTCTATCCAGTTTATGTCCCACTTAATACAATAGTATTTTTTTTCTTTTTTCTGTTTCCCTCTTATCCCTCTCATTATATCTCTCAGACGACCATCACTTACAAGCAAATCATTTTATTCTTGATTCAAATTTTTTCCTTTTTTGCATTTTGTGGGTCCCTACCTCCTTTTTCGCCCCTTTATCACTTCTCCCAAACTCAGGCCCTCCATATAGGTAGTTTTTGTTCCATTTAGCACAATATAATTCAGATTTTATTACAATATTTACTCAAGGAGGAAGAAAAAAGAAGAAAAAAAGAAATAATATTTTTTCATTTTTTACTTTTTATTCTTTATTAATTCTCATTAGTGCTATTAATAAAACCACCCTCAGATGCCATTAAGGAAAAAGAAATCAAATATCATGGATACAAAAGACAGAGATGAAGCACAGATGATGAAGAAAAATCTATGGAGAAAAAATGTAATATATTGGAAACCTTGGAGTTAAATGACAGAAAATGTAAAATAGAATTTCTAAAAATACTCAGAAATATACAAGAAAACACAGAAAGGCAATTTAGGGAGCTCAAAAAACAACTCAATGAACACAAAGACTATATTATCAAGGAAATTAAAACTATAAAAACAAATCAAACAGAAACGAAAAACTTAATTCATGAACTGAAAAATGGGGTAACAAGCTTAGCTAATAGAAGAGGACAGATAGAAGAGAGAATTAGTGAAATAGAAGACAATTTGAGGCACAACAGATAGAAGAAGAGAAAGACTCAAAAATTAAAAAAAAATGATAAAGCCCTACAGGAATTGTCTGACTCCATCAAAAAGAATAACATAAGAATAATAAGTATATCAGATGAAGAAGAGAGAAAATGGAATGGAGAACATATTCAAACAAATAATAGACGAGAACTTTCCAAGCCTATGGAAAGAACTAAAGCCTCAAATTCAAGAAGCAAACAGAACACTGAGTTTTCTTAACCCCAACATACCTACTGCAAGGCACATCATAATGAAAATGGCACAAACTAACGACAAAGAAAAAATTCTCAAGGCAGAAAGGGAAAATAACACAACAAATAAAGGAAGGCCTATTAGATTATCATCAAATTTCTCAGTAGAAATTCTACAAAATAGAAGAGAGTGGACCCCAATATTTAAAGTACTAAAAGAAAGGAACTTCCACCCAAGACTACTATACCCATCAAAGCTATCCTTCAAATATATATGAAGGAGAAATAAAACCATTCACAGATATAGAAAAGATTAGGGAATTTATCATAAGAAAACCCCACTCTAGAAAATACTAAGGGGTTTTCCAACCAGATTCAAAGAACAAAACAAAATAAAACCACAAATAAAAGCTCCACCAAGAACACAATAAAACCAAATTTAAACTGTGACAACAAAAACAAAAAAAAGCGGTGAGGATGGAGATTAACAGTAGCAAAGGATGTTGGAGTGCAGAATCAGTCATAACATAGGGTACTACAATGAACATGGTAGGTATCGTTTTCAATACTTAATGGTAACTGCCCCCGAAAAAACCACCAAAGAAGTACATGACTTAAAAAAGGTAGCAACAGAGGAAAGAAGTATGGATTACAACCAAACGAAAACAAATGATAGAAAAACAAAAGAGAAAAATCAAACAAGACACAAAAATAATAGAAAACAATTTATAAAATGACAATAGAAAACCCAAATGTTTAAATAATTACATTAAATGTAAATGGATTAAACTCACCAATAAAAAGACACAGAGTAGCAGAATGGATTAAAAAAGAAAATCCAACTGTATGCTGCCTACAAAAAACACATCTAAGGAGCAAGGATAAAAAGAAATTCAAAGTGAAAGGCTAGAAAACAATACTCCAAGCAAATAACATCCAAAAAAAAGCAGGTGTAGCAATACTCATATCTAATAATGCTGACTACAAGACAGCAAAGGTAATCAGAGACAAAAATGATCATTTCAATATGATTAAGCAGACACTGAATCAAGAAGACCTAACAATTCTTAATATATTGATATATGCACCAAAACAAGGAGTACCAAAATATATAAGACAGCTACTGATTGACTTAAAAACAAAAACTGACAAAAATGCAATCATATTGGAGACCTCAATACACCACTGATGGCTCTAGATTGTTCATCCAAACAGAAAATAAATAAAGATATATTGGCCTTAAGCTAAACACTAGAGCAATTGGATATGATAAACACCTACAGGACATTTCATCCCAAAGCGACAGAGTATACATTTTTCTCTAGTGTACATGGCACATTCTCAAAAAGTGACCATATGTTGGGCCACAAAAATAATATCAGCAAATTTAGAAAAATTGAAATTGTACCAAGGATATTTTCTGATCATAAGGACTTGAAACTAGAATTCAACTGCAAAAAAAGAGGAAAAACCCCCACAAAAATGTGGAAACTAACCATACATTTAAAAAATGAATGGGTCAGATGACGTCAGAGTAATGGCGGAGTAGGAAGTGATACCGATAAATCACCCCCAAAACTCAACAAGATCTTCAACCAGAAACAGAAAAACCTATACTTGGAGCCTCCAGATGCTTCGCAATACACTCGAAAGTATGGTCGAGTGAAAAATTGGCTAAATATATAACCAAACCCCGAAGGAAATAGGGAGTAAGAAATGCTCCGCCTTCCTCACTAACCTAAACAGGGCGGCTTTCTCTAGTAACTGTGAATATAGAAACTGAGGCAGGAAAAGGGGGTGAATACATCCAGGCTGCGGCACAAAGGGCCGAACCAGGCTGTGGCATGGAGATCCTAGCCAAGGAAAAACTGATCCTGTGGCAAGCCGGGCAATACAAGCTAACACTCGCGCCAAACCCAAACAAAGAAAGACAAGCGGGGCAGCCATTTTACCCGTTCTCCTGGTTGGTGCGCAGTTAGTGGGCAAGAGATTTCTTCCTAAGCCCCGGAAGTGGGTGTCCGTGTTAACCCACAGAGAGGCAGGGTCAGAGGCCTTTCTGTGGGCCGAAAGCAGAATCTCTGGGCAGCCCCAGCGCCCTGGGAAAGTCGTGCAAGGGAGGGAACAAGAACTAATTCCAACAGTGGAAATTTTCCGTGCTGGTGAGGGTTTCACTCAGAGGGAAACGCGGCCGGCCTCATATCCTGGTGTGCGCGCTCAGATAGGAAGTGAGCGATTCCTCCGAGTGCCTCGGCAGTGCGCGCCCGTGTTATCACACAGAGGGGCAGAGTCAAGGGCCTTTGTGTGGGCAAAAGCGGAATCTCGGGCTGCCCCAGCGCCTTGCAAAAGCCACGCACGGGGACGGAGCGAGAGCGAATTCCAACGCTGCAACTTTTCCCTGCGGTTGGGGGTTTCACTCAGAGCGTGAGACTGCTGGCCAGATATCCTGGTCTGCACGCGCAGATAGTGAATGAGAGTTTCCTCCAAGCGCCCCGGAAGTGGGCGCCCGCCTGTGTTATCGGACAGAGTGGCAGAGCCAGAGGTCTTTGAGTGGGCGGAAAGCCCGCCTGATTATGCTAGCAGCTCTGACTGACTGAGCCTTACCCAGAGCCCTGTGCTGAGTGGGAATAGAGTGGGGAGTTGCCAGCTCTTTGAACCTCTTACTATCTAGGCAGAGGCAGCAGCAACCCCATAGCTAGATTATCAGGCTACTAATTGAGGAACGAAAGACTAGGAGAAAGGCTTCAGGAACACAGACTCTCTCACTGTCGGAGCCTATAAATGCTAATGAGCCTTGACTCCCAACGAGACTAAAGCACAATACATGACATTGCCATAGAGACTTATCAACTGCAAACCTCTACCTGAGCGTGCCAAAGGGGCAGAACCTGGGGTACAGAGTCACCGACCAGGAAGAGGGAGAGAAAAAAAAAAGCAAGAAGATAACCTCTCAAAATCAAGAATAATCTGCAGACTTTATAATCAATCCCATTTTATTATATTTGTTCGTTTGTTTCTCTTATCTTCATTCTTGATACTTTTTTTCCTCCTCCAATTTGGCTGATTAACTCTCTGCTGGTCTTACTCTCTCCTCTCCTTGAACTACACTACCCATAAGTGCTACATCTCCCATTATCTTTTCTCTCCTCTTCCTTTCTCTCTATGAGGGTTGCACTCCAAAACCCTTAACTCTCTCTCTCTCCTTTCTTTTTTCTTCTTTTAGTGGTTCCTTCTTTTTTTCTCTCTCTCTTTTTCTTTTCTCCCTCTATATTAGTTTCTTCCTTTCTCCTTTACAAATCCTCTCATTCAAACCTCAATAACAAACAAATTATCTTATCTAGGACTCAAACTTATGTTTGTGGCATTTTGGGGGGTTTTTACTTCACCTTTTTAACTCACTAGCAGTGCTCCCATCCCTGGCTCTCCATTTTATCTAGTTCTTGTTCCACTAAATACAATAGTATTTTTTTAATTTGTCCCCCCATTTTTCTGTTTTCCTCTTATTCCTCTCATCATGACTCTTAGACAACCAACACCTAAAAGTAAATCATTTTATTCTTGACCCAAATTTTTTCTTTATTTGCTTTTTGTGGGTCCATACCCCCCCTTTTTTTTGCCCCTTTATTACTTTTCCCCAATTCAGGCCCTCCATCACAGGCATTGTTTGTTATAATTCACAGTTCACCAAAAGATTTTCTCAAGAAAAAGGGGAGAGGAGAGGAAAAAAGGAGGGGGGGGAATAATTTCCTTTTTTAAAAAAATTATTATTTTATTTTATTTTTATTTCATTATTAATTTTTTTTAAAAAAACAACTCTTTTTGATTTTTTATTTTTTTTAAACTTTTTATTCTTTATTAAATCTCATTAATACTATCAACAAAACCACGCTCAGATGCCATTAAGGAAGAGAAAATCAAACATCATGGATACAAAAGAAAGAGAGGTAACACAGATAGATGAGGAAAAATCTATGGAGAAAAAATTTAATATATTGGAAACCTTGGAGCTAAATGACAGAGATCTCAAGATAGAAATCCTAAAAATCCTCCGAGATATACAAGAAAACACAAAAAGGCAATTTAGGGAGCTCAGAAAACAACTCAAAGAACACAAAGAATATATGTCCAAAGAAATTTAAACTATAAAAACAAATCAAACAGAGATGAAAAACTCAATTCACGAGCTGAAAAACAAAGTAACATGCTTAGCTAATAGAACAGGTCAGATAGAAGAGAGGATTAGTGAAATAGAAGACAAGCAACTTGAGGCAGAACAGAGAGAAGAAGAAAGAGACTCAAAAATTAAAAAAAAAATGAGATAGCCCTACAAGAATTATCTGACTCCATCAAAAAGAATAACATAAGAATAATAGGTATATCAGAGGGAGAAGAGAGAGAAAATGGAATGGAGAACATACTCAAACAAATAATAGATGAGAACTTCCCAAGCCTGTGGAAAGAACTAAAGCCCTAAATTCAAGAAGCAAACAGAACACCGAGTTTTCTTAACCCTAACAAACCTACTCCAAGGCGTATCATAATGAAATTGACACAAACCAACAGCAAAGAAAAAATTCTCAAGGCAGCCAGGAAAAAGAAGAATACAACATATAAAGGAAGGCCCATTAGATTATCATCAGATTTCTCAGCAGAAACTCTACAAGCTAGAAGAGAGTGGACCCCAATATTTAAAGTCCTGAAAGAGAGGAACTTTCAGCCACGAATACTATACCCATCAAAGCTATCCTTCAAATATGAAGGAGAAATAAAAACATTCACAGATACAGAAAAGATGAGGGAATTTATCATCAGAAAACCCCCACACCAGGAATTACTAAAGGGGGTTCTCCAATCAGATACAAAGAACAAAAACAAAAAAGAGCCACAAGTAAAAGCTCCAAGAAGAACACAATAAAACCAAATTTAAACTGTGACAACAACAAAAAGAAATAGGAGGAGAAGATGGAGATTAACAGTAGCAAAGGACGACGGAGTGCAAAAGTACTCACAAAATAGTTCGCTACAATGAACAGGGTAGGGACCCTTTTCATTACTCAAAGGTAACCACCATTGAAAAAACCACCACAGAAGCACATGAGATAAAAAAGATAGCAACAGAGGAAAGATGTATGGAATACAACCAAATAAAAACAAAAGATAGAAAAACGAAAGAGAAGGATCAAACAAGACACAAAATTAACAGAAAGCAATCTATAAAATGGCAATAGGGAACTCACAAGTATCAATAATTACACTAAATGTAAATGGATTAAACTCACCAATAAAAAGGCACAGAGTATCAGAATGGATTAAAAAAGAAAATCCAACTGTATGCTGCCTACAGGAAACTCATCTAAGTAACAAGGATAAAAACAAATTCAAAGTGAAAGGCTGAAAACAATACTCCAAGCAAATAACATCCAAAAAAAAGCAGGTGTAGCAATACTCATATCAGATAATGCTGACTACAAGACAGGAAAAGTACTCAGAGACAAAAATGGACATTTCATAATGGCTAAGGGGACACTGAATCAAGAAGACATAACAATTCTTAATATATATGCACCAAACCAAGGAGCACCAAAATATATAAGACAGCTACTTATTGATCTTAAAACAAAAACTGACAAAAATACAATCATACTTGGAGACCTCAATACACCGCTGACGGCTCTAGATCGGTCATCCAAACAGAGAATCAACAAAGACATAGTGGCCTTAAACAAAACACTAGAGCACCTGGATATGATAGACATCTACAGGACATTTCATCCCAAAGTGACTGAGTATACATTTTTCTCCAGTGTACATGGATCATTCTCAAGAATTGACCATATGTTGGGCCACAAAAACAACATCAGCAAATTCAGAAAAATTGAAGTTATACCAAGCATATTTTCTGATCATAAAGCCTTGAAACTAGAATTCAACTGCAAAAAAGAGGAAAAAAATCCCACAAAAATGTGGAAACTAAACAACATACTTCTAAAAAATGAATGGGTCAAAGAAGAAATAAGTGCAGAGATCAAAAGATATATACAGACTAATGAAAATGACAATACGACATATCAGAATCTATGGGATGCAGCAAAAGCAGTGATAAGAGGGAAGTTCATATCACTTCAGGCATATATGAACAAACAAGAGAGAGCCCAAGTGAACCACTTAACTTCCCACCTTAAGGAACTAGAAAAACAAGAACAAAGACAACCCAAAACTAGCCGAAGAAAGGAGATAATAAAAATCAGAGCAGAAATAAATGAATTAGAGAACAGAAAAACTATAGAAAAAATTAATAGAACAAAGAGCTGGTTCTTTGAAAAGATCAACAAAATTGACAAACCCTTGGCAAGACTTACCAAGGAAAAAAGAGAAAGAACTCATATAAACAAAATCCAAAATGAAAGAGGGGAAATCACCACGGACACCGTAGGTATAAAAAGAATTATTGTAGAATACTATGAAAAACTTTATGCCACTAAATTCAACAACCTAGAAGAAATGGATAAATTCCTGGAACAATACAACCTTCCTAGACTGAGTCAAGAAGAAGCAGAAAGCCTAAACAGACCTATCAGTAGAGAAGAAATAGAAAAAACCATTAAAAACCTCCCCAAAAATAAAAATCCAGGCCCTGACGGCTATACCAGCGAATTTTATCAAACATTCAAAGAAGACTTGGTTCCTATTCTACTCAAAGTCTTCCAAAAAATTGAAGAAGAAGCAATACTTCCAAACACATTTTATGAGGCCAACATAACCCTTATACCAAAACCAGGCAAGGATGGCACAAAAAAAGAAAACTACAGACCAATATCTCTAATAAATACAGATGCTAAAATACTAAAAGAAATACTAGCAAATCAAATACAACAACATATTAAAAAAATAATACATCATGATCAAGTGGGATTCATCCCAGAATCTCAAAGATGGTTCAACATACGTAAAACGGTTAATGTAATACACCATATCAACAAAACAAAGAACAAAATCCACATGATCTTATCAATAGACGCAGAAAAGGCTTTCGATAAAATACAACACAATTTTATGTTTAAGACTCTCAACAAAATGGGTATAGAAGGAAAATATCTCAACATGATAAAGGCCATATATGATAAACCATCAGCTAACATCATATTAAATGGCACTAAACTGAAGGCTTTCCCCCTTAAATCAGGAACAAGACAGGGTTGTTCACTCTCTCCACTCTTATTTAATGTGGTACTAGAGGTTCTCGCCACAGCAATCAGACAAGACAAAGAAATAAAAGGCATCCATATCAGAAAAGAAGAAGTAAAGGTATAACTTTTTGCAGATGATATGATCCTATACATCGAAAACCCCAAAGAATCCACAAAAAGACTACTAGAAACAATAAGCCAATACAGTAAGGTCGCAGGATACAAAATTAACATACAGAAGTCAATAGCCTTTCTATATGCCAACAATGAAACAACTGAGAAGGAACTCAAAAGAATAATCCCCTTCACGATTGCAACAAAAAAAATAAAATACTTAGGAATAAACAAAACAAAGAATGTAAAGGACTTATATAATGAAAACTATAAACCATTGTTAAAAGAAATCAAAAAAGATATAATGAGATGGAAGAATATACCTTGTTCTTGGCTAGGAAGAATAAATATAAACAAGATGGCTATATTACCCAAAGCAATATACAAATTTAATGCAATTCCCATCAAACTTCCAATGACGTTTTTTAAAGAAATAGAGCAAAAAATCATCAGATTTATATGGAACTATAAAAAACCCCGAATAGCCAAAGCAATCCTAAAGAAAAAGAATGAAGCTGGGGGCATTACAATACCTGACTTCAAACTCTATTATAGGGCCATGACAATCAAAACAGCATGGTATTGGCAGAAAAATAGACACTCAGACCAATGGAACAGAATACAAAGTCCAGAAATAAAACCACATATATATAGTCAAATAATTTTTGATAAAGGGGCCAACAACACACAATGGAGAAAAGAAAGCCTCTTCAATAAATGGTGCTGGGAAAACTGGAAAGCCACATGCAAAAGAATGAAACTGGACTACAGTCCCTCCCCCTGTACAAAAATTAACTCAAAATGGATCAAAGATCTAAACATAAGACCTGAAACAATTAAGTACATAGAAGAAGACATAGGTACTCAACTCATGGACCTGGGTTTTAAAGAGCATTTTATGAATTTGACTCCAATGGCAAGAGAAGTGAAGGCAAAAATTAATGAATGGGACTACATCAGACTAAGAAGTTTTTGCTCAGCAAGAGAAACTGATAACAAAATAAACAGAAAGCCAACTAAATGGGAAATGATATTTTCAAACAACAGCTCAGATAAGGGCCTAATATCCAAAATATACAAAGAACACATAAAACTCAACAACAAACAAACAAACAATCCCATAAAAAAATGGGAAGAGGATATGAACAGACACTTCTCCCAGGAAGAAATACAAATGGCCAACAGATATATAAAAAGATGCTCATCTTCTTTAGCTATTAGAGAAATGCAAATCAAAACGTCAATGAGATACCACCTCACACCTGTTCGATTAGCTATTATTAGCAAGTCAGGTAATAGCAAATGTTGGAGAGGCTGTGGAGGAAAAGGAACCCTCATCCACTGTTGGTGGGAATGTAAAGTAGTACAACCATTATGGAAGAAATTATGGTGGTTCCTCAAAAAACTGAAAATAGAACTAGCTTATGACCCAGCAATCCCTCTACTGGGTATATACCCCCAAAACTCAGAAACATTGATACGTAAAGACACATGCAGCCCCATGTTTATTGCAGCATTGTTCACAGTGGCCAGGACATGGAAACAACCAAAAAGCCCATCAATAGATGACTGGATAAAGAAGATGTGGCACATATACACTATGGAATACTACTCAGCCATAAGAAATTATGACATCGAAACATTTACAGCAAAATGGTGGGATCTTGATAACATGATACGAAGCGAAATAAGTAAATCAGAAAAAACCAGGAACTGCATTATTCCATACGTAGGTGGGACATAAAAGTGAAACTGAGAGACATTGATAAGGGTGTGGTGGTTACAGGGGGGAGGGGGGAATGGAAGAGGGAAAGGGGGAGGGGGAGGGGCACAGAGAGAACAAGATAGAGGGTGATGGAGGACAATCTGACTTTGGGTGATGGGTATGCAATATGATTGAACAACAAGATACCCTGGACTTGTTATCTTTGAATATATGTATCCTGATTTATTGATGTCACCCCATTAAAAAAATAAAATTATTTAAAAAAATTAAAAAAAATGAATGGGTAAAAAAACAATAAGCGCAGAGATAAAAAGATATATACAGACAAATGAAAATGACAATATGACATATCAGCATCTCTGAGATTCAGCAAAAGCAGTAATAAGCGGGAAGTTCATATCACTTCAGGCCTATTTGAACAAACAAGGGAGAGCCCAAGTAAACCATTTAACTTCACATCTTAAGGTACTAAAAAAAGAAGAACAAAGACAACCAAAAACCAGCTGAAGAAAAAAAATAATAAAAATCAGAGAGGAAAGAAATGAAATAAAAAACAGAAAAACTACAGAAAAAAATTAATAAACAGGGAGCTGGTTCTTTGAAAAGATCAACAAAATTGGCAAACATTTGGCAAGATTCAACAAGGAAAAAAGAGAAAGGACTCATATAAACAAATCCAAAATTAAAGAGGAGAAATCACCACAGACATCATAGATATACAAAGAATTATTGTAGAATACTATAAAAAACTATATGCCACCAAATGAACAATCTAGAAGAAATGGACAAATTTTTAGAACAGTACAGCCTTCATAGAATGAGTCATGAAGAAGCAGAAAGCCTAAACAGACCAATTAGCAGGGAGGAAATAAAAAAAAATACTATTAAAAAGCTTCCCAAAAATAAAAGTCCAGGCACAGACGATTATACTAGTGAATTTTGTCAAAACCTGGCAAGGAAGGCACAAAAAAAGGAAACTACAGAGCAATATCTCTAATGAATACAGGTGCTAAAATATTAAACAAAATTTTTCATTGGATTGTTTGTCTTCCTGATGTTTTGATTTACAAGTTCTTTATAAATTTTGGTTATTAACCCATTATCAGATGTATTGTCACATATGTTCTCTTATTGTGTATTTGTCTTTTTATTCTATTCACATTATCTTTAGCTGTGCAAACGCTAGTTTGATATAGTCCCATTTGTTGATCCTGTCTTTTATTTCACTTGCTCGTGGAGATAAATCAGCAAATATATTGCTTCGAGAGATGACAGAGAGCTTACTGCTTATGTTTTCTTCTAAGATGCTTATAGTTTCACACCTTACATTTAAGTATTTTATCCATTTTGAGTTTATTTTTGTGAATGGTGTAAGCTGGTGGTCTAGTTTCATTTTTTTGCAGGTAGCTGTCCAATTTTCCCAACACCATTTTTTAAAGAGGCTGTCTTTACTTCATTGTATGCCCTTACCTCCTTTGTCAAATATCAATTGTCCATAGAGCTGTGGGTTTATTTCTGGGTTCTCTGTTCTGTTCCATTGATCTATATGCCTGTTCTTATGCCAGTACCAGGCTGTTTTGAGTACAATGGCCTTTTAGTATAACTTAATATCAGAAAGTGTGATATCTCCCACTTTATTCTTCCTTTTCAAGATTGCTGAGGCTATTTGTGTTCGCTTTTGGTTCCATATACATTTTTGGAATATGTGATCTATATCTTTAAAGTCTGTCATTGGTATTTTTATTGGTATTGCATTGAATTTATAATTTGCTTTGGGTAATCTAGACATTTTAATGATGTTTATTCTTCCTAACAATAAGCATGGTATATGCTTCCACTTGTTTGTACCTTTCTGGATTTCTATTTTTTTAAAGCTTTAATAATTTTATTTTTTAATGGGGCGACATCAATAAATCAGGATACATATATTCAAAGATAATAAGTCCAGGTTATCTTGTCATTCAATTATGTTGCATACCCATCACCCAAAGTCAGATTGTCCTCTGTCATCTATCTAGTTTTCTTTGTGCCGCTCCCCCTCCCCCTTTTCCTCTCCCTCTCCCCCCCCCTCGCCTCATAACCACCACACTCTTATCAATGTCTCTTAGTCTCACTTTTATGTCCCACCTATTTTTGGAATAATGCAGTTCCTCGTTTTTTCTGATATACTTATTTCACTTCATATAATGTTATTAAGATCGCACCATTTTGCTGTAAATGATCCGATGAAATCATTTCTTATGGCTGAGTAGTATTCCATAGTGTATATGTGCTACATCTTCTTTATCCAGTCATCTATTGATGGGCTTTTTGGATGATTCCATGTCCTGGCCACTGTGAACAATGCTGCAATGAACATGGGGCTGCATGTGTCTTTACGTATCAATGTTTCTGAGTTTTGGGGGTATATACCCAGTAGAGGGATTGCTGGGTCATAAGGTAGTTCTATTTTCAGTTTTTTGAGGAACCACCATACTTTCTTCCATAATGGTTTTACTACTTTACATCCCCACCAACAGTGTATGAGGGTTCCTTTTCCTCCACAGCCTCTCCAACATTTGCTATTACCTGTCTTTTAATAATAGCTAATCGAACAGGTGTGAGGTGGTATCTCATTGCAGTTTTGATTTGCATTTCTCTAATAACTAATGATTCCTTGATTTCTTTTATCAATGTTTTATAATTTTCCGAGTACAAGTCTTTAGTCTCCTTTGTTAAATTTACTCCTAGGTATTTTTTTTTGGTTGCAATAATGAAAGGGATTGTTTTTTTAAATTCTCTTCCTGACTGTTCATTATTGGTGTATAAAAATACCTCTGATTTCTGAGTACTAATTTTATATTCTGCCACCTTGCTGAATTCATTTATTAGGTCCAGTAGTTTTTTGACTCTGACTTTAGGGTTTTCTATATACAATATCATACCATCTGCAAATAATGATAGTTTTGCTTCTTTTCCAATTTGGATGCCTTCCATTTCTTCTTCTTGTCTGATTGCTGTGGCTAGAACGTCAAGGACTACGTTGAATAAGAGTGGTGAAAGGGAGCACCCTGCCTTATTCCTGATCTTAAGAAGATTGCTTTTAATTTTTGCCCATTCAGTATGATGTTGGTTGTGGGTTTGTTATAGATGGCTTTTTATCATGTTGAGGTATGTTCCCTGTATTCACACGTTGTTGAGAGTTTTGATCATGAATGGGTGCTGGATTTTATCAAATGCTTCTTCTGCATCTACTGAAATTAGCATGTGGTTTTTCTCATTCCTTTTGAATCACATTGATTGATTTGTGAATATTGTACCAGCATTGCCTCCCAAGAATAAATCCCACTTGATTATAATGTATGATTTTTTCCATAAATTGTTGGATCCGGTTCGATAATATTTTGTTGAGGATTTTAGCATTTATATTCATCAGGGATATTGGCTTATAATGTTCTTTCTTTGTGTTGTCTGCCTGGTTTTGGAATCAGAATTATGCTGGCCTCATAAAAGGAGCTTGGAAGTCTTTCTTCCTCCTGAATTTTTTGAAATAGCTTGAGAAGGATAGGAGTTAGTTCTTCTTTGAATATTTGGTAGAATTCACTTGTGAAGGCATCAGGCCCAGGACTTTTCTTTCTTGGGAGTTTTTGGTAACTGTTTCTATCTCATTTTGTGTAATCAATCTATTTAGGTTTTCTGATTCTTCCAGATTGATTTTTGGAAGATTGTACATTTCAAGAAATTTGTCCATTTCATTAGGTTGTCTAGTTTTTTGGCATACAGTTCTTCATAGTATTTTCTTACCATATTTTGTATTTCTGTTGTATCAGTTGTTATTTCTCCATTCTCATTTCTTATTTTATTTATTTGAGTCCTCTCTCTTTTTTTCTTGGTGTTTCTAGTTAAAAGTTCATTGATCTTGTTTATCTTTTCAAAGAATCATTTTCTAGTTTCATTGATTTTCTGTATTGTTTCTTTAGTCTCTATGTAATTTATTTCTGCTCTTATCTTTATTATTTATTTACTTCTACTACATTTGTGGTTTACTTGCTATTCTTTTTCTAATTCTTTTAGATGCAGGGTTAAGTTGTTTATTTGAGCTTTTTCTAGCTTCTTAAAGTGTGCCTGTAGTGCTATGAACTTCCCTCTCAGTACTGCTTTTTCTGTGTCTCATAAATTTTTAGTTGTTATATGTTCATTGTCATGCATTTCTAGGAATTTTTTTATTTCTTTTTTGATCTCATTTTTAATCCATTCGTTATTTAACAACCTGCTATTTAGTTTCCATGTGTTTGAGAATTTTTGTGCTTTTCTGTTGTGGTTCATTTCTAGTTTCATGCCACTGTAGTCACAGAAAGTGCTCGATATGATTTCAGTCTTCTGAAATTTGTTGAGACCACTTTTGTGTACTAACATGTGGTCTATTCTAGAGAATGTACCATGAGCACTTGAAAAAAATGTATATTCTTCTGCTTTAGGGTGAAAGGTTCTGAAGACATCTATTAAATCCTGTTGATCTAGTGTGTTCTTTAAGTCTGCTGTTTCTTTGTTAATTTTCTTTCTTGAGGATCTATCTAGTGATGTTTGTGGCATATTGAAATCCCCTAGTATTATAGTATTATAGTATTGTTGTTGATCTCACCCTTCATATCCATCTAAGTCTACTTTATATATTTAGGTGCTCCTATATTAGGTGCGTAGATATTTATACTAGGTATATCTTCCTGTTGGATTGCTCCCTTTATCATCACGTAGTGGCCTTCTTTATCTCTTACTATATCCTTTGTTTTAAAGTCCATTTTGTCTGATATAAGTATTCCTACCCAAGCTTTTTTTTTTATTTCTATTTGCATGAAATGTTTTTTTTCCATCCTTTTACCTTCAGTCTATGTGCTTCTTTTCGTTTTAAGGTGTGTCTCTTGTAGAAAGCATATGTACGGGTCCTGTTTTCTTATCCATGCAGCTACCTTATGTCTTTGATTGGATCATTTAATCCATTTATATTTAAGGTTATTATTGATATGTAGTTGTTTATTGCCATTTTATTCTTTAAAGCTGTATTCCTCTTTTGCTATATTCTTTTCCCTCTTTGATCTGTTTACAACAGGCTCCATAACATTTTCTACAGCAAGCTTTTATTTCTCTTTCAATTTTAAATGATAGTCTTGTTGGATAAAGTGGTCTTGGTTGTAGGTTCTTGTTCTGCATTACTTTGAATATTTCTCACCATTCCCTTCTGGCCTCAAGTATTTCTGCTGAAAAGTTTGATGTCATCCTTATGGGGGGCTCCTTTGTAGGTGATAGCCTTTTTTTTCTCTACCAGCTTTTAATATTTTCTCTTTATCACTTAGCTTTTGTATTTTAATTATAATGTGTCTTGGTTTAGGTTTCTTTGGGTTTCTCTTTAATGGAGTTTTCTGTGCTTCTTGAACTTGTAAGCATTCTCCTGCATTAATTTAGGGAAGTTTTCAGCTATGATATGATTGAAAAAGTCTCTATCCCTTGTTCTTTCTCTTCCTCTTCAGGCACCCCTATGATGTGCATGTTATTTCTCTTCATGTTGTCACAGAGTTCTCTAAGAGTTTCCTCAGACTTTTTGAATCTCTTTTATTTTCTTCTCTGTTTTCTTTTTTTTTTTTTTTTTTGGCATCTATTTTATTTTTATATATAATTTTATTTTATTTTTTTAATGGGGTGACATCAATAAATCAGGATACATATATTCAAAGATAACAAGTCCAGGTTATCTTGTCGTTCAATTATGTTGCCTACCCACCACCCAAAGTCAGATTGTCCTCCGTCACCCTCTATCTTGTTCTCTCTGTGCCCCTCCCCCTCCCCTTTTCCCTCCCCCATTCCCCCCTCCCCCCCGTAACCACCACACTCTTATCAATGTCTCTTAGTTTCACTATTATGTCCCACCTATGTATGGAATTATACAGTTCCTGTTTTTTTCTGATTTACTTATTTCGCTTCGTATCATGTTATCAAGATCCCACCATTTTGCTGTAAATGTTCCGATGTCATCATTTCTTATGGCTGAGTAGTATTCTATAGTGTATATGTGCCACATCTTCTTTATCCAGTCATCTATTGATGGGCTTTTTGGTTGTTTCCATGTCCTGGCCACTGTGAACAATGCTGCAATAAACATGGGGCTGCATGTGTCTTTACGTATCAATGTTTCTGAGTTTTGGGGATATATACCCAGTAGAGGAATTGCTGGGTCATAAGGTAGTTCTATTTTCAGTTTTTTGAGGAACCACCATACTTTCTTCCAAAATGGTTGTACTACTTTACATTCCCACCAACAGTGGATGAGGGTTCCTTTTTCTCCACAGCCTCTCCAACATTTGCTATTACCTGACTTGCTAATAACAGCTAATCAAACAGGTGTGAGGTGGTATCTCATTGCCGTTTTGATTTGCATTTCTCTAATAGCTAAAGAAGATGAGCATCTTTTCATATATCTGTTGGCCATTTGTATTTCTTCCTGGGAGAAGTGTCTATTCATATCCTCTTCCCATTTTTTTATTGGATTGTTTGTTTGTTTGTTGTTGAGTTTTATGTGTTCTTTGTATATTTTGGATATTAAGCCCTTATCTGAGCTGTTGTTTGAAAATATTATTTCCCATTTAGTTGGCTTTCTGTTTATTTTGTTATCAGTTTCTCTTGCTGAGCAAAAACTTCTTAGTCTGATGTAGTCCCATTCATTAATTTTTGCCTTCACTTCTCTTGCCATTGGAGTCAAATTCATAAAATGCTCTTTAAAACCCAGGTCCATGAGTTGAGTACCTATGTCTTCTTCTATGTACTTAATTGTTTCAGGTCTTATGTTTAGATCTTTGATCCATTTTGAGTTAACTTTTGTACAGGGGGAGAGACTGTAGTCCAGTTTCATTCTTTTGCATGTGGCTTTCCAGTTTTCCCAGCACCATTTATTGAAGAGGCTTTCTTTTCTCCATTGTGTGTTGTTGGCCCCTTTATCAAAAATTATTTGACTATATATATGTGGTTTTATTTCTGGACTTTCTATTCTGTTCCATTGGTCTGAGTGTCTATTTTTCTGCCAATACCATGCTGTTTTGATTGTCGTGACCCTATAATAGAGTTCGAAGTCAGGTATTGTTATGCCCCCAGCTTCATTCTTTTTCGTTAGGATTGCTTTGGCTATTCGGGGTTTTTTATAGTTCCATATAAATCTGATGATTTTTTGCTCTATTTCTTTAAAAAATGTCATTGGAATTTTGATGGGAATTGCATTAAATTTGTATATTGTTTTGGGTAATATAGCCATCTTGATTATATTTATTCTTCCTAGCCAAGAACAAGGTATATTCTTCCATCTCATTATATCTTTTTCGATTTCCCTTAACAATGATTTATACTTTTCATTATATAAGTCCTTTACATTCTTTGTTATGTTTATTCCTAAGTATTTTATTTTTTTTGTTGCAATCGTGAAGGGGATTATTCTTTTGAGTTCCTTCTCAGTTGTTTCATTGTTGGCATATAGAAAGGCTATTGACTTCTGTATGTTAATTTTGTATCCTGCGACCTTACTGTATTGGCTTATTGTTTCTAGTAGTCTTTTTGTGGATTCTTTGGGGTGTTCGATGTATAGGATCATATCATCTGCAAAAAGTGATACCTTTACTTCTTCTTTTCCGATATGGATGCCTTTTATTTCTTTGTCTTGTCTGATTGCTCTGGCTAGAACCTCTAGTACCACATTAAATAAGAGTGGAGAGAGTGGACAACCCTGTCTTGTTCCTGATTTAAGGGGGAAAGCCTTCAGTTTAGTGCCATTTAATATGATGTTAGCTGATGGTTTATCATATATGGCCTTTATCATGTTGAGATATTTTCCTTCTATACCCATTTTGTTGAGAGTCTTAAACATAAAATTGTGTTGTATTTTATCGAAAGCCTTTTCTGCATCTATTGATAAGATCATGTGGTTTTTATTCTTTGTTTTGTTGATATGGTGTATTACATTAACCGTTTTACGTATGTTGAACCATCCTTGAGATTCTGGGATGAATCCCACTTGATCATGATGTATTATTTTTTTAATATGTTGTTGTATTCGATTTGCTAGTATTTTGTTTAGTATTTTAGCATCTGTATTCATTAGAGATATTGGTCTGTAGTTTTCTTTTTTTGTGCCATCCTTGCCTGGTTTTGGTATGAGTGTTATGTTGGCCTCATAAAATGTGTTTGGAAGTATTGCTTCTTCTTCAATTTTTTGGAAGACTTTGAGTAGAATAGGAACCAAGTCTTCTTTGAATGTTTGATAAAATTCGCTGGTATAGCCGTCAGGGCCTGGACTTTTATTTTTGGGGAGGTTTTTAATGGTTTTTTCTATTTCTTCTCTACTGATAGGTCTGTTTAGGCTTTCTGCTTCTTCTTGACTCAGTCTAGGAAGGTTGTATTGTTCTAGGAATTTATCCATTTCTTCTAGGTTGTTGAATTTAGTGGCATAAAGTTTTTCATAGTATTCTACAATAATTCTTTGTATATCTACGGTGTCCGTGGTGATTTCTCATCTTTCATTTTGGATTTTGTTTATATGAGTTCTTTCTCTTTTTTCCTTGGTAAGTCTTGCCAAGGGTTTGTCAATTTTGTTGATCTTTTCAAAGAACCAGCTCCTTGTTCTATTAATTTTTTCTATAGTTTTTCTGTTCTCTAATTCATTTATTTCTGCTCTGATTTTTATTATCTCCTTTCTTCGGCTGGTTTTGGGTTGTCTTTGTTCTTCTTTTTCTAGTTCCTTAAGGTGAGAAGTTAAGTGGTTCACTTGGGCTCTCTCTTGTTTGTTCATATATGCCTCAAGTGATATGAACTTCCCTCTTATCACTGCTTTTGCTGCATCCCATAGATTCTGATATGTCGTATTGTCATTGTCATTAGTCTGTATATATCTTTTGATCTCTGCACTTATTTCTTCTTTGACCCATTTATTTTTTAAAAGTATGTTGTTTAGTTTCCACATTTTTGTGGGATTTTTTTTCCTCTTTTTTGCAGTTGAATTCTAGTTTCAAGGCTTTATGATCAGAAAATATGCTTGGTACAACTTCAATTTTTCTGAATTTGTTGATGTTGTTTTTGTGGCCCAACATATGGTCAATTCTTGAGAATGATCCATGTACACTGGAGAAAAATGTATACTCAGTCACTTTGGGATGAAATGTCCTGTAGATGTCTATCATATCCAGGTGCTCTAGTGTTTTGTTTAAGGCCACTATGTCTTTGTTGATTCTCTGTTTGGATGACTGATCTAGAGCCGTCAGCGGTGTATTGAGGTCTCCAAGTATGATTGTATTTTTGTCAGTTTTTGTTTTAAGATCAATAAGTAGCTGTCTTATATATTTTGGTGCTCCTTGGTTTGGTGCATATATATTAAGAATTGTTATGTCTTCTTGATTCAGTGTCCCCTTAGCCATTATGAAATGGCCATTTTTGTCTCTGAGTACTTTTCCTGTCTTGTAGTCAGCATTATCCGATATGAGTATTGCTACACCTGCTTTTTTTTGGATGTTATTTGCTTGGAGTATTGTTTTCAGCCTTTCACTTTGAATTTGTTTTTATCCTTGTTACTTAGATGAGTTTCCTGTAGGCAGCATACAGTTGGATTTTCTTTTTTAATCCATTCTGCTACTCTGTGCCTTTTTATTGGTGAGTTTAATCCATTTACATTTAGTGTAATTATTGATACTTGTGAGTTTCCTATTGCCATTTTATATCTTGCTTTCTGTTAGTTTTGTGTCTTGTTTGATCCTTCTCTTTCGTTTTTCTATCTTTTGTTTTTATTTGGTTGTATTCCATACATCTTTCCTCTGTTGCTATCTTTTTTATCTCATGTGCTTCTGTGGTGGTTTTTTCAATGGTGGTTACCTTTGAGTAATGAAAAGGGTCCCTACCCTGTTCATTGTAGCGAACTATTTTGTGAGTACTTTTGTACTCCATCGTCCTTTGCTACTGTTAATCTCCATCTTCTCCCCCTCTTTCTTTTTGTTGTTGTCACAGTTTAAATTTGGTTTTATTGTGTTCTTCTTGGAGCTTTTACTTGTGGCTGTTTTTTTTTTGTTCTTTTTATCTGATTGGAGAACCCCCTTTAGTAATTCCTGGAGTGGGGGTTTTCTGATGATAAATTCCCTCATCTTTTCTGTATCTGTGAATGTTTTTATTTCTCCTTCGTATTTGAAGGATAGCTTTGATGGGTATAGTATTCGTGGCTGAAAGTTCCTCTCTTTCAGGACTTTAAATATTGGGGTCCACTCTCTTCTAGCTTGTAGAGTTTCTGCTGAGAAATCTGATGATAATCTAATGGGCCTTCCTTTATATGTTGTATTCTTCTTTTCCCTGGCTACCTTGAGAATTTTTTCTTTGCTGTTTGTTTGTGTCAATTTCATTATGATATGCCTTGGAGTAGGTTTGTTGGGGTTAAGAAAACTCGGAGTTCTGTTTGCTTCTTGAACTTGAGGCTTTAGTTCTTTCCAAAGGCTTGGGAAGTTCTCATCTATTATTTGTTTGAGTATGTTCTCCATTCCATTTTCTCTCTCTTCTCCCTCTGATATACCTATTATTCTTATGTTATTCTTTTTGATGGAGTCAGATAATTCTTGTAGGGCTATCTCATTTTTTTAAATTTTTGAGTCTCTTTCTTCTTCTCTCTGTTGTGCCTCAAGTTGCTTGTCTTCTATTTCACTAATCCTCTCTTCTATCTGACCTGTTCTATTAGCTAAGCTTGTTATTTCGTTTTTCAGCTCGTGAATTGAGTTTTTCATCTCTGTTTGATTTGTTTTTATAGTTTCAATTTCCTTGGACATATATTCTTTGTGTTCATTGAGTTGTTTTCTGAGCTCCCTAAATTGCCTTTCTGTGTTTTCTTGTATATCTCGGAGGATTTTTAGTATTTCTATCTTGAATTCTCTGTCATTTAGCTCCAAGGTTTCCAATATATTAAATTTTTTCTCCATAGATTTTTCCTCATCTAGCTGTGTTACCTCTCTTTCTTTTGTATCTATGATATTCGATTTTCTCTTCCTTAATGGCATCTGAGGGTGGTTTTGTTGATAGTATTAATGAGATTTAATAAAGAATAAAAAGTTAAAAAAAATAACAATAAAAAAAATAAAAAATCGAAAAGAGTTGTTTTTTTTAAAAAAAAATTAATAATGAAATAAAGTAAAATAAAATAAAAATTTAAAAAAGGAAATTATTCCCCCCCTCCTTTTTTCCTCTCCTCTCCTCTCCCCTCTTTTTTGAGAAAATCTTGTGGTGGACTGTGAATTATAACAAACAATGCCTGTGATGGAGGGCCTGAATTGGGGAAAAGTAATAAAGGGGCAAAAAAAAAAAAGGAAAGAAAAAAGAAAAAAAAAGAGCGTATGGGCCCACAAAAAGCAAATAAGGAAAAAATTTGGGTCAGGAATGAAATGATTTGCTTTTAGGTGTTGGTTGTCTAAGAGTTATGATGAGAGGAATAAGAGGAAAACGGAAAAATGGGGGGACAAATTAAAAAATTACTATTGTATTTAGTGGAACAAGAACTAGATAATATGGAGAGCCAGGGATGAGAGCACTGCTAGTGAGTTAAAAAGGTGAAGTAAAAACCCCCCAAAATGCCACAAACATAGGTTTGAGTCCCAGATAAGATAATTTGTTTGTTAGTGAGGTTTGAATGAGAGGAGATGTAAAGGAGAAAGGAAGAAACTAATATAGAGGGAGAAAAGAAAGAGAGAGAAAAAAAGAGGTAACCACTAAAAGAAGAAAAAAGAAAGGAGAGAGAGAGAGAGAGAGTTAAGGGTTTTGGAGTGCAACCCTCATAGAGAGAAAGGAAGAGAAGAGAAATGATAATGGGAGATGTAACACTTATGGGTAGTGTAGTTCAAGGAGAGGAGTGAGTAAGACCGGTAGAGAGTTAATCGGCCAAATTGGAGGAGGAAAAAAAAGTCTCAAGAATGAAGATAAGAGAAACAAACGAACAAATATAATAAAATGGGATAGGTTATAAAGTCTGCAGATTATTCTTGATTTTGAGAGGTTATCTTCTTGCTTTTTCTTTTCTCTCCCTCTTCCTGGTCGGTGACTCTGTACCCCGGGTTCTGCCCCTTTGGCACGCTCAGGTAGAGGTTTGCAGTTGATAAGTCTCTATGGCAATGTCATGTATTGTGCTTTAGTCTCGTTGGCAGTCGAAGCTCAATAGCATTTATAGGCTCCGACAGTGAGAGAGTCCGTGTTCCTGGAGCCTTTCTCCTAGTCTTTCCTTCCTTAATTAGTAGCCTGATAATCCAGCTATGGGGTTGCTGCTGCCTCTGCCTGGATAGTAAGAGGCTCAAAGAGCTGGCAACTCCACACTCTATTTCCACTCAGCACAGGGCTCTGGGTAAGGCTCAGTCAGTCAGAGCTGCTAGCATAATCAGGCGGGCTTTCCGCCCACTCAAAGACCTCTGGCTCTGCCACTCTGTCCGGTAACACAAGCGGGCGCCCACTTCCGGGGCGCTTGGAGGAAACTCTCACTCACTGTCTGCGACCAGGATATCCGGCCAGCAGTCTCACGCTCTGAGTGAAACCCCCAACCGCAGGGAAAAGTTGTAGTGCTGGAATTGAGTCTCACTCCGTCCCCGTGCGCGGCTTTTGCAAGGCGCTGGGGCGGCTCGAGATTCCGCTTTGGCCCACACAAAGGCCCCTGACTCTGCCCCTCTGTGCGATAACACGGGCGCGCACTGCCGAGGCACTTGGAGGAATCGCTCACTCCTTATCTGCGCACGCAAACCAGGATATGAGGCCGGCCGCGGTTCCCTCTGAGTGAAACACCCTCCAGCACGGAAAATCTCCACCGTTGGAATTGAGTCTCGCTCCGTCCCCGTGCGCGGCTTTTGCAAGGCGCTGGGGCGGCTCGAGATTCCGCTTTGGCCCACACAAAGGCCCCTGACTCTGCCCCTCTGTGCGATAACACGGGCGCGCACTGCCGAGGCACTCGGAGGAATCGCTCACTCCTTATCTGCGTGCGCAAACCAGGATATGAGGCCGGCCGCGGTTCCCTCTGAGTGAAACACTCTCCAGCACGGAAAATCTCCACCGTTGGAATTAGTTCTCACTCCCTCCCGTGCGTGGCTTTCCCAGGAAGAAATTCTCGCCCACTAACTGCGCACCGACCAGGAGACCGGGTAAAATGGCTGCTCTGCTTTTCTTTCTTTGTTTGGGTTTGGCGTGAGTGTTAGCTTGTATTGCCCAGGTTGCCACAGGATCAGATTTTTCTCGGCTTGGATCTCTGTGCCACAGCCTGGTTCAGCTGTTTGTGCTGCGGCGGCCTGGATCTATTCACCCCCTTTGCCCGCCTCAGTTTCTATATTCACAGTTACCAGAGAAAGCCGCCCTGTTTAGGTTAGTGAGGAAGGAGGAGCATTTCTTACTCCCTATTTCCTTCGGGGTTTGGTTATATATTTAGCCAATTTTTCACTCAATCATACCTTTGGGTGTATTGCGAAGCATCTGGAAGCTCCAAGTATAGGTTTTTCTGTTTCTGGTTGAAGATCTTGTTGAGTTTTGGGGGAGATTTATCGGTATCGCTTCCTACCCCGCCATTACTCTGACGTCATCTTGGGTGCATCTTTTACAGTGTTCTTTCTTCTCTGTTTTCATGCCTTCATTCCACTTGTCCTCCAACTCATCAGCGCCATCCATCCTGTTTTTAATTTCTTCCATTGTGGTCTTCCTTTCTGATATTGTACTTATAATCTCCGTCTGATTCTTTTTTTAATATTTCAATATCCTTTTTTATACTTGCTATTTCTTTATTTAAGTGTTTGTAATAACCATCCATTGTTGTTCTAAGATCCCTAAGCATGCTTTCAATCATTATTTTGAACTTGGCATCCATAAATTTAGTTATTTTCATATTGCTCAGTTCATACCCTAGATGTTTCTCTTGTGGTTTCATTTGGATTACACTTCTCTGTCTTCTCATTATGTCTGTGTGTTTGGGTGTTTTTTTTGTAGAGCTGGTTGAGTCTAGGCTTGGTGTTGTCTGCCTCCAGTTTTCAATTGTGTTATTTCTAGGTCTTCTTGGGTTGGCATCAGCTATTATTTGTAATCCACTTTCGGATTTGGGCTGCTTTGAAGTCTTGATTTTTTTGTTTTCTTAACAGGTGATGGTCCTGTTTACCTATCTCAGCAGAGGGCTTATTTGAAACTGTATCCAGGAATGCAGTGGCTGTAACCTGAGACTCTGAAGGCCTCTTCTGCTAGTTACTCTCTCTGGGGGCAGGGTATTTTTTCAGCTTCAGTAGGGGGAGGTGTATCTCAGATTTTTTTGGAGACCTGAGTTACTGCCCCTCCTTCCCACTTTTTGTTTTTAGCTGTGTTTTGTTGCACTGATTGGAACTGGAGAGATGTCTGGAGATCTGTGACTCGGAAGAACTTCAGTGTTTTGTTTTTTGGAAGGATCATCCCCTCCCCCTGCTATGGCCATCTCCACCACTGGATGAGTCAGCTTCTCAAGTCATCCACTGCATTCGTTAGCCTCTCACCATCTTTCTCTCTCTTTCCCCTTTTGTTTTGGAAGATAAGCCAGCCCTTTCAACACACCTCTTTCCCTGGTAGCCAGGCAATTGGCTGTGAGCAGTATTTTCTGCTCTTTTCCTTGGAGTGAGAGCCCTTCTGAGCTCTCATTCTCACCCCCCTCTCTGTTCCTGCAAGCAGGGGAGACTCAGGTGCTCCCCATCAAGTTTATTCTGGCTTCTTCTTTGCTCCTTGGTTTTTGAGAGCTGTTCTTGTAGTCCAGAGTTAGTTTTTTACAATGATTGTTTATAAATTAGTTTTTAATCCATTTTGGTGGTGAGCTGGGAGTCTGTGTGTCTGCCTACTCTGCTATTATCTTCAGGTCTCTCTATATGACATTTTAAAGAGCTCAGTGAACATTCTAGCCAGTGAAACAATATCACTGTTAAAATATCTTTGTAAAAAAATAACAACTTGAAATTATCCTGAGTACATATGAAACACAAAGAAGCATTTATTCAGGAAAACCTATTAAACTTGCTAAAATCAGAGCCAGTGGCATTTTAGATTTTACCTGCTTCTTTGGCCCTCTTCCCCATGCTGTATAGTAGAAGTACTACATCATGAAAATGTGTTCAAGAAGTCAGGAGTTCTTTCTAACTCCAGGTATCAGTGTAGAGCTACACTTTCACCTTATGACAGGCAGGGCACTGGCATCTCTCATCTTCCCCAGGTGTATATTGTAGAAACACTATTCCCATCAGGCAAAGCTGAATGAGTAAGGTCTGCCATTTCCCATTCAGTTCCCATTTGTAGTATTAGAGGTTTGCCTCGACATTTTGGCTGGACAGTAATTTTACACTTGGAAAAATAAGAGTGGTCATGCAACCCACAAAATATATTTTAACCAAGAAACCACAAAAAGAGACAAAAAAAGACATTAACTAATGATTTTAAAAGGTCAAGTTGATGACATCACAGTAACAGTGGCATGAGAGTTACTCCTGACCTCTCCTCTTGAAATTTCAACAAATTCAACAAGTATAATTGAGCAAATGAACCTCAGCTGGGATGTCAGGCATGCCTGAACAATCCAGGCACTGAATGGGCTAAAGTTGGGATGAGGTGGAAAGATAAATAAAATACTTTCATGGTGTCCTTTGGAAAAGGAGAAGAGATAAACACGAGTGACCTTTTATTTCTTTCTCCTGTACTATGGTGAGGAGGGAAGCTTGGGCTCTCTGGATTTTGTCTGAGAGGTACAGAGATGTAAAATTGAAGTAACTGGGTTTCCTTCTGCCAGGAGGAGCAGTAAAACATAGGGTCAGAGGAGGAGATAAACCAAAGTGGCCAGAGCATGGAATCATCCCCAGTGTTCCCATGGTCTTTCTGCACTCAGCACTTGGTAAGACAGAGAAAACTAAACTTCAGCCCCAGTCTCCCAGGTCCCATCTCCCTCACCTCACTATACCAAGAGTGGCAAAGACAAACCCTAAGACTAGCTCTACAGAGCTTCTATCTCCTCTGAAGAACAGATGTACTTAACTTTTGGTTTCCAACTCTGATGAGATGTGGGAAAGAATGTTCAGAAGCCTGAATTCACCATTGTTAGATCCAAAAAGCAGGAAAGCTGAAGCATTAAAGCTGAAACTGGAAGAAGCTGTAAAGATTTAAGAACATGCTCTACCCCAACTACTGACAGAAACAAAAAGGGAAGAATCAAGCAAGACACAGAGCTACCTGAAAATGAAACATTAAATGGGTCTATGAAATCTTACAAGATCAATAATTATCTTAAATGCAAATGGACTGAACTCACCAATAAAGAGGCACAGAGTAGCAGCTTGGATCAAAAAGCAAAACCCAACCATATGCTGCCTTCAAGAGACACATCCAAGCTGTAAGGAGAAAACTAAATTCAAAATAAAAGTTGGAAAAAGATTCTCCAAGTAAATAATATACAAAGAAAAGCAGGTGTGACCATATGTGTATATTATAATGCTGATGACCTCAAAAAAATAAAGATAACCAAAGACAAAGATGAACATTTCATAATGATAAAGATATAGTATCAAAGAGATGCAGCACTTTTAATAGATAAGTACCAAACCAAGGAGCACCAAAATATTTAAGACATCTACTAACTGATCTAAAAATAGAAGCTGGCAAAATCATGATTCTACTTGGAGATTTCAACACAACATTGACGCTTTAGATAGATCATCCAAACAGAAAATCGGTAAAAAAAAATATTGGCCTTAAATGACACTCTGAACTAAATGGATATAATGGACATTTATAAGATATTTCATCACAAAAAATTAAATTATACATTCACTCCAGTGTGCATGGAACATTCTCAAGAATAGACCATATGATGTGCCACAAAACTAACATCAACAAATTCAGAAAGATTGATATTACATGAAGCATATTTTCTGATCATAAGGCTTTGAAATTAAAATTCAAGTGTAAAAATGAAGTAAATAGACCCAGAAAATGTGGAAATTAAACAACACCCTTCTAAAAAATGATAGGGTCAAAGAATAAATAAAAGCAGAAATAAAAAAATATATACAGACAAGTGAAAATGGCAACACAACATGTCAAAACTTGTGAGATGCAGCCAAAGCAGTAATAAGAGGAAAGTACATATTATTACAAGCTTCTATCAAGAAACAAGGAGATTCCAAGTGAACAACCTAACATAACACCTTAAGAAACTAGAAAAAGAAAACCAGTCAGCAGAAGAAAGGAAGTAGTAAGAATTAGAGCAGAACTAAATGAAATAGAGAACAAAAAAACTGTAGAAAAAAATTAATATAGCAAAGAGCTGGTTCTTTGAAAAGATCTATAAAATAACAAACCACTGGCTAGAAAAACTAAGAAAAAAGTGGAACGACTCATATAAACAAAATCTGAAATGTAAAAGGAGAAATTACCACAGACATTATAGATATATGTACAAAAGATTATACTAGAATATTATGAAAAATTATATGCCATGAATTTCAAAAACCTAGAGGAAATGGATAAATTCTTAGAACTATAAAATCTTTCTAAACTGAGCCTTGAAGAAATAGAAAACATAAATCGGCCTATAAGCAGAGAGGAAATAGAAACAACTACCAAAACCTCCCCAGAAACATAAGTCCAGGATCAGATGGTTACACTAGTAAATTTGCCAAATTGTCAAAAAAACATTTGGTACCTATACTTCTCAAAATCTTTCCAAAAAAAGCAGAAGTAATACTCTCCAAAACATTTTATGAGGTCAACATAATGCTCATACCAAACCTGGCAAAGACAAGACAAAAAAGAAAACTACAGACCAATATTTCTAATGCATACAGATGCAAAAATTAAAAAAAAATACTAGCAAATCAAATACAACAGACAACACATTAAAAAATAATACATCACAATCAAGGGGGATTCATTCCAGGAGCATAAGAATGATTCAACATTTAGAAATTGATCAAAATAATACACCAAATCAACAAAGCAAAAAACAAAAACCATATGATCCTATCAATAGATGCAGAAAAGACATTCGCTAAGACACAACATTCCTTTACGTTTAAAACATTCAATATAATCGGAATATAAGGAAAGCACCTCAACATAATAAAGGCCATATATGACAAACCATCAGCTATTATCATACTAAATGGTAAAAAAAGGAAGGCTTTTTTTAAAAAAAAAAAATCAGGAATGAGGCAGGGCTGCCCACTCTCTCCACTCTTATTCAACATAGTTCTAAAAGTCTTAAGCAGAATGATCAGGCAAAAGGAAGAAATACAAAGCATTCATACAGAAAAGAAGAAATAAAAGTATCACTTTTTGCAAATGACATGATCCTGTATACAGAAAACCCAAAGACTCCACCAAGAGGCTATTAGAAACAATAAAGCAATACAGTAAAGTCACAGGACACAAAATCAATATACAAAAGTGTACTGATTTACTATATGCCAACAATAAAATTTCAGAATATAAACTCAAACAACAACAACAACAAGTCTTTTTACAATTGCAACAAAATAATAAAATACCTAGGAATAAAGTTAACAAATAATGTGAAGGATCTATATACTGAAAACTACAAAACTTTACTGAAGGAAATTTAAAAAGACACAGTGAGCTGAGAAAATATTCCATGTTCATGGATTGGAAGAATCAACATAGTTATAATGGCCATATTACCCAAAGCAATATACAAATTTAATGCAATCCTCATCAAAATCACAATGAAAGTCTTTAATGAAAGAAAACCAAAAATTACCACTTTTGTATGGAACCACAAATACCCCCAAATAACCAAAGTAATCCTGAGGAAAATGAATGAAACGGTAGGTATTATACTACCTAAATTCAAATTATACCATAGAGTCACAATAACCAAAATAACATGGTATTGAAACAAAAACAGACATACAGACCAATGGAAAGAATTGAGAGCCCAGAAATAAAACCATATATATATGGACAAATCAACTTCAACAAAGGATCCAAAAACACACAATGAAGAAAAGAAAGCCTATTCAATAAATGGTGCTGGAAAAATTGGAAAACCATATGGAAGAAAATAAAACTGGGTTACAGTTTGTCCCCCTACACAAAAATAAATTCAAAGTGAGTCAAAGAACTTAATATAAGACCTGAAACTATAAATTACATGGAAGAAAACATAGATAGTAAGCTCATAGATTTAGGTTGTAGAGAAGAATTTATGACTTGACCACAAAGGCAAGAGAAGTGAAGGCAAAAATAAATGAATGGGACTCTATAAAACTTAAAAGCTTCTGAACCGCAGAAGAAATGACAACAATAGAAATAGGTAGCCAACTAAATGGGAGATGATATTTGCAAACTACTGCTTTGATAAAGGGTTAATATACAAAATATATATAAAAAAACTCACAAACAAGCAAACAATTCAATTAAAAAATGGAGAAAGGGCATGAACAGACACTTCTCCCAAGAGGACATACAAATGGCCATCAGATATATGAAAAGATTCTCATCTTCACTAGCTACTTGAGAAATACAAATCAAAACTACAATGAGATACCACCTCACACCTGTCAGATTGGCTATTATCAACAAGACAGGAAATAACAGGTGTTGAGGGGCTGTGGAAAAAAAGAACCCTCATTCACTGCTGGTGGGAATATAAATTAGCACAATCATTATATATAAAATAAAGTATGGGGGTTCTTTCGTCAAAAAATTAAGAATAGAATTACCGTATGACCTACCAATCTTTCTACTGGGTATCAATTCCCCAAACGCAAAAACATTGGTACATTAAAATGCATGCAACGCAATGTTCATTACAGCATTATGCAGAAGGACCAATTCATGTAAACAACCAAAGTGTCTCTCCATAGAAGATTGGATAAAGAAGATGTGATACATATATACAATGGAATACTACTCAGCCATAAGAATTAGTGACAGGGCCCTGGCCAGTTGGTTAAGTGGTAGAGCGTCAGCCCAGTGTATGGAAGTCCCGAATGAAATTTCCCGGCAAGGGCACACAGGAGAAGTGCCCATCTGCTTCTCCACCCGTCCCTCCTCCTTTTTCTCTGTCACTCTCATCCCCTCCCACAGCCAAGGTTCTACTGCAGAAAAAGTTGCCTGAGTGCTGAGGATGGCTCCTTGGCCTCCACCTCAGGCACTAAAATGGCTCCAGTTGCAGTGGAGTAATGCCCAGATGTGCTGAGCATTGCCCCTGATGTACCTGCTGGCTGGATCCAGGTTGGGCACATGCGGCAGTCTGTCTTCCTCCCCCTCATCTCCTTCTCATTTTGGAAAAATACAAAAAATAAAATAAAAGTAAAGTAAATAAAAAATAAAAAACCATGACAGTGACATTTACAACAACATGGGTGGACCTTGAGAACATTATACTGAGTAACCTAAATAAATAAATAAAAAGTTAAGAATTGTATGATTTTACCCATGGATGGGATATAAAACTGAGACATACATGAAGTGTAGGGGTTACCAGGGGGAAGAGAATGTGGGGGTGGGGGGAGCAAATTTGAGTAAATTGGGAGGGGGAAGGGGGTAGAGGAAGGGTGCAAAGAGGGACAAATATAAGATGATGGAAAATGATTTGACTTTGGGTGATGGGTATGCAACATAATCAACAATTCAAATGCTATAGAAATGTTCACCTGAAATCTATGTATTATTGTTGATCAATGTCACTCTGTTAAAGTTAATTGTGTAAATAAAACTTTTAAAAAAAGAATGTCCTTAACTGTAACCTTAGAACATATAATTTTTGAGTCTCTAATTTTTCACTTAGCCTTTGAAGCCCAACCACATTATTACTGGTGTCATAGTGAAATATTTTTTATTGCAAAGCAGTATTCTCTACATTGACATTACAGATCATTTATCCGATTCCACAATCCAGGAACTTTAGTGTTAGGTCTAGTGTTTGATGATTGCAAATAAAGCTGATGTAAACTTTTACCTAAACATTTTTGTCTAATCTTCGGTTTTCATGTCATTTGGGTAAATATCTAGGAAAAGGATTGTTTGGTCATACAGTAAGGACATGTGAATTTGAATGAGAAACTGCCAAACTGTTTCCTGAAAGGGCTATACCATTTTGATTTCCCAACAGCAATCCATTCAAATTGTTTTACACCTTTATCAGCATTTGGTATTTTAAAGGTTTAAAACTTTTAAGTGAAATAAGCCAGTCAGAGCAAGTTAAACACTGTATGATTTCACTTATATGTGGAATCTAATGAACAAAACAAACAAGCAAACAAACAAACAAAATAGAAACAGACTCATAGACACAGAGGACAGACTGACAGCTGTCAGAAGGGAGGGAGTTTAGGGGTTGGGTGAAATGGGTGAAGGAATTAAGCAGTAAAAATCAGTAGTTGCAGAATAGCCAGAGAGATTTAGTTTGCAGAGTCAGGAATAAAGTTAATAATGTCGAGATAACAGGGTTTGGGCAGTGCTTCGGGCAGGAAGGGGATCACTCTTTAAGGTGCTTGGTTTTCCAGGCATTTTGCTGTACATCTGAAACTGGTGAGAAATGGTATTGAATGTCAACTGAAGTTGAAAAAAATTAAAATAATGTAATTTTACTTTTATTTCATTTTTATTTTTTTCTCTATCTCAAAATAATCTCTAGAAGTCTCCTTAGCAAATCTCTTTCAAAAAGAATCAACTAAACTTGCCATCACAGTTCTTGATTGGGATTTTTTTTTTCCAACAAAGGAGGAACATCTATTTCTTCCTTTGCCCAGATATCTCTGAGCTCATATTTCTATCCTGACTTATCACACGTTTATTAGAACAGACAAATGCCACAGTTACCATGTTTTCTGTACACACATTAGCATAATTTCAATTGGCTTCACTTCAAATTAAAAAAAAGAAGCTAAGTCATTTAGCCTCTTCAAACCTCAACTTCTCTTCCGTAAAGAGGAAAGGAATAATTATCCTGTCATTCTCATAAGATTTCAAGAGTAACATATGACATATATATTAAGTGTATCACTAATTCTGTCACATATCAGTTGTTTCATAAGGTTACACATTAATATTTATTGTAACAGATATTGATATTGCATTGATCATAAGAACAGTGGTACTAAAACAATACACCTGCTTATCCATATGTGCTTGACCCTTTTCAGCTAAGGAGAGACATGCAGTAGTTCTAGATAATGGGCTGTGGGAAGAATTGATATATTGGTTGCAGCATACCCACTTACCTGCACTTGTCTTTTCTCCTACCATGATAATTACTAGGTTTACTGTTCCACAGGTAAAGCCTCTCTCTTTCTGGGACACGTACAATGCATATACTGCATTATGGTTTTTCATAAGAACTTAAGGTTAAAAAAAATTTTTTTTTGCTACTCTGGATAATTTTATTTTTTTTATTTATTTATTTATTTATTTTTATTTTTTATTTATTTATTTTTTGTATTTTTCTGAAGCTGGAAACGGGGAGAGACAGTCAGACAGACTCCCGCATGCGCCCGACCGGGATCCACCCGGCACGCCCACCAGGGGCGACGCTCTGCCCACCAGGGGGCGATGCTCTGCCCCTCCGGGGCGTCGCTCTGCCACGACCAGAGCCACTCTAGTGCCTGGGGCAGAGGCCAAGGAGCCATCCCCAGCGCCCGGGCCATCATTGCTCCAATGGAGCCTTGGCTGCGGGAGGGGAAGAGAGAGACAGAGAGGAAGGAGGGGGGTGGCGGTGGAGAAGCAAATGGGCGCTTCTCCTGTGTGCCCTGGCCGGGAATCGAACCCGGGTCCCCCGCACGCCAGGCCGACGCTCTACCGCTGAGCCAACCGGCCAGGGCTGTCTGGATAATTTTAAATAACTCATTTTCAATTTTATTTGTTCATTCTGCTTCATCGTTTGATTATAAAGTTCTTTATTAAAATTTTAGTTCATCTCTGCATTCTTCAACTCCAGAATTTGTTTGGTTGTTTTTCATAGTTTATATCCCATTTTCAAACTTCTCCTTTTGTTACAGATCATATCCTCATTTTGTTTAGTGTCTTTGTGTGTTTTCTCCTAACTCACTGAGCTTCCTTAAAATAATCATTTTTAAATCATTCTCTGGCAATTCACAGATCTTTCTTTCTTTAAGATTAATGACCAATTCATTGTATTCTTTTTGTTGTGTCATATTTTCCAAATTTTTATGTTTCTTGTAGCTTTTATTCTTTGTGAACTTGACTAGGACAAGGTTTCCTCCAACTAGCATAGCTAGAGACACTGGGAGATTCCTAAGCTCTTTATAATGGCTGTGCACTCCACCCACATCTATCTGTCCTGGAAGGAAGGCTTATGTTTGTACTTTCTTCAAATCTCACAGAAAATCTTGGCTTTAGTGAAAAGTTCACCCCTTTCTCTCCAGCAATGCACTAACAGGTTGGAACACTGGATACGTATTTCACTTCTATTACTTTTGGGGAAGAGATTCAAGGTGTGCACCTCCCCTAAGATAAGAGAGCCATGTCCATTGTAGTAAATCACTTGTCTCTTTGTCCTTGGGCACTCTACTGCAAGATGTTAGACACACACTCACTTCTCCTCCTTTCTCCTGGGGTAAAGTTTCCAGAGCTAGCAATATTCCATTTACTTATGACAGTGTCCCATTCCAATAAGGGTGCTTACATGGAATATGCACATGTGCCTTGGTCCATCAGCAAGTTTGTGCCCCTCTTTATCATGCATGTTTGTATTGGAATGTGGTAGAGACAATGTAAGTGGAACAAGTAAATAAATCAGATATCATTAGTGACATTTGACAAACAGGTCCCAAAATTTCTAATGCTTTTCCTTAACCATCATCATTCAGTTATTAGAATTCTGAATATGTTTTCTTTCTAAAAGACAAAAACTTTTGAGAAACTAAAGATGTCATCTTAAAAATTTAAATGCAGTGTGGGGCTTAAAATGTAATTCACTGCATGGTAAAAGTCTGAGAGAAATTAAATAGTGTTATTATGTATAGTATCATATAAGTTTAAAAACCCAATCCCTTTGAAAAGTGTGCCTTCTCAACCACAGCTTTAAATGCACTCTTGACCTCCTTGTTTCTCAAGCTGTAGACCAGAGGGTTCAGCATGGGGATGACCATAGAATAGAAGACAGAGGCCATTTTGTCTGTGTCCATGGAATGGCTGGAACTGGGCTGTAAGTACATGAAGATGACAGTCCCGTAGAAGATGGAGACAGTAGTGAGGTGAGAAGTACAGGTGGACAAAGCCTTCTGGTGGCCTTGAGCTGAGCGCAGCTTCAAGATGGTTTTAAATATGAATAGATAAGAAATCAATATCACCAGAAGAGGAAAAAAGACATGAAAGCTAGACATAAAAACAATAAATACCTCACTTATGTGTGTATCTGAACAAGAGAGAGCCAAGACAGCTAGAACATCACAGAAAAAGTGATTGACCACATTAGACTTACAAAAGGAAAGGCTGAATATGTCTGCAACAAAGAGGGAGGCAAGTAAGAAACCACCGATGTAGGAGCCTATAGCCATACGCACACACACGCCTGTCGTCATGGTGGTGGTGTAATGTAGGGGTTTGCACACTGCTGCATAGCGGTCATAGGCCATGGAGGACAACAGGTAAAATTCCACAACGACGAAGGCACCAAAAAAGAACATCTGAGCAGCACAGGCATTGTAGGAGATGACTTTGTTGCCTATAAGTAACCCAGTCATGACTTTGGGAGTGACAGCTGAGGAGTAACACAAATCCACCAGAGACAGGTTACTGAGGAAAAAGTACATAGGAGTGTGGAGGCGAGAGTCCAAGAGAATCAGCACAATTGTCCCAAGGTTCCCAACCACAGTGATGAGATAAATGAGAGTGAACATGATAAAGAGGGGGACCTGTAGTTCTAGGACATGGGTTAGTCCAAGGAGGATGAAGTATGTCACTTCTGTCCTGTTCTCCATCAATGCTTTTTGGGAATCATAAGATTTCTTGTAGAAGTAAGAACTAAATAAAAAAATGAAATAAAAATAAGAAATTATTGTTAAATTAAAATGTATAAATACAATGTGCATTATTTTATTAATCATTTATGCCTCAAAATTATCTTGAACTAATGTTAAGAGCCTTACATATCAATGGGGGTACTATTATTATTTTTACTTTACCATTAAAAATCAAGAATTTGGAAACTTTGTGATACTTTACAATTATATCACTATCATGATGAAGAGTCAAGGTGAAAATCTGAATGCCAGTTCAAACACAAAAAAATTCTGCATGTGTTTAGCTGCCTGAGTGTCAGCATATTTAAAGGTGCCAGTAGTAATAAAAATGACAGCATGGGGAAAAGGTGGAACTACAGTTCAATCCTATCAATTCATTTTATTCCCTTTGTAGTTTAAAGAACGGCCACTTCACATTTATGCTTTCTCTATAGCCTGCAGTAAACCAATTGATAGTGAACAAGATTATGTTACCATCCTACCCAATCAGAGCATCATTTATCTTCTATTTATACTCATCTTCTTCAGAGAAGCAGCAGGATATTTCATTAGTACCATTAAACTCTCCACTAACAGAAAGTTTGACACTGTACTCCAGCCTCAACTCACTATTTAAAAAATTAGTTTAAAACATCTATTGTGGTCATGTAACACACAGTACATGTAGCTTCACTAATAGTGTATATGGAATGTTTAGCTTACCTTGCTCCTTGAAGAGAAGAAACAGTCAGTCCTGGATAGAGAGTATGAAATCAGAAATTTATCCATGAGATAATAAAGGAATAGTGATTAATAAGCAACATTATAGGAGTTACCAAAATTTTTTCCAAGTTCTCTAAAATGAGGAAAGTTAGAGGAAAATACTCTAACAAGGACCCAGAACCCGAGGCTTAAGTCCTGAATCCACCATGAATTCTTATTCTTCCATTGGAGGCATCCACTACTTTGTCTTTGTAAAATAAACAAAATAAAATTGCTTATCTCATATAATTTACAAGATTGTGTCTGTAAATAGCAAATAAGAGAAGGTCTATTAAACAACTGTGTAAGGGGTTACCATTTTAAAGTTCGTTTTGTTATCTTGAGGTGTTTTTCTTAGCTATGGTTGCAGGTTTAGAGCCATTCTTCAGTAGATAAAAGGCCTGTGTGTAATGACAACTATCAACATTCAGATGCATATATAATGATCAAAGTCCCCAGCGTGCAGTGTGGTCCCTGTAAAATGATGTTGTGTGGAGTGTTGTTGGTATTTCAGAGGCTAACACAAGGGATCAGAAGTGAATTATAGGTTATGGATCTCAGAGGGAACATGCCTCATGAGAGCATCTATAGCTCCTCATCCCACCTTCTTAGGGAAGAAATAATTATACTGCCTATGGGGACCCAACTGTATAATGAAAGTTCATGCATATTTCAGTATTAACTGTTATTTTTTTCTATTTCTAAATGTATAATTTACAAACAGCGTGACTCACACATTTTTTTTCTCTGTGTATAGTTCTAAAAATTTGTTTAAATGTGTATGGTAATGTAGCTACTACCAGAATCAAGATAATAGAACATTTCCAACATGTATGCAAAAGCACAAGGTTCTTTGATGTCAACTCCTTCCCCTACTCCCTGCTTCAGGAATCCACTGAACTGTTTTGTGTAGGTAACAACCTTTGCAAAAATGTCTTTCACTGGACTCTAGCATATGTATTCTATGAGTCTTGCTTCTTTCACTTGATATAATGCATTTATGACCCATCAGTGTTACTACTTTTACTGGTAGTGCTAATATTTTTTAGTAGTATTCTATTTTAAGGATGTTACAGATTGTTCTTCCATTCTTCAGCTGAGAGACATTATATTGGTTCTAGGGTTTGGTAGTTATAAATAAAGCAGAACTATACATATGCCTACAGGTTTTTCTATGAACATAGTTTTATTTTTTTTCCAAAGAGAGAGAGAGAGAGAGAGAGAGAGAGAGAGAAAGATAAACAGGAAAAGAGACAGATGAGAAGCATCAACTGGTCATCGTGGCAAGTTAGTTGTTCATTGATTGCGTTCCTCTATGTGCTTGGGAGGTTGGAATACAAGCAAGCCAGTGACCGCAAGCTCAAGCTGGTGTGCCTGTGGTCAAGTTGGTGACCTTGGGGTCTTCAACTTTAGTCCTCAGCATTCCAGGCCGACATTTTCTGCAGTAAAACGTCCTTTAAAAACCTGAGAAATTATTATCAATTTGCCTCCGTAGTCTAGTCACCATACCATGAATAAGTTCCTATATATGACTCCCTTTCTAGCTTTATTAATTCTCCTATAGACACCTATAACTTTTTTTTAGACACCTATATCTTTATCTTTGAACTCAATAGTGGTTTTTTGAATTATACATTACTGGTAATACACTGTTGAATAGTGACTTAGTTTATTTGTTCAAAGTTTATTAAAATTAAATCTTACTAAAAATGTCATTAGTGAAAAATACTAGTGATATTTCAATAAACTCTGAAGTTTGGTTAAGGATAAAGTACTAAGGTTGGGCTCTTTGTTTTGAAAAAATGCAGTACATTAATATATGATGATAAAACTTGAGATGTTAAGTTTTAGAGGAAACTGAGTGAGTGGTATACAGGAATTCTCAGTGCTATTTTTGAAACACTTGTGTAAACTGAAATAATTTTATTATTAAAAGTTTATTTGCCTGATCTGTGGTGGCGCAGTGGATAAAGCATCGACCTGGAATGCTGAGGTCGCTGGTTCAAAACCCTGCACTTGTCTGGTCAAGGCACATATGGGAGTTGATGCTTCCTGCTCTTCCCCCTTCTCTCTCTCTCTCTCTCTCTCTCTCAATCTCTTTCTCTCTCCTCTCTAAAATAAATAAATAAATAAAAATTGACCCCTTTATCTTTAAAAAAAAAGTTTATTAAAGGTAATTTTAGTGATAGGCTTTCTGAATTACATTATAAAGAGCTCATTAGACCTTCAGTGAAACATCACTATTAAAAATTTTTTTTAAAAAACTCAACAATTTCTAATTGTTCTAAGGACTTATAGAACATGGAGAAGCATTTATTCAGGATAAGTTATGCAACTTGTTAAATGAAAGCCAGTGGCATTTTAGCTTTGACCTGTTTCTTTTGTCTTCTTCCCCAAGCTGTATGATAGAAGTTCTCCTACAGGGAAATGTCCGGAAGAAGTCAGGAGTTCTTTCTAACTCCAGGTATCAGTGTAGAGCCACAGTTTCACTTTATGACAGGCAGGGCACTGGCATCTCTCATCTTCCCAAGTCTATGTTGTAGAAACACTATTCTCATCAGGCAAAGCTGAGTGAATAAGGGCTGCCATTTCCCATTCAGTTTCCTTTCGCAGTGTAAAAGCTTTGCTGCGACCTTTATATTGGGCAGTGATTTCACACTTGGAAGAATAAGAGTGTCATACAACCCACAAAGTAGACTTCAACTCAAAAACCATATGAAGAGACACAGGAAAACATTACCTAATGATTAAAAAAGGTCAATTTTTCAGGAAGGCATAACAATTATAAATGTATATGCATCAAATATTCCCAAAATATGAATAAAAATGAACAGAATTCGATGGAGAATAGTAACACAATCGTAGTGGGAGATTTCAATATCTCACATTTAATAATGAAAAACCAGGTAGAAGATTGATAAGGAAACACTTAATTCTATTCAATAAAAAATACATTTATCATCTGACAAAGCAAGCCAACTCATAAGAATTATTTAGGTGAAATACAAACTTATATTTACACAAAACAACTTTACACTGATGGTTAGTAAGTTTATTCAAAATAACCAAATTTTGGGGAAAACCCAAGTGTATTACAAGTGGTAAATGTAAAAATGATCTGTGATATCTATGTAATGTAATACTGTTTAGCAATAATAAAAAAGTATTTTACCCTTGATATATTATGGATTGAATTGTGTTCCATAAATACTCATTTGTTAAAGTCCTAACCCCCAGTACTTCAGATGATGATAAGATTTTTGCAGATTTAGTTAGTTATAATTAAATCACAATGGTGTAGAGCAAACTTTAAATCTGTATGACTCTTGTTTTTTAAAAAAGGAAAAGTTTGGGAGATGTTAGAAGAATGGCACGTGAGAGGTCCCCTTGGCATTTCCTTGGAATTTTCAACAGTTTGAACAGCTTTACTTTTTTTTTTTAAAGTTTATTTTTTTTTATTTATTCATTTTTAGAGAGGAGAGAGAGGGGGAGAGAGAGAGACAGAGAGGAGAGAGGAGGAGCTGGAAGCATCAACTCCCATATGTGCCTTGACCAGGCAAGCCCAGGGTTTCGAACCGGCAACCTCAGCATTTCCAGGTTGACGCTTTATCCACTGCGCCACCACAGGTCAGGCCAGTTTGAACAGCTTTAATTCAACAAAGATTCTCTGCTCAATGCACCAACATGTCTGAGATCTGTCTGTTGAAACATCTGAAGGTGAGCAAGTGGGAGTGAACAGGGGAGGTAGGAAGGTAGAATAGTTGAGAGGGTGCCAGGGACACAGCACTCATGTGGGATATAAAACTTAAAGATACAAATGAACAAAGAAGGAGAACAAGCAAGCAAAAACTCATAGACACAGACAATGGTATGGTGGTTACCAGAAGAAATGTGGTGGGGTGGTTGGAAAGCTTAAAGGGGTCTAATAAATGGTGACTGAAGATGATTTGACTTTGGGTGGTGGGTACCCAGTTCAATATATTAATCATGTATCATAAAAATGCACATAGAAAGTATATGATCTTATTAACAAATGTCACCCCAATAAGTTAAAAAATAAAAAATTACAAAAAAAAATTGGACACAAGCAATCACAAAAGAAAACACTGTGTGAAGATGAAGATAGAGATCATGGCCTTGCAGCAACAACAATCAAGAAGTGCTGACTTCCAGCAAATCACCGAAAGACTCAGAGACAGACATGAAACAAATTCTCTCTGAGGAAAGATTCACAAGGAACTAACAGAACAACCTTGCTGACTCTTGGAGTTTAAACTTCTAGCCTTAAGAAATATGAGATATTAAATTTCTGGTTTTGTTTAAGCCACACAGTCAGGTACTTTTTATGGCTGTTCTAAGAAATTAATACATCAATGATATGAATGGATCTTAAATGTTCTATGCTAACTGACACTAGGATTTATTTATAGGACATCCTTGCAAAGGCAGAATAACTATATGGACAGAACAGTTAGTAGTTGAGGCAGTGGGTAGGGGAAAGGGTTGATCACAAAGAAAAGCTCAGAGGTTTTGTTTGGCTGATGAAACTCTTCTATATGATGATTGCAGTAATGGTTACATAACCACATATGATTAACAAAACTTGAACATTTTTACACAAAAAACTATAGATATTATTATGGTTTATAAATTTTATTTTAATTAGAAATTAGGAAAAAATAAGAAATAGCTGGTAATATAAAAGCATGTGTATACTCTCATTCTTTTCTAAGAAGTTGAGATGAGAGCCGTAGAAATCCCCATAGGTGACATCCCCAGAGAATTGCATGTCTCTATGGCTTCCTCCTTATTCCTGTAAGCCAGACTCTGAAATCCCAATATGAGACAAGGATATCCATTTAAAAGAACTAGACTGCGTGCTGAGCCCTGCTGGTCATCATTTACTCATGTTGATGTGAGTAGCTGTTGCTGTGTGCAAGACTTCCCTCTGACCCCTGACCTGAGAATTTTCTATGAGCCTACAATCATGGCCAGGAGAAACATCTCAAGATGAATATTATATCAATGGACTTTAAAATGATAACCTCTCATGTTTTAAACAGCTTCTTCATTTGCTATTCATTGACACAATTTTGTAAATTATATGAGAGAAGTAATTTAATTCTTTATTTTAGAAGTAAGGAAAAGACAAGTGACTCCTCAAAAAGCAAGAATTAATGGTGGTTCAGTAAGAATTAATGGTGGTTTTGTGACTTGTACCCAGGTTTCTGTCTTCATGCTGGGGTCTACTTCCACGTTTACTTGTCTTAGAGATCTTGGAATCTTTGACTAGTACTTGATAAAGAACATCACCAAGAGTGTATATGCATTACTCTATGGGCAGGTCTCAGATTTCAGAACCACTATTCAGGATTGACTGTCTTCCCTTTTTGGCAGCAAGGTAAGCTTTTATGTTTCAAGCACATTTTTGTAAAAACTGTAACTTATGCAAAATCTATGGGGCAGGTATACCTACTATGAGTTACTTAAGCACATAACTAGTTATATTGAACTTTTTTCCCTAAAACTATGACTCAAGGCTAAGGTTTATATATCAGAACTTTATCAGTAGAAAGTATAGTGATATTTATGAAATATCATTATGTTGATTTTCTTAAAATGTTTTGCAAAAAAAAAAGCACTTGTCTTATTGGGTGAGTCTTAATGTCATATTATATACTATTTGTTTCCCTTTCACTAGAAGTTTATAAATCAGAAAAGAGTGAAATGACCTTTCTTTAAACTACAGAAGTGTTACAATTGAATGAGCATAATTCATTGTCATCTTACCCCATATCCTCATCTTTATTTTACTAATATATGTACAATTGTTGATGGTGAAGTGGAAAAATTATAGGCTTAGATTTGAACACATATGGATTTGAATCATGAATCTTGAATTTTCTTCATGCTAGCTATGCAATTGTAGAGGTTTATATATCTTCTTAAGTCCTCAGATCTCTTAATGATAAAATGGGAGATACAATATCATCTACATTATTGTGAGCATTAAATGAAAAAATATTTATATACCTATATGTAAATGCACACACCTACATGTAATGATATATACCTATAGATTTCATTATTGTTTGCAAAACATCATATTCTATAAGCAATTATGATTGCAAAAGGTTTACAAACCTAATGAATTTAGTGGCTAGGCTTATAAAGTAAAGAGATAATAGAATAATGGTAGAGAATAATTTAGTGAATGATGTTTCCTTCAAAAACATCAAACTTAGTTTAAAAAGATTTTAAATATTGTTTTGAGTCAAGAACAGAATTTAATATATAAAATATTTGAACATGAATCTGAACACTAAAATACAACTGGAGGCTAAAGGCAGCTAAGAATTTAAGAAGTCTCAACACTTGATCTCTATGATTCAACTATGAGATGAGAACCATGAAAAAAAAAAGAGTTTATGAAAGGAGACTTCTTCAACTCACGATAATATATGGAATTTCTGAAAGAAATTAAGCAGAAGAGTGGCTCACATGAAATGGCTCGAATAGCTACTCATGTTGGCAGAGGAGGGACAGTGGAAATCTGGGGGACAAAACATCTCAGTGAACCAAGTGTCTGAGAAAAAGGAAATCAGAGAGAGAGAGGCAACAAGTTCTAAACACATCTACACTTGGACCTCTGAATGTTATCCTCCACCTTTCTCAAACAAACAGAAAAGTGTTCATTCCATCCTGATAAAAATTTTCTAGCTAACATTTACCAGGTTATACTATACTTTAAGCATTTTACTTACTGTATTGAATCCATTATTTTATTTAATTCTCACAATAATACCATGAGATTCATCTTATTACAATCTTCATTTTGTATGTGGAGAAAATCAGGTTTGGGTACTTAGGTTGGAATCAAACACTCTGGGGTAGTCAATGGTGAGGCTGCTATGCACCTCTTCCCAGAGCTCAAGCTCTATGCCCAATGTCTTCTCCTCAGAACTGCTTCTGCTGGTTGTACATAGCCCTGTGTATCCGGTTACTCCTCACACCTATTGCGCATATAAGTCTCAGTTACTAACTGTGAATTCACAAACACTGAGTTTGGACCAATGGATCAATGGATACAAGAAGTAACTGCCAGCTGTACTAAATTAAATTGTATTTATATTAAGACCAGTAAACTGAAGAACCACTCTGCCTCTGTATGTAACTTTTCTTTTGAAGTATTACTTTTCAACTTAAATACATTACTCAGCCACGATGCATCAGAAATTGAATAGGGTAACATCTAGCCAATCTTATAGGGTTACTGAGAAAAATAAATGGATATAGATGAAAGGAATCTAGACCTTTTCATGGCATATAAGCAACATAAACATGTAAGCATATACTGGCTTATGGAACTAAAGTGACAGATATACTCATCTCAGATATGTCATTTGACCAAGACCTCGTATTTTTACACAGATCAGTTAACAACATTTAGAAGGTGGAAAGTATTTCATACAAATCCTTCAGTTTCAACAATGTGTAACTCTATAGATAATGTATGCATTAAATATTGCTGTCAAAACCATACTTTATCCAAATAATAATGTAGTAGGAATTATTGACATAATAAAATTGGTCATCTTTCTACCATATTTGTATCTATCCATTTCAATTTCTACTCAATCAATTTTTGGTAATCAATGTGCTCCTTTATTTCTCATTGTTACAGGGCATCTTGTGATTCCCAAACAACATAAATGGAGAACAACACAGAAGTAACTGAGTTCATCCTCCTCGGACTAACCAATGCCCCAGAACTGCAGGTCCCCCTCTTTATAGTGTTCACACTCATCTACTTCATCAGTGCGGTAGGAAACCTGGGGATAATCATCTTGATTCTCGTCTCCCCTCTCCCATGTACTTTTTTCTTAGCAACCTGTCTTTGGTCGACTTTTGTTACTCCACAGCTGTCACTCCCAAGGTTATATCTGGTCTCCTTATAGGAGACAAAGTCATCTCCTATAATGCATGTGCTGCTCAGATATTCTTTTTTGTAGCCTTTGCCACAGTGGAGAATTTTCTCTTGGCCTCAATGGCCTATGACCACTATGCAGCAGTGTGCAAACCCCTACATTACACCACCACCATGATGACAGGTGTGTGTGCAAGTCTGGCCATAGGTTCCTACATCTATAGTTTTCAGAATGCCTCTGTTCACATTAGGGACACATTCAGTCTCTCTTTCTGTATGTCCAATGTGATCCATCACTTTTTCTGTGATATTCCAGCTGTCATGGCTCTCTCTTGCTCAGACAGACATATTAGTGAGATGATTCTTGTTTTTGTGGCAAGCTTCAACATATTTTTTGCTCTCCTGGTTATTTTGATTTCCTACCTATTCATATTTGTCACCATCCTGAGGATGCACTCAGCTGAGGGATATCAGAAGGCTCTGTCCACCTGTGTTTCTCACCTCACTACCGTCTCCATCTTCTATGGGACTGTCATCTTCATGTACTCCCAGCCTGGCTCCAGCCATCCCATGGACTCAGACAAAGTTGCATCTGTGTTCTATGCTATGATCATCCCCATGCTAAACCCCCAGTCTATAGCTTGAGAAACAAGGAGGTCAAAACCGCATTCACGAAGGTTGTAGAGAAAGCAAAATTGTCTCTAGGCTTCACCTTTTAAAGCTGTAAGATCCATTAAAACTTACTTTTATTCCTGTCAGATGTTCAACATGCAATGACTCTCATTTTAAAGCCCACAATGCTCCTAAATGCCATTTTTTTCAAAAGCTTATCTTATAGAAAAAGATAGTGCATCCAAATATGTGATATCTGAATTAGAATGGTGAAAATGATCTTAAGAATATTGGGAAACTTGCTTGTTATAAACCTTATAAATTATATTGGATTTATTTGCATGTTCATATTTTCTGTACCACGTGGCAATGCAGACATATATGGAAAACATGGCACACACGAACTCGTGAAGAGAAGCATACAAAAGAATACCGTATGTCCAAAAACATGCAAAAGTGGGAAATTTGATAAAAGAATGAGATGGAGTATGATTAATTTTTCATTAAAACATTAAAATAATTTATGTATCAGGGTATGTGTTATGTCAATATTATTTATTTTTGAAGTTCAAAAGTACTTCAGAAGTCTAAATTCAGGGAAAATGTGACATGAATATTTAAATAAAGATATATGCTTTCTTGTTGGCACATTTTATTCAGAGCTACAAATGTATATTACAAAGGCATTAATATTTTGTCTTCAATAAATCTACTGGTAGAACCAGTTTGTGCACATGATGATTTTCAAAAACAAAAAGGCCAAAGTACAAGAAAAGGTGATTAAGCAATAATAATGAATTTTCTAATTTTTCTGTATATGACTACCTTATCTTATATTTTGTAAACAAACACTGATTAATAGTAATGTTATCCATTTTTCTCTTTGGAGATATTATGAAAAGGTTAATGTCACTCATTCATGGATGCATCAGTATTAGATGAACTCCATCATATTTTATCCATCCTCTACTCATTCTCTCCATTCACACTGAGTTCCTTGCTTCTTCTGGACAACTCTAAGCATGCTCCCGACTCAGGATCTTTGTACTTGCTCTTACCAATGCTCAGAAAGCTCCCTCACTTACTTCAAGTCTTTGCTTAAATGTTGCCATACCATAGTTATCCCAACTTTCTCTTTATTATTCTTAGTCTTCATCAGTACTCAAGTATTAAACTATTATTATTATTAATTTCTCTGTTTATTCGCTTATCTATCTTACTACCTAGAACATACACTAACCTAGAGGAGTTACTTTGCTTCTTTACTAACATTCCTCCCACTATGTAAATTATTTCTTAGTTTATACTAATTACTTCATAAACACTTGTTAAATTAATAAATCAGTTAACTAATTAAGCTCCAGGGGACATATTTCTTCCTTTCACTCCTTGCTTCATCATTCTGATCAGTACTCAATTATTGAACTATTATCAATATTTATTTATTATTTATTGAGAATATATACTACTCAAGAGGAGTCACTTTCTCTACTTAACTAAGAACTTCATTTCCAATACATAAATTACAACCTGATTTATAATAGATTCCCAATAAATTTTCATTAAATGAATGAGTCAGTTAATTAAAATTTGAGTCAAGCATTCAATATATTAGAACCAGTGATAATTGTAGTAGTTCATTATTCATTATAGATAAGAGTGCAGTGTTACTGAGGGAGTGGAATGGAGGAGAGGCATGGGAGTGGGTGGCTGGGGAGGGGCATAAAGGGAAATAAATATAAGGTGATGGAAAATGATTTGACTTTGCTTGATGTTATACAACATAATCAACTGTCTAAATGTTGTGGAAATGTTTTCTCTAAATCTCTAGTTGACCAATGTCACTCTGTTAAATTTAATTCTCTAAATAAAAATAAATTAATTAAAAAATGAATAGTTTAGAAAACAATTTTAGAATATTTCACAAAACATGGCTAATTTATTTTTCTTTTAATATCACTCACTATCTGTATTTCCCATCTTTGGGCCAATTAATTTTTTGGAATCCACACTATCAAATGCATTTTATCAAACCATCCTATTCTTTTACATTAAAGTTCCTCATTAAGTGGAAAATAACACAAGATAAATTTTATTTAGTAAATCATAAAGAGACAAAATACCTGGTTCAGGTTGAAAGATACCTTTATAAGTAATGAGTATTTATTTAATGCAAATGATTCTTATTGATCAATATCACCTGTCACCCAATTTTCCTCTTTCATTAATAACTTTATCATATTACATTTGTCAAAACTAAGAAACCAACTATAAGTTTTGCTACATTTGTATTATCTAAAATTTCAATTATTTATTCAGATTATTATTTTTCAACTAAGGCCATGATGCGCTTACAGAATCCAATCCACAATACAACATGGCACATATTTGTCATGTCTCTTTACATTCTCTGCTCTGTGACAATTTCTCAGTTTTTCCTTAATTTTCATTACCTTAATAGATATTTTGTAGAATGCCTTCCAATTTACACTTGTTTGAATTTTTTTATCATGGTTATACAGAGGTGGTAAGACTGGGGTATTTTTACACAATAATTACTAATTTTTAATTTATTGTGATGACATGGTTCATCAAGCCATACAGGTTTCAAGTTTACAACTCAATATAACACCATCTACATTCCACATTGTGCACCCTCCTACCCAAGCCATCTCCTTTCAGGTGTCCCCAAACTACGGCCCGCGGACCGCATGTGGCCCCTTGAGGCCATTTATCCGGCCCCCTGCTGCACTTCTGGAAGGGGCACCTCTTTCATTGGTGGTCAGTGAGAGGAGCACTGTATGTGGTGGCCCTCCAACGGTCTGTGGGACAGTGAACTGGCCCCCTGTGTAAAAAGTTTGGGGACCCCCTGGCTATTGCCACCTTCTTGTCTGTATTTATATGTTATGTGTATATGTTTTTTACTAATCTTTTCACTTTCTTTCATTCAGTTCCCTCATGCCCCCTCCCCTATAAGTTTTAGGAAAGAATAAAAAGTGAACTTATCATCATGTTCTCTCAAGGGATACATGTTACCAACAGAATTTGATTAGTTAAACGAGATGATCATGTAAACTTTTGCCAGGTTCTTTAATGTAATCCTACCTTTCCCCCCACCCTGTTCCACATGCTCAATCTATACTTTAGAAGTGAGTCACCAAGTTCAGAACACACTTAAGGTGGAAGGGACTACATTCTACCTCTTAAGGGAAATCTATATAAATTATTTAAAATTTCACTATTTAGGAAATGCAAATTAAAACTACAATGAGATACCATCTCACACATGCTAGAATGGTTATTATCAACAATATAAGGAATATCAAGTGTTTGAGACATTGTGGAGGAAAAAGAACCCTCACTCACTTCTTGTGGGAATGCAAACTGGTACAGCCACTATGGAAAACAATATGGTGATTTCTCAAAAAATTAACAATAAATTACCATATCACTAATAAATCTTCTTCCAAAAACATTGAAAACATTTATATGCAAAAATATATGTATCCTTATGTTCACTGATGCATTATTCATGGTGGCCAAGACACAGAAACATCCAAAGTGTCCTGTGATAGACAACTGGATAAAGAGGAAGTGGTACATATACAATGGAATACTACTCAGCCGTAAGAAACGATGACATAGTGACATCATAACAACATGGATGGACCTTGATAACATACTGAATGAAATAACTAAATCAGAAAAAGCTAAGAATTGTATGATTTTACACATAGATGGGATATAAAACTGAGACTTACAAACATAGATAAAAGTGAAGTGGTTACTAGGGGGAAGGGAATGTGGAGTAGGAGATGGGGACTTGCGTGAATGGGGAGAAAAGAAGGGTTAGTGGGAAGGGTGTAAAGAGGGACAAAATAAGGTGACAGAAAATGATTTGAGTTTTGGTGGTGATCATGCTATTCACCTGAGACCTATGTAATCTTCTTATTGATCAATATCACCTGTTAAAGTTAATTGTCTAAATAAAATTTTAAAATGCCTTTAACTATAACCTTGGAATGTGTACTTTTGAGTCTGTAATCTTCCACTTTGCCTTTGAAGTCCAACAACATTATTACTGGTGTCATAGTGAAATATATTTTATTGCAGAGCATTGTTCTATATATCGACATTACTGATAATTTATCTTATCCCACAGTCCAGGAATATTTGTGTTGGGTCTAGTGTTTGATAATTGCAAATAAAGCTGATGTAAACATTTGCCTAAACATTTTTGTCAAGTCTTAGGTTTTCATGTCATTTGGGTAAATATCTAGGAATAAGATTGTTTGGTCATGTTTTAAGTATATGTTTATTTGATTGAAACTGCCAAACTGTTTTCTGAAAGGGCTATATCATTTTGATTTCCCAACAGCAATCCATTCAAATTGTTTTACACCTTTATCAGCATTTGGTATTTTAAAGGTTTAAAACTTTTAAGTGAAATAAGCCAGTCAGAGAAAAACAAGCACCATATGATTTCAGTCATTTGTGGAATCTAATAAACAAAACAAAACAAAAACAAAGCAGAAACAGACTCGTAGACACAGAGGACAGACTGACAGCTGTCAGAAGGGAGGAAGTTTAGAAGCTGGGTAAAACGGGTGAAGGAATTAAGCAGTACAAATTAGTAGTTGCAGAATAGCCAGAGAGATGTGGTTTGCAGTGTGAGGAGTGGAGTTAATAATGTAGAGATAACAGGGTTTGGGCCAGGTGGATGTTTTAGGCAAGACGAGGATCACTCTATAAGGTGAATGGTTTTCTAGTGCTTTGCTGTACATCTAAACTTGGTGTGAAATGGTATTGAATGTAAACTGTGGTTGAAAATTTTTTTAATGTAATTTAATTTTTATTTCACTTTGATTTTTGTTCTATCTCAAAGACATCTCTAGAAGTCTCCTTAGCAAATCTCTTTCAAAAATCACCGACCTAACTTGCCATCAGAGTTAGGGACTGGGAATTTTTTTTCCAACTAGGAAGGTACATCCATTTCTTCCTTGCCACAGATATCTCTGAGCTCATATTTCTATCCTGACTTATCATACTTTTATTAGACCAGACAAACATCACAATTATTCATGTTTTCTGTGCACATATTTGCACAATTCCAACTAGCTTCACTTCTAATTAGGGTAAGTCATTTAGCCTCTTCAAACTTCAACTTCTCTTCCATAAACAAGAAAGGAATAACTATCCTGTCATTCTCCAAAGATTTCAAGATTAACACATGACAAATATTGAATATATTAAGTGTAGTGCTAATTCTGTCACATATTAAGTGTTTCATAAAGTTACATGCTAATATTTATGGTTATGGATATTGATATTGCATTGATAATTAAAACAGTGGTACTCAAATAATACACCTGCTTAACCAAATGTGCTTGCCCCTTTTCAGCTAATGAGAGACATTTAGAAGTTCTAGACAATGGACTGTGAGAAGAATTGATATATTGCTTGAGGCATGTCCACTAACTTATACTTATCCTTTCTTCTACCATGATAATTAGTAGGTTTCTGTTCCACAGGTAAAGCTTCTCTCTTTCTAGGACACATACAATGCATATACTGCATTATGGTTTCTCATAAGAACTTAAAGTTTAAAAAAATATTTTTTTGCTCCTCTGTCTGAATAATTTTAAATAACTCATTTTCAAGTTTATTCGTTCATTCTTCTGCTTTGTCAAGTCTGATTATAAAGTTCTTTATTAAAAATTTTAATTAATTATTGCATTCTTCATCTCCAAAATTTGTTTTGTTATTTTTCATAGTTTACATCCGATTGTCAAACTTCTACTTTTGTTTACACATCATGTCCTGATTTTGTTTAGGTGTCTATGTGTGTTCTCTTGTAACTCTACTGAGCTTCTTAAAAATAATCATTTTGAAATTCTTTTCGAGCAATTCACAGATCTTTATTTCTTTAAGATCAATGACTAATTCATTATATTCTTTTTGTTGTATCATATTTTCTAAATTTTTGTGTTTCTTGTAGCTTTTATTCTTTGTGAACTTCAATAGGACAAGGTTTCCCCCAACTAGCATAGCTAGAGACACTGGGAGATTCCTAAACTCTTTTTTTTTCATGTCAATTCTCTGTATTACTTTTTTAATAATTTTAATGCAGTGACATTGATAAATCAGGGTACATATGTTGAGAGAAAACATCTCAAGATTATTTTAACATTTGATTATGTTGCATACCCCTCACCCAAAGTCAAAGTCAAATTGTCTTCCATCACCTTCTATCTTGTTTTCTTTGTGCCCCTCCCCTCCCCCAATCCCCTCTTTCTCCTTTCTCGCCACTCCCTACCACACTCCCTCGTTACCATTACATTCTTGTCCAAGTCACTGAGTCTCATTTTTATGTCCCATCTATGTATGGATTCATATAGTTCTTAGTTTTTTTCTGATTTACTTATTTCACTCCGCATAATGTTATCAAGGTCCATCCATGTTATTGTAAATGAACCAATGTCATCATATCTTATGGCTGAGTAGTATTCCATAGTATATATGTACCAAAACTTTTTAATCCACTCGTTCTCTGAGAGACACTTGGGTTGTTTCCAGATCTTCGCTATTGTGAACAATGATGCCATAAACATGGGAGTGCATTTCTCCTTTTGAAACAGTTCTATGGTGTTCTTAGGCTATATTCCTAAAAGTGGGATAGCTGGGTCAAAAGGCAGTTCAATTTTTAATTTTTTGAGGAATTTTCATACTGTTTTCCACGTGGCATTCCCACCAGCAGTGCAGGAGGGTTCCCTTTTCTCCACAACCTTGCCAGCACTTATTCTGTGTTGTTTTGTTAATGAGCACCATTCTGACTGGTGTGAGGTGATATCTCATTGTGGTTTTAATTTGCATTTCTCTAATGATTAGTGATGTTGAGCATTTTTTCATATGCCTATTGGCCATCTGTATGTCCTCTTTGGAGAAATGTCTATAGACCATCAACTTACACCATTCACAAAAATAAACTCAAAATAGATAAAAGACTTAAATATAAACCTTGAAACCATAAGCATCTTAGAAGAAAACATAGGCAGAAAGCTCTCCGACATCTCTCTCAGTGCTATATTTGCTGATTTATTTCCATGGCAAGTGAAATAAAAGACAGGATAAACAAATGGGACTATATTAAACTAAAAAGCTTTTACACAGCTAAGGACAATAAGAACAGAAGAAAAAGACAAACTACACAATGGGAGAACATATTTGACTATATGTCTGATAAGGGGTTAATAACCAAACTTTACAAAAAACTTGTAAATCTCAAAACCAGGAAGACAAACAATCCAATCCTAAACTCTTTTTAATGGCTGTACACTCACCCATCTATCTGTCCTGGAGGGGAAGTCTTATGTTTGTACTTTCTTCAAATCTCACAGAAAAGTGTTAACTTCAGTAAAACATTCACCCCTTTCTCTATAGCAATGAACTAATAGGTTGGACCACTGGATGCATATTTCACTCCTCTCCATTACTTTTGAGGAAGAGATTCAGGGTGTGCACCTTCCTCTGAGATTACAGAGCCATGTACATTGTCCTTGGGCACTCTACTGCAAGATGTTGGACACACACTCACCTCTCTCCCTTTCTCCAGGGGTAAAGTTTCCAGAACTAGTAATATTCCATTTACTTCTGACAATGTCCCACTCCAGTGTGAGTGCCCACATGGGGCACATACAAGTGCTTTGGTGAATCAGCTTGTTTGTGCCGCTGTTAAACATGAATATTTGTAATCGCATGTGGTAGAGACAATGAAAATGGAACAAATGAATAAACGAGATATCATTAGTGTCATTTGACAAGCAGGTCCCAAAATTTCTAATGCTCTTCCTTAGCCATCCTCAGTCAGGTATTACATTTCTGAATATGTTTTCTTTTCCAAAAACAAAAACTTTTCAAAGCTAAAGATGTCATCATAGAAATTTAAATGCAGTGTAGAGCTTAAAATGTAATTCACTGCATGGTAAAGGTCTAAGAGAAATTGAAGAGTACTATTGTGCATACTACAAAGTTAAAATCCCAATCACATTGAAAAGTGTGCCTTCTCAATCATAGCATTAAATGCACTCTTGACCTCCTTGTTCCTCAGGCTGTAGACCAGAGGGTTCAGCATGGGGATGACCATAGAATAGAAGACAGAGGCCATTTTGTCTGTGTCCATGGAATGGCTGGAACTGGGCTTTAGGTACATGAAGATGACAGTCCCATAGAAGATAGAGACAGTAGTGAGGTGAGAAGCACAGGTGGACAAAGCCTTCTGGTGGCCATGAGTTGAGTGCATCTTCAAGATAGTTATAAATATAAATAGGTAAGAAATCAATATTACCAGAAGAGCAGTAAATAAATTAAAGCTGGACATAAAAACAATAAATACCTCACTTATGTGTGTATCTGAGCAAGAGAGAGCCATGACAGCTGGAACATCACAGAAAAAGTGATTGACCACATTAGACTTGCAAAAGAAAAGGCTGAATATGTCTGAAACATACAAGGAGGCATTTAAGAAACCATAGATGTAGGAACCTATGGCCAGACGCACACACACGCCTGTTGTCATGGTGGTGGTGTAATGTAGGGGTTTGCACACTGCTGCATAGCGGTCATAGGCCATGGAGGACAACAGATAAATTTCCGCAGTGGCAAAGGCACCAAAAAAGAACATCTGAGCAGCACAGGCATTGTAGGAGATGACTTTGTTGCCTATAAGTAACCCAGCCATGACTTTGGGAGTGACAGCTGAGGAGTAACACAAATCCACCAGAGACAGGTTACTGAGGAAAAAGTACATAGGAGTGTGGAGACGAGAGTCCCAGAAAATCAGCACAATTGTCCCGAGGTTCCCAACCATAGTGATGAGATAAATGAGAGTGAACATGATAAAGAGGGGGACCTGTAGCTCTAGGACATGGGTTAGTCCAAGGAGGATGAAGTATGTCACTTCTGTCCTGTTCTCCATCAATGCTTTTTGGCAATCATGAGATGTCTTGTAGAAGTGAGACCTAAAGGAAAAAATTAAAAGAAAAAAAGTTGTTGTTAAGTTAAAATGTATAAATACAATGTGCAGTATTTTCTTAATCATTTATCTTTCAAAATTATCTTGACCTAATGTTAAGAGTCTTACATATAAATGTGTGTGTATGCAATGAGTAGTATTATAATTTTTACTTTACCATTAAAAATTAAGGATTTAGGAAATTGGTGATATTTTAAAATTATATCACTAGCATTACAAAGACTCAAGATGCAAAACTCAACCTCAGTTCTAACAGAATGAAATTTTGTGTGTGTTTAGCTGCCTTAGCATCAGCATATTTAAAGGTGCACGTAGTAATAAAAATGACAGCATGAGGAAAAGGTGGAATTACATACAGTTCAATGTTGTTATTTCATTTCATTCCCTTTGTAGTTTATAGAATGATCATTTCACATTTATGCTTTTCTGTAACCTCTAGTAAGCCAATTGTTAGTGAAGAAGATGAAGTTACCACCTTACCTACTCAGAGCATTATTTATCTTATATTTTTATTCATCTTCTTCAGAGAAGCAGCAGGATATTTTATAAGTACCATTAAATTCCCCACTAATAGAAATCTTAACATTTATACTCCAGCCTCAACTCACTATTTTAAAAAGTTTAAAACACCTGTTTTTGTACTCATATAACACACAGTACTTGTAGCTCCACTAATAGTGTATATGGAATGTTTAGCTTACCTTGCTCCTTGAATAGAAGTGACAGTCAATCCTGAATAGTGAGTATGGAATCTGAAATACATCCATGAGACAATGAATAAATAATGATAAGCTATATTTTAGGAGTTATCAAAATTTCCCAAGTTCTCTAAAATGGGGAAAGTTAGAGGAAAATACTCTAACAAGGACCCAGAACCTGGGGTTTAAGTCCTGAATCCACAGTGAATTCTTATTCTGCCTTTAGAGGTGTCCACTACCTTTGTCTTGTTTGACAAGATAAACAAAATAAGATTATGTCGTCTGTGAATAGCAAATAAGAGGTCTATAAAACAATTGTGTAAGAGGTTACCATTTTAAAGTCCCTTTTTTTATCTTGGGGTGATTTTCTTGGCCATGATTGCAGATTTATAGCAATTTTTTCAGTAGACAGAAAGCCTTTATGTAATGACAACTATTAACATTCAAATGAATGTATGATGGTCAAAGCATCCAGTGTGCAGTGTGGTCCCTGTAAAATGATGTTGTGTGGAGTGTTGATGGTATTTCAGAGGCCAACACAAGGGATTCAGGAGTGAGTTGCAGAGATATGGGGCTCTCAGGGAATGTGCCCCATGAGGGCATCTATAGCTCTTCATCCCATTGTCTTAGGGAAGAAATAATTAAACTGCCTATGGGGACCTAGCTGTATAAAGAATGTGTATGTATCTTTTAGTATTACTTGTTCTTTTTTTTCTATTTCTAAATGCATAATTTACAAACAGTATGATTCACACATTTTTTTCTGTTTGTCTAGTTTTCTATGAATTTGTTCAAATATGTATGGTAATGTAGCTACTACCAGAATCAAGATAATAGAACATTCCAACACTATGCAAAAGCACAAGGTTCTTTGCTGTAAACTCCTTTCCCTACTCACTGCTTCAGGAAACCACTGAACTGTTTCGTGTATGTAACAACCTTTGCAAGAATATCTTTTACTGGATTCTAACATATGTCGTCTATCAGTCTTGCTTCTTTCACTTAGTATAATGCATTTAAGACCCATCAATGTTGCTACTTTTGCCGGTAGTGGAAATATTTTTGAGGGTTTGGTAGTTACAAATAAAGCTGATCTAAATGTATTCCTAAAGGTTTTTCTATGAACATAATTATTTTGTTTGGTTCTTTGTTTTTCAAAGAGAGAGAGAGAGAGACAAACAGGAAGGGAGAGAGAAAGACATGAGAAGCATCAACTGGTCATTGTGGCATTTTAGATGTTCATTGATTGATCTCTCACATATGCCCAGGAGATGGGGCTTCAGGTGAACCAGTGACTCCTTGCTCAAGCAAGTGACCTTGTGCTCAAGCTAGCTACCTTTGGTTTCAAGCTGGTAGGCCTGTGCTCAAGCCGGTAACCTTGGTGATTTGAAGCTGGGTCCTCAGCATCCCAGGTCGACACTCTCTCCAGTAAAATCTCCTTTAAAAACCTGAGAAATTCTTTTTAATTTGCTTTCATATTCTAGTCATCACACCCTGAATTATTTCCTCAATACAATTTCCTTTCCTGCTTAATTAATTATCCTCTCTATTCCCATACTTTACTTTGAACTCAATAGTGGTTATTTGAATAATACATTGCTGGTAACACAGTACTGGAGAGTGTTAAATAAACAACTATTTTTAATTGTTCATGTTTTATCTAAAATTGGATCTTGTAATAAAGACATTGTTAGTGCCTGACCATGCAATGGTGCATTAGATAAAGCACTGGACTGGGACACGGAACACCTAGGTTCAAAACTCAGAGGTTGCTAACTTAAGCATGAGCTCATCTGGTTTCAGCAAGGCTCACCAGCTTGAGCCCAAGGTCACTTGCCCTGCTGTAGCCTCCCAGTCAAGGCACATATGAGAAAGCAATCAATGAATAACTAAAGGGCTGCAACAAAAAATTGATGCTTCTCATCTCTCTCCCTTCCTGTTTACCTGTCCCTTTCTCTGTCTCTCTTTGTCTCTGCTAAAAAAAGAAGTTTAGTGAAAATAGTAGTGAAATTTCAATAAACTCTGTACTTTAGTTAAGGATAAAGTACAAATGTTGGGATTTTGTTTTGGAAATATGCAGCACAGTAATGTATAATGATAAAATTTTAGATTTAATGTTTTAGAAGAAACAGTGATATACAGAAATTCTCAGTGCTATATTTGAAACACTTGTGTAAACAGAAATAACCCCATTATTAAAAGTTTGTTAAAGGTAATTTTAAGATAGGCTTTCTGAATGACATTATAAAAAGCTCATTAGACCTTTTCTTCAGTGAAACAACAATATCACTGGTAAAAAAAAATTTTTTTAAACCCAACAATTTGTAATTGTCCTAAGGACTTATAGGACATGGAGAAGCATTTATTCAGGAAAAGCTATGCAACTTGCTAAAATCAGAGCCAGTGGCATTTTAGCTTTGACCATGCTCCTTTTGTGTTCTTCCCAAAGCTGTATGGTAGAAGTTCTACTTCAGGGAAATGTGTCCAAGAAGTCAGGAGCTCTTTCTAACTCCAAGTATCAGTGTAGAGCTAAAGTTTCACCTTACGACAGACAGGGCATGGCATCTCTCATCTTCCTCAGGCCTATGTTGTAGAAACACTATTTCCATCAGGCAAAGCTGAGTGAGTAAGGGCTGCCATTTCCCATTCAGTTCCCATTTGTAGTATTAGAGGTTTGCCTCGACATTTTGGTTGGACAGTAATTTTACACTTGGAAGAATAAGAGTGGACATACAACCCATAAAACAGACATTAACTCAGAAACCACAAGAAGAGACAAAGAAAGACATTGCCTAATGATTTAAAAAGGTCAATTTGATGGCATTAGAATACTGGTGGCATGAGAGTTAGTTACTCCTGATTTCTTCTCTTGAAATTTCAATAAGTTCAACAACTATAACTGAGCAAATGAACCCCAGCTGGGCTGCCAGGCATGCCTGAAAGATCCAGGCACTGAATGGACTAAGGTTGGGATGAGGTGGAAAGGAAGGCATAATGCTTTCATGGTGTGCTTTAGAAAGGTGAGGAAACAAACCCAAAGTGATAGTTCTTTTTCTCTCTGCTGCACTATGGGAAAGAGGGAAGATCAGGCTCTCAGGATTTTGTATGAGAGGTATGGAGATGGAAAATTGGAGAGTCGGGTCTCCTTTTGCTGGGAGGAGCAGTAAAACAGAGGAACAGAGGATGAGATAAACCAAAGTGGCCAGAGCATGGTGTCAAAGCCAGTTTTTCCATGATCTCCCTGCACTCAGAACTTGGTAGAGACAGAGAAAGCTAAATTGCAGCCCCCAACCTCCCATGTCCCATCTACCTCACCTCGCTGTACCAAGAGTGGCAAGAAAAACCTTACAGCTAGCTCTCCAGAGCTGCTCTGGACTCTGAAGAACAGAGGTACTCTACCTCTTGTTCCCAACTCTGATGAGATGTGGGAAGAAATGCCAAGAAGCCTGAGATCACCATTGTTAGAGCTAAAAAGCAGGAAAGCTGAAGCAGTAAAGCTGAAACTGTAAGAAGCTGTAAAGCCCTCACAACAAACTATACCCAACTACTGACAGGAGCAAAAGGAAAAAAAACAAACAAGACACAGAGCTACATGAAAACAAAACATTAAATGGGTCTAGGAAATCTTATAAGATCAATAATTATCTTATATGTAAATGGACTGAACTCACCAATAAAGAGGCACAGAGTAGCAGCTTGGATCAAAAAGCAAAATCCAACCAACCACATGCTGCCTTTAAGAGTCAAATCTAAGCTGCAAAGGCAAAAGTAGATTCAAAGTAAAAGTTGAAAAAGGATTCTTCAGTAAATAATATACAAAGAAAAGCAGGTGAGACCACATGCATATCTTACAATGCTGGCTTCAGGACAACAAAGGTAACCAGAGACAAATACGAACATTTCATAATGATAAAGAGGATATTGTATCAGAAGACCTAACACCTTTTAATACATATGCACCAAACCAAGGTGCACCAAAATATTTAAGACATCTATTAAGTGATCTAAAAATAGCAGCAGGCAAAAACATAATTCAACTTGAAAATTTCTTTTTTTTTTTTTCATTTTTTCAAAGCTGGAAACGAGGAGGCAGTCAGACAGACTCCCACATGTGCCTGACCGGGATCCACCCGGCATGCCCACCAGGGGGCAATGCTCTGCCCCTCTGGAGTGTTGCTCTGTTGCATCCAGAGCCATTCTAGCGCCTGAGGCAGAGGCTACAGAGCCATCCTCAGCGCCCGAGCCATTTTTGCTCCAATGGAGCCTCAGCTGCAGGAGGGAAAGAGAGAGACAGAGAGGAAGGAGAGGGGGAGGGGTGGAGAAGCAGATGGATGCTTCTTCTGTGTGCCCTGGCCAGGAATTGAACCCAGGACTCCTGCATGCCAGGCCAACGTTCTACCACTGAGCCAACCAGCCAGGGCCTCCACTTGAAAATTTCGACACAACATTAATGGATTTTTATAGATCATCCAAACAATAAATCAATAAAAAAATTGGCCTTAAATAACACTCTGAATTAAATAGACATAACAGACATTCATAGGACATTTCATCTCAGAAGATTAGATTATACATTGTACTCCAGTGTGCATGGAACATTCTCAAGGATAAACCATATGTTGGGCCACAATACTAATGTCAACAAATTCAGGAAGATTGAAATCATACCAAGCATATTTTCTGATCATAAAGCTTTGAAATTAGAATTAAAGTATAAAAAGGAAGTAAATAAACCACAAAAATGTGGAAAGTAAACAACATACTTCTAAAAAATGACTGAGTCAAAGAAGAAATAAAAGCAGAGATCAATAAAGATATACAGACAAATGAAAATGATAACATGACATGTCAAAATTTCTGAGATGAAGCCAAAGCTGAATAAGAGGGAAGTTCATATCATTACAGGCTTATATCAAGAAATAAGAGTGATCTCAAGTAAGCAGCCTAACATAACACCTTAAGGAACTAGAAAAAGAAGAACAAAGGCAACCCAAAGTCAACAGAACAAAAGTAGTAAAAATTAGAGAACTAAATAAAATAGAGTACAAAAAAAACTATAGAAAAATTAATATAACAAAGAACTGGTTCTTTGAAAAGATCTATAAAATCAACAGGCTGTTGGCTAGACTCATTAAAGAAAAAAGAGAAAGGACTCATATAAACAAAATCTGAATTAAAAGAGGAGAAATTACCACAGACATCATAGATGTACAAAAGATCATACTAGAATATTAGGAAAAATTATATGACACCAAATTCAACAACCTAAAAGAAATGGATAAATTCCTAAAACTGTACAATTTTCCTAGACTGAGCCTTGAAGAAGTGGAGAACCTAAATAGACCTATAAGCAGGAAGGAAACAGAAACAACTATCAAAAACCTCCCCAGAAACAAAAGTCCAGGACCAGATAATTACACTAGTGAATTCTACCAAATAGTCAAAGAATATTTAGTACCTATCCTTCTCAAAGTCTTCCAAAATATAGAAGAAGAAGCAATACTATGCAACACATTTAAGAGTCTAATATAAAGCTCATACCAAAACTTGGCAAGCAAGAGACAAAAAAAGAAAACTACAGACCTATATTTCTAATAAGTAAGTATGCAAAAACTCTAAATAAAATACTAGCAAATCAAATACAACACATTAAAAAATAATACATCATAATGAAGTGGGATTCATTCCAGGAGCACAAGGATGATTCAATATATGGAAACTGATCAACGTAATACATTACATCAACAGAGCAAAAAACAAAAACCATATGATCCTATCAATAGATGCAGAAAAGACATTTGATAAGACACAACATTCCTTTATGTTTAAAACACTCAATATAATCAGAATAGAAGGAAAGTACCTCAATATAATAAAGGCCATAGATGACAAACCATCAGGCAATATCATATTAAATGATGAAAAAATGAAGGCTTTTCTTCTTAAATCAGGAATGAAAGAACAAACAAACAAACAATCCAATAAAAAAAAATGGGAAGAGGACATAAACAGACACTTCTCCCAGGAAGAAATACAAATGGCCAACAGATATATGAAAAGATGCTCATCTTCTTTAGTTATTAGAGAAATGCAAATCAAAACTGCAATGAGATACCATCTCACACCTGTTAGATTAGCTATTATTAACAAGACAGGTAATAGCAAATGTTGGAGAGGCTGTGGAGAAAAAGGAACCCTCATCCACTGTTGGTGGGAATGTAAAGTAGTACAACCATTATGGAAGAAAGTATGGTGGATCCTCAAAAAACTGAAAATAGAACTACCTTATGACCCAGCAATCCCTCTACTGGGTATATACCCCAAAAACTCAGAAACATTGATACGTAAAGACACATGCAGCCCCATGTTTATTGTAGCATTGTTCACAGTGGCCAGGACATGGAAACAACCAAAAAGCCCATCAACAGATGACTGGATAAAGAAGATGTGGCACATATACACTATGGAATACTACTCAGCCATAAGAAATGATGACATCGGATCATTTACAGCAAAATGGTGGGATCTTGATAACATTATACGAAGTGAAATAAGTAAATCAGAAAAAACCAGGAACTGCATTATTCCATACGTAGGTGGGACATAAAAGTGAGACTAAGAGACATTGATAAGAGTGTGGTGGTTACGGGGGGAGGGGGGAGAGGGAGAGGGGGAGGGAGAGGGGCACAAAGAAAACTAGATAGAAGGTGACAGAGGCCAATCTGACTTTGGGTGATGGGTATGCAACATAATTGAATGACAAGATAACCTGGACATGTTATCTTTGAATATATGTATTCTGATTTATTGATATCGCCCCATTAAAAAAATAAAAATAAAAAAATAAAATCAGGAATGAGACAAGGCTGCCTACACTTTCTACTCTTATTCAACATAGTTTTAGAAGTTTTAGCCAGAATGATCAGATAAGAAAAAGAAATAAAAAGCATTCATATCAGAAAAGAAGAAAATGGAGAAGGAGACACGATGGCCATAGAGTAGGCAGACTCCAACTCCCACTTTCCAGAACCAAAGTGGATTACAACTTAAATCTGAGAATATTCATTGTGAAAGACCAACTTTGGACTAAACTATGAGGATTCTACAGCCAAGGACCACCAAAGAACCCACGTTGAAACTGGTAGAAGAGGCAGATATGCTAAAAGGGCTGCCCCACTCCCGGGAGCAAGTTGTGGCCAGGAGGGACTTTCATTATGGGGAGAGTTGCCCAGCGAGGTTTGGGTCCTCATCTCCAAAACCGGAATCCCAGCCTAGATCCCTGGAGCCTAGAAGGGGTTTACAAACTATATTTGGCTGAGAAAAGAGCCTAGACACTCTTTGAGAAAAGGAGACAGAACTCTCGGACTCAGGCTCCATATTAAAAGGACCGCACAGAGAGCCTCACTCACAACCACTTTCCCGGAGCTCCAGGAACTGAGACCCCTGGAAGGACTGGAATTGCCAGCAAAGAGAGTGGTCTTAGAGGCACAGGGGGAGACACTTTGAGGGATGGACACCCTAACCCCTGGGCTGATTCAACCCCCAAATCTAGTTAAGTTTTTTTCTGGGAACAGCATCACCAGCAAAGGGAAGAAATTACCCCATCCACCAGAGGCTCACCTGCCCTAGTTAGAACAAAGAGGCACTTAGAGGCAGGCAGCACATTAGGGAGACACAAATAGGGAGTGCAGAGGTCTAAGCTAGATCACTCCCTGCATATTGAGTGTTCACAGGGGGCAGGCGGGCCAAAGGAGGCAGGGTGCCACTGTGGAGGCCAGGGCAGTTCCTGAGGAGGTGGGAACTGCTATTGCCACTGCAGAGGTCCGCGCTCACACATGGTCCTGCTGGCTGCATGGGCCCTCCCTTGGCAGAAGTGGAGGCCCGAGCAATAGCAAAGGAAGTTCGTGCATGCACGCCCGAACCCACCAGAGAGGGCAGAAGTCGAGGCGGCCACTGTGGAGGTCCAGGCCGGCTTGCAAACCTGCCTGTGGTGCGGGTGAGCCCTAAGTGGCAGCAGAAGCCAGGAGACCTTAGGGGTGGTTCAAGTGGGTACACATGGGTTCCCCTACGGCGGCTGCTGAGGAGGTCTGAGCTGATGCACAGACCCTAGGAAACACGAACCAGCCCTCAGCAGCCCTGGAAGTGGTCCAAGCAGGTGAGCACAGAGCCACCCACAGGGAAGATGCTGTGGAGGCCCAAGCCCATGAGCAAAAGTGCCAATGGCAAAGGCTGGCCCTCAACAGCAGCGGAGGCTGGGGTGGCCATGGAACCAGTCCAAATGGGTGCACATGGGCACACATGAGCCTGCCTGGGGCAGCAGCAGCCATGGAGGCAGACTTGTGCCAGCAGCACCTGAGCCCAAACACCCCAGGCAGCAACAGTGATGGTGGTCCAGTGGGCAGACCACACCACGGGAGCACAGGGGCCACACCCACTGGACTCCTGTGACTACACCCTACAGAGTGCTAAAAAAAGAAGAAAAAAACAAAATAAATAAATAAAAGTCTGGATAGAATGACACCTGAGACTAAGAAGTAGGCCACATCCAATATTGTACCTAATCGTTGAATTACAGTACTGAGCCCAACAAGTAGCAAGCAATAAGAGGTAACAGAAAGAAAATCTCAGGGGAACTCAAACTTTTAAAGGAACTTCCCCCAGGCTAAGAGTGGATAAAGCAAGCCTAGGAGTGCAGCTGATATTTACAATGGCACCTGGACCCAGCAGAGGCAACCACAAGTTCTGGATCACCTGTAGCTCCTACAAGGTTGATAAGAGCCAATCATAGGCAGTGACCCCCACTAATCTGTGCCAAGCCCTGGCCAGGGAAGTCCAGGGCAGGCACATTCCACAGCCAGATACGAAAAGCACCAGTTCAGGACCTAACAACTCTTGTTAGAGTGGAAGCTTAATGAAGGGCTCCTCACACCTGACCCAGCTAAGCCATAGAAAACTCCAATATAAACAGGAAAAAGAACAGCGATAGCAGATAAGTAGCCCACAGTGGATTACAAACAACAGCTGATGCCAACCCAAGAAGACTTAGAAATAACACAACTGAAAATTGGAGTCAGACAATACCAACCCTAGACTTAGCTAGCTTCACAAACAACACACCCAAATGAGGAATGTATACACAGACAAAATGAGAATACAGAGAAGTGCAAACCAATGAATCAACAACAGAAACCCCCAGAAAAAGAACTGAGTGAGATGGAAATAACTGAAGTACCAGGTGCAGAGTTTAAAATAATGATTATTAAAATGCTCAAAGATCTTAGAGCAACAATACATGGACACAATGAGCACATACATAAAGAGATAACAAGCATCAAAAAGGACATTGAAAAAATAAAGAAAAACTAGTCAGAAATGACAAATACCAGACCAGAAATAAAGACTACACTAGAAACAATTAAAGCAGGCTGGATGAAGCAGAGAATCAAATCAGTGATTTAGACGACAAGATAAACAAAAACATGAAAGTGAATCAGCAAAAAGAAAAGAGGCTTTAAAAATCTGAGGAAACACTAAGAGAGCTCTGTGACAACCTAGAGAAACAACATCCACATCATAGGTGTTCCTGAAGAAGAAGAGAAAGAACAAGAGATAGAAACCTTGTTTGAAGAAATCATAGCTGAAAACTTTCCTAAATTGATGCAGGAAAAAGTCACACAAGTTCAAGAAGCACAGAGAGCCTGATCTGTGGCGGTGCAGTGGATCAAGTGTCACCCTGGAATGCTGAGGTCACCGGTTCAAAACCCTGGGTTTCCCTAGTTAAAGAACATATGATGCTTCCTGCACCCCCCCTCTCTGTGTCTCTCTTCTCTAAAATGAATAAATAAATAATTAATTTAAAAAAGAAGTACAGAGAATTCCATTAAAGAGAGAACTAAAGAAATCTAAACCAACACACATCATAATTAAAATACCAAAGCTAAGAGATAAAAAAGAATACTACCAGCTGCTAGAGAAAAGCAGTCAATCACTTGCAAAGGAGCCCCCATAAGAATGACATCCAACTTCTCAACAGAAACACTTGAGGCCAGAAGGGAATGACAAGAAATATTCAAAGTAATGCAGAACAAGAGCCTAAAGCCAAGACTTCTTTAACCAGCAAGGCTATCATTTAAAATTGAAGGAGAAATAAAAAACTTCCCAGACAAAAAAATTCAAGAAATTTATTACAACCAAATCAATGATGCAAGAAATGTTAAGAAACCTGTTGTAAACAGAACAAAGAGGATAAAGAATATAGTAAAAGAGAAATGTAGAATTAAAGAATAAAATGGCAATAAACAATTACATATCAATAATATACTTAAATTTAAATGGATTAAATGATCCAATCAAAATATATAGGGTAGCTGTGTGGATAAAAAAACAAGACCCATACATATGCTGCCTACAAGAGACACACCTCAAAACAAAAGATACACATACACTGAAGGTAAAAGGATGGAAAAAATATTTCATGTAAATGGAAATAAAAGAAGCTGGGGTAGCAATACTTATATCTGACAAAATAGACATTAAAACAGACTATAGTGAGGGATAAAGAAGGCCACTACATAATGATAAAAAAAGCAATCCAACAGGAAGATATTAACCATAATAAATATCTATGCATCTAATATAGGAGCACCTAAATATATAAAGCAGATTTTGATGAACATAAAGGGAAAGATCAAAAGCAATACTATAATAGTAGGGGACTTTAATACCCCACTAACATTACTAGATAAATCCTCAAGAAAGAAAATGAACAAAGAAACAGCAGACTTAAAGGACACACTAGATCAACTGGATTTAATAGATATCTTCAAAACATTTTACCCTAAAGCAGAAGAATATACATTCTTTTGAAGTGCTCATGGTACATTCTCTAGAATAGACCACATGTTAGGGCACAAACGTGGTATCAACAAATTTAAGAAGATTGAAATCATATCAAGCATCTTCTCAGAACACAATGGCATGAAACTAAAAATCAACCACAACAGAAAAACTGAAAAATACTCAAACACTTAAAAACTAAATAGCATGTTATTAAATAACCAATGGGTTAACAATGAGATCAAAGAAGAAATAAAAGAATCCTAGAAATAAGTGATAATGAGCATACAACAACTCAAAATTTATGGAACAGCAAAAACAGTACTGATAGCAAAGTTCAAGTGCATTACAGGTATACCTTAAGAAGCTAGAAAAGCTCAAATAGATAACTTGACCCTACATCTAAAAGAACTAGAAAAAAAACAGCAAGTAAAGCCCAGAGGTAGTTAAAGAAAGGAAATAATAAAGATCAGAGTAGAAATAAATGACATACAGGCAAAAAAACAATATAGAAGATCAATGAAACCAAGAGCTGGGACTACATCAGACTAAAAAGTTTTTGCTCAGCAAGAGAAACTGACAACAAAATAAACAGACAGCCAACTAAATGGGAAATTATATTTTCAAACAACAGCTCAGATAAGGGCCTAATATCCAAAATATACAAAGAACTCATAAAGCTCAACCACAAACAAACAATCCAATAAAAAAATGGGAAGAGGACATGAACAGACACTTCTCCCAGGAGGAAATACAAATGGCCAACAGATATATGAAAAGATGCTCATCTTCATTAGTTATCAGAGAAATGCAAATCAAAACTACAATGAGACACCACCTCACACCTGTTATCTTAGTTACTATCAACAAGACAGGTAATAGAAAATGTTGGAGAGGCTGTGAAGAAAAAGGAACCCTCATTCACTGTTCCTTTACATACTGGTGGGAATGTAAAGTAGTACAACCATTATGGAAGAAAGTATGGTGGTTCCTCAAAAAACTGAAAATAGAACTACCTTATGACCCAGCAATCCCTCTACTGGGAATATACCCCCAAAACTCAGAAACATTGATACATAAAGACACATGTAGCCCCATGTTCATTGCAGCATTGTTCACAGTGGCCAAGACATGGAAACAACCAAAAAGCCCGTCAATAGATGACTGGATAAAGATGTGGCACATATACACTATGGAATACTACTCAGCCATAAGAAATGATGACATCAGATTATTTACAACAAAATAATGGGATCTTGATAATATTATACGGAGTGAAATAAGTAAATTAGAAAAAACCAAGAACTACATGATTCTATACATTGGTAGGATATAAGAACTAGACTAAGAGACATGGACAAAAGTGTGGTGGTTAACGGGTGTGGGGGGCAGGGAGGACGCAGAAGGAAAGGAGAAGAGGGGGAGGGGGAGGGGCACAAAGAAAACTAGATAGAGGGTGACAGGAAAATCTGACTTTGGGTTATGGGTATGCAACATAATTGAACAACAAGATAACCTGGACATGTTTTCTTTGAATATATGTACCCTGATTTATTGATGTCACCTCATTAACATTAATAAAAATTTATTAATAAAATAATTTAATAAATCAGTTAATTAATGAAGCTCCAGTGGACATGTTTTTTCCTTTCACTCCTTGCTTCATCATTCTGATCAGTACTCAACTATTAATCTATTACAGTTAGTTAGTTATTTATTCAGAATATATACTACACAAGAGGAGTCACTTTCTCCACTTAACTAAGAACTTCATTTCCAATGCATAAATTACAACCTGGTTTATACTAAATTCTCAATAAATTTTCATTACATGAATTCATTAATTAATTAAATTTTGAGTCTAGCCATTAATATATTTGAACCACTGATATTTATTTATTTATTTATTTCTTGAGAATATATACTACACAAGAGGAGTTACTTTTTCTACTTAACTAAGAACTTTATATTCAATGCATAAATTGCAACCTGCTTTATACTAAATTCATTTTTTTCTTTTAATAATTTTATTTTTTAATGGGGTGACATCAATAAATCAGAATACATATATACAAAGATAACATGTCCAGGTTATCTTGTCGTTCAATTATGTTGCATACCAATCACCCAAAGTCAGATTGGCCTCTGTCACCTTCTATCTAGTTTTCTTTGTGCCCCTCTCCCTCCCCCTCTCCCTCTCCCTCTCCCCCGTCCCCCCATAACCACCACACTCTTATCAATGTCTCTTAGTCTCACTTTTATGTCCCACCTATGTATGGAATAATGCAGTTCCTGGTTTTTTCTGATTTACTTATTTCAATTTGTATAATGTTATCAAGATCCCAACATTTTGCTGTAATTGATCTGATGTCATCATTTCTTATGGACGAGTAGTATTCCATAGTGTATATGTGCCACATCTTCTTTATCCAGTCATCTGTTGATGGGCTTTTTGGTTGTTTCCATGTCCTGGCCACTGTGAACAATGCTGCAATAAACATGGGGCTGCATGTGTCTTTACGTATCAATGTTTCTGAGTTTCAGGGATATATACCCAGTAGAGGGATTGCTGGGTCATAAGGTAGTTCTATTTTCAGTTTTTTGAGAAACCACCATACTTTCTTCCATAATGGTTTTACTACTTGACATTCCCACCAACAGTGAATGAGGGTTCCTTTTTCTCCACAGCCTCTCCAACATTTGCTATTACCTGTCTTGTTAATAATAGCTAATCTAACAGGTGTGAGGTGGTATCTCATTGCAGTTTTGATTTGCATTTCTCTAATAACTAAAGAAGATGAGCATCTTTTCATATATCTGTTAGCCATTTGTATTTCTTCCTGGGAGAAGTGTCTGTTCATGTCTTCTTCCCATTTTTTTTGGATTGTTTGTTGTTGAGTTTTATGAGTTCTTTGTATATTTTGGATATTAGGCCCTTATCTGAGCTGTTGTTTGAAAATATCATTTCCCATTTAGTTGGCTGTCTGTTTATTTTGTTATCAGTTTCTCTTGCTGAGCAAAAACTTCTTAGTCTGATGTAGTCCCATTCATTAATTTTTGCCTTCACTTCTCTAGCCTTTGGAGTCAAATTCATAAAATGCTCTTTAAAACCCAGGTCCATGAGTTTAGTACCTATGTCTTCTTCTATGTAGTTAATTGTTTCAGGTCTTATGTTTAGATCTTTGATCCATTTTGAGTTAATTTTAGTACAGGGGGAGAGACTGTAGTCCAGTTTCATTCTTTTGCATGTGGCTTTCCAGTTTTCCCAGCACCATTTATTGAAGAGGCTTTCTTTTCTCCATTGTGTGTTGTTGGCCCCTTTATCAAAAATTATTTGACTATATATATGTGGTTTTATTTCTGGGTTTTCTATTCTGTTCCATTGGTCTGAGTGTCTATTTTTCTGCCAATACCATGCTGTTTTGATTGGTATGGTCCTATAATATAGTTTGAAGTCAGGTATTGTAATGCCTCCAGCTTCATTCTTTTTCTTTAGGATTGCTTTGGCTATTCGGGATTTTTTATAGTTCCATATAAATCTGATGATTTTTTGCTCCAATTCTTTAAAAAATGTCATTGGAATTTTGATGGGAATTGCATTAAATTTGTATATTGCTTTGGGTAATATGGCCATCTTGATTATATTTATTCTTCCTAACCAAGAACAAAGAATTTTCTTCCATCTCATTATATCTTTTTTGATTTCCCTTAACAATGGTTTATAATTTTCATTATATAACTCCTTTACATTCTTTGTTATGTTTATTCCTAGGTATTTTATTTTTTTTGTTGCAATCATGAAAAGGACTATTCTTTTGAGTTCATTCTCAAATGTTTCACTGTTGGCATATAGAAAGGCTATTGACTTCTGTATGTTAATTTTGTATCCTGCGACCTTACTGTATTGGCTTATTGTTTCTAGTAGTCTTTTTGTGGATTCTTTGGGGTTTTTGATGTATAGGATCATATCATCTGCAAAAAGTGATACCTTTACTTCTTTTTTTCCGATATGGATGCTTTTTATTTCTTTGTCATGTCTGATTGCTCTGGCTAGAACCTCTAGTGCCACATTAAATAAGAGTGGAGAGAGTGGAAAACCCTGTTTTTTTCCTGATTTAAGGGGAAAAGCCTTCAGTTTTGTGCCATTTAATATGATGTTAGCTGATGGTTTATCATACATGGCCTTTATCATGTTGAGATATTTTTCTTCTATACCCATTTTATTGAGAGTCTTAAACATAAATTGTGTTGTATTTTATCAAAAGCCTTTTCTGTGTCTATTGATAAGATCATGTGATTTTTGTTCTTTGTTTTGTTCATATGGTGTATTACGTTAACTGTTTTACGTATGTTGAACCATCCTTGAGATTCTGGGATGAATCCCACTTGATCATGATGTATTATTTTTTTAATATGTTGTTGTATTTGATTTGCCAGTATTTTGTTTAGTATTTTAGCATCTGTATTCATTAGAGATATTGGTCTGTAGTTTTCTTTTTTTGTGCCATCCTTGCCTGGTTTTGGTATGAGGGTTATGTTGGCCTCATAAAATGTGTTTGGAAGTATTGCTTCTTCTTCAATTTTTTGGAAGACTTTCAGTAGAATAGGAACCAAGTGTTCTTTGAAGGTTTGATAAAATTTGTTGGTATAGCCGTCTGGGCCTGGACTTTTATTTTGGGGGAGGTTTTTAATGTTTTTTTCTATTTCTTCTCTACTAATAGGTCTGTTTAGACTTTCTGCTTCTTTTTGACTCAATCTGGGAAGGTTGTATTGTTCTAGGAATTTATCCATTTCTTCTAGGTTTTTGAATTTAGTGGCATGAACTTTTTCATAGTATTCTACAATAATTCTTTATATATCTACAGTGTCCGTGGTGATTGCTCCTCTTTCATTTTGGATTTTGTTTATATGAGTTCTTTCTCTTTTTTCCTTGGTAAGTCTTGCCAAAGGTTTGTCAATTTTATTGGTCTTTTCAAAGAACCAGCTCCTTGTTCTATTTTTTTCTATAGTTTTTCTGTTCTCTATTTCATTTATTTCAGCTTTGATTTTTATTATCTCCTTTCTTTGGCTGGTTTTGGGTTGTCTTTGTTCTTGTTTTTCTAGTTCCTTAAGGTGTGAAGTTAAGTGGTTCACTTGGGCTCTCTCTTGTTTGTTCATATATGCCTGAAGTGATATGAACTTCCCTCTTATCACTGCTTTTGCTGCATCCCATAGATTCTGATATGTCGTATTGTCATTTTCATTAGTCTGTATATATCTTTTGATCTCTGCACTTATTACTTCTTTGACCCATTCATTTTTTAAAAGTATGTTGTTTAGTTTCCACATTTTTGTGGGATTTTTTCCCTCTTTTTTGCAGTTGAATTCTAGTTTCAAGGGTTTATGATCAGAAAATATGCTTGGTACAATTTCGATTTTTCTGAATTTGCTGATGTTGTTTTTGTGGCCCAACATATGGTCAATTCTTGAGAATGATCCATGTACACTGGAGAAAAATGTATACTCAGTCACTTTGGGATGAAATGTCCTGTAGATGTCTATCATATCCAGGTGCTCTAGTGTTTTGTTTAAGGCCACTATGTCTTTGTTGACTCTCTGTTTGGATGACCGATCTAGAGCCGTCAGCGGTGTATTGAGTTCTCCAAGTATGATTGTATTTTTGTCAGTTTTTGTTTTAAGGTCAATAAGTAGCTGTCTTATATATTTTGGTGCTCCTTGGTTTGGTGCATATATATTAAGAATTGTTATGTCTTCTTGATTCACTGTCCCCTTAGCCATTATGAAATGGCCATTTTTGTCTCTGAGTGCTTTTGCTGTCTTGTAATCAGCATTATCAGAAATGAGTATTGCTACGCCTGATTTGATTTTTTTTTGGCTGTTATTTGCTTGGAGTATTGTTCTCCAGCCTTTTACTTTGAATTTGTTTTTATCCTTGTTACTTAGATGAGTTCCTTGTAGGCAGCATACAGTTGGATTTTCTTTTTTAATTCAGTCTGCTACTCTGTGCCTTTTTATTGATGAGTTTAATCTGTTTACATTTAGTGCAATTATTGACACTTGTATGTTCCCTATTGCCATTTTATAGATTGCTTTCTGTTAGTTTTGTGTCTTGTTTGATCTTTCTCTTTCATTTTTCTATCTTTTGTTTTTATTTGGTTGTATTCCATACATCATTCCTCTGTTGCTATCTTTTTTTTTATAATAATATTATTTTTTTAATGGGGTGACATCAATAAATCAGGATACATATATTCAAAGATAACAAGTCCAGTTTATCTTGTCGTTCAATTATGTTGCATACCTACCACCCAAAGTCAGATTTTCCTCTGTCACCTTCTATCTTGTTTTCTTTGTGCCCCTCCCCACCCTCTTTCCCTCTCCCATTCTCCCCTCTCCCCCATAACCAACACACTCTTATCAATGTCTCTTAGTTTCACTATTATGTCCCACCTACGTATGAAATAATACAGTTCCTACTTTTTTCTGATTTACTTATTTCGCTTCGTATCATGTTATCAAGATCCCACCATTTTGCTGTAAATGATCCGATGTCATCATTTCTTATGGATGAGTAGTATTCCATAGTGTATATGTGCCACATCTTCTTTATCCAGTCATCTATTGATGGGCTTTTTGGTTGTTTCCATGTCCTGGCCACTGTGAACAATGCTGCAATAAACATGGGGCTTCATGTGTCTTTACGTATCAATGTTTCTGAGTTTTTGGGATATATACCCAGTAGAGGGATTGCTGGTTCATAAGGTAGTTCTATTTTCAGTTTTTTGAGGAACCACCATACTTTCTTCCATAATGGTTGTACTACTTTACATTCCCACCAACAGTGTATGAGAGTTCCTTTTTATCCACAGCGTCTCCAACATTTGCTATTACCTGTCTTGCTAATAACAGCTAATCGAACAGGTGTGAGGTGGTATCTCATAGCAGTTTTGATTTGCATTTCTCTAATAGCTAAAGAAGATGAGCATCTTTTCATATATCTGTTGGCCATTTGTATTTCTTCCTGGGAGAAGTGTCTATTCATATCCTCTTCCCATTTTTTTATTGGATTGTTTGTTTTTTTGTTGTTGAGTTTTATGAGTTCTTTGTATATTTTGGATATTAGGCCCTTATCTGAGCTGTTGTTAGAAAATATCATTTCCCATTTAGTTGGCTTTCTGTTTATTTTGTTATCAGTTTCTCTTGCTGAGCAAAAACTTCTTAGTCTGATGTAGTCCCATTCATTAATTTTTGCCTTCACTTCTCTAGCCTTTGGAGTCAAATTCATAAAATGCTCTTTAAAACCCAGGTTCATGAGTTGAGTACCTATGCCTTCTTCTATGTACTTAATTGTTTCAAGTCTTATGTTTAGATCTTTGATCTATTTTGAGTTAATTTTTGTACAGGGGGAGAGACTGTAGTCCAGTTTCATTCTTTTTTTTGTTTGTTTGTTTTTTTTTGTTTGTTTGTTTTTTTGGTTTTTTTTTTTTTACAGAGGCAGAGATAGACAGGGACAGACAGGAACGGAGAGAGATGAGAAGCATCAATCATCAGTTTCTCGTTGCGCGTTGCATCTTCTTAGTTGTTCATTGATTGCTTTCTCACATGTGCCTTGACCGCGGGCCTTCAGCAGACCGAGTAACCCCCTGCTGGAGCTAGCGACCTTGGGTCTAAGCTGGTGAGCTCATTGCTCAAACCAGATGAGCCCGCGCTCAAGCTGGCGACCTCGGGGTCTCGAACCTGGGTCCTTCCGCATCCCAGTCCGACGCTCTATCCACTGCGCCACCACCTGGTCAGGCTAGTTTCATTCTTTTGCATGTGGCTTTCCAGTTTTCCCAGCACCATTTATTGAAGAGGCTTTCTTTTCTCCAGTGTGTGTTGTTGGCCCCTTTATCAAAAATTATTTGACTATATATATGTGGTTTTATTTCTGGGTTTTCTATTCTGTTCCATTGGTCTGAGTGTCTATTTTTCTGCCAATACCATGCTGTTTTGATTGTCGTGGCCATATAATATAGTTTAGTCAGGTATTGTAATGCCCCCAGCTTCATTCTTTTTCTTTAGGATAGCTTTGGCTATTCGGGGTTTTTTATACTTCCATATAAATATGATGATTTTTTGCTGTATTTCTTTAAAAAACGTCATTGGAAGTTTGATGGGAATTGCATTAAATTTGTATATTGCTTTGGGTAATATAGCCATCTTGATTATATTTATTCTTCCTAACCAAGAACAAGGTATATTCTTCCATCTCATTATATCTTTTTCGATTTCCCTTAACAATGTTTTATAGTTTTCATTATATAAGTCCTTTACATTCTTTGTTATGTTTATTCCTAAGTATTTTATTTTTTTTTAGTTGCAATTGTGAAGGGGATTATTCTTTTCAGTTCCTTCTCAGTTGTTTCATTATTGGCATATAGAAAGGCTATTGATTTCTGTATGTTAATTTTGTATCCTGCGACCTTACTGTATTGGCTTATTGTTTCTAGTAGTCTTTTTGTGGATTCTTTGGGGTTTTCGATGTATAGGATCATATCATCTGCAAAAAGTGATACCTTTACTTCTTCTTTTCCGATATGGATGCCTTTTATTTCTTTGTCTTGTCTGATTGCTCTGGCTAGAACCTCTAGTACCACATTAAATAAGAGTGGAGAGAGTGGACAACCCTGTCTTGTTCCTGATTTAAGGGGGAAAGCCTTCAGTTTAGTGCCATTTAATATGATGTTAGCTGATGGTTTATCATATATGGCCTTTATCATGTTGAGATATTTTCCTTCTATACCCATTTTGTTGAGAGTCTTAAACATAAAATTGTGTTGTATTTTATCGAAAGCCTTTTCTGCGTCTATTGATAAGATCATGTGGTTTTTGTTCTTTGTTTTGTTGATATGGTGTATTACGTTAACCGTTTTACGTATGTTGAACCATCCTTGAGATCCTGGGATGAATCCCACTTGATCATGATGTATTATTTTTTTAATATGTTGTTGTATTTGATTTGCCAGTATTTTGTTTAGTATTTTAGCATCTGTATTCATTAGAGATATTGGTCTGTAGTTTTCTTTTTTTGTGCCATTCTTGCCTGGTTTTGGTATGAGGGTTATGTTGGCCTCATAAAATGTGTTTGGAAGTATTGCTTCTTCTTCAATTTTTTGGAAGACTTTCAGTAGAATAGGAACCAAGTGTTCTTTGAAGGTTTGATAAAATTTGTTGGTATAGCCGTCTGGGCCTGGACTTTTATTTTGGGGGAGGTTTTTAATGTTTTTTTCTATTTCTTCTCTACTAATAGGTCTGTTTAGACTTTCTGCTTCTTGTTGACTCAATCTGGGAAGGTTGTATTGTTCTAGGAATTTATCCATTTCTTCTAGGTTTTTGAATTTAGTGGCATGAACTTTTTCATAGTATTCTACAATAATTCTTTATATATCTACAGTGTCCGTGGTGATTGCTCCTCTTTCATTTTGGATTTTGTTTATATGAGTTCTTTCTCTTTTTTCCTTGGTAAGTCTTGCCAAAGGTTTGTCAATTTTATTGGTCTTTTCAAAGAACCAGCTCCTTGTTCTATTTTTTTCTATAGTTTTTCTGTTCTCTATTTCATTTATTTCAGCTTTGATTTTTATTATCTCCTTTCTTTGGCTGGTTTTGGGTTGTCTTTGTTCTTGTTTTTCTAGTTCCTTAAGGTGTGAAGTTAAGTGGTTCACTTGGGCTCTCTCTTGTTTGTTCATATATGCCTGAAGTGATATGAACTTCCCTCTTATCACTGCTTTTGCTGCATCCCATAGATTCTGATATGTCGTATTGTCATTTTCATTAGTCTGTATATATCTTTTGATCTCTGCACTTATTACTTCTTTGACCCATTCATTTTTTAAAAGTATGTTGTTTAGTTTCCACATTTTTGTGGGATTTTTTCCCTCTTTTTTGCAGTTGAATTCTAGTTTCAAGGGTTTATGATCAGAAAATATGCTTGGTACAATTTCGATTTTTCTGAATTTGCTGATGTTGTTTTTGTGGCCCAACATATGGTCAATTCTTGAGAATGATCCATGTACACTGGAGAAAAATATATACTCAGTCACTTTGGGATGAAATGTCCTGTAGATGTCTATCATATCCAGGTGCTCTAGTGTTTTGTTTAAGGCCACTATGTCTTTGTTGATTCTCTGTTTGGATGACCGATCTAGAGCCGTCAGCGGTGTATTGAGGTCTCCAATTATTATTGTGTTTTTGTCAGTTTTTGTTTTAAGATCAATAAGTAGCTGTCTAATATATTTTGGTGCTCCTTGTTTTGGTGCATATATATTAAGAATTGTTATGTCTTCTTGATTCAGTGTCCCCTTAGCCATTATGAAATGGCCATTTTTGTCTCTGAGTACTTTTGCTGTCTTGTAGTCAGCATTATCCGATATGAGTATTGCTACACCTGCTTTTTTTTGGATGTTATTTGCTTGGAGTATTGTTTTCAGCCTTTCACTTTGAATTTGTTTTTATCCTTGTTACTTAGATGAGTTTCCTGTAGGCAGCATACAGTTGGATTTTCTTTTTTAATCCATTCTGCTACTCTGTGCCTTTTTATTGGTGAGTTTAATCCGTTTACATTTAGTGTAATTATTGATACTTGTGAGTTCCCTATTTGTTGCTATCTTTTTTAAGTCATGTGCTTCTGTGGTGGTTTTTTCCATAGTGGTTATCTTTAAGTAATGAAAAGGGTTTTTACCCTGTTCATTGTAGCGCTCTATTTTGTGAGTACTTTTGCACTCCATCGTCCTTTGCTACTGTTAATCTCCATCTTCTCCTCCCCCTTTCTTTTTGTTGTTGTCATACTTTAAATTTGGTTTTATTGTGTTCTTCTTGGAGGTTTTACTTGCGACTTTGTTTTTTTGTTTTGTTCTTTGTATCTGATTGGAGAACCCCCTTTAGTAATTCCTGGAGTGGGGGTTTTCTGATGATAAATTCCCTCATCTTTTCTGTATCTGTGAATGTTTTTATTTCTCCTTCATATTTGAAGGATAGCTTTGATGGGTATAGTATTCATGGCTGAAAGTTTCCCTCTTTCAGGCCTTAAAAATTGGGGTCTACTCTCTTCTACCTTGTAGAGTTTTTGTTGAGAAATCGGATGATAATCTAATGGGCCTTCCTTTATATGTTGTATTCTTCTTTTCCCTGGCTGCCTTGAGAATTTTTTCTTTGCCATTGGTTTGTGCCAATTTCATTATGATATGCCTTGGAGTAGTTTTGTTGGGGTTAAGAAAACTCGGAGTTCTGATTGCTTCTTGAATTTGAGGCTTTAGTTCTTTCCACAGGCTTGGGAAGTTCTCATCTATTATTTGTTTGAGTATGTTCTCCATTCCATTTTCTCTCTCTTCTCCCTCTGATATATCAAATACCTATTATTCTTATGTTATTCTTTTTGATGGAGTCAGATAATTCCTGTAGGGCTATCTCATTTTTTTTAATTTTTGAGTCTCTTTCTTCTTTTCTCTGTTGTGCCTCAAGTTGCTTGTCTTCTATTTCACTAATCCTACCTTCTATCTGGCCTATTCTATTAGCTAAGCTTGTTACCTCATTTTTCAGCTCGTGAATTGAGTTTTTCATCTCTGTTTGATTTGTTTTTATAGTTTCAGTTTCCTTGGAAATATATTCTTTGTGTTCATTGAGGTGTTTTCTGAGCTCCCTAAATTGCCTTTCTGTGTTTTCTTGTATATCTCTGAGTATTTTTAGGATTTCTATTTTAAATTCTCTGTTGTTTAACGCTGTTTTCCAATATATTAAATTTTTTCTCCATAGATTTTTCCTCATCTATCTGTGTTACCTCTCTTTTTTTTGTATCCATGATATTCGATTTTCTCTTCCTTAATGGCATCTGAGGGTCATTTCGGTGATAGTATTAATGAGATTTAATAAAGAATAAAAAGTAAAAAAAAAACAGTTTTTTTAAAATTAATAATTAAATAAAGAAAAAAAATAAAATGAAAATTAAAAAAAAGAAAATTATCCCCCCCCCTCATTTTTTCCTCTCCTCTCCTCTCCCCTCTTTCTTGAGAAAATTTTGTGGTGAACTGTGAATTATATTGTACTAAATAGAACAAACAATGCCTGTACTGAAGGGCCTGAATTGGGGAGAAGTAATAAAGGGGCAAAAAGAAAGAAAAAAGCAGAAAAAGAGGGGGTATGGACCCACAAAAAGCAAATAAGGAAAAAATATGTGTCAAGAATAAAATGATTTGCCTGACCAGGCGGTGGTGCAGTGGATGGAGCATCGGACTGGGATGTGGAAGGACCCAGGTTCGAGACCCCGAGGTCGCCAGCTTGAATGTGGGCTCATCTGGTTTGAGCAAAGCTCACCAGCTTGGACCCAAGGTCGCTGGCTCCAGCAAGGGGTTACTCGGTCTGCTGAAGACTCGTGGTCTAAGCACATATGAGAAAGCAATCAATGAACAACTAAGGTGTCGCAATGAAAAACTGATGATTGATGCTTCTCATCTCTCTCCATTCCTGTCTGTCTGTCCCTATATCCCTCTCTCTGTCTCTCTAAAAAAAAATTAAAAAAAATAAATAAAGAATAAAATGATTTGCTTTTAGGTGTTGGTTGACTAAGAGTTATGATTAGAGGAATAAGAGGGAAACAGGAAAATGGGGGGACAAATTAAAAAATTACTAATGTAGTTAGTGGAACAAGAACTAGATAAAATGGAGAGCCAGAGATGGGAGCACTGCTAGTGAGTTAAAACGGTGAAGTAAAACCCCCCCAAAATGCCACAAACGTAAGTTTGAGTCCCACATAAGATACTTTGTTCGTTATTGAAGTTTGAATGGGAGGACATGTAAAGGAGAAAGGAAGAAACTAATATAGAGGGAAAAGAAAGAGAGAGAGAAAAAAAGAGGGAACCACTAAAAGAAGAAAGAAGAAAAAAGAGAGAGAGAGAGAGAGAGTTAAGTGTTTTGGAGTGCAGCCCTCATATAGAGAAAGGAAGAGGAAAGAAAAGATAATGAGAGATGTAACACTTATGGGTAGTGTAGTTCAAGGAGAGGAGAGAGTAAGACCGGTAGAGAGTTAAATGACCAAATTGGAGGAGGAAAAAAAAATCAAGAATGAAGATAAGAGAAACAAACAAACAAATATAATAAAATGGGATAGGTTATAAAGTCTGCAGATTATTCTTGATTTTGAGAGGTTATCTTCTTGCTTTTTCTTTTCTCTTCCTCTTCCTGGTCAGTGACTCTGTACCCCGGGTTCTGCCCCTTTGGCACACTCAGGTAGAGGTTTGCAGTTGATAAGTCTCTATGGAGATGTCATGTATTGTGCTTCAGTCTCATTGGCAGTCGAGGCTCATTAGCATTTCTAAGCTCCAACAGTGAGAGAGTCCATGTTTCTGGAGCCTCTCTCCTAGTCTTTCCTTCCTCAATTAGTAGCCTGATAATTTAGCTATGGGGTTGCTGCTGCCTCTGTCTGGATAGTAAGAGGCTCAAAGAGCTGGCAACTCCCCCCTCTATTTCCACTCAGCACAGGGCTCTGGGTAAGGCTCAGTCAGTTAGAGCTGCTAGCATAATCAGGTGGGGCTTCCGCTCACACAAAGACCTCTGGCTCTGCCACTCTGTCTGGTATCACGGGCAGGTGCCCACTCCTGTGGTGCTTGGAGGAAACTCTTGCTCACTATTTGTGCACAGACCAGGATATCAGGCCCGAAGTCTCACCCTCTGAGTGAAACCCCCGCCCACACAGAAAAGTTCCAGCGTTGGAATTGGCTCTCACTCCCTCCTGTGCGTGGCTTTTTCAGGGCTCTGGGGTGGCCCAGAGATTCCGCTTTTGGCCTACACAAAGGCCCCTGACTCTGCCTCTCTGTAGGATAACACAGGCACCCGTTGCTGAGGCACTTGGAGGAATCTCTCGCCCACTATTTGTGCACGTCGACCAGGAGATCGGGGAAAATGGCTGCCCCACTTGTTTTTCTTTGTCTGGGTTTCATGCAAGTGTTAGCTTATATTGCCTGGGTTGCCATGGGCAGTTTTTCCTCAGCTTGGATCTCCATGCCACAGCCTGGTTCGGCCATTTTTGCCGCGGCCTGGATCTATTCACCCCTTTTGCCCACCTCAGTTTCTATATTCTCAGTTCCCAGTGAAAGCAGCCCTATCTAGGTTAGTGAAGAAAGCGGAGTATTTCTTACTCCCTATTTCCTTCGGGGTTTGATTATATATTTAGCCAATTTTTCACTCAACCATACCTTCAGGTGTATTGCGAAACATCTGGAGGCTCCAAGGATAGGTTTTTCTGTTTCTGGTTGAAGATCTTGTTGAGTTTTGGGGGAGATTTATCGGTATCGCTTCCTACTGCGCCATTACTCTGACGTCATCTCTATACTAAATTCTTAATAAATTTTCATTAAATGAATGAATGAATTAATTAAAATTTGAGTATAGCAGTCAATATATTTGAACCACTGATAATTATATTAATTTGTTAGCTATTATAGAATCCTTTAGAAAAGAATTTTAGAGCATTTTATGAAACATGGCTACTTTATTTTTTTTTTATAGTTTAACTCACTATTTGTATTTCCCACTTTTTGATAAATTAATATTTTGGAAACCACACTATCAAATGGATCATATCAAGCAATCCTAATTCTTTTATGCTACCATTTTTCATTAAGTGAAAAATAATACAGGATAAATTTTATTTAGTTAATCATAAAGAGACAAATTACCTGGTTCAAGTTAAAAAAATACCTTAATAAGTAATGTTTACTCAATTAATGCAAATGATTCTAAGCAGACAAGTTTTATGTACTTTTCTCCCAATTTTCTCTTTTATTAATATCTTTATCATATTACATTTGTCCAAACTAAGAAACAAACTATCTTTTTTTTTTCTGTTTTTCTTTTCTTTATTTTATTTTTTTTTTAATAAATTTTTATTAATGGTAATGAGATGACATTAATAAATCAGGGTACATATATTCAAAGAAAACATGTCTAGGTTATTTTGTCATCAAATTATGTTGCAAACCCCTCGCCCAAAGTCAGATTGTCCTCCGTCACCCTCTATCTAGTTCTCTGTGCCCCTCCCCCTCCCCCTAACTCTCTCCCTCCCTCCCTCCCATGTCCTCCCTCCCCCCCCAGGCTGTGGCATGGAGATCCAAGCTGAGGAAAAACTGCCCATGGCAACCTTGGTAACCACCACACTCTTGTCCATGTCTCTTAGTCTCATTTTTATGTTCCACCAATGTATGGAATCATGTAGTTCTTGTTTTTTCTGATTTGCTTATTTCACTCCTTATAATGTTATCAAGATCCCACCATTTTGCTGTAAATGATCTGATGTCATCATTTCTTATGGCTGAGTAGTATTCCATAGTGTATATGTGCCACATCTTCTTTATCCAGTCTTCTATTGAAGGGCTTTTTGGTTGTTTCCATGTCTTGGCCACTGTGAACAGTGCTGCAATGAACATGGGGCTACATGTGTCTTCACGTATCAATGTTTCTGAGGTTTTGGGGTATATACCCAGTAGAGGGATTGCTGGGTCATAAGGTAGTTCTATTTGCAGTTTTTTGAGGAACCACCATACTTTCCTCCATAATGGTTGTACTACTTTACAGTCCCACCAACAGTGAATGAGGGTTCCTTTTTCTCCACAGCCTCTCCAACATTTGCTATTACCCGTCTTGTTGATAATAGCTAATCTAACAGGGGTGAGGTGGTATCTCATTGTAGTTTTGATTTGCATTTCTCTAATAACTAATGAAGCTGAGCATCTTTTCATATATCTGTTGGCCATTTGTATCTCTTCCTGGGAGAAGTGTCTGTTCATGTCCTCTTCCCATTTTTTTATTGGATTGCTTGTTTGTTTGTTGTTGAGTTTTATGAGTTCTTTGTAAATTTTGGATATTAGGCCCTTATCTGAGCTGTCGTTTGAAAATATCAGTTCCCATATAGTTGGCTGTCTGTTTATTTTGATATCAGTTTCTCTTGCTGAGCAAAAACTTTTAATTCTGATGTAGTCCCATTCATTTATCTTTGCCTTCACTTCTCTTGCCATTGGAGTCAAGTTCATAAAATGTTCTTTAAAACCCAGGTCCATGATTTTAGTACCTATGTCTTCTTCTATGTACTTTATTGTTTCAGGTCTTATATTTAGGTCTTTGATCCATTTTGAATTAATTTTAGTACACGGGGACAGGCTGTAGTCGAGTTTCATTCTTTTGCATGTGGCTTTCCAGTTTTCCCAACACCATTTGTTGAAGAGGCTTTCTTTTCTCCATTGTGTGTTGTTGGCCCCTTTATCAAAGATTATTTGACCATATATATGTGGTTTTATTTCTGGGCTTTCTATTCTGTTCCATTGGTCTGAGTGTCTATTTTTCTGCCAATACCATGCTGTTTTGATTATCGTGGCCCTATAATATAGTTTAAAGTCAGGTATTGTAATGCCCCCAGCTTCATTCTTTTTCCTTAGGATTGTTTTGGCTATTCGGGGTTTTTTATAGTTCCATATAAATCTGATGATTTTTTGTTCCATTTCTTTAAAAAATCTCATAGGGATTTTGATGGGAATTGCATTAAATTTGTATATTGCTTTGGGTAATATGGCCATTTTGATTATATTTATTCTTCCTATCCAAGAACAAGGAATATTTTTCCATCTCATTGTATCTTTTTCAATTTCCCTTAACAATGCTTTGTAATTTTCATTATATAGGTCCTTTACGTTCTTTGTTATGTTTATTCCTAGGTATTTTATTTTTTTTGTTGCAATCGTGAAGGGGATTATTTTTTTGAGTTCGTTTTCTAATATTTCATTGTTGGCATATAGAAAGGCTATGGACTTTTGTATGTTAATTTTGTATCCTGCGACCTTACTGTATTGGTTTATTGTTTCTAATAATCTTTTTGTGGAGTCCTTCGGGTTTTCGATGTATAGGATCATATCATCATCAAAAAGTGATAGCTTTACTTCTTCTTTTCCGATATGGATGCCTTTTATTTCTTTGTCTTGTCTGATTGCTCTGGCCAGAACTTCTAGCACCACGTTGAATAAGAGTGGAGAGAGTGGACAACCCTGTCTTGTTCCTGATTTAAGGAAGAAAGTCCTCAGTTTTATGCCGTTTAATAGGATGTTGGCTGATGGTTTATCATATATGGCCTTTATCATGTTGAGATATTTTCCTTCTATACCCATTTTGTTGAGAGTCTTAAACATAAAATTGTGTTGTATTTTATCAAAAGCCTTTTCTGCATCTATTGATAAGATCATGTGGTTTTTGTTCTTTGTTTTGTTGATATGGTGTATTACGTTAACCGTTTTGCGTATGTTGAACCATCCTTGAGATTCTGGGATGAATCCCACTTGATCATGATGTATTATTTTTTTAATATGTTGTTGTATTCGGTTTGCCAGTATTTTGTTTAGTATTTTAGCATCTGTATTCATTAGAGATATTGGTCTGTAGTTTTCTTTCTTTGTGCCATCCTTGCCAGGTTTTGGTATGAGGGTTATGTTGGCCTCATAAAATGTGTTTGGAAGTATTGCTTCTTCTTCAATTTTTTGGAAGACTTTGAGTAGAATAGGAACCAAGTCTTCTTTGAATGTTTGATAGAATTCACTAGTATAACCGTCTGGGCCTGGACTTTTATTTTTGGGGAGATTTTTAATAGTTTTTTCTATTTCCTCCCTGCTGATTGGTCTGTTTAGGCTTTCTGCTTCTTCATGACTCAGTCTAGGAAGGTTGTATTGTTCTAGGAATTTATCCATTTCTTCTAGGTTGTTGTATTTGGTGGCATATAATTTTTCATAGTATTCTACAATAATTCTTTGTATTTCTATGATGTCTGTGGTGATCTCTCCTCTTTCATTTTGGATTTTATTTATTTGAGTCCTGTGTCTTTTTTCCTTGGTGAGTCTTGCCAAGGGTTTGTCAATTTTGTTGATCTTTTCAAAGAACCAGCTCCTTGTTTTATTGATTTTTTCTATAGTTATTCTGTTTTCTATTTCATTTATTTCTGCTCTGATTTTTATTATCTCCTTTCTTCGGCTGGTTTTGGGTTGTCTTTGTTCTTCTTTTTCTAGTTCCTTAAGGTGTGAAGTTAAGTGGTTTACTTCGGCTCTCTCTTGTTTGTTCATATAGGCCTGAAGTGATATGAACTTTCCTCTTATTACTGCTTTTGCTGCATCCCAGAGATTCTGATATGTCGTATTTTCATTTTCATTTGTCTGTATATATCTTTTGATTTCTGCACTTATTTCTTCTTTGACCCATTCATTTTTTAGAAGTATGTTGTTTAGTTTCCACATTTTTGTGGGTTTTTCCCCCTCTTTTTTGCAGTTGAATTCTAGTTTCAAGCCTTTATGATCAGAAAATATGCTTGGTACAATTTCAATTTTTTTAAATTTGCTGATATTGTCTTTGTGGCTTAACATATGGTCAATTCTTGAGAATGTTCCATGTACACTAGAGAAAAATGTATACTCTGTCGCTTTGGGATGAAGTGTCCTGTAGATGTCTATCATATCCAGGTGTTGTAGTATTTCGTTTAAGGCCACTATATCTTTATTGATTCTCTGTTTGGATGACCGATCTAGAGCCGTCAGCGGTGTATTGAGGTCTCCAAGTATGATTGTATTTTTGTTAGTTTTTGTTTTAAGGTCAATAAGTAGCTGTCTTATATATTTTGGTGCTCCTTGGTTTGGTGCATATATATTAAGGATTGTTATGTCTTCTTGATTCAACTTCCCCTTAATCATTATGAAATGACCATTTTTGTCTCTGAGTACTTTTTCTGTCTTGTAGTCAGCATTATTAGATATGAGTATTGCTACACCTGCTTTTTTTTGGGTGTTGTTTGCTTGGAGTATTGTTTTCCAGCCTTTCACTTTGAATTTGTTTTTATCCTTGTTGCTTAGATGTGTTTCTTGTAGGCAGCATATAGTTGGATTTTCTTTTTTAATCCATTCTGCTACTCTGTGTCTTTTTATTGGTAAGTTTAATCCATTTACATTTAGTGTAATTATTGACACTTGTGGGTTCCCTACTGCCATTTTATAAATTGCTTTCTGTTAGTTTTGTATCTAGTTTGATTCTTCTCTTTTGTTTTTCTATCATTTGTTTTTGTTTGTTTGTGTTCCATACTTCTTTCCTCTGTTGCTACCTTTTTTAAGTCAAGTGTTTTTGTGGTGGTTTTTTTAAGGGTGGTTACCATTAAGTAATGAAAAGGGTACCTACCATATTCATTGTAGTACCCTATCTTATAAGTATTTCTGCACTTCATCATCCTTTGCTACTGTTAATCTCTGTCCTCTCCCCCCTTTTTTTCCTTTGTTGTCACAGTTTAAGTTTGGTTTTATTGTGTTCTTGGTGGAGCTGTTACTTGTGGTGTTGTTTTCTTTTGTTCTTTGAATCTGGTTGGAAAACCCCCCTTAGTATTTCCTGGAGTGGGGGCTTTCTGTTGATAAATTCTCTCATCTTTTCTGTATTTGTGAATGTTTCTATATCTCCTTCATACTTGAAGGATAGCTTTGATGGGTATAGTATTCTTGGCTGAAAGTTCCTCTCTTTCAGGGCTTTAAATATTGGGGTCCACTCTCTTCTAGCTTGTAGAGAAACAAACTATCCTTAGTTTTTAACGTATGTTTTGCTACATTTCTATTATCTAAAATTTCAATTATTTATTGATTATTATTTTTTAACTAAGGCCATTTTGGTCTTCCAGAATCCAATCCACAATACAACATGGTACATATTTGTCATATCGCTTTAGTCTTCTCTGATTTGTGGCAATTTCTCAGTCTTTTCTTATTTTTCATTACCTTAATAGATATTTTGTGGAATGCCTTTCAATTTATATTTCTTTGAATTTATTGTCACTGTTATATAGAGGTTGTAGGGTTTTGTTTTTCTTTTTTTACAAAATAATTATTTATTTTTAATTTATTGTGATGACATGGTTTGCCAAGCTATACAGGTTTCAAGTGTACAACTCAATATAACACCATCTATACTCCACATTGTGCACCCTCCTACCCAAGCAGTCTCTTTTCATCCCCATCCTTTCCTTTTTCCTCATCCTTCTACCTACACCTTGCCTTTTCTCTGGCTATTGCCAACTTGTTGTCCATATCTATATGTTATGCATATATGTTTTTTGACTAATCCTTTCACCTTCTTTTATCCAGTCCCCTCATGCCCCTCCTCTATAAGTTCTGAGAAAGAATAAAAAGTGAACTTATCATCATGTTCTCTCAGCGGATACATGTTACCAACAGAATTTGATTAGTTAAATGAGATGATCATGTAAACTTTTGCCAGGTTCTTTAATGTAATCCTACCTTTCCCCCCACCCTGCCCCACATGCTCAATCTATACTTTAGAAGTGAGTCACCAAGTTCAGCACACACTTAAGGTAGAAGGGACTACATTCTACCTCTTAGGGGAAATCTATATAAATTACTTACAATTTCACTATTTAGGAAATGCAAATCAAAACTACAATGAGATACCACCTCACACATGCTAGAATGGTTATTATCAAAAAGACAAATAATAACAAGTATTGGAGAGATTGTGGAGGAAAAGGACCCTCACTCACTTCTTGTGGGAATGCAAACTGGTACTGCCACTATGGAAAACAATATGGTGATTCCTCAAAAAATTAAGAATAAATTACCATATTACCAATAACTCTTCTTCCAAAAAAATTCAAACTGTTTATTTCAAAGATATATGTATCCCTATATTCACGGCAGCATTATTCATGATGGCCAAGACACAAAAAAAAATCCACAGTGTCCTGTGATAGATGATTAGATAAAGAAGATGTGGTGCATATTATATATACAGTGGAATACTTACTATTCAGCCATAAGAAAAGATGAAATACTATCATTTGTAACAATAAGGATGGACCTTCAGAATATCATGTTAAGTGAAATAAGTCAATGAGAAAAAGCTAACGATAACCTTATTTCACTCATATGTGGGATATAAAGCTGAAAATCATAGACACAAACCACGGTATTATGCTTACTAGATTGAAAGGGGAAAATAAATAGTAAAGGGGGCCAAATATATGTTGAAGAAGGAAGATAATTTGACTGTGAGTGATGGGCACATAATGTACAATAATATACAGAGGATGTATTATAGAAACACATATTTGAAACCTGTATGATTATATTAACCAATTTCACCTTAATAAATTTTATAAAAAATAAAAATAAAATTTCTCTATAAGGAAGAATTGTTTGTGTGTTTATATCAGGAAACCCAAACCAAGATTGTAAAACAAAGTGTCAAGAATCTTAATGATAGATATCTGCATGAAGCATGGTAAGGGGCACAAAAGAGTTAGTGATCAAGTCTATTTGTACAATCAGAAATAGCTTTGTGAAAGAAAATATGATTGAAATGAAGCTTAAAAAATGATCAAATGTTCTTTTGGTAGATGATCTGAAAGGAAACAGTATAAGGATAGCTTCCAGAGTCATAAAGCAGTACCTTTTCAAAGGCATGTATTCTGGAAAATGTAATGACATTTAAAAACTTTCTCTCTTTTTTTTTAATAATTTTATTTTTTTAATGGGGCGACATCGATAAATCAGGATACATATATTCAAGATAACATGTCCAGGTTATCTTGTCGTTCAATTATGTTGCATACCCATCACCCAAAGTCAGATTGGCCTCTGTCACCTTCTATCTAGTTTTCTTTGTGCCCCTCTCCCTCCCCCATTCCCTCTCCCTCTCCCGCCTCCCCCCCGTAACCACCACACTCTTATCAATGTCTCTTAGTCTCACTTTTATGTCCCACCTACATATGGAATAATGCAGTTCCTGTTTTTTTCTGATTTATTTATTTCACTTCGTATAATGTTATCAAGATCCCACCATTTTGCTGTAAATGATCCGATGTCATCATTTCTTATGGCTGAGTAGTATTCCATAGTGTATATGTGCCACATCTTCTTTATCCAGTAATCTATTGATGGGCTTTTTGGTTGTTTCCATGTCCTGGCCACTGTGAACAATGCTGCAATAAACATGGGGCTGCATGTGTCTTTACATATCAATGTTTCTGAGTTTTGGGGGTATATACCCAGTAGAGGGATTGCTGGGTCATAAGGTAGTTCTATTTGCAGTTTTTTGAGGAACCACCATACTTTCTTCCATAATGGTTTTACTACTTGACATTCCCACCAACAGTGAATGAGGGTTCCTTTTTCTCCACAGCCTCTCCAACATTTGCTATTACCTGTCTTGTTAATAATAGCTAATCTAACAGGTGTGAGGTGGTATCTCATTGCAGTTTTGATTTGCATTTCTCTAATAACTAAAGAAGATGAGCATCTTTTCATATATCTGTTGGCCATTTGTATTTCTTCCTGGGAGAAGTGTCTGTTCATGTCCTCTTCCCATTTTTTTATTGGATTGTTTTTGTTTGTTGTTGAGTTTTATGAGTTCTTTGTATATTTTGGATATTAGGCCCTTATCTGAGCTGTTGTTTGAAAATATCATTTCCCATTTAGTTTGCTGTCTGTTTATTTTGTTATCAGTTTCTCTTGCTGAGCAAAAACTTCTTAGTCTGATGTAGTCCCATTCATTAATTTTTGCCTTCACTTCTCTAGCCTTTGGAGTCAAATTCATAAAATGCTCTTCCAAACCCAGGTCTATGAGTTTAGTACCTATGTCTTCTTCTATGAATTTGACCCAGAGCCCAGCTTTGGGGATCTGGGGAAGGAACAGGGGTGAGAAGGTCCTTCTGCAGAAGAGGCAGTAAGTTCAGAGCAGAGCACAGCCCCCACCTTCCTGTTTCTAAACAGAGCACTGTGTTTCTGGGGTTTCGCTGGTAATGAGAAGGAGAGAGGGAAGCGGGAGAGAGGTCAAGACAGGCGAGCAGGGCAAGTTGCAGACCCCCACTCACTAGTTTTTACTTTATTGTAAAAACTTTCTCTTAATGAATGGATACTTGACACAATAAGGACCAAATAATCTACTTTCATCATTAATTTATTCAACATATTATTTTCAAGCTGTGCATTCAATCAACTTATACATTGTGTTCTTACTACACATCAAGCCCTGAAAAGGCAATAGAGAAAAAATACTGACAAGATCTTATCTTCATAGAGTTTACAACTTTATGAGGGAGAGAGACAAGATAAACAACTAAATGCAGTAATAAAAGTGTTATTAGTGATATAAAATGATCAGAGATTTGCAATAGAAACAAAAAGAGGAGAAAGAGATGCTTAGACTAAGTACATAGCATTAGAAATGAACACAAAACATACTCTAGTAATATAGTCTGCATGCAAATAAAGTTGAAATAGCACACTGGGTAATATGATGCTGAGTAAGGAAAAGGAAGAGCTCAAGAATGATCCCACATCACTAGGTTAGTGTTGTTGCCATTTACAGATACAGCAACCACTAAATTAGAAACATGTCTAGAGGCAAAAAATGAGAGTTTGGACTTAAGATGCTTCAGAAATAATAAGATGGATATAAAAAAGTAGATATTATTAGGTACCTGGTCTTCAGCAGAGAAGTCTGGATGCTATACATTTAATTTATTAAACAAATATTTATTGAGTAGCAACTATGGGTGAGGCCCTGTTCTAAGATTAGTGGATAGAAAACAGTTGAAAATTTATATTTTCCCTCAGCTCAGGTTAAAGAGAAAAGAGATTGATAATACAATAAATAGATAGTTAAATATATGCAGTGAGTCAGATGGTAGTGAGTTTAAAAGGAAAAAAAAATAACATTCCTTTCTAAAAGACTCTAACAAGAAAGTAGTCGAATACATTTCAGGGGCCTCAGTGATAATAAAGGAACTTATAACCTCAATTTGATTTAATAATATACCAACATAGGAGGAGTCTAGCTACCTGGGTTCTATTCACAAGTTTCCATTTGAGAGTTGTACGACCTGAGCAGTTTTCTCAACATCACCACATATGTGAATACAATATTATTGGAAGAAATGTTAGAGCACTTGAGAGCCTGGAGTTGGGATTGCTATAGAAAACAATAACAGATGGACGCTCATGGAAAGTTGGAAGATGCAATCTGTATGTATAAAAATTTAGTACACATTTTTTTCATTTATAGAACTAAGGTATCAACTTTGATCATCTTTAACGTTTCTTCCAGATCTACAATTTGATTAGACTAACTTTTCTTGTCAACAGTGGATATTCTTACTTGAATTATGGTCCACAGATCCTTAAATAATTCTGAATCAGGTTGGTGATGACCACCTACCTAAAGGGGCAAAATGCTAGCTTTAAATTCTTGTAATTATTGGGATAGTCTGACTCTACCACAAGAGTGAGGCTTGAATTATTTTCTCTTTGATGAACCTACATTGCCACTTCATCTTCTCATTTTCTTTCCTGATTACAAACTCTTGGAGTAAAATCATCACACTGTAAGAATGCTGGCCTGAAAATATTATGAAAGAAAAGTGACCCAGTCTCTGGAAGATAAAAGATCACGTGGAGCAAAGATAGAGAAGCCAGAATTAATATGCAGAATTGTGAGTAAGGCCATCTTGAACCTTTCAGCCCAGTTGACTGTGCAGAAGATATGCAACCCCATGAGTGATCCCATGTGAAAGCAGCAACATACCTGCCCTTAGAATTATAAGAAATAAAGGCTGTTGTTTTAAGCCACTAAGTTTTGTGGTAGTCAGGTGCATAGGAATAGACAAATGATCAACTACACAGATGTATAATCTCTCTAACTAAAACTATGGGATAAATAAAATCTTTATTTTCTTAGTGGCTTTTCTGAAAGCATTATTAACCTCTTTATTTCGTAGACTATAGACAATAGGGTTCAACATGGGGACTATTATTGTATAGAACATAGATGCCATTTGATCAGTGTCCATGGAATGACTGGAACTGGGTTGTAAGTACATAAAGATTATGGTTCCATAGAATATAGTTACAGCAGTGAGATGAGAAGCACAGGTAGAGAAAGCTTTCTTTCGTCCCTCGGCTGAACGCATCTTCAGGATGGCAATAAATATGAACAGATAGGAGATCAAGATAACTATTAGGGTAAAAAAGACATTGAAAGCGGACAAGATAAAGACCACAATCTCATTTACATAGGTATCAGAGCAAGAAAGAGCCAAGACTGGAGGGATATCACAGAAAAAGTGATGGACCACATTAGAATGGCAGAAGGAGAGGCAAAAGGTAAACCCAGTGTGGATGGTGGATTCAACCAAGCCGAAGACATAGCAGACCATGGTCATTTGAACACACACTGTGGTAGTCACAGTGCTGGTATAATGTAAGGGTTTACACACTGCTGAATGACGATCATAAGCCATGACAGCTAGTAAGAAACAGTCTGCAATGGCAAAAGCCACAAAGAAGAACATCTGAGCAACACATCCCCCATAGGAGATGACTTTATCCCCTGTAAGGAACCCTGCCATCACCTTGGGAGTAATAGCAGAGGAGTAAACACAATCCACCAGAGATAGGTTACTGAGGAAAAAATACATGGGAGTGTGGAGACAAGAGTCCAACACAATTAATGTGATCATCCCAAGATTTCCCATGAGAGTGATGATATAGATGACAGTGAATATTATGAAGAGGGGGACCTGTAGTTCTGGGGTGTCCGTCAGTCCCAAGAGTCTAAATTCATTCACTTCAGTGCTGTTCTGCATAGAGACCATTTTGTAATTGTGTTTCACCTGTCAAAACATGAGAGGCAAAATGGATAAATTACTACTTATGCATGGGAAATGATTCACAACCTGCCCACGTCATCCAGATGACATGAGCACACCATAGCCCCATTACCAGTGCAGGGTTCCCACTAACTAAGAGACTGGCATCTCTTGACCTTCATCTTTTGATTTGTAAGGGTGTGCACATATTTGTTAGTGTCTGACCTCAGTCAGGTATTCCAAATGCCCTTATCTTCAAAATGTCTATTGCTTATTTTCATTTCGCTTGAAAGTTTCTGCTACCTGTATCAATTACTCTGTTATTCCACGTAACACTTATATTAACTAAGCACTTACCACGTGCCAGGCAGTCTGAGAGGAATAATTATACCTTATTTAATCTCCCAACTGTCCTATTAGATAAATACCTGAGAAAAATGATGTCTCACTGTCTATTTGGATGTGCGGTACTGTGAAGATTGTCATTTAAGCTATTGTGATCCAACTGAGATCTAAGGAAAAAGGTTAGTTTCCCTTTCACTCCTCAGAGAAAACTGTCCCCCCTTAAAAGAAAAGCCAAAAAGTATTAAAGTCTCAAAACAGTGACTATTCAAATAATACATTGTACAGCCTATCTCTTGCTTCATCCTCTTGAGGAGAGAAGCAGAAAATGGAGGAAAACTCCCATTCTTGTTCTATCCCCCTGTAAAAGCAACATGTGTTCCTGAGCTTGAATTTCTTCATCTGAATAAAAAAAGTGAACATTGTGTTTCCTACTTCTACTATTTTGCAAAATTCTTACAACAATTTCAAAGGTATTTTGAAAGACTTAGAGAGGTGTCATTTTGTGACAAAGAACATGGTCTCTGGAATCATTCAAATTCTGGCATTTCTACCTGCCAGGTGGGCAACCTTGGGTAAGTCACAACTTTTCTGTGCCTCAGTTTAAAACAAGGATGATAATAATAGCACCTTGCAAAGATGTTTGGAGAATTTAATGAGTTGACATGTTTAAATCACTCAAAATAGTGCTTAATACAGAGTTAGCATGCAATAAAACATGGTTTATTATTATTAAATAAATGTTATAATCATTAATAGTAGTTGTAGTAGTATATAACATGGTTGAAAGAAATTAACAAAAGAGACCTAACAAAATTATTGGAATCCTATTATAAAGAAACTTCTGCAGGTGATTGACCTCATAACATAAATTCAAATTTGTTTAAATAAGCATACTATTTTTACAAATGTTAACAAGATGTTGGGGGCTGAGCTTTAAGGATAACTACAATACAAATTTTGTATGCCTACTTCCATGGCATGGCTTTTGCAAGAGGAATCTATTGAAGGCTGTACCAATTATTTCATCCAACTGTATAATCTCATTATAAAATAGTCTTCAATTTTTAGAATTCAGACTAAATATCTGGTCCAGCCTGAAAAAGCCTTCAACAAAGGACCCTTTGATGCCAGAATTATTCAGTCTTGTGCTCTTTCCTTCACACTCCACATGTAACCCATGAGCACATCTTGTTATCTCTACCTCCAAATGTATCCCAAATTCATTCACTTGTCACTACCTCCAGTGTGACTACTCCAGGCCAAGCCATCCTTTGGGGCATACCTGGTAAGAATTGAGGCCCAGAATGGGTCATTGTGAAACTTAAAGAAACCTGAGGTGAGAGGAAAACATGGTTACTTAGAGATGTTGAGAACTAAGGAGTAGATATTGAAAGATGCTGAAGTTTTGTCTGTTCAGCTAGATAATAAATGTGCCCTGTACTCAATGTCGTTTTGATCTCAACAACAATAATATCAGCAACATAATGGGTAGCCACATTGCCTTTTATAACAGGTACTATTGTCCAACTTTATAAAAATTCCAGCCTCTCATAGTCTGAATCCAAGTCTGAATGATTATAGAAACATTATATAATATAAACAATATATTATGTTATCTTAGATTTTCCCCACTGTATCTGGTACATAACAACACACAATAAATAATAATTAGAGAGACTAAATAATTTCATAATTATAAGTCTATCTGGGGTAATAAAAAGTGCTTGAGGTTTAGAATAACACACCATATTTAAATTTCAGCCATTTCTCTTAACAGTTTGAACACAATTTAAAAATTCTCTAAAGCAGAGGTCTCAAACTCATGGCCCGCGGGCCGCATGCGGCCCGCCCACCAATTTTGTGCGGCCTGCAGACTGGCCCGCAGATTAATCCACGAAGTTTGATTAGTCTGCGGGCCGCACAAAATTGGTGGGCAGGCCGCACGGCCGCGAGTTTGAGACCCCTGATAAAGGCTGTTTTCAAAAAGTGGCAAAATGGAGATAATAACTTTTTTACATATATTATGGAAACTATATTTTACTTATATATCTCTATCCATTGCCTTCTAGATTGGAACTTGGAAAAGCATTGATTGATTTTTCTTTGTATCCATGTGCCCATCACAGTGCATAGCATTTATCATATAATCAATGAATTTGTTTTGGATGAATGAACTAGTAAAGAAATGATTGCTATTTCTATATGAAAGGAGCTCTGTAAAAAACAATTCCAAACAAAAGGATAATAACATCTCCAAGATAAATGCTTTGAAATTCTAGATGAAAAATTCTAAGAGGAAGAGCATTTACATGCATTTTGTTGATACTTCAATAAAATATATTCTTTATTAACATATGCTTTACAATATAGTCTACATTTATTCAATATAGTTAATGTCAATAATCCTCTTTAAATTCCCTTGAGTATATACTAAGTAAAATATATTTAAATCATAGAGGAATACATGTATATCTATTGTAATATAATCAAGAATAATATTGTATGAAACAGCTTTTTGTTGAATCAATAAATTTGTTATACTCATCAAATTTCTGACAAATAACCCTCCATGAATTTGTTTTGAGTAAACTGAGTCTTGGAGAATTAATTTACCACAAATTGTCCTAGAACACTATTTTAATATTATTAGTAATAATTTCTAACTCACATAGCACTTATAATGTGCAGATGTTTTTCTAAGTGTTTTAAATATTTGAGCTCATTTAAAAATAGAAAGAATAGAAAGCATTGTAAATGAAAAATAAGTCACATGCAAGTTTTGTCTCTGGTGTGTGTGTGTTTGTGTGTGCCAGGTCACAATGCAAATCATACCATTTTGCTGTAGATTACTTGTTCAAAAACTTCTAAAACCTGTGATCAAGGGCCTTGGAAAAGTCTGTGCGAAGTTACACATTAGACTATGCTTTAATAATACAGGGCCATGAACTTTGGAATGTGTTCTATGAACAGGCTCAATAAACAATTAATTTAATGTAATGATTCATGTACTCCTCCATTTATTTGCTTGTTTGCTCATTGCCTCAACAAATATTTAGTTAGTGCCCACCATTTTTCAAATGCTTTCCTAAGCACAAGAATTTTAAATGATGAGAAAAATTCTCTGTTATTTGATAAAAATCACCATTTTTTTAACTAATGGAGATTGTTGTGACGTCTGGACTCTAGCTAAACAGCACAGAAGCATTTGAGTATGAACACTTGGGATATTAAACTGTAAAAAAAAATGGAAAGATGTTGTCCTTGTCATTTATCATAGCACGTCTTCTAATAGCACAATCTAAACAGACCTTAAAATTTACCTTGCTCTACAAGGAAAATGACAACTTCACTACCATCCTCAAACTGGTAGACCACCCAAAAAGAAATACAGAAATCTGTTGAAGTTCTTAATGTCTGATCACAAAGATTTAAGAGTTCCCTAGAGGCTGGGAAACATAAGAAAAAAGTAATCATTAGGTAAGGATTATAACATATTCTCCAACCTGTTGCACAGGGATACTGTTGGGAGAACGATTAGAAGAAATGCACTCTGTAAATGCTGAGCAGCTATGAGAAAGAATCCTCGTACTCACCGTGGACAACACTTTAGCTTGGGGGTTTATCCCTGACCATCGTTGCTGGCTCAGAGTAATATGCCAGAGAAATAAGGTCACTTAGTAAAGAGGACAAAATTTTACATTAAGATCAATAAAATAACACCAAAGAGTCTATACAGACTGGTTCCTCTAAAATAATGTCAAATCGAGTCATGTTGGGGTGTTAGCAGCCAATGACTTGGAATCAGAGGGATTTATACATACATGAAATTGTCAGGGGACTACAGATTTGAGACAACAAGCACACTCTCTCATCCAAGTCATTTAGTGTGGAAGCAATTAGCCTGTAGAGACCTAGCTTTGTTTGTGAAGGCATAGCACTAATGTGTTTATATAACTAAGAAATGGGTTATTTTTTATTGATGGTGTAGATGTCTACAGAAGAGATTCAGACTTAACTTTCCTGATGGCAATCAAGGAGTCATGAGAGGGGTGATGAAAACTAGGCTGGGACACTATAAAAGTTGTGTTGCTCCCCATCAATGTGACTTCCTGAAATTCATATGAAAAAGGTTGTGGGTTATACAATCCCTCTGCACTTCCGTTCCTTCATGTATAGGTGGAGATGGTAGTGCCTACTTCACACGGTTGTTAGGAGGAGTGTATAAGTTAATACTGACAAAGTTTTAAAAACAGAGTTGGTATAGTCTCATCAAACACTATGGAACAAGTACAAAGTCTTACTTTTCGTGTGTGAGAAAGTCTTCATTTATTTTTGAAAGAATGTCTATTTTCTCCAAAAGAAATAATTTATCCCTTAGAGGCCTTAGAAGTCACTGTGAATTAATTCCAAACACACTGCCATGTAGTTGTGGGGTTGAAATGTGTGCTAATAATAAACTAAGAAATAGGACAGAAGGAAATCAAAATGTGAGCTGCTTAACTTGTCAAAGCAAATTAAAAAATAGGGATTTATCTGTAGCACATATGGTAACAGATAAAACTGACCAACCCTGGGACTCACACACACAGAAAGTTCCAGCTATATTTCTATGTAGACACTGTAACATGGCTACCAGAAGCTGAAAGATAACATTTTTGGGGGTGTTCTTTGCCTAAACTCTTTTTTTTTTTTTGTATTTTCTTGAATTGAGAAATAGGAAGGCAGAGAGACAGATTCCCACATGCATCCAACCGGGATCCACCCAGAATGCCCCCTCTGGGACGTTGCTATATTGCAACAGGAGCCATTCTAGTGACTGACGTGGAGGTCATGGAGCCATCCTCAGGCCTGGGCCAACTTTGTTCCAATGGAGCCTTGGCTGCAGGAGGGGAAGAGAGCGATAGAAAGGAGAGGGGGAGGGGTGGAGAAGCAGATGGGCACTTCTCCTGTGTGCCCTGGCTGGGAATCAAACCTGGAACTTCCACATGCCAGGCTGACTCTCTAACACTGAGCCAACTGGCCAGGGCCTAAACTCTTCTTATTTTTGATAATTCCCTACTATGAAAAAATTGGAAGAAAGCAAAGAACTAAAGGAAACCAAATATAAAAATTAAGGAAAGTATGAGAACAATGTCTCATCAAGTAGAGAAATCAATAAGATATAGATTTCAAAAACAAGTAGAAATTCTTGATTTGAAAAATAAATAACAAAGGTTTCACTAAAGTGAATCAGTAACAGATTTAAAGTATCAGGAAAAAAGTCAGTGAACTCTATGATCAGTTGGAAATATTTGGCCTGAGAAACAGAAATAAAGAAGAATGAAGAAAAATAATAGTCTCAGAGATCATTGCAATATTATAAGATTATTAACATATGCATAGTAGAGTCCACAAAGGAGAGAGAAAAGGGGGCAGAAAGAATATTTGAAGAAACAAATGGCCAAAACTTCTCAAATCTGAATTGGTATACATATAGATTCAAATTTTAACAAATAGAGACTCAAAATATTAACAGATTTGCACAATAACAAATTTATAACACTCATATACAAATAAGTGATTAATATCATTGTGTTTTTGGTAATTAATTGTAAAATTAAATGAAATGTTATATTTTTATTAAAATGAAGTAATATATGATTTGGTTAGAAAAATAAATGCCTGTGTAAAAGCATGTACTTTTATTACTAAAAAAACCCACAAAGAGTCAATAATAAATCTACACTCAAGATATTTTGGAGGTATTTTCAGAAGGTAAATTTTAAAAATATAAAACCAATTGCTTCTTTATATGTAAAAAAGATAAGGTAAAATATAATTTAAAATGAAACATACATGATATGTAATATATATTTCTATTAACTCAAATAGATATTTATATATATAAAGAATGTGTTTTTAGACACAAAGTAATTGCTTTAAATATACTATAACAATAAGGCCCTGGCTGGTTGGTTTAATGGCAGAGCGTTGACCTGGTGTGTGGAAGTCTTGGGTTTGATTTCTGATCAGGGGACACAGAAGAAGAGACCATCTGCTTCTCCACTCCCCTTTACCCCTTCTTTCTCTCTCTCCTTGCCTCTCACAGTCATGGCTCCATTGGATAGAGACCATGGGCCCTGGGTGCTGAGGATGGCTCTGTGGAGCCTCTGCTTCAGGAATACCTTAAGAAGCATAGCTCGGTTGCAAGCATGGCCCCAGACAGGGGTCACCAGATGGATCTCGGTTGGAGTGCACGGGGGACTCTGTCTCTCCATCTCCCTCCTCTCAGTTGGAAATAAAGGAATATATATATATATATATATATATATTATAACAATAAACCTATCTCAAATACATCTTAGCTAACTTCTCCTTCTGTAGGTATGTGGGTTTCAAGAGTTTCGCATGAATGATGCTTGTGTGTGCATATACTTATATGTGTACATGTGAAGATACATGTTCATGTGGGAGCATGAGTGAACATTTATTATAAAGAATTAAGAAATAAAAGTTATGTGTTCTGCAGCCCCATGTTTATTGCAGCATTGTTCACAGTGGCCAGGACATGGAAACAACCAAAAAGCCCATCAATAGATGACTGGATAAAGAAGATGTGGCACATATACACTATGGAATACTACTCAGCCATAAGAAATGATGACATCGGAACATTTACAGCAAAATGGTGGGATCTAGATAACATGATACGAAGTGAAATAAGTAAATCAGAAAAAACCAGGAACTGCATTATTCCATACGTAGGTGGGACATAAAAGTGAAACTAAGAGACATTGATAAGAGTGTGGTGGTTACGGGGGGGGGGGGGAGGGGGGAATGGGAGAGGGAAAGGGGGAGGGGGAGGGGCACAAAGAAAACAAGATAGAAGGTGACAGAGGACAATCTGACTTTGGGTGACGGGTATGCATCATAATTGAACGACAAGATACCCTGGTCTTGTTATCTTTGAATATATGTATCCTGATTTATTGATGTCACCCCATTAAAAAAATAAAATTATTTAAAAAAAAAAAAAAGTTATGTGTTCATGGATGATTCTTCTTAATCTATTATTCTTAGGTGTCATATTTTTTTATTTTAATTTGTTGTGTTTACATAGTTACAAGTGTACTCCCAAATGTATCTCCCACCCTCCCCCCTCATTCTCCTAGACATGCCCCTTACGCCCTCCCCCCACCGCTCTCCCCTCCCTCCATAATTCACTATCCTGCCTTCTATCTCTCTGTGTTCTGTTTAATGTACTTTCACTAATGTCTTTTTCAAGATTGCTGAGGCTATTTGTGTCCTATTTTGGTTCCATATAAATTTTTGGAATATTTGTTCTATATCTTTGAAGTATGACATTGGTAATCTAATAGGAATCGCATTGAATTTATATATTGCTTTGGGTAGTATAGACATTTTAATGATATTTATTCTTCCTATCTATGAACACAGTATGTGCTTCCACTTATTTGTAGCTTCCTTGATTTCTTTTATCAATATTTTATAGTTTCCAAGAACAGGTCTTTAAGCTCCTTGGTTAAATTTACTGCTAGTACTTTATTTTTTGGTTACAATAGTGAAGGGGATTGTTTTCTTAATTTCTCTTTCTGACAGTTCATTGTTGGTGTATATAAATGCCACTGATTTCTGAATATTGATTTTATAACCTGCCACCTTGCTGAATTCATGTTTCAGGTCTATTAGTTTTTTGACTGAGACTTTAGGGTTTTCTATGTACAGTATCATATCATCTGAAAATAATGATAGGTTTACTTCTTTTCCAATATGGATGCCTTTTATTTCTTCTTCTTGTCTGATTTCTGTGGCTAGGCCTTCCAGAACTATGTTGAATAAAAGTGTTGAAAGGGGGCACCCCTGCCTTGTTCCTGTTCTTAAGGGGATTGCTTTTAATTTTTGCCCATTGAGTATGATGTTAGCTGTGGGTTTGTAATAGGTGGCCTTTATCATGTTAAGGTATGTTCCCTGTATTCCCACTTTGCTGAGAGTTTTAATCATAAATGGGTGCTGGATTTCATCAAATGCTTCTTCTGCATCTATTGATATTATCATGTGCTTTTTCTCCTTCCTCTTGTTTATGTGATGAATCACATTGATTGATTTGAGAATATTGTAGCAGCCTTGCCTCCCCAGAATAAATCCCACTTGATCATGATGTATGATTTTTTCCATGTATTCCTGGATCCAGTTTGCTAATATTTTGTTGAGAATGTTAGCATCTAAGTTCATCAGGTATATTGGCCTATAGTTTTCTTTCTTTATAGTATCTTTGCCTGGTTTTGGAATAAGGATTATGTTCACTTCATAAAAGGAGTTTGGAAGATTTCTCTCCTCTTCAATTTTTTGAAATAGCTTGAGAAGGATAGGAGTTAGTTCTTCTTTGACTATTTGGCAAAATTCACCTATGCAGCCATCAGGTCCAGGACTTTTGTTTGTTGGGAGTTTTTTGATAACTGTTTCAATCTCTTTTGGTGTAATTGGTCTGTTTAGGCTTTCTGATTCTTCCAGATTAATTTTTAAATGATTATATTTTTCAAGCAGTTTATCCATTTCATCGAGGTTGTCCCATTTTTGGTCATATAGTTCTTCATAGTATTTTCTCACAATATTTTGAATTTCTGTTGTGTCAGTTTTTACTTCTCCTCTCTTATTTCTAATTTTATTTATTTGAGCCCTCTCTTTTTTCTTGGTGAGTCTGGTTAAAGGTTCATCGATTTTGTTTTCTCTTTCAAAGAACCAGCTCTTGGTTTCATTGATCTTCTGTATTTTTTTTTTTGCCTCTATATCATTTGTTTCTGCTTTGATCTTTATTATTTCCTTCCTTCTACTTCATCTAGGCTTTACTTGCTGTTCTTTTTCTAGTTCTTTTAGATGCGGGTTTAAGCTTTTTCTTGCTTCATAAGGTATGCCTGTAATGTTATGAACTTCCTTCTCAGTACTGCTTTTACTGTGTCCCATAAATTTTAAGTCATTGTGTGTTCATTTTCATTTATTTCAAGGAATTTTTTTATTTCTTCCTTGATCTCATTATTAACCCATTCATTATTTAATAGCATGCTATTTAGTCTCCAAGTGCTTAAATGTTTTTCAGTTTTTCTATTGTATTTGATTTCTAGTTTCATGCCACTGTGGTCAGATAAGGTGCTTGATATGATTTCAGTCTTCTTAAATTTGTTAAGACTTGTTTTGTGCCCTAACATGTGGCCTATCCTAAAGAATGTACCATGAGCACTTGAAAAGAATGTATATTCTGCTGCTTTGGGGTGAAAGGTTCTAATGATATCTATTAAATCCAGTTTATCTAGTGTGTCATTTAAGGCTACTGTTTCTTAGTTAATTTTCTGTCTGGAGGTTCTATCCATTGATGTTAGTGGGATATTAAAATCCCCTACTATTATAGTATTGCTGTTGATCTTGCCCTTTTTGTCCATCCAAATTTTTTTATATATATTTAGGTGCTCCTTTATTAGGCACATATATATTTATAATAGTTATATCTTCCTGTTGTAATGCTTCTTTTATCATTATGTAGTGACCCTCTTTATCTCTTACTATTACCTTCATTTGAAAGTTTATTTTATCAGATATTAATATTGCTACCTTAGCTTTTCTTTCCTTTCCATTTATGTGAAATATTTTTTCCCACCTTTTTACTCTCAGTCTATGTGTATCTTTTGTTCTTAGGTAGGTCTCCTGTGGCTAGCATATGTAGGGGTCCTGTTTTCTTACCCATGCTGCTACACTATGTCTTTTGATTGGAGCATTTAATCCATTTACATTTAAGGTTATTATTGATATGTAGTTCTTTATTGCCATTTTATTCTTTAGATCTATAATCATCTTTTTCTCGATATCTTTTTATTTATTTATTTTTTTGCTATGTCTACAGCAAGCCCCTTAACATTTCCTGCAGTGCTTGTTTGTTTGTTTTTGTTTTGGTCTGGGAAGCTTTATATTTCTCCTTCAATTTTAAACAATAATCTTACTGTATAAAAAAGTCTTGGTTGTAGGCTCTTGTTTTGCATTACTTTAAATATTTCTTGCCATTCCCTTCTGGTCAAGTGTTTCTGTTGAAAAGTCAAATGTCATCCTTATGGGGGCTCCTCTATAGGTAATTGACTTCCTTTCTCTTGCTGCTTTTAGTATTTTTTTCTTTATCTCTTAACTTTGGTTTTTTAATTATGATGTGTCTTGATGTAGGCCTCATTGGGTTTCTTTTTATTGGGACTCTCTGTGCTTCTTAAACTTGTGTGACTTTTTCCTTCATAAATTTAGGAAAGTTTTTTAGCTATGATTTCTTCAAACAAGTTCTCTATCCCTTATTCTTTCTCTTCTCCTTCAGGAACCCCTATGATGCAGATATTATTTCTCTTCAGATTGTCACAGAGTTCTATTATAGTTTCCTCAGACTTTTTGAGCCTCTTTTCTTTTTGTTGCTCTGTTTCTGTCTTTTTATTTATCATGTCCTCTAATTCACTAATTTGATCCTCTGCTTCATCTAGCCTGCTGTTTATTTCTTCTAGTGTAGTCTTCACTTCTGATACTGTAATTGCCATTTCTGATTGATTATTTTTTATGATTTTAGTGTCCTTTTTGATGCTTGCAGTTTCTTTATTTAGGTGCTCATTAAGTTCATCCATTGTAGCTTTGAGATCTTTAAGCATCCTAACAATCATTATTTTAAACTCTGCATCAGAAATTTGATTACTTCCATCTCATTCAGTTCTTTTTCTGGGGACATATCTTGTTGATTCATATGATTTCAGTTCCTCTGTCTTCCCATTCTTTCTGTGTGCAGTTTGCAGTTTGTTAGAGTTTTGGGTATGAAGTTGGTTTATGGAATGTAGCTTCTCCTCCAGGCCTTTATTCTTCTCCCTCTGCTGGTTGCTTGGATTTCAATTCTCCTTAACTAGTAGAGCCACTTTAAAGTCTTAATTTTCCTGCAGTTTGTTTATTGATCTCAACAGGAAGCTTCTATATTTGCTGATCCCAGCTGGAGGCTTCTTTGGGGGGGTAGTGGGTGTATCTTTTTTTGTTTGTTTGTTTGTTTTGTTTTTGGCCATAGTTGAAACCAAGAATGCCGTGGGTGTGACCTCTTAGAATCTGAAGGTGTGTTTTGTTCAGTGCTTTCTCTGGGGGTGGGGTCATTCTCAGTATGAAGGGGGAGGTATAGCTCAGGTCTCCCTGGAAACCTGAGTCACTGCCCCACCCCCTTACTTCCTCTTTTCTGAACAGCCTTTTGTGCTGATTGGAGCTGGAGAGCTTTTTGGAGGTGGATCAACTGGTTCCGCCCTAGGCTTGTGCTGGGCAGAGGAAGTGACCCCTTCCCCAGCTATGGCCACCTTGGCACTGGAGAATGACTCAGCTCAGGTTGTCCCTCTGATACCAGTCATCTCAGCCCTCTTCACCCCAGGAGCCCCAGGCAAGTGGCTGTGAGCGATATTTTTTGTGGTGGCCCTTTATGTTTGTACTTTCTTTTGCCAGCTGCTTCCCACAGGCAGAACTCTCACTCTTTTCTCCACTCAATGCTGTCCAGCTGTCTCCTCCAGTCCCTGGGTTTCTAGTCTGTGGCTCCTGTCCTAAGACTTAGGACCCCTTCCTCTCAGTGTCTCTCCTTGTAAAGAAGCCCTTCTTGACCCTCAGCCTCAGCCTCCCCTCAGGAGTAGGGGAATCCCACCATGCCCCTGCACTCCCTACCAGGATCAGTGTGGATTCTTCTGTGCTCCTTGGTTTTAAAGTCCTGTTCTTTTAGTCCAAAGTTGGTTTTTCACAATGATTGTTCTTAAATTAGTTTGTAATTCAGTTTGGTCATGGGGGGGAGCAGTCTGTGTGTCTGCCTACTCAGCTGCCATTTGGAATCTTTCTGGTGTCATATTTTTAAGACCTTTGCTCTGTAGACTTAATTAATAGCTAGAGAAATTACAATAAGGAATTAGAAATTTTATTGTTAGAAAGGTAAATATTTTCCCTAGGTAGACCTGATCTGTATGAAACTGTCTTACTATTGATTCTATATAATTAAAATATGAATTCTATAGAAGAGTTTGCCTTTCCTACAACCTTTTCAAAAGCATGTTTGACCTCTTAGTTTCATAGGCTGTAAACCAGGGGGTTCAGCATGGGGATGACCATAGTGTAAAACACAGATGCAATTTTATCTGTGCCCATCAATGACTGAAGCTGGGCTGTAAGTACATGAAGATACCTGTCCCTTAAAAGATGGAGGTAGCATTGAGGTGTGAGGCACAGGTGGAAAAGGCCTTTGCACATCCCTCAGATGAATGCATCCTCAGGATATTGATAAATATAAACAGGTAGGAGATAAAGATGACCAGGACAGAAAAGAGGTTATTGAAGCTCACCACCCAGAAAATAAGCATCTCAGAGATATAATTGTCTGAACATGAGAGAGCCAAAAGAAGAGGAGCATCACAGAAAAAGTGATCAACCACATTGGACCTGCAGAAGGAAAGCCTGAATATGTCCCCAGTGTGGATGGAGGCATTCAGGAAACCATAGATATAGGAGCCTATGACCAGATGTGCTCACACACTTGTCATCATGGTGGTGGCGTAATGCAGGGGATTGCATACTCCTGCATAGCAGTCATAGGCCATAGAAGCCAAGAGAAAATTTTCTACAATGATAAAAACTATAAAGAAGAACTGGGTGATGCAAGCATTGTAGGGAATGGTTTTCTCTCCTGTGAGGAATCCTGTCATCACTTTGGGAGTCACAGCTGAGGAATAACCAACGTCCACCAGGAGGAGGTTACTGAGGAAGAAGTACATACGAGTGTGGAGCTGAGAGTCCATCAGAATCAGGCCGATCATCCCCAGGTTCCCAAGCAGAGTGACGAGGTAGATGAGGGAGAAGATGATAAAGAGTGGGATCTGCAGTTTTCGGTTATCTGTTAGCCCCACCAGAATAAACTCAATCACCTTGGTACTGTTTTCCATGAGGGTCAACTGGGAGTTACGTGACTGGCTGTCCTGTAGCAATGAGAAAACAGAATCAGAATGATAAAGGCAGAGAAGAGTCTGCTGAAATCAGTCAACATGTCCACTCTGTGTCTCATTTCACTATTGCAGTAGCATGTTTCCAGGAGTCTGTAGATCTAAAGCATGGCTAGGACAATAAAATGCAATTGTAAATTATTGACAGACCATAGAATATCCAGATAAAAAGATTTAGAGACAATGTAGCCTAATCTCTCAACCTCATGGAAGAGTGAATTAAGATAAAGAGAAGACAAGAAAGGACATCTGCAATATTACCTGATAAATTGCTTGTGGAAGGAGAACAGACTCCTAATTCAAAGTTTATGGAACAATCACAAATTACTCTTTATATTAAACTAATATAGCTTAATATAATTAATGTGAAATTAAATTCATTTTATTTCAACTGGCTTTTTTTTTTTTCTTTTCTACTGTGTCAAGAGCAGTGGTATATAATCAGGAAAGACAGTTAAATAAAACATGTCCTTAGCCTAAAATGCTCTCAGTATAGTATAATATAGTATACAGAATGTGGAATTTACCAAATACAAATGATTGCCACTTTCTAGATAAGAATTCTATGAGTAAAAGAGATTTTAGCAATTGCACCTATGTTGAAATATTTAAAACTGGGAAGTCTGATGTCAGAAGCCACAACCTAAACTATGGACCTGAAAGACTACCTCCTGATTCAATAAAGTCATCATAGAATAGCAAGCACTCAATATATTAGAGTGATTACTAGTATTTTGTATAAGTACTGCTTTTGTGCATTCACATTTTGTGTCAGTCTATAGTCAAGGATTTCTTCCCTGTGTCAGAATTTATTTCAGTCTGTGTAGCCCCCTCATCCCTGTTGATACGAAGGCTCAAAATTCTCTTAGAGAACAGATTTTTTTAATATCTAAGAAGACATGCCATCGCTCAGTATGCTCTGCAAAGTGCAAGCCTCTGGATTGGTGTCTTTATTCTCTGTGCATTTATGTGCTTATGTGCTGATCAAATTTTGAAAAAGAGCTCATGAACCAAAAAAAAAAAAAAATTGAGAACCACAGCTTGGGGCTATTATGACTGACACATGGCTGCTCTATTTATGAGGATCTGGGATTTGGTGTTTTTCTCCCTGTTCTGAGTTTTGTGCTTAATGCCAGATGCCATCTATTTTTTCTTTCTGATGAAGCTGTGTGGGACACTGGCATCATTTTATAAGTCTTAAAAATAAATCTGTGTTATGAAAAAATGTTTAAAGTTTGGAAACAATATTTAAGGCATCCTAGAGTCAAATGCCCATTAGCTGATTAAAGATGCTGAGAAATATTGCAGTAAAGAAAGCTGTTTAACTGTAAATTGCTCAAGGAAATGCCTTTTTCTATGCAAACCTATTAATTTCCCACAGTGTTAGTGTTTGGGGAAAAATACCCTGTTAGACAGAAGTATGTACCATGAAAATCCTACTCAATGTCCCACCCCAGGAGCAATGCATTTCAGAGTCACATGTTTCATGCCAACTTTCCGGGGATAATTTATAATTTCCCCATTTTCCCGATTCTCTCTCTTAGCTGAAACATTCTGTGAGAACTCTTGTCATATTTACCTTCCAAAGGCCATTAAAATGTCTGGAATGTATTATTATTAGCAAATACTTCGTGAGTAAATGAGTAACTCAGAACCTTTTGTTTGTTTAATTGCTGGGGACTAGCTTAACCAACCATTCCCATTTGGCCAGGACTGAGGGATTTCCTGGTACTACTTGGAACTTTTAGTTTTATATCCAGAAAGTCCGAGGCAAACTGGGGCAAGTTGGTCAAAGCAGGTGGTTGCGATTCTTTTACGCTGACTTTTGTTTTTAGTTATCTTATGTGTGCACTCTCTCTATGTTGGAAAATGAGCTAAACACTCACTGTAAGTTATTTTGTTTAATCCTCATAACAATCACGGGAAATAATTACATGTTGTCTCCCTTTTACTGATGAGGAAACCACGACATAGTTGTCATGCCTTGCCCAAAACTGCACAGCCTTTAAACCCTCATCTGGCTCTAGAGCCCACGCCCTTAACCACATCTGCCTTCTGCCTTCCAAGATGAATTCTGCAAGGATAGTAAAGAGAATAAGGCCATGAAATTCATCTTAGAAAATAAGCCTTCAATCATTTATGTAGAAAATATGTGGACAAGTATAATCCACTCCCTGCTGGGTGAGATCGAGAGAGAAAGAAACCTGAAGAGCTATAATCTTGACATTAATCCAAGAGATGAGGGACTTTGAATATGAGCTTTTAATGTATTATAAACAGGCTAAGCAAGCTGAGAGCTATTTTTAGTTCTGAGTTATGAAATGCAATCACATGGGCAAGTGGCCTATATTTTTAGTTTTATGTTTGGTGAGGAGTTTTTGATCAGAGTGAGAGTGCTGCTTCCACCAGCATGTCTGGAAAGTTCAGCCAGAGCCCTGGAAAGGCTGAGCACTAAAACTATCTGGTGCTGCGAAGTGGGAGAGGGGAAATGGGTCCTGCCTCCGTGCCGCCAGTCTCTGGCAATATGACTTGGAAAGAGTTATGTAAGGCCTCAGTTTCCTCATCTGAGAAATAGGAGGTGCGGGAGATCAAGATACAGTAGAAGGCTTGCAGAGCCAGAAAACAGAGTGGAATAGAATCCTGGTTCTTAGCACCTGTGTATCTCTGAGCCTCAGTTTCACTATCTGTAAAATGGGAAATTTAATTCATCCCTCACAGATTTGTCGTGAATTTTAAGGAAATAATGTACATGAAGATACAGAAAACGTATCTGTCATGATAAAAGTACTCAATAAAATTGTAATTCCCCCCTTTTCTTGAATGTTCAATGATTTACCCGCTAAGAAAGAATCATTGAGCACCTTCTGTGTTCCAGGAACTAAGCCAGGTGCTAGGGATACAAAGGTGAAGATGGCAGAGTGCCCGTCCTCAAACCATTTACCATTTCGTGAATATGGTGACACTTCTCCAGCTCTTTGACCATTAGTAAAGTCACTTCCCATCTCTGACCCTTAGCTTTATTAACTATAAAACTAAGATAATAAATTAAATGTTAACAGAGTAATTATGAGAAATAACTAAGGTGACAATGCCCAGCAGTGCTCCAAGCACAGAAGAAACCCTCAGGAAATATTTGTGGAGAGGAAGGGATGATTGATCTCTAAGGTTCTTCACATCACTAGGAAATGTGAATATTGTGTGCAGTAACCTCAGGGCTGTTATTTCTGTGTTTTCAGAAAACAAGCCTGGAGGAGTTCAGCCATAAGGACCAGGCAGCTCATGGCATCCACTGTGGGAGACATTATTATTGACACAAGAGATGGTCAGAATTGAAGAAAGGAGTTTAAGACTAGCTAATAAGAAACCTAAAGAGCCCTGGCCAGTTGACTCAGTGGATAGAGTATCAGCCCGGCATATGGATGTCCTGTGTTCAATTCCTGGTCAGGGCACACAGGGGAAGCAACCATCTGCTTCTCCCCCTTATCCCTCCTTCCCCTCCTACAGCCAGTGGCTCGACTGGTTTGAGCATCAGCCCCGGGCATTGACGATAGCTCAGTTGGTCCAAGCATCAGCTCCAGATGTAGGTTGCCGGGTGGATCCTGGTCTGGGCGCATGCGGGAGTCTGTCTCACTATCTGCCTTCTTCTCAGTAAGAAATAAAGAAAGAAAGAAAGAAAGAAAGAAAGAAAGAAAGAAAGAAAGAAAGAAAGAAGGAAGGAAGGAAGGAAGGAAGGAAGGAAGGAAGGAAGGAAGGAAGGAAGGAAGGAAGGAAGGAAGGAAGGAAGGAAGGAAGGAAGGAAATTAAAGAAAAAGAAATCTACAGAAAAGAGGTTGTTCAATTAACCTGAAAGGCAACATATTAATGGCTCTCCAGCTGTAGCCAGACGAACATGTCACTCAGGTATAAAGTGATCATCATCTGAAGAGAGAACAAGTAATGTGTTTATAAAAACAAAGGGTAGCTCAGTCAGAAACATTTAAGGAGAAGCAAGCACGAAACGGACTGTGGCCACCAGCCAGGGCAGCTGTGGGTGTGCGGTGGTCTGCAGTGGTGGAATAGGCACAAGACCTGGCTCAGCCACATCCTGGACAAGAGACTCTCAGAGGCCACTTCCCCTCCCCAGGCCTCAACTTCCTTGTCTGTAATGAGCAACAGTGTAACAAAAACAGCCCTAAGATCTCTCATACCTAGCTACCAATAATTCCAGATCTATAGCAGTATTTTTAGCAAGGAAAATGATAATAAAATGGATGACTTAGTAATGACTTCACTTTCTGCTAGTTAAGATAAATTTTATGGCAATGCTTTATCTGCATTATTTATTTATTTCCCTACCAATGTGCTAGTTGAAATGCTTACAGATGTCTCTTGTATTATTGAGGATTACTTTTAATCCTATTGTTTCAGCATTTTATATGTCTACTCTATTTTTCAAATTTTTGGAGGACAGAGATTTGTCTCCTGTTCACTATATAGTCCTTGGAGGTGTACCTCTCACATGCTAGATAATATGCACCCTTATGTTCATTGCAGTGTTGTGTACAATACCCAAGATCTGGAAACAGCCCAAGTGCCCATCAGTAGATGAATGAATAAGAAAGCTGTGGTACGTTTACACAGTGGAACACTGCTTGGCTGTAAAAAAAAAAAAAGAAGAAAATTTTACTTTTCATGACAGCATGGATGGATCGGAGATTATTACACTAAATGGAAAAAGCCAGTCAAAGGAAGATAAATACCATATGATCTCACTTATTTGTGGAATCTGTTCAACAAAATAATTTAACAAACAAAATAAAAACAGAAACATAGATACATAGAACAGACTGACAGCTGTCAGAGGGGAGGAAGATTGGGGGACTGGGTGAAAAAAGGTGAAGGAATTATTTATATATATATAAATATATATTTATAAATACACATAGACACAGACAACAGTATGGTGATAGCCAGAGAAAAGAGAGGGGGCAGGGAAGGTGGGCAAAGGGAGGGGTAAAGAGAGATGGAAGGAGACTTGACTTTGGGTGGTGAGCATACAATGCAGCATGCAGATGGTGTTTTATTGAGTTGTACAGTTAATACCCATATGGTTTTATTAACCAATGTCACCCCAACAAATTCAATAAAAAATTAACTAATTAACTTAAAAAAAAGAAGTTCACAGAATCAAAGGGAAACTGGGCCCAAGGAAGGAACCGAGGGCAGTGCAGAGGGTGAAGGAGCAGAAGTCAGCAGCGAAGGAACCAGCAGAATGGCCCAGCCAGAATCCCACCACTGGGCAAATGAGCTCCGAGTCTTCCAGTTTGTCCTTGCATCGTTTGTTTCATATTCAAATTTGGAGAAGTAAGATCTCGTTATTGACTTTGTTACGATTTCTACGCAAAAGGAATCAGACACATCAGATGAAAGTGGTATAGCAGAGGCTGAAACTCTTAGGCGGAATCAGCCCCGAGAAACTGTGCCACTGCATATTTATTGTGTTCCGAAAGCCACAGCTCAGCAGATAAAATTAGAAAGCTACAAAAGCCTTTTTTCCCACCCGTTTCATCCCCAATCCTGCATGTCTACTGTTTCCTTCATGATCAAGGACATGAGAAGAGTCAGTGTCTCAGAGCTTATCAATCATAAAGGACATCTGGTTCTTGGAGGCATTCCTCCAAGAATCCTGCGCACTTGCATTCGAGTAACCCCAGGCCAGTCTCCTGTTATGATTAACACACTCCAAGATCTCCTGTCTCCAAGTAACCCCTGCTCTGAAGTTAACTACCGTTTATATTTGTGCAGGGACTTTTCCTTCAGACTTAGCTTAGGATTCATGCCTGCCTCTCTAAGTCCTTCTATGCATTTCTCTGTCCGGGTCTCTTGAAAGAGGGTGGAAACAGAAAGGTCCTCCTTGCCTGGGCTTCCATAGATTTGGGTGGGCACGCAGGATTCTTCTCCCATCAACACAATGATTATGAGATCATTCTTCAAGGAAGTCATAATGTCTTTACAAAGGAAAATGAGTTCTGAATACATCAAAAAAAAAATGGCCAATGTCTACTGCAACTGGTGCTCAAATAACTTTTTAGGAGAATATGTGCTCACATATAAAGTGCTGAACAACGTGGGGGAAGCAACAAATGCTTTACCTTAACATAGGTACATAAGCAAAACTGTACCAAATGTTCTCCTACAGCAGATGGGATTCCATCTTTAGCTCTGGCCTGTGTGTGATATCCAGACTTTCCTACTGTGTTTGAATTTGTACATTTGAAAATATATTTTTTTATTTCTTTTCCTAGTGAAGGTGGGGGATAGAGAGGCAGACTCCTTCATGTGCCTTGACCAGGATCCACCTGCCAACCCCTGTCCGGAGCCAATGCTCTGCCCATCTGGGGCTATTCTTGTAACCAAGTCATTTTTAGCTTCTGAGGCAGAAGCTCCATGGAGCCATCCTCAATGCCCAGGCTGATGTGCTTGGACCAATTGAGCCATGGCTGCAGGAGGGGAAGAGAGAAAGAGAAAGGGGAGGGGTAGAAGTAGAGAAGCAGATGGTCGCTTCTCCTGTGTGCCCTGACCAGGAATCGAACCCAGGACATCCAGATACTGGGCTGATACTCTACCACTGAGCAAGCTGGCCAGGGCCAAATTTGAAAATCTTAATCTGAAAGATATTATCCTCCACTAGTTGGGCACCAGCATAGCTTCCTTTTTGTTTCAGTAAATCTATCCTTCTTGTTCAGAACAAATATTATCTCCTTTAATTCCCCATCCCAGGATCCATTCTTTCTGTATTCTATCATAGTACTTTATATGTCTCACAGTTGGTTTTTATTGTTTTCTACATAGAATTAAAATTATTTACATGTAGGTGTTGTCTCTAGTTTATACTATAAACTTCTTAAATATAGGAGCCTGGTTGGCTATATCTCTTTTTAACATTTGTATTCTGAAATACATCTTATACAGGAAGTACATAATAGAAATTTATATCAAGTCTGAATATAGTACCTATGTTTGATTTATCTTTTAAGAATATTGTTATTGTGATATATATATGTATATACATATATAAACATCTAGGTTGAATTTAATAATAATTACAAAGCAAACAGCAATATATAATACATCCACCATCCAAGTCGAGCATCATACAGAAGCCTCTATATGTACCTGTTCCCATATATTCTGTTTGGATCAATTTGTGGTTTTCTTTATTTTTACCTAACAATAGAAAAATGGCTAAAAGATGTGAAAAAAAAATCCCCACAAAGGTGTGTTTAATTTCATCAATAATCAAGGATATGCAAGTTAAAACAATAATAAAAAACACTAACCTCTCTCCAAATTGACATCATTTAAAGGCCTAGTAATACCAAGTGTTGGCAGTGGGTACTTTCATGCACAGCTGATGGGAGTATAAATTGATACAACCACTTTGGAAAATAGTGTGACATTATTTATTAAAGTAGAAAATGTATATAACCTACAATTCAGCTATTCCACCTTAAGATATATGTATCCTATAGAAATGAATGTATGTGTGCACTGAGATATATGACCAAAATATTTATTCACATCAGCTTTGACCACCATTACCCCAAATTAGAGCTAAATCAACTTTCTACTGGGTCATCTGTCTTTTTCTAATTGATTTTTAGGTAGTTTTTTTTTTCTTTTTACAGAGACAGAGAGAGGGATAGATAGGGACAGACAGACAGGAATGGAGAGAGATGAGAAGCATCATCATCAGTTTTTTGTTGCGGTTCCTTAGTTATTCATTGCCCTCTCATATGTGCCCTGACCGCAGGCCTTCAGCAGACCAAGTAACCCCTTGCTTGAGCCAACGACCTTGGGTCCAAGCTGGTGAGCTTTTGCTCAAACCAGATGAGCCCGCGCTCAAGCTGGCAACCTCAGGGTCTCAAACCTGGGTCTTCCACATCCTAGTCCAACACTCTATCCACTGTGCCACCACCTGGCAATTTGTAGGTAGTTCTTAAAAACCATTTTGTGTGTGTGTGTGTGTGTGTATCTCACACGTGTAGTCATTAACTTTTTGCTAGTTAAACATGCTAGAACAATTTTATTCCCCACCTCCACCCCCAACACACATATTTGGTTTTAAAAAACCCACAAACCAACAACTGAGTAATTTCATGTTATGAAGAGGAGATAAGATTCTGGGGTTTGGATCTGGATAGCTGAGTCATGAGATCCTACAGAAGTTTCTCTGTAAAAGTGTTCTTTCTCTGTAAGAACACATTTGTTCTCAGTTTGATGGAAAAAGTCCTGAGTGCCTATAGAGGTTGTCAACATAAAAAACTTCCAAACCTGTAAGAAACTTTTATGAGTTTATTTGAGCCAAATTGTTGACAACTGACGGGAAGCAAAGTCTCAACGGATTGAGAAAGTGCTCTGGAAAATGGCGGTTTCACCACTTATTTTATGCATTAGAATCAAAGGGGAACATAAAGGGGGTCACCTGAAATTGATTGGTGATAGATTAGGGAGGTGGGTGAAAGTGAAATGGGGAAATCTCTGGGATTAGATAAAAAGTAAAAATGTATATACTGAAACTTCTTTTACATAGGCAGGAATAAGATAGTTAACAATGAACATGATAACAATAAAATGAGGGGATTTGTTGGTCTTTGCTCTGGTGGGATGCTTGCCCTAAGAGATGGCAGGAAAAGAAGATGACCCTTACATTTCAAAGTCATATTGTCAGGTACCTATTGTCGATGCAAAAGACAACCAACAGGCTCGATTAAGGTAAGCATTGACCTTTGTTAGAGAAAAATACCCCCTAGGACAGGACTACCGAGCATGAACTGCTCTTGATTAGAAAGTTTTCATTTCAGCTCAGCCTGTGTGGCTACTTTAGGTTCCTGATTCTGCAAGGCCACCTGCAGGCTTTCTCTGAGTTTGTCAGGGTCAGCGTGTGGTCTCTTTTTTGTCCACAAAATGATGGACCGAGGAGTTGGCTGGTCATTTACTCCCATTTTGAGGGGTTTGCTTTTTTTTTTTTTCTTACCAACAGAAAGTGCTCTGATGTTCAGTCTTGTGAACAAAGCTGGGTTCAGGTGGGTCATTCATAGTCAGGAGCTCCCCATTCAGCTCTGCTTGTAATTACCAATGGCTGTACTATTTAGAAAGAACATTAACAGTTTTTAAAATGCTTTCCCACCCATGATCTTATTTAACCCTAATAACACCCTTCAGGAAGGTGCAGCTAGTGCTATTATCTCCACTTTGATGAGGAGGAAATGGGCTCCAAGATAAATGGCTTATGTCGGTCTTATAAATGGTGGTAACTGACAAGAAACTAAGTCTCCTATCTTGGAATTCTAGGCTCTTTCTACAATATCCCTTCAAAGCTGGCTCAAATTCTACCAGGAATCTTTCTCATTTCTGAGAGTTCTAATTATTATTTTCTATTTCAAACACTTGACAATAACCACAAATGCCTTGAATTATCACCTACGTAGATGTGCCTTGTTCTGCTGCACAGCTTGCATGCTGCTTCTGAAGCAAGAACAATGTCATGTGTTGCCTGCTTTTTTCACAGATCTCACAGCCTGCCTTTCTTGCAGCTTGTGCCCAGTACACACTAGCTGGAACTTGGCTATCTCTGTGGGTTGTAGCATTCAAAGAGCCGATACCAACTACCAAGACTAAAACAAATGTGCTGTGATCCATTCACATTCCATAGAGTATAGGAAAAGTCCCTGCTGACAAAGTTATTGAACACTGAATCATTAATCTCCAAATGCATTACACCAGTCACCATATATGCGGGAGGATTTGCTTTGTTGAAGTAAGAATTACATCTCAAAGTCTTATATTTGTATTATCTAAAGCGCCTTTCCATATAGCAGGAACTTATCATGAAAGAGTGTCTGTAAATGATTTATATATCGAATAAGTACTCTATTGAAATTTACTATAACATAAGGTTACTTTTCTTTTCTCAGAGAATTTTACAGGGAAGGCAATGTTCACATCTTGGGTCTTGTTAATAGTAGGCAGGCAAGAGAACTTCTCAAAGCTTTAGTTTCTTCAACTGAAAAATTAAAGCACAGAAATCTGTCTCATGGTGAGCAAATGAAAGTAAAAATACAAAAAAAATGTATTTTGACACATCAATAAATTTCTAGAACTTAAAGGATGAGTAAAAGATAATATTTGGTAGTGAGTTTAAGTAAGTGAAACTGTGGGAGCAAGGGTTTTCTACTGTAAAATGAGAGGGTTGGTTTAGATTATTTTTAAAAACTCTTTGAAGGCTAGAGAGTTATGAATCTGTAATGCTAGCTTCAGTTGTCAAGAACTCCTAATATTTTAATTTTTCTTTTCTTATACATAAACCTAAACAAATCATCTAATGCACAAAGACAGCCTCTTATTCAGAGTAATTTAAATACTAATCCTTGGGCCTGACCTGTAGTGGTGCAGTGGATAAAGCATCAACCTGGAAACGCTGAGGTTGCCGGTTCAAAACCCTGAGCTTGCCTGGTCAAGGCACATATGGGAGTTGATGCTTTCTGCTCCTCCCTCCTTCTCTCTCTCCCCTCTCTATAATGAATAAATAAAATCTTTAAAAAAAAATACTAATCCTTTTCCAAAGGATTATCTATCCTCATATAAATAATTGTCTTGAGTTATGTGTTTTTCCCATTCTGTTTTTGGACATTTAAGGAAGGAAGTCTTCCTATGCTCTTACTACATACATTATCTTGATCTAGGGGCCTGACTCACAGTGTCTCTCATTCATCAGACCATTCCTGCAGGGAGATGGTGGGTATTGTTAATAGCCAAATGGGCATTCTGTCTGCATTTGACAGATTTCCCATGTGGAAGTGAAAAAGTTCCCCACAGTGATGTGTATTGTGCAAATTGATGTCTTGCTGGTGACAAGATGTCTCCTTTTGAGTAGCTTCTGTAAATGGATCCTTCTGTAATGTCAGCTTGAAATGTGTCTGCTGTAGACCTAGGAGGTCAAAGGAAAGGCAGTTAAACAACTGATGAAAATAAAGGCTTGGACTTGGATAGGGTAGAGAGAGTGAGGGCCCTCAGGGGCCGGAAGTGATAAGGACAGGGACAGATAAGTGAGCCTACTGCAGAAATCTCAGCTGTATCAAATATGTGGCCATTATGACAAACTTGTTCACGTACTTTATTTCCTGTATCGTCACAGTTTGTTCTGTATGTTGGGCTGAAAAAGATTAAATGATTGTTTAAGGTCACACAACTGATACAAAGAATAAGGATTTTTACCCAGCTCTGATACACACATTTGCAGGCGTCTGTAACACGACTTTGTGACAACTTCAACAGAACAGAGAAATATGTAGTCATTGGGCCTTTAACGCTTAAAAGATCCACATACTTTTCTGCCTAAATTAAAAGAGGCAGAAAGAAACACTCTCAGAAACACACATTACTATGTAATTGTCACAATTATAATATACATATGATAGACCAGGGGTAGTCAACTTTTTTATACCAACCGCTCACTATTGTATCTCTGTTAGTAGTAAAATTTTCTAACCACCCACCGGTTCCACAGTAATGGTGATTTATAAAGTAGGGAAGTAACTTTACTTTATAAAATTTATAAAGCAGAGTTACAGCAAGTTAAAGCATATAATAATAATTGCTTACCAAGTACTTTATGTAGGATTTTCGCTGTTTGGCAGAATAAATCTTTATAAAACAACTTACTATAGTTAAATCTATCTTTTTATTTATGCTTTGGTTGCTCTGCTACCACCCACCATGAAAGCTGGAATGCCCACTAGTGGGCGGTAGGGACCAGGTTGACTATCACTGCGATAGAGTTTAATTTTTCATAGGAACCTAAGCTTAGTGGTAAGGAAAGTTCTTGTTTAGGCTGAAGATAGAGATTGAAAAGGAAAGGAAGAGGAAAAGGAGGAGGAACAAAAGAGGAAGAAGGAAGTAGAAAGGGAAGAGCAAGAGGAGGAGGAAAAGAAGTCAATTATCTCAACCAAATAGGAAAAGAAACTATGCTGAGATTAGAATGTACTCCACACTTGGATAGTTGCTTCCAAAATTTCATATTGGGGCACCCTGGAGCTTTGTAACTTCTCTATGTCATTGAGGCAGACTCCTATGTGAAGTAGATCCTGGCCTTTAAAGGCTGTTCTATGTGTGTTGCTGGATGGGCCCCACTGAGAAAGTGGAGGCAGGAAAAGGGATGAGGCAGCTCTAGGCTGTCATGCCCGGGGATCCAGAAGCTCCTGATCTCTTAGGACATTTGTGACCATATGCCAGAGAAAGCTTATTCTATAGGTCAGCCTCATGGTCCAAAATTCTTTCTCTTTCTTTGCTCTTCTCTCCACAAGTCTCATGGTTAATCCTTCTCAGAGGCTGTTCTAATGCATAATGAATTTGGTCATCCCAAAATTGATTTCCTTGAGTTAGCCCACCAAGATGTCTGTTTTTCACAGTTAAAATAAATATTCATTTTGTGTGTGTGATCTTGAAATCATGAAATATGGGGTGGCTTAGACTAATTGTAAACAAAACAAAACAACACCATGAAGCAGTTGATATGTGAGAAGTAAAATTAATCTTCATTCCCTTCCCACACACACTCATTCGCTCACACCCTCTGGCACATGAAACAAGACCTGAAGGTGGACTGGCTCTGTGCGTCAAAGTGCAATTCCTATCTTAAGAAGTCAATTCCCACAGGCTTTTCTATTCTTGGAGCATCTAATTACAGAACATCTGAAAGCAACAGGGATCCAGAAGTGAACTGAATTATTGAAAAAACAGAAGCAAAGAGGGTGCAGAGCGTTCTTATGTGTATTCAAATAGACACCCAACTTAAGGGTGCTGAGAAATGCAAGCATTTAATTCAGAAAATAAATATATTTTCTTTCATAGACCTTCAGGGAAAAAATGCTCTGTTTCTCCAAACCTTCTGTGCAAGTTTTGGTAATTATGTTACAAAAAGGACAAAAGCATAGAGGAGAGTACAGTCTCTTTAAAGAAATGTATGTTTATTCTGGTTGCAGTTTAAACAATTTATCTGCTGCAACTGTCACATACACAAGGAGGCTTATTGTTTTCTATCAAGGTTGTCTCAACACTTTAGTGGGAGGGGATGGAGAATGCAGCAATGCACAACTGATGAGTGAGGGTGGTATGTGGGTGGGCACAGAGGTGGGGGGGTTGGGAGGATTTAATATTGGGTCACCTGACCCTTAGTCTAGTGCTCTGTTCTTTAAATTACAACCTGCTCTAAGACATTATTAAAATGTTGAAACATTTTGTCAGCATTAGAAATTTTACTTTCAAACCCAGGGGCCAAAGAAATGAAATATATCACACCATGCATTCCAGCTGATAAATATTAAACAAAGAAGATGTGAGCCCGACAGCAAATTTTAATAGTGTGTGGACAGCTTTTTTCCCATTAAAAATAGGCAGGGAGAAATTAAGTTCATTCAATGCCTGTTTTCATTTCTTGCTTTAAATCAAGTCAAAAAACAAGTGCAAGAAGGATGTAAATGTTCCACATTGTCATTAACCAAAACTAAGATGGCCTTTCTGAGTGGGACATTTCAAAGTGCTGCTTTTACAATGTTTTCCTCATAGCAGAAGTAACCACTGTTTTTGGAAAAGAAAGAACTGAAATCTGCCAAACCTCAAAAGTTGTGAGGACATCCAAGTCTGAGGGAAGGTTTATCCCCTTGTTACTTGACTACTTCCTTCTCACACCAAAAGACTGGGGATAAAGTGTGTTGAGTGTTCTCCAGAGAGCACTTTTCACTTCTTTGTTCCGAAGGCTGTAGATGAAGGGGTTCAGCATGGGAATCACCACAGTGTAGAAAATAGACGCTATTCTGTCTGAGTCCCTGAACTGGCTGGAACTGGGCTGTATGTACATGAAGATGACTGAGCCATAGAATATGGACACTGACATGAGATGGGACATACACATGGAGAAGGCTTTCTTCCGTCCTTCAGCAGAACGTATCCTTTGGATGCTGATATATATGAAGAGGTAAGAGATGAGGATAACCAGGAGAGTGAAAAAGACATTGAAGCCAACGACACAGCAGACAAGCAACTTGCTGAGGCGTGTGTTGGAGCATGAGAGAGCCAAGAGTGGGGGAATGTCACAGAAAAAGTGATTAATTTTATTAGAACTACAGAAGGAGAGCCTAAAGATGTCTGCCGTGTGAATGGAGGCATTGAGGAAGCCACAGACAGAGGAGCCAGTCGTCAGGAGGGCACACACACCCGTTGTCATGGTGCTGGTGTAATGAAGAGGCCTGCAGATGGCGGCGTGGCAGTCGTAGGCCATGGAGGCCAGGAGGTAGCACTCGACGGTGGCAAAACCCACAAAGAAAAATAACTGAGCAGTGCATCCGTTGTAGGAGATGACTTTGTTCCCTGAGTACAATCCAGCCACTGTCTTAGGAGCTATGGCAGATGAGTAACCCAGGTCTACAAAGGACAGGTTGCTGAGGAAGAAGTACATTGGAGTGTGGAGGCGGGAGTCTGAGTGGATGATCACTATCATCCCCCCATTCCCAACCAGAGTGATGAGGTAGATGAACAGAAATACCAGGAGGAGGGGAACCTGAAGATTGGGGTCGTCTGTTAACCCCAAGAGGATGAACTCTGTCACGTCTGTGTTATTCTCCATGGAGGTCAACTCGAATGTGCCCTGCTGATTAAAGAAGAGCAGACAATGAAACTCAGATGCATAAGAAGAATGTTGGGATGTTATTGTCAGGAAGGGGGAAAATTCCACCCTTCTTCAGGTCTTACTCCTGGGCCAATAGTAAAATTATTTCATTGATGCAGGACTAGATTAACAGGAGAAAAACTGATTTAATACATGCCCATGGAAGAATTACAATATGACAATCAGATCACAAAATGAGGCTCAAAGAAATGGTCAAACCAGGCACCTTTTTGCACTTTTTTTTGGAGAAAGGGACAATAAATTTGTGAGAAATTGACAAGACAGTTAGTGCTCATTAGAAAGAAATCTAGGCGAGGTTTGGGCTTAGGTAGTAAATTAGTAAAAGCCATGAGGTGTGTTTATACAGACTTTTTTGAATGACTCTGGATTTTTCAAATACTTGTGATCAGGTTGTGCCTCAAACCTCAGGAGCAGAGAGGTCATCTATCACACAGAAAGTTATTCTCTTCATTTAGAGAGACAGAAGAAAGTCAGAGAGAGTTCCTCCTGTTCCTGCTCCTTCTCAAATCACTTTAGTTTGAAATAATCAATAAGCCATTGTAGGATATCTTGGGGCACCCTGCCCTGGGCCCTGACAGTATAAAAAGAGGAAATTAATATATATGTTGAGAATGTACTGTGTGTAAGGTACATGCTAGACCCTTCTGTTATATGACAGCTTTTAATCCCGTTAGAAGATATTGTTATGCCCATTTTATAGATGAGAAAATTAAGGCTTGGGGAGATTAATATTGACCACAATAACCTAATTGATAGAGGTCAGAATTAAGGTTCTCACCTTTATATCTTGGAATCCAAAGCCCATGTACTCAGAGCGTGAATTTTTTCCTCATTCCTTATCTGCTTGTTTCACTCCAAAGAATATAGCCTGCATGGAGATTTCCTGACATTTTCTATACACATATAATTATATGGTCTTAATCATAATAATGGCTCACTATACCCCAGGCACTGGTCCAAGGGCTTTACTTGTGGTTAACTCATTTAATTCTCACACCAAACCTTGGGGTTGATTCTATTATTTTCCTCATTTTATGCAAGGAGTAACTGTACAAATGAAAATGCTCCCCTCCATCTTTTCCAATTTGTCACCTTCATAAACAGTGCCCCATTGTCTAAAACATGCAAACAGCACCCTTTGCTTTCTTATTAGATTATTTCTAGCTGTCAATCTTGGTCTCCTTTTTCTGGCCACTCTCAGCTCCTAAAATGTAGTAGCTTTCCAGTAGGGACTGGAGAGGTATTACTGTAACATAATAATGATAATAAAAATAAAATAACTACTGTCCAAAGTCACATAACTGGTAAATGCTGAGAGTGGAATTACAGCTTTGGTCTGTCTGATATTAAACCCAGAGTTCTGACTATAACATTTAATGTCTTTATCTTTCAACAATAACTTGATTGAAATTACTCTTAGTATATTTACATGGAGAGGGATGTATTTCCACCTCCTATCAGAAGTCTTTGCTATTGTTCCTGGTTATAGTTAAGTCCTCCCTTCTCTGCTCTCTCAAAGCACTTGAGTCTTGGTTGATTATCACACAATGTGTTGTATAACCACCTAACTTCTTTTAATGGGCCCTAAGCCCGTTGGGGCAGAGACTGCCCATCCAGCCCACCATGGCCCCTTACATACATATATAAATATTTGGTGAATGGACTAGAATATCAACAGCAAAGGGCTTAAACAATTTTCCATGCTATCTCTACTACAAACAGCTGATTGCTCTCTTGTCTAGCTGGATCCATGTCCCCTGCCAAAATATTAGCTTAGACTTGTGGTATGAAAAACGTTCAGAAATAAAGTGAGACCGGGGATGAGAGGCCTGGAGAAAGGCTGGTGTCCTACTTCTAGGGCACTGTCTCTCTCTTATTGTTTTTCCTCAGCCTGAGGTGTTTGCAGGCCCTTCCTGTCCCTAATTGCAGAGTGGATGGAAACAAGTCAAGACCAGGGAAGAGAGGAGAGGTGTGGACAAAAAAGAGAAAGGGAGAGACAAGGGACTAGAAGGGAAAGAAAGCTTCAGTTCTGCTTGACCTTGGCTCACGTTAGACAGCAACTGCAGTCATCAAATTGGTAAGAAGCCTTTTTTATACCCTCCCTCCCAAAGGGGAAGGCAGCGCAGCTTGTCCTGCCAGGGCAGTGGTTACCCACACAAGTATTGTGGCTGGTGTCCTAGGAACTGGCTCAGCCAGCTTGTGAACCACTCTTGGTCAGGACCAGGGATAGTCTGCTGCTCCTTCCCAATGTTTCACCTTGAAAACAATGCTCCAGTGAATACCTTTGGGCATGCCTCATTATACCTCTCTTTTTCTATAAGAGAAATGCCTAGAATTTTTATATTTTATATCTGCTTTTTGCTTTTTGGTAGATTTTCATTCAATAATGTATCAAATAACTTCCAACCAGCAGGACTTTCTGTTACATTTACCCAGTTCTTTTGATTTTTTTTTTTTTTTTTACTTTTGGCCCGTGCCTGCATTACTCTCTAATTTAATAGACATAGTATCCTATAAACTGTGACAGTTTCCTGATCTTACCTATTAGAAAGTAATGGTATGCATTTAAATCACACAATTACTTAATTGCAATATCTATGCAAAGTTACAGGCAGAATTTCCAGCTTCGGCTCTATTGACTTTACAGATGAACAGTTCTTTGGTTGGAGGTGGGTGGGGGACTGAGAGAAACTGTCCTGTGCATTGTAGGGTATTTAGCTGTGTCCCTGGCCTTTACCCACTAGATGTCAGTAACACCTCCTTTCTCCAGTGTGACAACCAACATGGTCTAAAGGCACTAGCAAATGTTCCCTGAGGCAGGGTTGGAAGACGGCAACAACATAGTCTCTGGTTGAGAACCAGAATTCTAGAGTTTATAAGCCTGTGTTTTCACTTTTTCATGTAATCACAATCCCACGAGTTACATATTTTATATAATATATTTTACAGCATACACATATATTTTATATCAATGCGAGATAAAATAGTTAGTTCAAGGTCTAGAGTGTCAGCCAAATATTGCTGCTCATTGGTGGTGGTGGTGGGGGGGATCAAGAAAGGAAAACTCTTCGCCAAGTAGTGTGGTTCTTCAAATGAAGACATAGTCATCCTCCTGCCTCATAAACCAACCTTTTCCCCAGCACAGGGTAAAATAAACAACCTGGGAAAACTCCAAGAATGAAAGGCAGCTGACTTGGCATGGATTCTAAAATCTATTCCAAAACACCTTCTCAAAATATTTATCCGGCCTGACCTGTGGTGGCGCAGTGGATAACGCATCGACCTGGAAATGCTGAGGTCGCTGGTTCAAAACCCTGGGCTTGCCTGGTCAAGGCACATATGGGAGTTGATGCTTCCAGCTCCTCCCGCCTTCTCTCTCTCTCTCTCTCTCCCTCTCTCTCTCCTCTTTAAAAATGAATAAAGCCCTGGCCGGTTGGCTCAGCGGTAGAGCGTCGGCCTAGCGTGCGGAGGACCCGGGTTCGATTCCCGGCCAGGGCACACAGGAGAAGCGCCCATTTGCTTCTCTACCCCTCCGCCGCGCCTTCCTCTCTGTCTCTCTCTTCCCCTCCCGCAGCCGAGGCTCCATTGGAGCAAAGATGGCCCGGGCGCTGGGGATGGCTCTGTGGCCTCTGCGCCAGGCGCTAGAGTGGCTCTGGTCGCAACATGGCGACGCCCAGGATGGGCAGAGCATCGCCCCCTGGTGGGCAGAGCGTCGCCCCGTGGTGGGCTTGCCGGGTGGATCCCGGTCGGGCGCATGCGGGAGTCTGTCTGACTGTCTCTCCCTGTTTCCAACTTCAGAAAAATGCAAAAAAAAAAAAAATTATTATTAAAAATGAATAAAGAAAAAAAAAAGATTTAAAAAAAAAATATTTATACGATCAATTGCCTTGGTTCATACTGACCACCCAATTATAGCAGTAAGTCTGACTTCTAACAGTTATCCCAGACTTCCTATGTTAAACTGCCCCAGAATGCCCACTTCCTACATCAACAGTTAATATCCAGGGCATTGTCTATGTCCTCTTAATGTACAACCATTTCCATTATACATAGTGGTCATGGTTAATAAATGCATCTAGATCCAGAGCAGCAGAGAGAAATCTGGAACCATGCAGACATTAAAGTCTTTTTTTACCCCTCACCACCATCCCTTAAGGGTTGCAACACCATACCCCAAACCTTGTTGCTTCTGCTCCTGGATATTAACTGTTGGACTATGCTCCTCCACACTCACCCAGCCCTACCAAGGCCACTCTGTGCTGCATAGGCTGAACAGAAAGATCACAAGGAGCCTTGGAAGAGTAGAGACATTTTAGAAACTATGTAAAGATAACACATGGTAGGTCACTTAATTTAACATCAAATGAGAAACTGTGTTGAAAATTGAAAGCATGAACACTTAAAGGCTTATAGAAGTCCAAGCCACCAAGAAAGTATAAAAATAAAAGTTTTATCAAGTTGTTTCTGAAGGGATTTGAAGAATTACTGTCCACCCCAACCCACCACCATCATCACCAGCCATCACATCCCACTTGGAGAGTTCCAAAGAAGACTCTCAATAGGAAACTATTAGACCAAATTCCACAAAGAAAGAAACAAGGTCTGTCACTGCTTTGTGAATCAGTATTCATGGCCTAGACTAGTGCCAGGCACATAGGAGGCTTTTAAATATTTGTTAATGGGTGAACAGACTAGAAGTTCAACAGTTGAGTTAGAATAATGGTTCGATGCTTCCTAGCTGTGGGACTATCAACAAGTCACTTTCTTTTCATCAACAGAGGATTAGTAAGGCAAACTATGAACAAAGTCAAGCCACTATGTGGTCTATGGTAGGCTCTCAACACAATCTAATTTATTTATCTTATTATTTAGCTGTTGGTTGATCATATGGACTTGGTTCCTGGATTTTGTTAACACCAGTTGGTAGCAACATTCTATCTAGCAATGACTATGTCCCTTTCTGTTTAAGAAAATGTAACCCGAAATCACCTGGGGGGGGGCTCACTCTATTTCAATTTTGTCATTGTTGTTGTTGTTGTTATGAGATGTGGAAGAGGAGAGAGAAAATGGAATCAAGTCATTTTTATCCCTATTTCTGAGCCCTTTCCTCCTAGACAAACCCATGATTTCTACCCACAGTGTGAAGAATGCTTCTTTAAAGAAAGATCAAGGAAAACAAACCTGGTTCCTCGGGAATTGTGAGAGATCTCAATTTAGAGCTGCCTTCAACTACTAGATTTTTGAAGTCTGAAAAAGAAAAAGAAAGCTGTTTGGTCTCTGAGGATCTCAGTTTTCAAAGAGTAAAAGATTTCCTGAGGCCGTGTGGTAAAAATGTGCGGGCATCTCAGCTGCTGTTGCAGGAGACTGCAGAGCCTGAGTGAATGGTTTGAAATTCTGAGAAGGCTCGGGTCAGCCAGGAGCTGGCATCTATGTAGCTTTGGGATCCTCTGGAGGGAAGGTCCCTAAAGTTGCAACCCCAAGGTGACCCAAGGTTCAGTGAGAGTCAAACAAGCAATCAAATTGAAGGAGTGCTTTCCTGAGGGAATAAAACATTCTTATGTCATGGAAGAGCCTGAAAGGCTCAGAGGGAGCCCACTCTTAAGGCTAAAATGATTGATGATCAGGTTCTATCAATAATGCCTTCAAAGGAGCGAGAGGGTCCAATCACCCCCATTCAGTCCAGAGAAGATTTCCTGTGAGTTTTGGGATCTAGCTGGTTCTCTACAATTAAATGGGAAGACATTTTTCAATGCCAAATGTAGATGATAAACATTAGACTCTCCATTTTGCCTGAACCCAGTTTTCTGATGAAAGAACCCAAGTTCCTAGGAGTTTTGTGAATCAAAACAGTTTCAGGGGAAAAAAATTTCCAATTTCTAAAAAAAATTAATTTTGTATTTTTTAAATGGAATGTGTTGAAGAGACATTAATTAATATAATCACACAGGTTTTAGCTGTACCATTCTATGACACATCATCTGTACACTGCACTGTGTTCACCACCCCAAGGCAAGTTTCCCTCCATCACCATCTATCCCAATCAACTTGGTTTTAAATGACTTTGTTTTAACATGGAGCTTACAGAAAGCAAAAGATTCTATTTCAGCCTCTACTGAAGTATCACATACTGGCGGCCTCCTATATTTCAGGCTCTCATTGGGTACTATGTGTGTGTTAGTTAACTTATGTTCACACAACTCTGCACAAAATGTATTATCCTCTCGATTTTACAGATGTGAAAACTTCCATATATACCTAACACCCAGCAATAGAAAGAGGTCCTGGCCAGATGACTCAGTGGTAGAGTGTCACCCGGTATTTGGATAACCCAAGTTTGATTCCCGGCCAGGTCACATAGGAGAAGCACCCACCTGCTTCCCCACTCCTCCTCTTCTCACTTCTCTCTTTCTTTCTCTCTCTCTCTCTCTCTCTCTCTCTCTCTCTCTCTTCTCTCTCTCTCCTCCTCCTCCTCTTCCTCCTCCTCCTCTTTCTCCTCCTCCTCCTCCCCTCCTGCAGAAGTGGCTCTATTAGAGTCAGATGGCCCCAGGCTCTGAGGATGGATCCATGGCCTCTGCCTCGGACTCAAAAAAAAAAAAAAAAAAAGGCATGGATAGCAATGGAGCAAGGGCCCAATATGGGCAGAGAATCGCCCCCTTGTGGGCTTGTGGGGTGGATCCTGGTCCAGGTGCATGCAAGATTCTGTCTTTGTCTCCCCTCCTCTCACAAAAGAAAAAGAAAGAAAGAAAGAAAGAGAGAGAGAGAGAGAGAGAGAGAGAAAGAACAAGAAAGAGAGAGAGGGAAGGAGGGAGGGAGGGAGGGAGGGAGGGAGGGAGGGAGGGAGGGAAGGAGGGAGGGAAGGAAGAAGTAAGGAAAGAAGGAGAGAGAGAGAGAGAGAGAGAGAGAAAGAAAGAAAGAAAGAAAGAAAGAAAGAAAGAAAGAAAGAAAGAAAGAGAAAGAAAGGACCAGGGATCCTTGGAGAAATAACTGATTCTAGGACTAAGGCAGGAAATATACCAAAAACAAAACAAAAAGACCCTGGAGCATCTTATAGTTCCAGAAAGTAAGAAGATACTCAAGTCTGATTCAATGTCTATATACTTCTTCACTGTGCCTTACTGCTCCTACAATCTCCAGTCAATATAAACAAGCAGGGATGCTCTCAGAATCTGGAAAAGAGTTCACTTTCCCATGGAGACTCACAAAGGCATGTTCCAGCAAAGTCAGCTATAAAAGTGAAGCTTGTTTACCTTTAATTTTTTTTCCTTTTATGAAACTATTTTCATGGAAGAATTTTCTGTTATAATATTTTTTTTTAATAAAAGAAAAAATAAGAAGAGGACAAGCAGGTGCCCAGCTAGGTGATAAAAGGCCAAGGATGATTTTGTACCACTGTTGGAATTTTGTAGTAACTAATACCCTGACCCCTAAGACTAGATTTCCTCCTCGTTATTGTAGTGGATCAATACCACAACTATGGGAAAAACTAAAGAGAGGAAGAGGGAGAGAAAGAGGAGGAGAAAAGAAAAAAAGAAAAAGAAGAGAAGAAAAAAACATGGAGGAGAAGGAGAGAAAAGTGGAAAGGGGAAGGAGGAAGAGAAGAAAGAAGAGAAAACTTCACTTGTAGCTTCAAAACTCTAACAATTGAGGTAAACTAGTCAAAACATATATGGCCCTATGAAATAATTTAGTGTTCTCCTCCATCAGTGTATAACATTCTAGAAAATTAAACAGCCTATGAAGACTACTAATATGGTGATGTGAAATGGTCCTGAACTTCAGCGAGTGACCTAGAATCGGTACTGAATGGGTAACTTCCATCAATCCTTAGTCTCTTCGAGCCTCATCAGTTCCTCATGGCACTGAATTTATCTTTTCTTTTCCTTCCCCAGAGCTCTTCATTCCTAAGGGAAAACTTCCGCTTTAACTTCTCTTACTCCTTCACTGTTGATCTTCCAAAATCAAGTAGTGACTCTACCTTCGAATGGGTAGGTATACGTTGAGGGTTTAGAAAAATAAAGAAAGGAGAAGAGCAAGGCCAATTCTGACTTTTAGTTCAAAGCCAGATGTCAGTTTCTGTCCATCCATCCTCGAGTTAATGCTGCCACCTAGTGGTCATCTCAAGCCTTCCATGTGGTGAGCTATTTCCTGTGGTGCTGAGGAAACGGAGAGCTTGTTTTCCTCTCAGGCGCTGAGCAGTAAGTTCATAGCTTTGGACTTAGAAGAGGCATCAGGAAGCTACAAGTCTGTCGAAAATGTTGGTTTCACGGACAAGTCAGATGTCAGCACCTTTTAAGACATAAGAGATCACCAGGTGTTAAGATGCACAGGACACCCTAGCCCACAGATGACAAGTCCAGTTCCCAGGGCCTGATGCATGGATTTAGATCCCAGCTCTCCCAGAGCCTGGCAGGCTCATACAAAGCACTTAGACTCTGCACTCCATTGTTGTGAGAGTTACATAGTAAATGTAAAGGACTGTATAAGTATGTGTTGTTTTGTAAATATTTCATTTGATCAAGGAATAAACCGAGATTCACAGAGGGGAAGTGATCTGTCGAAAGCCACCCAGCTGATGAGTGGCCTAATTAAAACCTGTGAGTCTAAGATTCCTGACCTGTTTCTATTCATCAATTTCCCCAGAACTTCCTGAACTTCTGTTGACCTCTCAGCCCCATTCAGGTGTCTGCATTCTCCGTGAGTGATATCATCTCCTTCACTAAGGTTGGGACCATGTAATGTCAACTTCCCCTCCACCTCTCCATTTAAATGTCTCTGCTCTTCTTCTACCTTTCTGTCTCAGGAACTTTCCTCTTCTTTTCCTGCCCCCTCCATCTATACTGTTGATCCCATCTTTACCTCCTTTTCTGAGATCTTACAACAGCAATTAGTCCCTGTTCTTTATACCATTCCTTACTCGCTCCTCAGCAACTCATGTCTATGACTGCTCATATATATATATATATTTTTTTAAATGATTATTTTGGAGAAGAATGAATTTGCATCCTTCAGAGAAAGATATGAGAACATAAAACTTAAGGTGCATCAGTTAAAATAACAGCAACAGGTGCAGTGATCAAAGTCTAGACACTTACTTGCCAAATTAGACTTCGATCTAGAAGAGATCAGAGTAAAGGGACTGTCATCACTGAATGAAAGGAAGTGGCTGGAAAGGAGGACAGAAAGGGGGCATTGTACCCCAGCAAGGTCAGGCTCTCGTCTAGACAGACCGGAAGACAGACAGTGAGGTCACCGGCCTCAAAACCATTCTCTAGTTGCACAAGCTTGAGAACATTAAATATTTAGTAGGGTGTGTATTTACATGTCTAACAGTAGCTCTGGGATTATTTTTTTTAATCACCTGTGTATATAATGAAATGTGATGAGTTAAGGATAAGCTATCCAAATGAAACCACCTAGCTGGTGATCAGATGTAGAATTATATCTTTGTCACTGCATTCTTTTAAGTAATTGGATTGTAATTCTTTAAGGTTTGGACTAAACTGTGTCCCCAACAGAATTCATATGTGAAGCCCTCTTCGCCCCATTGTGTCTGGATTTAGAGATGGGGTCTTCAAATGGGCAATTAAGGTTAAATTAAGTCATAGGATAGGACCTTCATCTGACAGGACTGGTGTCCTTGATAATAAGAGGAAGGGATACTAGAGAGGCACCCTGAGAAAAGTCCAGGTGAACACACAGCAAGACAGCGGCCATCAGTAAGCCAGAGAGAGAGACTTCAGGAGAAACCAAACGCGACGACACCTTGATCGTGGACCTCCAGCTTCCAGAGGTGTGAGAAAATAAACTTCTGTTGTTTCAGCTGCCCTCTCTGGTACTCGTTATGGCAACTCTAGCATACTAATGAAAGTGACAATGATGATAAGAATTTTCCTGGGAATTTCTTTGAATTATGGTTGGGTCAAGGATAGGCAGTGAATATTACTGCATTGGAAGCTTCCTGAACTTTTTTTTCCCTCTGTGACTCAGCTTCATTAACCCAGGTTAGCTGTTTTCTATCTCTGGGAAACAGCAAAATGGATGGATTTCCTGAAGCATGGAAATCATTCACTCTTGAGCATTATTTTGTCAATACATTGCTGCAAAGGATGATTATGAGCTCAAACTCAAGCTCTTCTCCTAATCACGCTGCATTTCCAGTTTCATCAGCTTTCATCCTGAGCCTTAGAAAAGATTTCTGAAATCATCCCCCAAACAGCTAAGAGCCTGCTACAGTTTCACAGTCTCCGTGGAAATGCTTGAGAGGGAAGCAAAGTTGACTTCTTCACTTATCTCCTGGACTATTTTGCTAATGCCTTTCATGTATGGTTCTTTGCAGTTTGCAAAGCCCTTTCTCACACTTATTATCTTGGTGAATCCTCACAACAAACCCACATGGGAAGTAGGATTACCCACGCTTAGCATATGATGAAACTGAAGTTTGGAGAAGATAAATGGCTTAACTAAGGTTTACACAGTTTGCAAGTGGCAGAGTCAACATTTGGACTTTGGTTTGTCTGGTGCTACAGTTACTATTCTTGTCACAATACCCAAAACAACATAGGCTACAGCAGCGAATCATTGTCCTGCCCTAGTCCCCTCACTTACTCCTTAAAAATTCACTTTGTGGGGCCCTGGCCGGTTGGCTCAGTGGTAGAGCATCGGCCTGGCGTGCGGAAGTCCCGGGTTCAATTCCCGGCCAGGGCACACAGGAGAAGCGCCCATCTGCTTCTCCACCCCTCCTTCCTCTCTGTCTCTCTCTTCCCCTACCGCAGCCGAGGCTCCATTGGAGCAAAGATGGCCCGGGCGCTGGGGATGGCTCCTTGGCCTCTGCCCCAGGCGCTAGAGTGGCTCTGGTCGCGACAGAGCGACGATCCAGAGGGGCAGAGCATCACCCCCTGGTGGGCAGAGCGTCGCCCCCTGGTGGGCGTGCCGGGTGGATCCGGGTCGGGCGGGCGCATGCGGGAGTCTGTCTGACTGTCTCTCCCTGTTTCCAGCTTCAGAGAAATACAAAAAAAAAAAATCACTTTGTGGGCCATGTTTCTGAGATGTGCTTTACATCGTTGATATCGAGCCTAAAAAAAGGTGTCTTTGGCAAAGACTGAGCAAATCTTGGTGTGGTTTCTACTGTTATCACTAAAATTGAGTGATCTTGGCCTATTCATGAATTAGATCATTTTTAATAGGTAAAATAGAAGTAATAATTCTTGCCCACTCCCTTCCTCAATCCATTCCACTATTATTTACTACATTAGATGAAATACATTAAGATCCATAAAGGCGGGAACGTTGTAAAGCTTTGCCAATATAAGGCTTGTCACACATCAAAGTAGTGTGATTATTAGTGATTCAAAAAGCTTTCCAATGGAGTTTTTCATGCATCCTAACCTAACCCCTTCATAACCGTCCCCAAAAGATGCTGTAAGTTCCCCACCCATATCTGCTGTAACTCACTGATGCACACTGATGTTTTCAGGCACCTAGTACTTAACACGAGGGGCTTCGGTCACAGAAGCATGTCCAACTTGTATACAGGGCAGACTGGAGGAAGCAGAAGTGGGATGATGGGAGAGTCAGTCGACATTCCATGTGTCCTACAATAGGTCCCAGAGAGCCTTGAGAACGTTGAACTCCAACTTGCCACAGCAGTAAGCTCTTCATTAATGCATACTGAACTGGCCTGTGTCCGTTTGCTATCCTGTTTCCCCACTGTCCTGCCTGTGCATCCAGAGTTCTTATCATAAATGGACCATGGCACATAGACTCTCATTGCAGGGTTTGCTTCAAGGAAAACCCGAACAAAGAGACACTCTGGGATAAGAGATGGTTTCCCCAAGCAGTTTGCATTAAGGAAGTAAGGGGACAGACAACCCTCCCACGACCACCACCACCACGGCCTTCTTTGCCTCGAGAGAGTGTGTTACATGTCACACTTCTCCTTTCCCATTTTTCTTCTTTGTTGGAAGCTCTGGAAATTTCACCTTGCCCAATTCACAAGTTATTTTTTAACTTATATCCTTATCCCTTCTTATATTCCTCTTTCAAAACTTCCACATCATCCTAGAAAACTCTTTCCTTCTAAGCTTCTCACTTCTTTAATTTTTTTAATTTAATTTTTTATTCTTTTTTTCTCACTTTATTTATTCATTTACTTTTGGTGACAGAGACAGAGAGAGGAACAGATAGGGACAGACAGACAGGAAGGGAGAGAGATGAGAAGCATCAATTCTTCGTTGTGACACCTTAGTTGTTTACTGATTGCTTTCTCTTATGTGCCTTGACTGTGGGGCTACAGCAGACCGAGTGACCCCTTCCTTAAGCCAGCGACCTTGGGTCCAAGCTGGTGAGCCTTGCTCAAACCAGATGAGCCCACGCTCAATCTGGCGACCTCAGGGTTTCAAACCTGGGTCCTCCGTGTCCCAGTCCAACGCTCTATCCACTGTGCCACTGCCTGGTCAGGCGTTCTCACTTTATTTTTAAGTCTCCAATATTTAATTCACATTGGAAAGTTCAAAAGCACCTGGAGTGAGAAAGTCATATTCTCCAAGGGTCGTTGGGCATAATTTATTATTATCATCCTCAACCTCCAAACTGAGAAGTATCCCTAAAATCTCCTCTCAGAATCACTGTAAATGTCTTCTTTCTCTTCTTTGACCTCCTGTAAAGCCAGTTTTCTTCAAAGAGCAACTTTTAAGATAAATGTACATCCAATTATCTTGTGATTTTAATTTTTTTCTGCCTTTTTTGCTTGCAAGTAAGACAAAGATATTTTTAAAACAGTTTTTTAGTACAAATACAATTACAGTAACATCAAAGATTTAATATTTTTCTATGGATGAGCACTAGATGAAGCAGCATATATAACCTGATTTGCAATACATTTTTGCATCTTACAGGATGACAACACTCTCCCTTGTCTCCTTAGTAATATTGATACACATTATTCAACTTTACTAACAAATCAGATAGGAACAAGAACTTTTTATTCTAAATATTTATATATCAGCTAACTCCAAGATGCTTCAGACTTCAAATACAAAGTGTGCCATTGTAATGTAAAAAGTAGATTCTATTTTTGTCTGTTTGTTTTAGGGTGACACACAATGCACCTTCTGTGCCACCACCAAGTTCATTCATTCATTCACTCATTCCTTCTTCAACAATACCTTACATTTGTAAGAGAGAGACTATCTGGTTGGCTGACTCAATTGGTGACAGACTTCCAGCTCCAATGAGTTTAACTGAAAAGGAGAATTCATTACTCACATGACTTCCCAGTCTGGGGTTAAGATGCTGACATGGTAGGATCTAGCAGCTCAAAAAAAGAAGACATTGCTTCATCATTACTCAATGCTGCTTTCCTCTGTGCTGACTTCTTTCTCAAGCAACCCTGCGCCCAAGTGATAATTAAGATATTTCTCAGCAGCAGTGTTTTTTTTTAATGCTACACATAGAATCCCAACAGAATGAAAACACCTTTTCCCTCATAATTCATCAAAGGTCCTGGGGCATGATCTGATTGGCTTTGCTAGAGTCACATGTCTACCCCTGATCTAATCATATTGGTCCAGAAGAACAAAATAGGCTCACTGGTCAGGCCTGACACTCATGTCCATTTTGAGAGCTGAGAGTAGACTCAGCCTACAGTAAATAGTCACATGGACCAAACAGGGGGGAGATATGGTTCCTCACGGAGATGCCAGACTGAACAGAATAATGCTGAGATGTGTGCTCTCATTCTATTTCACATCCTCAGTTATATCCGGTCGTATTAGTCATCATAGCACATTAAAGTCCCAAAGGCAGCAAAATCTAAAATCAAATTGTCTCACCCTCTTTGAGTTAAAAGTTTAAAAAGAGCCAAGTCCTGTGATTTCTCGATGCGTTCATTCTCAGCCGTAGGAATTGTTCTGTTAGCACCTGTGATTAGAGGTGTCTTTCACAGGAACTGGGTAGTTATCCATAGACAAAAGTATTATCTCTAGAATACAGTTTTTGTCCGATTTGGTAATATCAAAAATAGAAAGGGAAGATGGATTATTCTCACCAAGAAGCTGGGAATTCCATGCAACTGTCCAGAATCCACAGTCTGTGAACATAAACATTAGGAGCCATCTTCCCACAAAAAATTAGTTTAGGCACAACGTGTTTAAGTTAAGTACAAGGGAGAAGTGGAACCAACCTTCATAAACTGCATCCTTTCTTACAGAATAGATTGGAGACATTGCAGCTTCCTGGCAAAGTTGTACGTTTGCAACAAGCACAACTCAAGTACCAGCACTTCTCTGTGATCCCAGGGGATTTCCAGGTCTCCTTTGAGCTCCGGGTTCTCAGCACTTACATGCTGCCCTGATGGTGAGTTTTGCCTCTAGTAACAGAGCTTCCACAGTGTTGTGGGGGCACACAGTCAGTTTTTCAGTCCCATATTGTAGTGGCTGCTACCACTGCCCTTATTAAGGACTTGTTCATGCCTGAGACACTTGCCCCTAAAAGAAGTCGTCACTCCTTCTCACCTTCATTTCAGCTGGAAGAGCTCCCTTTTCAGATTTCGAGACTAAAGCTGCTTTAAAAAAAATTATTTGTTAATTTTAGAGGCGAGAGAAAGAGAGAAGGAGAAAGAGTGAGAGAGAGAAGAAGGGGAGGAGTAGGAAGCATCAATTCCCATATGTGCCTTGATTAGGCAAGCCCAAAGTTTTGAACCAGTGACCCTAAGTATTCCAGGTTGACGCTTTATCCACTGCGCCACCACCGGTTAAGCTAAAGCTGCTTTTGATGCTTCTTACCGCTGTGCCCTAGGGGCCTAGGGAAGACCAGTAGCTCTGCCTTGTGTTATTCATAACACCACGATTCCTGCCTCTCCTCTAGTTTTGAACTCTGTAGAGTTCTCAGACACATTCCTTCGGGGCACTAGAAATATCTATTTGTTTACCTCTGTGTTACCTTGAAACTCAGAAAAATACATTAATATTTTTGCTTTTGAACATATAGTCATATAAATTCAAGATTCATTACTCCCTTTTTAGCAGTACCCAGATTTTTAAAAAGTATTCACATCTCCTCCACAAAGTCCTTGTGTTCTCAGGAACTTAGTCCTGCTCCTACCTCTGGGGTCCAGTTTGGTGTAAGCCAAGCAGCACTGTCCACTCCCCCAGCAAAAATCACTAGTGGGTATGTGACCTAAGCTAGTCCAGGTAGTAGAATCTTGGGACTTTTCCTGCTAAGTTAGAGGAAAAGACTCTTTCTCCCTCTGCTGGTCCTGAACCAAGAAGCATGTGGCTGGCAGTCATCCCTCAACTGTAAGAGATATACTTGCTAGAACTTGTATGGAAAATAATTGTTGCCTTTACCAAAGTATCACCTTGGAGAATTACATACTTATTCTATAGAATAATTAGCTAACTCATTAAGAAATTTTTCTTTTAGAATACAGGAATAAGGTTTCCAATCTACAGCATACTCAGATATCTCACTGGTGCAAAAGCTCTGTTCTTTGAGGGCAGGTTTTATTTTTTAAAAAGCTAGGAGTTATTTAGAATCAAGAGTAGAGAATTAGGTGATCAGTTTGAGTAATAGTAATGTTTTACTTGTGAGTGGCTTCCTTGCGGCTAAAACGCTAATCCTGACGACATCATCTCTTTCTGAACAGGTAAAAAAAAAGAAAGAAAGAAAAGAACCTGAACACTTTCTTTTCTTTTTCTTTTTCTAAGCGTTCTTTCTTGAAAGCTTAAACTCCAAGTTTACTCTGTCAAATATCCAAGGCAACCACGAGCACTGGCATATTAACACCTGCATATAATATCAGAGAGTCAAATGCGGTAAAGAGGATGTTTAGAAGTTGGACATAAATTCTGCTTAGTCTGGTACTCTCAGCCAACCACAACGGACATGAGACCAGATGGCTCCCTATCTGTGTGGCCACCCACACAGCTTAGATGCATTTGAAGTCCGTATCACATAGAATTAACTGTTACCACTTCCTTTTAACTCTCAAAATCCCTACCCATCCATTCTAACAGATGTGTGCATGTGGGAAATAAACACAGCTGCAGAGGCACTGGATAGCAGGACCCAGAGAGATATAAGAAAAGTTGGCAACAATCATTTAATCCATCAGTTCTTCAAGAAGTTCTGTGCCCAGACCAATCTGGACACTGAATCAGTTTTATTTTCAAGAAACACCTTTAGTTAAGGAGTTTACCACAGTCATTTAATTTTTTTTTCCCTTTGATTGATGGGGGTGGGGAGGTGCAAGGAGAAAAGCATCAACTCGCTGTTCCACTTAGTTGTTCCATCTAGTTGTGCACTCACTGATTGCTTCTCATAAGTGTCCTAACCAGGTATCGAACCTGCGACCTCAGTGCACTGGGACGATGCTTTATCCACTGAGTCACACAGCCAGGGTCTAATCCGTTTTTAACAAACAATCATACAACATCTTTAAGACCATGGTAAGAATGATGTGGCACAGACCTACTCACTCTCTCTTTTGAGTAAGGATGACTCCTTTTAAGGCTTACTTGAGGGAGGGCATAAGAAAGTCAGCTTCTTTAATGACCTAACTTGTATGCAACTTTACTTACAATATTTTGTGGAGGAACAAATAATGAAGTGGAGATTTTTATTGGGGGCTTGGATTTCTTAATCCAAACTAGAAAATGGTCAAATGATCTTTTACAAGCTCTTTCTTTAGAGACATTCTAAGAACAGCCATCTTGTCTGTCTTCATGAGATTACTGTGAAGTTGAGGAAGATGCATTTTTATTTTTTAAACAAAAGCTTTATTGAGATATAATTGTACATAAAAAATCTGGACATATTTAATATATATATATATAATTTTATGGGTTTGGAGACGTGCACACATATGCAAATATGGATTTGCAAGTGCCCAGCGGAGGTCAAGTTTTTCTCCTTCAGTGAATGCAATGATGAAAACAATATTAAGAAGCTTTGCCATCTTTTCGAATAATTCTTTTTATCTAAGTGCAAATTAAAAAATAAAATAAAATGAACATTATGGACCCAGATGAATAAAAAAGTGAACAGGAGTCCTTCCTTTTAGTTTCTTTTGATGAAAAAAAGTGCTTGTTGTACAGAAGTAAACAAGAGGTATGATACAAATTTGATTGCAGAAAGTGCCTAGTATATTAATAGGAGAAGCAGAGGGTTTGTCTACCAAACTATATGCGTTGAGTCATTAAAACACAAGCCACTTTATTTATCAGTTATGTCAGCATGCAAACTTGCCCAGTTAAAATCTACTTCCTCTTGGGAGAAATACACCAAAGGGAGATGTGAGGAGATTGAGAGGTACCATGACGCCGGACAGCAAGGGTGAGTCCTCAGCCGTGACTGTGGGGAACCCTGGGGAACCACATCCCAGGGAACTATGGGAAGCTTGAAAAGGCCCAGTCTGAGGTCCAACGGAGAGAAGATGTGAACAGGGCCAGCACAGGGGTGAAAATGAAGAAATCTGAGTTTTCAGATTGTGAAATGAATGCACGCAGATGGAAAATATATCTGCAGAGGCGAGAGAGAACAGCGCCCAGATCTAAATCCAAGTACCAAATTAAAATTTAAAAAGAGACTAGAAATCTGAAATTTAAGACTAGTCATGTGACAGCTAGACATTCCTTTCTTTGTTCATCACCTTTACTTTCTCTATATGTTTACTGAGCAGGTCAGTCACAACAAAGGCACTCTTCCCTCTCTTGGTTTAAATTTTATAAGGGATCTATCTGAAGGGGCTGGGCTCCTTCAGCTGAGATTACAGTTGGAAGAGTTTATTGAAGCAGGGTTGACAGTAGGTCTTGTCATTCTGTTCCCTGAAGATCCCCTTTGACAGCTGCGTCAGGCAGAAAGCACATACGAAGTGCTCAGGGTGGAACTTGTGGCCCATGGCACTGATGCAGCGGCCGGTGATGGGCTGCCCGCACCCGTAGCAGAGGGTTCCTTGGCGGCGATGGTAATGGAGCTCACAGTAGGGACGTCCGTCCAGTTCAAAGAAGCAGCCAGTACTGAAACTGCTGAAGCAGTCCTGGGGGGCAGGGAGAAGAGAAAGGAAAGGAATGCAGGTGTCAAGAGTAGCACATCAGCCTAGAAAACTTCCAGCTTACAAATTCCTGCCAGTTACTTGCAAGTAGCAGAAATCCACTCGGGTCCTTGACAAAGGGAGGGTAGACTATCGCCCGATAGCAAAACATACAAGCGAAGGTCCACAACAAATACTACGTGTTGTGTCTCCTTTAGGAAGCCCACATCAGTTCCTAATCCCGAGCTGTGAACCCTCTGAGCAGCTGTGCCTCTTGGAGAGGAAAACCTCTGACTTTCTGTGAATCCAAAACAACTGAGTATACTGACCCCACAAACAAAGCACTCTGGGTGCCAGACAGTGTCCATGGCTGAAAGGTAGTTTTCCAAAACCGGGCGGTTGCAGCCACCACACTTGGGTGAGAACAGGGCTAAGAAGTCCTTTCGGCAGTATGGCTTCTTGTCCTTTTCATGAAACCCTGGAGAGAGAAAACCAAGGCTTCACTCTTGCAGTTCCAGACCTTTAAGCCAAGTTGAAGGTCGAGAAGAAGCTAATGATTTTATCAAAAAAAATTTTTTCCATTGATTGGGGGGTGGGGGAGAAAGAGAGAAGCCTCAACTCGGTCTTGACCACTCATTAGCTGCTTTTCATATGTGTCCTGACCGGGGATGGAACTGGCAACTTTGATGCGGTGGGACAACACTGTATCCGCTGGGCCATCTGGCTAGGGCTGGAGCCAATGATTTTAAACTCGCCCAAACTCAGTGTTCTCATATTCAAAATGGGGCTACAATAAATATCTACTTCTAAGGTTTTGTTGTAAAAAATACTTGGATAATGCAGGTGAAGTGCTTTAGTATTGTGCCTGGTTTATAGTGAGCACTTAACAATGTTAAGATCTATTCCTTCTTGATGCCTTAGTAACTAACTATCCCTTGGGCCTGAACAGTTCTGCCTGAGGCCTTCATATGGCTAGCCTCATCTTGTCATTCACAAACCAGCTAAAACTCATCCTGTCACAGAGGCATCTATCTCTCCACATCATCTTTATCATTGTCACTATCTTTGCTGTTGCCTAAAACCATCTTCATGGTCTGTCTTGCCTCACTGCAACATTAGCTGAGAGAAACTAGTTTTTGTTGGTCTTGTCACACTATACCTCCAGGGTCTGAAACAGCACCTGAAGAAAAGTGACTAATATTTAAAAATAAAGTGCTATGAAACAATAATTTTCAAATGGATGTAAAATCTAAATGTAATGATTCAGACCAGATGGATACTTGAATTAAAAATGAATAGATTCTTCTTTAATCTGGGAATAAAATGAAAACTGTCATAAAAGGGCTCAAATCAATAGCAAGTTATAGATTAATAAATTTATCTACATTAAAGTATACTTTAATGCCAGACCAGGTGGTGGCGCAGTGGATAAAGTGTCAGACTGGGACGCAGAGGACCCAGGTTCCAAACTCCAAGGTCACGGGCTTGAGTGCAAGCTCATCCAGCTTGAGCATGGGTTCACCAGCTTGAGAACAGGGTCACTGGCTTGAGTGTGGGTTCATAGACATGACCCCATGGTCACTGGCTTGAGCCCAAAGGTTGCTGGCTTGAAGCCCAAGGTCATTGGCTTAAGCTCAAGGTCGCTGGCTTGAGCCCAATGTCACTGGCTTGAGCAAGGAGTCACTCTGCTATGCCGTGGCCCCCTGGTCAAGGCACATATGAGAAAGCAATCAATGAACAACGAAGGAGCCGCAACAAAGAATTGATACTTCTCATCTCTCTCCCTTCCTGCCTGTCTGTCCCTATCTGTCCCTCTCTCTGTCTCTCTTTCTGTCTCTGTCACAAAAATAAAATAAAATAAAAGTATAAATTAATGATTAATATGTGCCAAAAAAACAACAACACCATAAACAAAGCCAAGACACAGGAAAACCTTTGGAAATACTTGCTAATTGTATCTTGGAGAAATATAGTGAATAGAAAGGTTCCTAAATAAATATATGGGCCCTGGCCGGTTGGCTCAGCGGTAGAGCGTCGGCCTGGCATGCGGGGGACCCTGGTTGGATTCCCGGCCAGGGCACATAGGAGAAGCGCCCATTTGCTTCTCCACCTCCCCCCCTCCTTCCTCTCTGTCTCTCTCTTCCCCTCCCGCAGCTGAGGCTCCATTGGAGCAAAGATGGCCCGGGTGCTGGGGATGGCTCCTTGGCCTCTGCCCCAGGCGCTAGAGTGGCTCTGGTCGCGGCAGAGTGACACCCCGGAGGGGCAGAGCATCGCCCCCTGGTGGGCAGAGCATCGCCCCTGGTGGGCGTGCTGGGTGGATCCCGGTCGGGCACATGCGGGAGTCTGTCTGACTGTCTCTCCCCGTTTCCAGCTTCAGAAAAAATACAAAAAAAAAAAAAAGAAAGAAAAAAGAAAAATAAATAAATATATGATTTCTATTATTGTTTTATAAAATTTATCCCTAAAAATTGAATCAGGTTGAAATAAATGAACTTAATTACATATTAAATTGGTGGTAAGACAAAAAAAAATAAGGCAAGAATTCATTCTAGTACCTTTAAAGCACAGTATTTTGACTGTGCAGTCCTACTGGATGCATTCTAAAGACAAACAGAACAACAAAGAAATCTTACTGCGTCCTGGCTTTGACCTCACTGTGAGACTTGAGGGTACTGGCTGAGCCCCAATACCATAAACCAATAGCTCAGTAAGTAGGAAAGCCCTGCCTGTGCCCACTGAAATGCCATGTAAGCAAAGCATGCTCAGTGGCCTGGGAAGCATCCCACCCAGAATATTATTTCTAGAAATCTACTCTCATAGCAGCAGCCAGATCAATCAATCAATCAATCAATAGGCAATGGGAGCAGCCAGGGGTTGGAATGCCAATCAGGTGGCTGCAGTCTTTCTATGACCTCTGGCCACTATTTGGTTTCCTTGCCTTGTTCAGTGAAGCTGTCTTGGAAAAGCAGATAGTTTGACAGAATTCTGAAGCCTATGGATCTAACTGTCTAAATGAATAATTTTATAAACTGTCCTGTGTTCTTGCCCCTGTGACACAGATGAGCCCACTCTACTTTTTTTCCACTTTATCCAAGAATGTCTAGAATCTGATTGAGGGTGACTGACTGTGGGAAGGCCTAGTATTTAAGAAAAACAAAGCAATGTGCACAATTGTCTTTCTTCCTTTTGTATGGCCCAATATTTCTCAACCGTTCATGTGCATCCATCACCTGTAGATGTCAATATACATATGTCACTTTGTCAATATACAGATTACCGGCTGGGCCCCACCCCCAGAGTTTCTGATTCAGTCTGGGGTGGGGCTGAGAATTTGCATTTCTGACAAGTCCTCAAGTGGTGCAAGTGACCTCAAACTGCGCTTTCCTGTACATCAGTGTCACCTGAGAAAGCTGTAAGGCATGCCAACGACCTAGGAATGATTCTCACTGAGGCACTTGTAATGGGCCATAAGAATGAGATAAGAGGGAGGTAACAGCCTCTGTTTGAACTCAGGTGAGTCTCAGGAGAGGAATCAACAGCAATCTGCCAAACTTGCTGTGATAACCCTGCATTTAGTATCCAACAAATTGAGAAAGTTTCAGCATTGACTTTCCTGGAGGCTCTCTCTGGGGCCAATTACCTCTGCAGGATGGCGGAGGGACACTAACAATTAAAAGTGCCATAGAGAGAGGGAGGATGTTTATACTGGGGTGAAGCTCTTATCCCCGGGGGAAATTAGGGAGCACCTGTATGGCCGGATAATGAACGATTCAAAAGAAAGGTAGACAATGAGGAGCAGGTCCCTACGGGAGGATGTTAAGGCCTGATGTGCTTAGAAACTTGCTCCTCCAAGGGCAATTCCCTGAACTGAAACAAAAATGCAGATGAATTTAATTTCTCAGGAGGCTCAGCAGTTCAGCAGTCATTATAGAAGCTATGTGTGTGACTATGTGACTTGCGGTAAAACAAAATGCTACCTAATTAATGAAGTAACCATTTACAGAAAGCAAAGGATAAAAACAAAATACTACACAAGAGGAGCTTCTGATTAATAAATACCCTTTTTTTCCTATCAGCTGTCCAAATAAATATATTTTAGGTGTGGCTTTGTTACATCCCAGGAGACAGGCCACAGCAGACACAAAGTAAATTTTATAAGTTTTATTGCAGACCTGGGCAGGGACTGCAGGTAACCCATGCAAGGGAGCACTGCAGCCACGAGCTTCTAAAATGGCTCCTTTTTATAGGATGGCTATCTAGGGTGAGCAAGCATTACACAGAAGCTGATATGGCTGTCAACTATTGGCTAGGGAGGTTGTGTGCAGTTACAGGGAGGGTGGTATTGCTCAGTGGAGAATTTCAAACATAAACTATTGATAAGGGTCTCTGACTCAATGCAGGATGTTGCTGAACTCTTTGTTCTCAGCGTCACAGGGACCTTGTACACTCTTGGCAGCCCCAGCATGTCAGTACTCCCTGAATCTAACAGCTTCATATTTATATAAAATTATAAATGACCCAATCTGCCTTATCTGTTTAGAAGTTGCCCAAGTCAAGAGCAGTGGTGCTTCCTGGCCATCCTATATACAAGATACTTTTCTTTTGTGTCTAACTTATATCTCTTCTTGAAATAGGTCTGTATCTTGTTGTTCTGTTCTCAGGCAACTTCCACATCACAATTATCGCTGGGCAGCGTTCACCTGCTGACTATTCTACTCAACTAACTCTCAGACTTCTGCAGCTACCAGTACATTATAAATTTACCACGCTACATTTCAATATCCTTTAGATTAAATCTGAGTGCAAAAGACTCCTTAACTAAAGTGCAACCCAGAAATGAAAGATCTAATGATTTGTGAAAAGCACTGAACAAGCTTCAGCGAGCATGCACATTACTACAAAGCACTGTGCTGATGGATTATATCAGTGCTGCCGGATCCAGCTCTCCCTTCAAATCAAGTGTAGTGTGCTGGTACCAAGAAAATAAAAAGATCCAGCATGTGAAGGGAATTGAGTTTCTGTCAAGGGGCAGTTATAATGTTGTAGAAAAATGCAGGAAACTTGCAAAAATAAGACCTTATTTCAATTCCAACTCTTTGACTTTCCAATTGTATGACTTCAAGAAAATCACTTTTCTTCTCTGAGCTTCAGCGCTTTCATTTTTAACTATGTAAAACGTGGAATAAAATTAATCTCACACAGTTGTTGTTGGAATTAAAGAGACAGTAGCTGGGAATAAACATAACAACAGGCTTGACGTGAGGAGAGTCTGTGCTGGTGAGGGCAAGACACATGGGATGATCTTCACTTTCTCCTGGAACATCACTGACATGATGAATAAAAAATAATCTAAGGCCCTGGCCGGTTGGCTCAGCGGTAGAGCGTCGGCCTGGCATGCGGGGGACCCGGGTTCGATTCCCGGCCAGGGCACATAGGAGAAGCGCCCATTTGCTTCTCCACACCTCCCCTCCTTCCTCTCTGTCTCTCTCTTCCTCTCTCGCAGCCAAGGCTCCATTGGAGCAAAGATGGCCCGGGTGCTGGGGATGGCTCCTTGGCCTCTGCCCCAGGCGCTAGAGTGGCTCTGGTCGCGGCAGAGCAATGCCCCGGAGGGGCAGAGCATTGCCCCCTGGTGGGCAGAGCGTTGCCCCTGGTGGGCGTGCCAGGTGGATCCCGGTCAGGCGCATGCGGGAGTCTGTCTGACTGTCTCTCCCCGTTTCCAGCTTCAGAAAAATACAAAAAAAAAAAATCTAAAATAGAAAGACCCATGAGGAAAAGAAGAAAAGGAAAAAGGGCGCCACAGAAAAAGTAGCAATAAACATTTCAAAAATTTAAGGTAGGTAAAGTGAAACAAGTAGCTTGGCAAAAACAAGAACACTGAATCCTCCATATCCAGAGAGAGGAAGTGCCAACAAAATTCAAGCCATCTGGAGGGGCTCAGGAACTGAATGGATAAAATAGTCTTCAAGACTGGACACAGGATGGGCTGCAAGTCTGAGGAGCTGTAAGAGAATCAGATTCCTTGCCCGACCATAAGATGCACTGATTAATTCTGGAAATACCAAACCAGAGAGTCTCACTGATCAGGAACACTGGGCCCCATGAGGAGAGAAGCCAGGCTTTCCACTGGGAAATGGGAATGAGATAAAGTTGATGTTCTGAACAGTAAAAACCCATCTTCCAGTCCCTTTTTAAAATTCTCATAATGCTGGCAGAGAGAACATCTCTTGGGTAGAACTGATTCAAGACTAAAGAGCTAACACATTAATATTCAGGAGGGTCCCAGCAAACTGACCAGAGTATCTTATCTAAGTACCACATAGTTCTGCCTATATCCTGACTAGCATTTTAGTGTCTCATTCTTAAGTAGGAAACGGGCAGCCAAAGATCAGCAGCATTTGGCAAAGACCAATAACAAGATGTATGGCATCGAGATGTCACAGATATCAAATTCCAAACTGAGTTGTAAGACATCCCTCAAAAGTAGACATCCATGGACTATTCCCACAAGGCTTGAACCCTTAAAGCACACTGAGGTGACAAAACCGGTAAAGAGAAAGGGAAATGGAGAGAGAGATTTCTTTGAAAAAAACTGTGCTATGGGTGGTCCACCACTGCCCCCAAGTAGGATAAAGTATGGCTCTCTTGCTAATCTCAAGTTAAGAGAGGGACTTCAATAGGACCACTCAGAGAGCTGGGTATATGTCCCCTGCCATTAGTGGGATACCGGTGATGGTATTAGACTCATCCCTGGAAAAAATCTCTAGGTGAGAGTCTGGCTGAAGGAGCCTATGGCAGCTGAAGAGAGAGATGCACCTGAAAATTAACTTTGGCCCCACTAACTGCAAGAGAAAGGTACAAGATTCCCATGGTCTGTATATGCAAAGGGGAGTGAAAAAGATGATCTGGAGCCATCAGAATCATTTCTAAGAGATCACCCGGAGGAAACAAGGTAAACCCTGCAATAAAGAATCTGTGTGGGGCCCTGGCCAGTTGGCTCAGTGGTAGAGCATCGGCCTGGCGTGCAGGAGTCCCAGGTTTGATTCCCAGCCAGGGCACACAGGAGAAGCGCCCATCTGCTTCTCCACCCCTCCCCCTCTCCTTCCTCTCTGTCTCTCTTTTCCCCTCCCGCGGCTGAGGCTCCATTGGAGCAAGATTGGCCAGGGCGCTGAGGATGGCTCTGTGGCCTCTGCCTCAGGTGCTAGAGTGGCTCTGGTCACAACAGAGCGATGCCCCGATGAGCAGAGCATCGCCCCCTGGTGGGCATGCCAGGTGGATCCCGGCCGGGCGCATGTGGGAGTCTGTCTGACTGCCTCCCCGTTTCTGGCTTTGGAAAAATGCAAAAAAAAAAAAAAAAAAGAAAGAATCTGTGTGGAATGTGTCTCAAAGAAATGAGCCTAGGGGCAAACAACCAGCCAGGACATGTGAAGGGCAATTAGGAATTTACAATTGACCCTGTACTAAATCCACAAAAGGGTCCAAAAAAAAAAAAAAAAAGTCAGAGTTACACATCTGCCAGGCCCAGACAGCATAAAGAACAGTTATAACAGTACGAGAGATAAGAATCTTCCTGTCTTCCAGTCTCATCCCTTCCACTCCAGTTTCAGCTCTGCAAGGATCAGAACAAAACATTATGCTAAGCCAAATAAATTGAACAGAAAAGGACAAGAACCATACAATTTCACTCATCTGTGGGATATACAACAGAAAGCAACAAATGAGCAAACAATACAAACAAAAAACCTCAGAGACACGGATAACAATATGGTGGTCACCAGAGGGAAGTGGGGTGGAGAGAGGGTGAAGAGTGTAAAGGGGGTCAGATATATGGAGACTAGACTTTGGATGGTGAGTACACTATGCGATGTACAGATGATGTATTATGGAACTGTTGACTTGAAACTTACATAATTTTATTAACAAATGTCACCTTGATAAATTTAATTAAACTATTTTTTAAAGGAAGAAAAAGCATAATTAGAAAAGACATGGGATTTCCCAAGTTTTTATTTAAGTGAGAGAAGAAAATATTCCCTGCTGAGTTAATTCCAAAAAACAAAACAAAACAGGAAAAGACAAAATAAAGAAGCTTTCTGATTCCATGCACGAGTCATATCTGTTCAAAACAAACATAAAAAGAAGTCAGGAAGAAAGTCAAGACAATTCAGAAAACAGAAGGAAAAAAATGCAAAGAGGGAAGAAGAGATCACATAGAAAGGATCGGGAATAAAAGCAAAATCTTAATAAAAACTTCCCATCTGTAGAAGCTGAAAGACTGTGAAGCAAAGTCTTCAGAAATATAAGGGCAGATCGTTTCCACCTAGAAGTATCTGCCCAGGCAACTTAAGGTAGACAACAGAGCAAAAGTATTTTCAGATATTCAAGGTCTCAAAATTTTACCTCCTATCCTGTTCTCAGAAGCTACTAGAGGATGTGCTCCACCAAAATAAGGGCAGTAACATGTATTAAAAGATGTGAGATCCAGGCAACAGAGGATTCAAAGAGGAAAATAGTAAAAGGAATTTCCAAGATAATGACCCAGGATAAACTGTTTCTCAGCAGGCCTGAGGGGAACCCATTCTGGACTGGAGCAGGAATATGGAAGTCTCCTGGGCGGATGTCTACAAAAAAGAACAAATGTAACTGACCTATCACACCACATGTGGTTGACTAGTTTGAGAAGGATTTTACAGTTTTTTCAAGTAAATTAGTGATAAGTACAATGAAAATTACGCTAATGAAAAAATGATCCAAATATTAACTTCAGGAATAAATAGATTTATACAAAAAGGACACTGTGATAATAATATTACTATTACATTTTCACGTGCCAGATGTCGTTCTAAACACTATACTCATATTGTCTCTTAAAATCTTCATAACCACTGTATAAGGTAAGTATTATTACTAAGTTCATTTTACTGGTGAGGAAATAAGATACAGAGAGTTAATGCTTGAATAACATCGTGTAAGTAATGAATACCACAGCCCAGATTTGAACCAGGCAGTCTGACTCCAAAATCCGTGCTCCACTGTAATCACAATTTTCTACCTAAGCAATATTTACATGATCATCTGTAATTATGATTACTGATCTGACCTGTAATTATGACCTGATTATATATTGAGAAAATGAGGGAGGGGAAATATGTTGAGGGTAAGGTGGGATAGTAATAACATTTCTAAATCCTCATCTTCTCTGGTAAAAAGTGAATACATAATGATTAAAATTAGGGGGAAAATCAATTTATAGCAATGTATCATTTAAAACACCTAATAACAAAAGAAAAAGCTAAAAAAAATTAGAGAGAAGAAATAGATTTGGAGTGGAGAATGGAGGAGCAGAGGACTATTCATTTTCAATATTGCCCTTGAAGTAATGTTTGAGCTCTTAAACGATGCATTCATATTTCTTTGATCAAAATAATTCAATTTAAACAAAACCTATAGCCTGACCTGTGGTGGCACAGTGGATAAAGCGTCGACCTGGAAATGCTGAGGTCGCCGGTTCGAAACCCTGGGCTTGCCTGGTCAAGGCACATATGGGAGTTGATGCTTCCAGCTCCTCCCCCCTTCTCTCTCTCTGTCTCTCCTCTCTCTCTCTCTCTCTCTCTCTCTCTCTCTCTCTCTCTGTCTTTTCCTCTCCTCTCTAAAATGAATAAATAAAAAAAAATTAAAAAAAATAAACAAAACCTATAAACATTAGGACAAGGTGAGGAAGGAAACGGGCACTTGGGTGGTCATGACAGACACGTGTACAACCAGGCAGGTCACGGGACACAGCTCCAGGCACCACAGGGTCGTACCTTCCGCACCAAACACCTCTCCACAGTGAGAGCAGAAGAAGTGCTCGGGATGCCAGGTCTGGTTCATCGCCGTCAGCACTTTCTGGAAGAGGAACACACAGAGGCTCAATAGAACGCTGCAGAGCTGTGAACCAGGACCCTGCCTCTCTGTGAGTGAGGAGGAGCTGCAGGGACGCAGGGGGAAGAAGGGCCAACTTACGTCCAGGATGGGAGCGGCACAGTAAGCACAGCGTGGAGAGAACAGCTGGTGGTAGTCCTGGGGGCAGTAGGCCAAGCCACTGCGCTCAAAGAAGGGGCTGCCGCCAATCTCTTTTTTACAGTGACTGCAGACAAAGTGCTCCGGATGCCAGGCTTGCCCCAGAGCATGGATCACCTGGGGATGAGAGGAAGCACGCTCTTGGCATGAGAGCTCTAGGGCATACAGGTTGCACGTCTGCTGTACTCTTCACACCGCCTTCCATGTCAGTGACGCCCCTGGAGTTCCACCACACGGAGGCCTAGACCTAGGTCCTACCCATGCGGTCTGTTGTCCTGGCTTTCTGGAGAGAAAAAGGGGGCCTGCTTTCTCGACCGCTCACGTTGATAAAACCCTGTAAGTGTTCGTTACCACTATCCTGCCCCAGATGGTGGAAGAAACAAAAGAGAGCGCAGTAGTGATCAACAACAGATCCCTACAGCCTTGGCACCGAAGAGATAACTGGAAGAGGAAAAGACCAAGAGACAGTTTCTGTTCCTCTGGTCCAAACACCTCCTCCCACACCCCGTGCAGAGTCAAAGCCCTGTGATGGTTTCGGTGAAGGGTGAGGAGCAGAGCAGCCCGCGATTTGGAGCTGAGTGCAGCTGAAAATTGTACGTGACCAATGTAAACTAAAAATGTCTGCACAGAGGGGGCAGTGAGAAAGTTCCTCTTGTTAAAGGCAGCACAGAAAAAAAGGGTAAAGCTTAAACTTGAGAGTTAGACTCTCATGGGTTCAAATCCTAGCTTTATCTCTTGCTGATCAGTTAACTTTCTCTGAGTCCCCAGTTTCCTCATCTTCACAAAGGAAACAATAACAAAGTCTCCTTTAAGGACCAATGTGACCATTAAATGAGAGGATCCTTGTAAAGCACTCAGCTCAGTGCCTAGAGCACTGTAAGTCGTCCATAATTATGAGCTATTATTAAAAGGTCTTGGAATCCAAGGAGAAAGAGCAATCTTTGATGGGACAGAGACAGACACACAAAGAGACATAGATGGCTGTCGGACCAATATCCTGGCCCATCCCACCTTTCCAGCGATCGGTTTCTGGCAGGAAGCACAATGGCCCTTGGGCACTGTGGCAATCCCAAGGTCCTGCAATTCCTGCTCCAAACCCCCCAGCATCGAGTCCAGGGAGTCCTTGCTCCCCTGCTTGTCAGGTGAGTGCTTCTTGCTGGCATCTGCTTTCACTGCAACCTGGTACCAAGGAGAGAACCGTGAAGATAGTCAGTCTCATGGGACATTTACTCTCAGTGGCATCTTCCTCGTGACCCTGTGGGCTCACCTCTACTGACTGACCCCTTAGTCTTTCCTGAAGCTTTCATCAAGGTATGGAAGAATCCAACATTGTAACGCCAGTACAGATGCTTTCATCTTTTCTCCATTCAGAGTGAAATCTGACTCATCTTTCTTCATTTGTAAATCTTTTCCTGACCATAGGAAATTGAGTGGATGAAGATTATATTTTTTCTGGCTCTTGTGAGGACCACAGGTCAACAATTTTCTCTTTACTCATTTATTCTGCTGTATTTCCTGAGCACCTAGTTTGTACCAATCCCTGCTCTGGGCTCTTGTTAGAGACAGTGTACAGGAGCAACCACATGTCTTCCCTCATAAAGTCCACATTTCCTGGGTGATAAACAAGAGCCAATGAAGCAAAATAACTAAATGATGCAATGTGAGATAGGAAAGGGAGATGTTATGTATCAAGATAAAAGTGACAGAGGGTGGGATGGTGAGGAAGAATTGAGATGAGGGTGATCAGAGAAAGACCTCTAAGGATGTGATCTTTTCAGTGACCATTTGAATCATGTCCTTAGGGAACCAGTTAAAATATTGATATTTGTGGGAAAAGCACTCCAGAGGGAGGGGAGGCCCAGGGGAAGGAAATAGTTTAGTACATTATAAATAGGTAAGAAAAGTCAGTGGGGCTAGAGCAGATGGGGGAGACTGAGTGTGGCAGGAGAGGATGATGGAGACGAAGGCAAAGATCACAATGATCACATTTTTACCTTCATGGTACAATAAAAGCTTGGGGTTTCAAAAAACTTGAAAACACTGGTATGCAAAGACATATGCAACCCTATGTTCATCACAGCATTATTCACAGTGGTCAAGACATGGAAACAACCAAAGAGTTCTTCAATAGAGGATTGGATAAAGAGGATGTGGTACATATGTACAATGGAATACTAATCAGCCATAAGAAATGATGACATCTTGACATTTATGACAACATGGATGGACCTTGAGAACATTATGCTAAGTGAAATAAGTAAATCAGAAAAGGCTAAGAACTGGCCCTGGCCAGTTGGCTCAATGGTAGAGTGTTGGCCCGGCGTGTGGATGTCTCAGGTTCGATTCCTGGTCAGGGCACACAGGAGAAGTGCCCGTATCCTTCTCCACCCCTCCCCCTCTCAATTCTCTCTCTCTCTCCCTTCTCCCCTCCTGCAGCCATAACTCAATTAGAGCAAGATGGCCCTGGGAGCTGAAGATGGCTCCATGGCCTCCACCTCAGGTGCTAAAAAATGGCAATGGTTGCAATGGAGCAAGCACCCCAGATGGACAGAGCATTGCCCCATAGTAGGCATGCTGGGTGGATCATGGTCCAGGTGCATGCAGGAGTCTGTCTGGCTGCCTCCCCTCTTCTCACTAAACAAACAAAAAAACAAAAACAAAAACAAAAAGGTAAAGCTAAGAACTATGTGATTTCACACATAGGTGGGGTATTAAAATGAGACTCGTGGACATAGATAAAAGTGAACTGGTTACCAGAAGGAGGGGGGTAGAGGGGGAAGAATAGTGGTGGGACAGAGAGGAGTAAAGAGGGACAAATTTATAGTGAAGGAAAATAATTTGGCTTTGGGTGATGGGCACACAACACAATCAACAGTTCAAATGCTATAGAAATATTTACCTGAAACCTTATGTACTCATTGATCAATGTCATCCCATTAAATTTAATTTTATAAATAAAAAATTTTTAAAGTTTGAGTTGTATTCCAAGGCTGATGGAGACAGTGGAGGTTTTCAAATGCAGGAGTGAAAGAATCTGATTTATAAGACCCCTGTGGTAGCTGAGTGAGGAATTGAATATAGAGTGGAATTAGAGGCCCTGGCTAGGTGGGAGATTATTATAAAGGCTCAAACCAAAAATAATGACTTGACTCAATGCTAATGGAAAATGTGGTGAGAAGCTGTCTGATAAGACTTGCTGATGGATTGTAGTTATGGAAGCAAAACTCCAAAATCGTCATTATAAAATAGTCAATGGAAAAGACTCAAATTACAGAAAACATGCCCAATTTATCCTTCATCGGCTCAAGTCCGGATTCCATCTCTCTCCACTCCTTTCCAACTGGGCCACTGCTCCTTCTATTTAATACTTCCTGATCAGAAAATTACAACGGCTGTCTCTGCTGCCAGCATCAGATCTGCACGCATCACACAGACGCCCAAAGTTTCCCACAGCTGACCTCACTTTACCTTTCCAATCTTGTCTTTATCCCTCAGTGAAAAGCCTCCATTGTTCAAGACCAGCCAGGCTCCCTGCAGCCTCCTGAATGCAATCCTTTGCAGTCTGACTTCAGGCCTCTATTTATCCTATTTTCACTGCCAGGAATAACCTCACAATACCTCACTAATCCAAAATGCTCATTTCTCTTCAAGAAACTTTTATCATCTGACAGATTTCCTTCTTCCTTTATTACGTGATGTTAGTTAATGTTGAAAAGATCAGTGTTTAAAAGGTTAACATCTAAAAGAGCTGTGAGGGTGACCAATATTAAGTGAAAAATAACTCAGTAAAAACAATAATAGCCTGACCAGGTGGTGGCACAGTGGATAGAGCATCAGACTGAGATGCAGAGGACCCAGGTTCAAGACCCTGAGGTCACTGGCTTGAGCACAGGTTCATCCAGCTTGAGTGCAGGGTCACTGGCTGAAGTGTGGGATCATAGACATGATCCCATGGTCACTGGCTTGAGCTCAAGGTCACAAACTTGAGCAAGGGGTCACTCGCTCAGCTGTAGCCCCCGGGTCAAGGCACATAGGAGAAAGCAATCAATTAACAACTAAGGTGTGGCAACAAATAATTGATGCTTCTCATATCTCTCCCAGATGTCTGTCCCTATCTGTCTCTCTCTTGGTTTCTGTCACACACACACACACACACACACACACACAAAACCCATAATAATATATCTATATTTACATCTGTATCTATTTGCTTGTATGTTCCAGAATATTTCTGACTTGATAGGTAAGAAACAGCAAGCACTGCTGTCTACCTCCAGGGGGCAGAACGGGATAGCTGCGGACAGAGCCGAGAAGAGGACGACAGTTCATGCAGACTTACATGTTTCTAATTTTTGTACAACGTGAATATGTGGCCTACTAAAAAACAAACAGAGGAGTGATGTCAGAGAAATGGCACCATGAAGGGGGCTCCCAGTACCTCTCCCTGAACTTTCAACAAATTCAACAACTAAAAACAGAAAAAAAATTCCAGGAGCATCTGAAATACACATACATCAAACAAAGGTACAATTGGGTGAAAAGGTGGCTAAATATATAAACCACTCTGAAGGAAATAGGATGGAGAACGGAATATTCCGCTTCCCTCACTGACCCAAGGAAACTTTTTTTCACTTGGAACTGAGAGGAAGGGAGGGCTGGGGCAGAGAGATTCAAGCTGAGGAGAGAATGTGCCTGCAGCTCAGCCCACATGAAGCTAACATCAGCAGCAAACCCCGGTTTGCCTATGGAGTGGGCTTTGTTTACTCTCAGTCTCCGGATCGGCAAGTATGGGCAGTACATGAGTGAATCCTCCTGGCGCCTCGGGCATAGGCACCCATGTTCCTGGACAGAGGGGCTGGGTTGGAGACTGTCAGCAGTGGCCTTCTGTGTGGGCTGTAACCAGAGTCTCTGTATCATCCCTGCTCCCCGAACAACAGCGCACGGGGAGTGCAAAAAAACAAGCTTTCCTATGCCTGGACCTCTCCGGGCGGGGCACCTCCACCAACCATACAGGCTAACAAAGCACGTTCCCGGGGAAGAATACTATGAAAGTGCTGGGGGGAAGGGCATGAAGGCAGCTTGCAGACAGCCTCTGGAGAGCAGACCTGCAGATCGCTGAAAGGAGCCTAACCCACAGTCTGCTCACTGCCCAGCTGGCTTACATTGGCAGTGGCTCTGGCTAACAAGGTCTTCTTTCCCAGGTCTGAAAGTTAAGAGAACCTGGAGGAGGGACTTGATAGTTCTTAGGGCCTCTTGCTCTGCAGGTAGTGGCTGGTGCAACTTCCTGCCAGCTGATGCAGGTTAAAAAACACATTCCCACAGAACAGACCTCAGAGAACACTGCAGAAGTTGGGTGGACTGGGCTGTAGGCTTCCTAATAAGGAAGAAGCCTGTGAAGAGCAGACCCACAGAGCACTGAGGCAAATTTAACTAGACATACCAGGGAACCTTAGAAAGGAGCCTGACCAGAAGTCAGCTCGCCCTCCTGACTGCTTAAGCTGGTGGCTCTGGTTTGCACAGCTTTCATACCCAGGGCTGTACTTTAAAAGGACCTGGAAGAGGGACTTGGCAGCTTTTAAGACTTCTTGTTCTGTAGGCAGTGACTGGGGCATCTTCCTGCCAGCTGATACAGGTTACAAAGTGCAAAAAGCCTGGGAGAGTAGTCCTATGAAGTGCTGAAACATACTAGACATACCTGGAGGCTCATAGAAAGACACCTGAAGAGCAATCAACTCCCAGCCCTGCCTGATTATGCTGGTGACCCGGGTTGGCAAAGTCTTACCCAGAACCCTGCGCTGAGTGGGGATAGAGAGAGGATTTGGCAGTTCTTAGAGCTTCCAGGCAGTGGCAGCAGCAACTTCACAGCTGGGTCCCCAGGCTGCTGGTTCAGGAAGGAGAGACTTGGGGAGAGGCTCTGGGAAAACGGACTTTCCCATTGTCGAAGCCTGCAAACGCTAACAAGCCCCACCTATCAACAAAACTGAGGCCTCGTTTATGTCATTGTCATAATGACACATCAACTGCAAATCTCTGTCTAAGAGTGCCACAGGGGCAGAACCTGGGGTACAGTGCCACCGGCCAAAAAGAAAGAGAAAGAAGAAAAAGGAAGAAGATAACTTCTCAAAACCAGGAAAACTCCACAGTCTTTATAATTTTTTCCAGTTTTTCTTTCATTTTTGTATCTTTTTTTTCTTCCACCTTGGTTATTTTATCCTCTTTCCATTTTATTCTTTTCTTTTCATTTTGAAGTTCATAACCTATAGGTGTTACCTTTTCCATTTTTTTTCTCTCTTTGAGGGTTACATTCCAAAAACCTTAACTCTCTCCTTTATTTTTTTTCCTTTTCTCTTTGTTACTCCCTCTCTTTTGGTTTCTTCTTTTCTCTTTCACTTTTCCTCTCATTCGATCCTCACTCACAAACAAATAATTTTATTTTGGATTTAAATTTTTTCTTTGTGGCATTTTGTGTGCTTTTTACTTCGCTTTTTATCTCATTAGTATTCCCCCCAACTCTGGCTCTCAATTCTATGTAGTTTTTGTTCCACTTAATACAATAGAATATGCATTTTTCACTGTAATTTTTTTTTCATTTTTTCTGCTCTCTTTTTCACTATATCTCTCATTCAGCCATCATTTACAAACAAATTATTTTATTCTTGATCCAATTTTTTCCTTGTAGCATTTTGTGGGTTCTTACCTCATTTTTTGCCTCTTTGTCACTTCTCCCCAACTCAGGACCTTTGTTCTATGTAGTTTTTGTTCCATTTAGCACAATATAATTTTCAGTTTTTCACTGTATTTTCTCAAAAAAAATTATTTTTCAATTTTTATTACTTTTTTATTTATATGTATATTTTTTTAATTCTTTATCAACTCTTATGAGTGTTATTAACAATACCACTCTCAAATGCCATTAAGGAAAAAGAAATCAAATATCATGGATACAAAAGACAGAATGTACCTCAGAAAGATGAGGAAAATTTTATAGAAAAAAAATTTCAATAGCTTGAAAACCTGGAGTTAAATGACAGAGAATTTAAAATTGAAATCCTAAAAATACTCAGGGATATATAAGAAAGCACAGAAAGGCAATTTAAGAAGCTCAAAAACCAATTCAACGAACAGAATACATCACCTAGGAAATTGAAACTATGAAAATAAATAGAAACAAAGATGTAAAACTCAATTCATGAACTGAAAAATGAGGTAACAAGCTTATCTAATAGAACAGGCCAAATAGAGGAGAGAATTAGTGACATAGAAGACAGGCAACTAGAGGCACCAAAGAGAGAAGAGGAGAGAGAATCATGAGTTTAAAAAAAAAAATGAGAAAGCCCTACAGGAATTGTCTGACTCCATCAAAAAGAGCAACATAAAAATAATGTGTATATCAGAAGGAGAAGAGAGAGAAAATGGAATGGAGAACATATTAAAACAAATAATAGATGAAAACTTCCCAAGCCTGTGGAAAGAACTAAAGCCTCGAATTCAAGAAGCTAACAGAACACCGAGTTATCTTAACCCTAACAAACCTACTCTAAGGCACATCATAATGAAATTAGCACAACCCAATGATGAAGAAAAAATTCTCAAGGCAACCAGGGAAAAGATGAAACAACATATAAAGAAAGGCCCATTAGATTATAATCAAATTTCTCAGCAGAAACTCTACAAGCTAGAAGAGAGTGGACTCCAATATTTAAAGTTCTGAAGAAGAGGAACTTCCAGCCAAGAATACTATACTCATCAAAGCTATCCTTCAAATACAAAGGAGAAATAAAAACATTCACAGATACAGAAAAGATAAGGGAATTTATCACCAGAAAACCCCCACATCAGGAAATACTAAAGGGACAGTTTTCTGACCAGATACAAAGAACAAAACAAAACCACAAGTAAAAGCTCCATCAAGAACACAATAAAATCAAATTTAATCTGTGACAACAAAAACAAAAAAGGGAAGAGGACAAAGATTAACAGTAGCAAAGGATGATGAAGTGCAGAAGCACTCATGAGATAATGTACTACAATGAACCCTTTCCATTACTTAATGGTAACAACCCCTGAAAAAGCCACCACAGAAGCACATGGCTTGAAAAAAGAAGTAACAGAGGCAAAAAGTATGGATTACAACCAAACAAAAACAATTGGTAGAAAAACAAAAGAGAAGAATCAGACAAGATACAAAACTATCAGAAAGCAACAAGAAACCCTCAAGTGTCAATAATTACACTAAATATAAATGGATTGAACTCACCAATAAAAAGACATAGAGTAGCAGAATGGATTAAAAAAGAAAATCCAAGTGTATGCTCCCTACAAGAAACACAACTGAGCTACAAGGATAAAAACAAATTCAAAGTGAAAGGCTGGAAAACAGTATTCCAAGCAAATAACACCAAAAAAAAAAAAAAAAAAAAAAAAAGCTTGTGTAGCAATACTCATATCTAACCATGCTGACTACAAGACAGCAAAGGCAATCTGAGACAAAAATGGTCATTTCATAATGATAAAGGGGACATTGAATCAAGAAGACATAACACTTCTTAATATATATGCATCAAACCAAGGAGCACCAAAATATATAAGACAGCTATTGACTGACCTAAAAACAAAACTGACAAAAATATAATCATACTTGGAGATCTCAATACACCACTGACTGTTCTAGATCGTTCATCCAAACAGAAAATCAATAAAGAAATATTGCCGTTAAACAAAACACTAGAACAATTGGATATGATAGACATTTATAGGATATTTCATCCCAAAAAAAGAGTATACATTTTTCTCTAGTGTACATGGACTATGCTCAAGAATTGATCATCTGTTGGGCCACAAAAATAACATCAACAAATTCAGAAAGACTGATATTATACCAAGCATATTCTCTGATCATAAAGCCTTGAAACTAGAATTCAACTGCCAAAAAGAGGTAAACAAACCCACAAAAATGTGGAAACTAAACAACATACTTTTAAAAAATAAATGGGTCAAAGAAGAAATAAAAACAGAGATCAAAAGTTACATAAAGATGAATGAAAATAACAATACGACATATCAAACTTTCTGGGATGCAGTAAAAGCAGTTTTAAGAGGGAAGTTCATATTACTACAGGCCTATATGAACAAACAAGCGAGAGCCCAAGTAAACCACTTAACTTCACATCTTAAGGAACTAGAAAAAGAAGAACAAAGGCAATCCAAAACCAGCAGAAGAAAGAAATAATACAAATCAGAGCAGAAATAAATGAAATAGAAAACAAAAAAACTATAGAAAAAATTAATAAAACAAAGAGCTGGTTCTTTGAAAAGATCAACAAAATTGACAAACCCTTGGCAAGACTCACTAAGGAAAAAAGAGAAAGGACTCAAATAAACAAAATCAAAAGAAAAAGGAGAAGAAATCACCACAGAGATCACAGATATACAAAGAATTGTTGTAGAATACTATGAAAACTTATATGCCACCAAATTTAACAATCTAGAAGAAATGAATAAATTCCTAGAAAAATACAATCTCCCTAGACTCATGATGAAGCAGAAAGCCTGAAGAGACCCATAATCAGGAAGGAAATAGAAACAACTATCAGAAACCTCGCCTGACCTGTGGTGGCGCAGTGGATAAAACATCGACCTGGAAATGCTGAGGTCGCCGGTTCAAAACCCTGGGCTTGCCTGGTCAAGGCACATATGGGAGTTGATGCTTCCAGCTCCTCCCCCCTTCTCTCTCTCTCTGTCTCTCTCTCTCTGTCTCTCTGTCCTCTCTAAAAATGAATAAATAAATAAAAAAATAAAAAAAAAAGAAACCTCCCCAAAAATAAAAGTCCAGGGCCAGACGGCTATCCTAGTGAATTATATCAAGTATTCAAAGAAGACTTGGATCCTATTTTACTCAGAGTCTTCCAAAAAATTGAAGAAGAAGCAATACTACCAAACACATTTTATGAGGTCAACATAACCCTCATACCGAAACTTGGCAAGGACAACACAAAAAAGGAAAACTACAGACTAATATCTCTAATGAATACAGATGCTAAAATACTAAACAAAATACTAGCAAATTGAATACAACACGTTAAAAAAATAATACATCATGATCAAGTGGGATTCATCCCAGAATCACAAGGATGGTTCAACATACATGAAACAGTTCATGTAATACACCATATCAACAAAACAAAGGACAAAAATCGTATGATCCTGTCAATAGATGCAGAAAAGGCATTCGATAAAATATAACACAATTTTGTTTAAAACACTCAGCAAAATGGGTATAGAAGGAAAATATCTCAATATAATAAAGGCCATTTATGATAAACCATCAGCTAACATCATATTAAATGGCATAAAACTGAGAACTTTTCCCCTAAAATCAGGAACAAAACAAGGTTGTCCACTCTCTCCACTATTATTTAACATAGTGCTGGAAGTTCTAGCCAGAGCAATCAGAAAAGAAAAAGAAATAAAAGGCATTCATATTGGAAAAGAAGAAGTAAAGGTTTCACTTGTTGCAGATGATATGATCCTATACATCAAAAATCCCAAAAGACTACTAGAAACAATAAACCAATACAGTAAGGTCGCAGGATACAAAATTAATATACAAAAGTCCATTGCCTTCCCATATGCCAACAATGAAACATCAGAAAACGAACTCAAAAAAATAATTTCTTTCATGGTTGAAACAAAAACAATAAAATACCTAGAAATAAACTTAACAATGAATGTAAAGGACCTATATAATGAAAACTACAAAGCATCGTTAAGGGAAATCTAAAATGATACAATGAAATAGAAAACTATTCCTTGTTCCTAGATAGGAAGAATAAATATAGTCAAAATGACTATATTACCGAAAGCAATTTACAAATTTAATGCAATTCCCATCAAAATTCCAATGTTATTTTTTAAAGAAATGGAACAAAAAATCATCAGATTTATATGGAACTATAAAAAACTCCAAATAACCAAAGCAATCCTAAGGAAAAAGAACAAAGCTGGGGGCACTACGATACCTGACTTCAAACTATATTATAGAGCCATGACAATCAAAAGAGCATGGTATTGGCATAAAATAGATGCTCAGACCAATGGAACAGAATAGAAAGCTCAGAAATAAAACCACATATATATGGTCAAATAATTTTTGATAAAGGAGCCAACAACACACAATGGAGAAAAGAAAGCCTCTTCAACAAATGGTGCTGGGAAAACTGGAAAGCCACATGCAAAAGAATGAAACTCAACTACAGTTTGTCCCCTTGTATTAAAATTAATTCAAAATGGATCAAAGACCTAAATATAAGACCTGAAACAATAAATTACATAGAAGAAAACATAGGTACTAAACTCATGGACCTTGGTTATAAAGAGCACTTACGAATTTGACTCCAAAAGCAAGGAAAGTGAAGGCAAAGATAAATGAATGAAACTACATTAGACTAAGAAGCTTTTGCACAGCAAAAGAAACTGAGAAAACAGACAGCCAACTAAATGGGAGATGATTCTTTCAAACAACAGCTCAGATAAGGGCCTAATATCCAAAATATACAAAGAACTCATAAAACTCAACAACAAACAATCCAATAAAAAATGGGAAGACGACATGAACAGACATTTCTCCCAAGAAGAAATACAAATGGCCAACAGATATATGAAAAGATGCTCCTCTTCACTAGCTATTAGACAAATGCAAATCAAAACTACAGTGAGATATCACCTCACGCCTGTTAGATTAGCTATTATCAACAAGACAGGTAATAGCAAATCTTGGAGAGGCTGTGGAGAAAAAGGAACCCTCATCCACTGTTGGTGGGAATGTAAAGTAGTACAACCATTATGGAAGAAAGTATGGTGGTTCCTAAAAAAATTAAAAACAGAGCTACTATATGACCCAGCAATCCCTCTACTGGGTATATACCCCCAAAACTCAAAAACATTGGTATGTAAAGACACATGCAGCCCCATGTTCATTGCAGCACTGTTCACAGTGGCCAAGACATGGAAGCAACCAATAAGCTCTTCAATAGATGACTGGATAAAGAAGATGTGGCACATATACACTATGGAATACTACTTAGCCATAAGAAATGATGACATCAGATCATTTACAACAAAATGGATGGACCTTGGTAACATTATATGGAGAGAAATAGTAAATCAGAAAAAACTAAGAACTATATGATTCCATTCATAGATAGGACATAAAAAAGAGACTCATGGACATGGACAAGAGTGTGGTGATTACTGGGCGGGGGAGGGATAAGGAGAGGGAGGAAGAGGGGGGAGGAGAGGGGCACAAAGAAAACCAGATATAAGGTGACGGAAGACAATTTGACTTTGGGTGATGAGTATGCAACATAATCAAATGTCAAAGTAACCTGGAGATGTTTTCTCTGAACATATGTACCCTGATTTATCAATGTCACCGCATAAAATTTTTAAAAAAATAAACAGATACTTTAAAATGTAAATAAACCAAGGCACATGCTAAATCGATTAGAAAACACCACACGGTTTAAACTTAATGTAGATTTTTTTTTTAGTATTTCCAGATGTACAGTGCAATGACAAATGCGCTCAGCTTTATCGTAGACATTAGAGAAAACTTGTTTCTGATGTTTATTCACTTGGCCCTCTAATAAGTGTGTATTATTCACAATGTGTCAGGAACTTTCCTAGGTATTAGGAGCCACAAAGGTAAGGTTGTTTCCCTCACCAACTGCACACATTTTTGTATATTGCCTTGAAATGGTTTCAGTCACTTCATGTGTGCGGTATCAAGTCCTCCGACCTATTCAGAATGGTTGTATTCTCTACTTGATAAGCATCCTAGATGCCATTTCCCTGGATAAGTTCCTAAGGCCACTTATCTGATGGCTATTCCCTGCCAGGCCAAATGGGCTCACCACCTGTGCTCTGGAGGCTAGAACAAAGAGATAGGTTTTATCTCAACGTGGGGCTTGGGATTCCGTAGCTCTGCCCCAGCTTGTCCACCACTGTCCTCTGTCCTGCTCAGGCAGGTCCCCTTCACAGTCCTGCCACGCTTCATTCAGCATCAGAGAGGCCAAGGCCCGCAGGGCGCGCTCCAACTGGGAGGGCCTCCTCTCTCTTTGAGTCCAAACCCTTTCCACTCCTAGAGTCTCTCCCACACCCATGCCCACCTCCGATGAAATCTCCTTGACCTCTCTGCATTCCTGATGTTTGCTCCACATATTTTGATAAATCACCTGACTTTTATTCTATAAATGTTACAGAGGCTCATGCCTCATTTTACCAAGCACACTCTATGCTCCTTGAGATCAATACCTGGATCAGAGTCTCTTTTGTGCCCAGATAATACAGAGCACAAAGTTGAGTTTGCCCATGGAATTCAATGTTGTCTGGGAAAATAAATGACAACTGAGAAGTGTTCTTCAAGGGCGAATGCAGAGCTGGGTTAAAAAAAAACAAACAAAAAACCCGAAGGCTTTCCACAGGGACTGTGCTCACCTTGGCCTGCATTTCACACAGGTGGGCCATGAGCTCATCCAGCTGTGCGGCTGCTGAGGTTTTAGAAGCTGGTGGTGATTCCTTTGGCTCGTGGACTTCACTATAGAAAAAAAGCAAAATATGAAAAAAAAAAAAAAACACAAAAAACATGCTAACACATCAAAATTCAAATGAATGGTAAGCCACGCATAAAATACCAGAAAAAGCAGCTTTAACCTTTAAACGCTTAGATGTCAGTAAAATTAGAGACAGAGTATTTTGAAATATAGATACTAGACTAACAATGTGCCTCTATGTCTCCCTCTGCTCATCTTGAACACTGACTATTGTTCTAGTACCTGAAGAAAGGCACTGGACCCAGAGCCTGCCCGCCATTCGCCCCAATGGCCAGGTGCGAAGCAGGCTCTGAAAAGTGCTCTAACACCGAGGTCGAAATGTGGGTGTTTTATTATTATTATTATTTTAATAACATTCTTTAAAATTTTTCAAGTATTAGATCTCCTCTCAGGTGAGAGATAAAAAGTAAATGAGAACATAGAAAAGGCATTCATCCATAAATTGAGGTCCATGGGCCAAATGTGGCCACACCCAGTCACACGATGTACAGCTGTTCTCCTGCAGAGTTGGACAGTTGTGACAGAGAGAGACCTTATGGTCCACAGTGCTAAATATTTACTATTTTCCCTTTATAGTAAAAGTTTGCAGATCCCTGATAGAGTTCAGATAATGTATATGATGTTGATTTTAGATCCATATAATTATGGATAAATTATTAATAAATTCAAAATTTGGACCCAAGACACAGAATATAGATCCTATTCAAATACTTGCACAATTGTTAGAGAGAGAAGAGAAGAGAAATGAAGTTTTTATGAAAATAGCAGATGTGTGTTTAAAAATACCACAGCTAGGTAGTGTTTATACTAAGTCATTCAAGGATGGATCATTAAATGGGTTAATGTAATGCATTATAGTAACACATAAGAGAAACACTTTATAAACACATTGATAAGTGCTGAAAAGCATTTGAAAACAAATACAACCACCAGACCTGTTGTTGCAGATAGATGTTTTTTCATACCCTTATGCACATCCTTTATCTGTGCTTTGCAACTATAATAGCTAACATTTGTTGAGTGTTTACACTTAGCCAGGCCCTCTGTAAAGGGTTTTACACATGTCCTCTTTAAATCCTTATAACAACCTTAAGAGTGAGGTACTATCACTCCCAGATGAAAAACAAACAAACAACAACAAAAACAAAGAAAAAGACAAAAACCAAAACTGGGGCTCAGAGAAGGCAAAAACTTTGCTCTACATAACTGGTTTGGTCTGCAGTCTGCGAAGCTTGTGCTCTCTCTCATCAGGCTGATCTATCTTCTAAATCAGGGGTCCCCAAACTACGGCCCGCGGGCCACATGCGGCCCCCTGAGGCCATTTATCTGGCCCCTGCCGCACTTCTGGAAGGGGCACCTCTTTCATAGGTGGTCAGTGGAGGAGCATAGTTCCCATTGAAATACTGGTCAGTTTGTTGACTTAAATTTACTTGTTTGTTATTTTAAATATTGTATTTCTTCCCGTTTTGTTTTTTTACTTTAAAATAAGATATGTGCAGTGTGCATAGGGATTTGTTCATAGTTTCTTTTGTAGTCCGGCCCTCCAACGGTCTGAGGGACGGTGAACTGGCCCCCTGTGTAAAAAGTTTGGGGACCCCTGTTCTAAATGATGTTTAAAGCTATCTACATTCCAAATGTATATATAATATGCTATGATTTATTAAACCAATCATTTATTGTTAGACACCTAGACTGTTTCTGGCTTTTGCTGTTATCAATATTGCTAAATAAATATTTGTACCCACATTTGATTATTCCCACAGAGTAAATTTGGAGAAGTGGAAAAACTGGGTTATACAGACAACAGACTCAAGTAATGTCTGTAATCAACATTAGCCAAGAGAGCTCAGTAAACTGCCCACCAAACTGACTCTTCTTTTTCTCTCCCTCTCTCATGCACACACATGCAAAGCCATATATTCTAAGTTTTTCACTAAATATATTTTCAACATTGAAAACAGAGCTTTACTACTTTACTTATTTTTATGCATTTATCAACCAGAAAAAAAAAAGCAGAAGGAAAAATGTATCTTTTTCTCTCTTAAGGAAAACAAGACTGGTTCTTGGGCACAATATGATTTAACAACAAGGAAAATACAAGAGGAAGGTAGATATTGTGCCTTCTAAAATGAAAGGCTTTGTCTTTTAGATACAACATGGCCTCCTGCCAGGCATAAGATTTTTTTAAAAAATTTATTTAATATAGGAACAAAAATGGTCCGGTAGACAAGTGACAGTCTTTGGAGGTTTCCAGGGAAAAGTGCAGAGAAGCTCAGCCTCACAAGTCTTTCCAGTGTAACCCTTAGTAATTGTTGCCACAGAGATGTGTCTCGGAGGTACAAGGCTGGCTGGGCAGTGAGCACGTCTGCTGCCCTGTGCCCCAGGGGAGGATAAATGTAGTTTCTTATATGGGTTAAATATAATCCTAAAATCTTGTCCATCTCCCAGTGACGGCATACGTGTGTTTATTCAAAGAATTCTCATTGGTTTTTACCTACACTCTTGGTGAAGTGTGTAAAGGGAAGTAAATCATTGTCATAATACCCTAATAGGAATCAAGTCCACAATATAACATTCTAAGTAAAATTATTTTTGTGTATATAAAAGACACATTTCTAAAATTATTGGTCACAATGCTACTGATATAACACTAACTAGAAGTATTATTCCATTGTTATATTCACAGCTGGTATTGAATATACTGTCAAGCTCCAAAGCAGTGCTTGCTTCATTCAAGCGAACCAGAGGACATGGTGAACACAGAATGCAAGAATCTGACCAACCAGTGGCACAGTGGATAGAGCGTCGGAGTGGAATGTGGAGGACCCAGGTTCAAGACTCCGAGGTTGCCAGCTTGAGTGCGGGCTCATCAGGTTTGAGCAAAGTTCACTAGCTTGGACTCAAGGTCGCTGGCTCCAGCAAGGGGTTACTCAGTCTGCTGTAGCCCCATGGTCAAGGCACATATGAGAGGGCAATCAATAAACAACTAAAGTGTCGCAACGAAGAATTGATGCTTCTCATCTCTCCCTTCCTGTCTGTCTGTCCCTATCTATTCCTCTCTCTGACTCTCTCTCTCTGTCTCTGTAAAAAAAAAAAAAAGTGCAAGAATCTAGTTTCTGAGTCTCATGCTCTCTCTGTTCAGGCTGGCCTTTTCTGCTCTGAATTATACCAGTCTTGGGGATTTGTGTCTGTCCACTCCATATTTACTAGATCACCTAGGTTGCGCCTCCCTCTCCCACAAAGGTCTACCCAGAACGTATCATTCAGTAGGGGGAAGTGTATCAGTTGAGGGCCACTCAGGAAAATACAAACATTAGGAGTAAGCAAAAGGAACTTAATTCAGAAATTTGATTACACAAGTGATAGGAGAGCTAGAAAGCAAACAGGAGACACATTGGGGGAACCCAGACAGTAGCCACAGCAGGAAGTCATTAGGCCGACGGGACAAAGCAAAGAGGCAGAGTGACCAGAGCCCAGGGGCCTGGGTCAACAGGCAGAAGCTGGGACTGTGGCAGCCCTGTTTTGCTCCAGCTGAAACCGTAAAGAAGCTGTAACTGTCAACAGAGACTGTGAGGAGAGACAGACTGGGGGAAAATGTTTTCACTTTCCCTGCCTTTCACCCTCCGGTCTCTCCACAGTAGTGCCTTCTGTTGGTTTAAGCCAGCCAGAGACAAGTGCCCTTAGAGCCTGGCAGATCCCACCCACAAGGGTCATCTCCCGGGGAATTCAGAGCAGAGCAAGAAAGGAGGGAGGAATGAGTCTGATGAGAACTCTATCAAAGGCTGATACGGCGGAGGGCGTAGAGATAAGTCAGTATCAGTGATCACTTTGCTAGGTCAACAAGAAATGGCTGTCGGTTGGTCTGGTTTTTATTTTATATGTTCATATGTTCTTCAGTGTTTCTGTTGGATTTAAAAAAGTCAAACATTTACTGTGAGCCTATTGTGTGCCAGACACTGTTTGCTGTTGTTGTTTTCCTTTGGTTTCTTCTTTCTTTCTTTCTTTCTTTCTTTCTTTCTTTCTTTCTTTCTTTCTCTCTCTCTCTCTCTCTCTCTCTCTCTCTTCCTCTTTCTTTCTCTCTCTCTCTTTCTTTCTCCCTTTCTCCCTTCTTCCCTCACTCCATTCCTACCTTCTTTCCTTTCTTCCTTCTTTTTTTTTTTTTTACAAAGGGTTGGACAGGAGGTCTAGAGCAGTGGCCCGCAACCCCCAGACCTCGAACCGGTACCAGTCCATGGGCCATTTGGTACCAGTCCACAGAGAAAGAATAAACAACTTACATTATTTCCGTTTTATTTATATTTAAGTCTGAACGATATTTTATTTTTTAAAAATGACCAGATTTCCTCTGTTACATCCGTCTAAGACTCACTCTTGACGCCTGTCTCGGTCACGTGATACATTTATCCGTCCCACCCTAAAGGCTGGTTCGTGAAAATATTTTCTCACATTAAACCGGTCTGTGGCCCAAAAAAGGTTGGGGACCACTGGTCTAGGGGGAATGTCCACCAAGCAACTTCCTGGAACTGGAATAAATTAGCAATTGTATCAGTAAGTTGGCCTCCATCAAAATAGTAAGTGTCCTCAAGTGGGAAGTTATAAAAAGACTTTTTGATAGCAGAGGTCCTTTCCTTATTTTGGCATCATATGTACACTATTGGCTGCGATTCTGAAACCAAATAAGGCGTGGTGTAGTTCTCTTTACCAAACATAAGCCCTTACTATCTCAAGTCCTTTACTTTGTTTCCCAGAACGTAGTCTGATTTTTAAAGTTGCAAGCTATAACTGAAGACAGAACAAGGAAAGTGGTCTTCTTATTTTTTCAGACTGTCAGCTCTTCTCTGGCCAGTAGAAATTAATTAGAAAAGGAATCTGTTTCAATCTGTAACTTTTGTAAAAAAGCAATCCTTTCATTCACTAAATAAATTTTGAGAAAGTATGGAAAGAAGTCTATATTCATTTGTCTGCCATATAGACCCACTGTCTTAGTTCAACTCTGATCCTAGCTCTGGTTTTATTAACATCTTGCTGAAATTTCATTTGGTGTTTTCCCTTTTGTGACTTGGAATAGCTGAGCCAGAACAGCTGCGATGATTTAAACTATTTATACTTTTTCAGGTGGTGAAGGAAACAGCAGAGCCCATCAGCCTGGCACCCATCTAGAAGGCACCTTGAGAAATTGCCCTATCAGCTTGGCAGAACTCCGCCTCTGCTCAAAGACTATCGAAAGAAGAGGAGAGTAGTAGGGGCTCTAAGCAAATTATTGTCCAAATACAGATAACTGTTATCAAAGTATTTAATAATAATAAAAATACCTGTAGACATTGGGCTCCTGGATGTTGCTAGTGTACACGAGCTGCGCCTAAGACAGAATGACAGAAAAAAGAATGCATTTCTGTTAGTAGAATGTTGGCGCTTATCTACACCCTGATTTAGAGAATGTTTTTAACTTCTAAAGGGGAATTGATAACTAGCGTGTCTTTGAGATGCCCTTCCACAAGGCAGGGGAATACCAGCCACCTCACAGAGAGAGGCAAATCCTATGCACAGTAACTGCCATGTGAACAAATAGTGCCCCCCACGTGCCCTAAAAGCTCTGAAATTGAGAAGTACTCAGATAGAAAGCATAAAACACACAAAATGAGTGAGAGCAAAGCCCCCTTTATAGATGGGATGATAACAAAGGGAAGGCCATAACACAATTAAATTTAACATACCAGAAGAAATAATGTGTGACTCTAAAGAGTAGTTGACTAGCAACTCATTTATTTTTTGAACAGTTACTTAATTAGTTCCTGTCACGTATCAGGGCTAGAGATGTAGCAGTCAAAAAAGCACAACAACAAAAAAACAAGCAAGCAAAAATTGTCTATTCAGGGTATTAGATTGTGAAAAATAATAAATGATAATATGAATAGATAATAAATGAATCAATATGTAAGAAATCAATTCAAATGTGAAATTAATCAGGGGTGGGAGATAGAAAATGCAGAAGAAAAGGCAATTATAAATACAGTGATCACAATGAAAAAGTATGAACTCTTACCATTTATGACAGCATGGATGGCCCCAGACGTTATTACACTAAGTGAACTAAGTCAGACAGAGGAAGACAAATACTGTATGATTTCACTCATATGTGGAATTTAAAAACAAAATAAGCTAACAAACAAAACAGAAACAGACTCATAGATATAGAGAACAAACTGATGGTTACCTGTTGGGAGGGGCATTAAGAAATACAAATTGACTTCCTACCATGAAAACATAGGAGTAAAACGTCAAACATTTCTCTTTGTAATACTTTTTTTTTTCTGATATATCTCCTCAGGCTAGAAAAATGAAAAGAAAATAACAAATGAGACTACATCAAACTAAAAAATTTTTGCACAGCAAAGGAAACCATAACAAAATAAAAAGAAAACCCACTGAATGAAAGAACATATTAGCTAGCCCTGGCCGGTTGGCTCAGCGGTAGAGCGTCGGCCTAGCGTGCGGAGGACCCGGGTTCAATTCCCGGCCAGGGCACACAGGAGAAGCGCCCATTTGCTTCTCCACCCCTCCGCGCGCTTTCCTCTCTGTCTCTCTCTTCCCTCCCGCAGCCAAGGCTCCATTGGAGCAAAGGTGGCCTGGGCGCTGGGGATGGCTCTGTGGCCTCTGCCTCAGGCGCTAGAGTGGCTCTGGTCGCAACATGGCGATGCCCAGGATGGGCAGAGCATCACCCCCTGGTGGGCAGAGCATCGCCCCTGGTGGGCGTGCCGGGTGGATCCCGGTCGGGCGCATGCGGGAGTCTGTCTGACTGTCTCTCCCTGTTTCCAGCTTCAGAAAAATGAGTAAAAAAAAAAAAGAACATATTAGCCAACGGTACATTTGAAAAAAGATTAATATCCAAAATTCATAAAAAACACATACAACTCAACAACAAAAAACAATGCAATTAAAAATGAACAAAGGACTTGAATAAACACTTTTCCAAAGAAGAAACACAGATGGCTGATAGACATATAACAAGATGCTTAACATGACTAATCATCAGAGAGATGCAAATTAAAACCACAATCAGATATCACCTCACATCTGTCAGAATGTCTATCATCAATAAATCAACAAACAAGTGCTGGCAATGATGTGTGAGAAAACAAAACCCTTGTGCACTGCTGGTGGGAATGCAGACTGGTGCAGCCACTGTGGAAAGCAGTATGGGGGTTCCTCAAAAAATATAAATGGAACTGCCTTATGACCCTACAATTCTACTTCTGGTTATATATCTGAAGAAACCAAAGACACTATATATGCACCTCAATGTTCACTGCAGCATTATTTACAATAGCCAAGCTATGAAAGCAACCCAAGTGTTCAATCAATAGCCAAGTGGGTAAAAAAGTGGTGGCACATATATACAATGGAACATTACTCTGCCATAAAAAGAAAGAGATCTTAGTATTTCTGACAGCATCGATGAATCAAGAGGGTATTGTGCTAAGTGAAATAAGTCAGTCAGAGAAAGACAAACACGTGGAATCTAAAGAACAATATAAATGAGCAAACAGGACAGAAACAGACTCATAGACACAGAGAACAGACTGAGGGTTGCCAGAGGGAAAGGGGATCGGAGGACTGGGTGGAAAAGGTAAAGGGATGAAGAAGAACAGATCGGTAGCTATAAAACAGTCATGGGGGTGTAAAGTACAGCATACGAAATATAGTTAATAATACTGTAATATTATTATAATTACAATAATATTATATGGTGCCAGTTGGGTACTAGAAATACTGGGGAAATACTTTGTAAAGTATATGATTGTCTAACCACTCTGCTGTACACTTGCAACTAATACAAAATAATACTGAATGTAAACTGTATATAAATTTTTTTTAAATTAAACTTAAAAAAGCGAAAAAGAAATACAAAATATTCATGGAGATGTAAAGTGCTGCATAAGGAATACAGTCACTACTATTGTAATAACTATGTATGGTGCCATGTGGGGACATCACTTCATAAGTTACACAATTGTCTAACCCAGTGATGGGCAATCTTTTGAGCTTGGTGTGTCAGAATTTGCCAAAAAAACAAGCATAACTCGGGTGGTGTGTCACTTCGAGAAAAAAACCATAATTTCACGATATTTATAGTTTAAATAACAAAAGTGTATAATTGTAATATATAACTGTATTTAATAAATCAAAAACTAATTATTTAACTTATGCTTAGTGACTTCTTTGTTCATCTGTCAGTTGGTTTCTTTTGTTGGTCTTGATATTATTTAACTTGTGTGGGGTGCCGTGAACTAAGATAAGTGAGGGGGAGGGGAATTCTTTAACTAACCTGCCTATTAATGACTTTTTTGTTGCTGAATTTCATTGGCTAAATCTTCAATTGAAGGTTGGTATTTTGTACACTTCAAGCCCAAGCAAGCGCTACTAACTTCATCTGTCAATCTGTTTCTTTTGTTGGTTTTGATATTATTTAACTCTGAGAATAAGGTCTCACAAAAGTACGTAGAGGGAAAAATTGTGAGTAAAGCCATTGCTATATTTTTCAGGGTGCTAAAAGTGTCTGGTAATCAGTTCCAGGCACTCCAAATTTCCTGTTCATAGTGGCACGCCTCTTGATTCTCCAAGCGGCACCTTTCCAGATTCTCAAGCTTTAGACCTCAAGTTGATAAACACCTGATCCCAGATGCTGTCTTGAAATTCTGCAAGTTACATCTTATGTAAATTAAGATGGCTGCCACTATTTCTAAATAGGAAACGGCACCCGTAGCACAGGCCCTCACCTCTCCCAGCCTCCCCCTCACTTATCTCAGTAGTGATGGTCAATTAGAAATCCACAACACCCCAGAACAGTAGATTGGATGATGGTTGCTGTGGTTATGTGGTTGCTGGTAATGGTGATCACAGGGTCCCCAGAGATGCGTCCCCCGCAGCATTCTGCTGCTTCCTGCTCCACTGGCTAGAAGTGAGGTCAAAGATCCCCTAACGGTCTAACTGGAAGCCCCAGAACTAGATGCTCTGTGCTGGAGTTCTGTTGTTTTGGCCTACAGACCTCCAGCACAGAGTGTCTACACTACAGCAAATGTTTGATCCTCAGTACTGCACCTGGTCGTGCAGGAGCCAAGGATGAAACGTCCTTCTCGGCATGTGGCCCCATACTTCTCTGGTATGCAGTCACATGCGGCCGGGTGTCATCAAAAATGGCTATGCGTGTCAGTGCTGACACGCGTGTAATAGGTTTGTCATCACAGGTCTAACCAGTATACAATACACCTGACACTAATATAATCTTAGATGTCAACTGTAATGAAAATAAAAAAATACATACATTAGATAGATAGATAGATAGATAGATAGATAGATAGATAGATAGATAATGTTGATCAGGAAGAACTCACTGGGAAGGGGCCTTTTGAACAAGGCCTGATAGGAAGTGAGAAAGTTGGCAGATATTAGCAGTAACCTGGTCCAGGTAGAATGAGCAGAGGGTGAGCACCCTGGAGCACTTGGGAACGGAAAGGAAGCCACTGTGGCCTGAGCAGACAGAACCAGGGAAAGAGAAACAGAGGCAAAGAGTAAAAAGGTCAGGTCAAAGCACACGAGCAAGGTGACCACATCATTTATTGTTCAAACTGGGAACACTCTTGTGAGGGGAAGAGGCTACTGAAAATAATTTATAGGATATACTATTTTAAAAAGTAACAAGTAAATTCTTATTCAATTCTTCCCTGGTTTCTGTAGGCAGAAATTTGAGCTTCCTTCTTGCAAGTTTTGTTTTATAATAATTACAACTCGCTAACAGCTTCAAAAGCTAAATTTTCGTGCTACCTTTGTTGACTATTTGGTGAAATATTTCCAAATGATTCTGCACATACTTTGACCTAAACCTAGGTTGTTTTACAGAGTGAATTTTCAAAGCCTCAAGCATTTCTAAAATCCAACTAATGACAGGAAATACAGAGAGATTATATGTACTGCCATGCTGACATACTTTGAGATTCAACATCAGCTCTGTCACAAAAAATTTGCAGATGATATCTATAGCATATATATGTATCTCTATTTCTATCTATCTATCTATCTATCTATCTTCATATCTATCTATCTATCTATCTATCTATCTGGTACACATCACAACCAATTCAATTCCAAGTACATTTTTTTAGTACGTAAGAACATTGATTTTACCACAATATTATTCTTCACCGAAATTTGTATTCACATGATCAACCCCCCCCAAAAAAATAATATTTTATCTTCACTGTTGAGCTTTTCAACTAAATTCACAATGGCATTAACAATGTCAGATGTTTCATTTTTGACAGAAGAGTAAACTTCTACTTTATTTTGATACCCTACATTGGATGAAAAAAATGAAATCATTTTGGCATTAATAAGTTCTCTAACAGAGGCCTCTGATGACACCGATATCAATCTGACCTTATCTGACGGTTTGCAAAGGAAATCAACTCCATCATTATCACCAGTTCACTTTCCTTCCAGGCACAAGAAAACACAGAATGGAAAATGAGCAGATTTAACTTAAAAGCGTCATCTGACCCCATGGATAGGTGTGTTTCACGGTGACATGTCAACACACCTCCTGCGGCTGCATGCGTTGAGTCAGCATCCTCGTGTACATTCTTAAATTAACTGCACTTCTGAAGTAGATGCTGATGCTTCTTTATCAAATCTGTGTCTTCTAGTTTTCACAGGCACAATGGTATCTCTACTTACCTCCATGGTGGACAGTAAATGTTGACAAATATTTAGTGCAAATTACACACCCATCGTCAAGGTTCTTGTGAAAGGTAATCGTGTAGTTTGGGTTTTGGTTTTATGTTGAGCCAAATGTTGCTAGACGTGTTTATTGCAAAAACATTAGCAAGTACTAAAACATACAATTAATGACTAAACTGCTTTCACATAAACACTTAGATGATACCACATTCCATGGCAATAATGCCTAGTTTCTATTTCCTAAACAGAATTTAGAATTTGTTCGACATTAAGCCACAATTTCCTATTTTTCTTTCTGATCCTGAGGAGGATCGAGGCATCTCGGAGGTCACCAAGGGGAACATAGCAGGGCATGAATGGTGCTATCGTGGCTAGCAGGGGGAAAAACCTGTAAAATTTTCCTACCACCATCAAAGCCACAGAAATGGCCTGGTTCTGACTGCTGTGCATGAGCTCTCGGTTTTAATAACCAGAACCTTGCATATTAATCCCAAAAGGGTGCTATCACTTAGGTTTGTCTGCACAGGCTCAGGCATAGAGAGATGAGGTATCATTAGTCATGTTTTAGATTTAGCTATAATAAAGTAAGAATTCTGTACTCTACATGTGTGTTTTATATACTACTACTCGAGACCATAAAAGAAGCCAGAAGAACCTCAGGGAGGTCTATTAACCCATGCTGGTACACTTTATTTTTTGTGTGTGTTTTTTAAGATTTTTATTAATTTTAATTTATTGTGTTAACATGGATTCAAGTATCCCACTAAATATAACACTGTCACCCCCACACCGTGTCCCTATTTATACCCCATTTGCCCCCCTCCCTCTAACTTCCTTCCCCCTTCCGAGATTTGTTGTCCTGTTATCTGTATCTCTGTGTTATGTATATATAATTTCACTAATCCCTTCACCTTCTCTGATCCCATCCCCTCATCCCTCTTCCCTCTGACAGCTGTCCCTCTGCTCCCTGTGACCCTGCCTCTGTCTCTATTCCATTCCTCAGTTCACTTTGTTCATTGGATTCCACATATATGTGAGATCATATGATATTTGTCTTTCTCTGCCTGGCTTATTTCATTAGCCTAATAATCTCCAGGTCCACCCATGCCATCGCAAAAGGTAAGATTTCCTTCTTTTTCGTGACCACATATTATTCCATTGTGTATATGTACCACAGCTTTTTTTATCCACTTGTCCACTGATGGACATTTGAGCTGTTTCCAGATCTTCGCTATTGTAAACAATGTCGCAATAAACATGTAGGTGCATATCTTCTTTTGAATCAGTGATTTTGGTATACTTTAGAATACAATAGATTCTAATAAGAAAACTTCATGAAAAAGGGAAATTTGGGGGTAAAAGGACTTTGACTCCACATGAGATGGGAATTCTGGGTAGAAACGTGACATGATCTGATTTAAGTTTTACAGGATCACCCTGGCTGCTATTTTGAGATCAATTACAGGGTGCAGGGGTAGAAGGCCAACTAGGGACCTATGGCTATACTCTAGCAGTGAGAACAAGACAATAGCTCCATAGGAGAGAGATACATGTGCATCCTCACAACTATGTGGGTGGCTGAAAAGAAGAACAATTCAAGGGGGAACCTACCCGTGGGCTCAAATTCTGGCTATGTGCCACTGGGGATTTCATGTCCGAATGCCACAGTTCAAAAACACCAGATCTGAAGAGCAGCTACTTAATTCCTCTTACACTAATTCCATTCTTAGCAAGCAACCTTTTAATTATAGAGTAGGTGCTCGTAGACTTATCCATAGAAAGGGAACACACATATCAGAGAAGACTAGCATCTGTTTACTTGGCAATTTTAACTCTAATCAGAAACATAAATTGGATTTCTGGTGTTTATAAAAACATTATATTTCATAAGTTTGGTTTGTTCATGTGGGTTTCCTAGAGCTTCGTTATCTTTGCCTATAACAATAACTGAATTTCTTAACACATGCAGCAGAAAATAAGACCTGGAAAGTGGCGACCCAAAAATGTCACCCTGAAAATATTTGTCTGAGCTGCCACCTGGCTTTGCCTAGGTGATCTCTGGCTTTATAGACAGTAATATCAGAATACCCCAAGTAAACTAGAGAATACTTTATTACCATGCCCTCATTAGGGAAAAAAAGTAATTCTCAAAGGCTTATTCTTTTATTATGATTCTCTCAATCTCCTCTACTTTCCAAAACCAACCACCTTTACGATAGCATTAAAGGATTTTTTTCTTCTCTTTCTTGGATATGTAATTGTCCTTTCACACTATTTTGTGTAAGACACAATTGATTTTTAGAAAACACTCAAACATCTATATGCAAGGCGCTCCAGTAAATGAAATGTTACCAGAAAGGGGCTTGTGTTATCCTGAGCAGAAGGGATATCCGAAGTCTCAGCATGGTCACCCTCCTTCCTGGAATGCTGGTCCACAGGAAGAGGAGCCGGGCTGGAGTATTCGCCGCTATCCTGGAGGCTGGAGCGTTCCAGTTCATCCAATAACGCATCTGTATCATCACATACAAGGGAGTAAGTATAGGCTAGGGAAGTCTTCTTGAATAATTCTCCCCTTTAATAGCACCCCCCCTCCTCTATTCATCTTCATCTTCTGTCAGGTTGAGGTTATTTTCCTTCAAACATCTTCCCTTACTCCTTATTTTACTTCTAGAATGTGGTCTATTCTGCCAGATATTTAAAGCCTCAACATACTGTGGCCTATTTCTTAGTTCCTATGGTTGCACTCAATTTCATAGTCTTTCTTATAATTTGACTTATTTTATTTCAGGGTATTAATTTTTATCATTTATTTGGGGTGGGTCACTCATAAAGATTCCTAATTAGAAAATATTATATTCTACATATTTTTTTCCTATTAGAAAAATACAAGTAATTATATTATAGTTTTTTAAAAATATACCAGGACAGTAACATTTAATCTTAAGCTTGATGATGATTTTTTTACTCTTTCTGTCCCAAGCATATAACACAATTCTCAAAGAAGAGTATAAGTATTCTGCCTTTTAGGGTGTGGAGGCAAAGGAGCTTGGGACGAAAACAAATATTACAAAATCAAGCAAGATTTCACAATCCAAATAGTTGAGATTGTTTCCTTTTTATTTTCTTAGGAAAAGCAATGGACTTTACAAGCATTACAGTATTACTTTTCTGTTAGGATGAAATTAATAACAATTAGTAAAAATTAATATATGATAGGCACTAAGGTAAGGAATTTACATATTTTAATCATCGTAATTCTTTGAGGCAAGTGATAATTGTCTTTATTTTGTAGATCAAGAAATTGCCAAATAAATTGTTTAAGTTCACATTGTTACTGGGTTCAGACCATGGCTGTCTGACCCTGGGCAATCTGATTTCCAATCCCTGCACTAACTTCAAGTCAGAAATTCTAGTTCTCATTCTCACATAAATTCTCTCGGTCACTAGGGCATAAAGTTCTTCTCTGAAACTGTTTCTTTATCTACATAATGAAACAATTATAGTACAGTAGTACTTTTTAAATTGTGGGTCAAGACCCATTAGTGGATCTCTAGTGATTTCCTTACCACAGGTTTTTAAAAGTTTGCAAGATACTGGATTTTATTATTTCTAAGGATCTGCCTAGCTCAGAATCCCTCAAATTTTGAACTTCACACATTATTTAAAAAACATTTTTAATTATTTCAGATGTTGGGGGGATGGATATTTCTTAATGTCATAAGAAAATATCTAATCATTTCTTACAAACGATATCTACAGATTTTTTTTCATCTGTGGGATATAAAACTGAAAGCAACAAATGAACAAACAAGACAAACAACAAAAACTCATAGACACAGACGACAGTTCGGTGGTTACTAGAGGGAATAGGGGTGGGAGGAGGCAGTAAAGGGCAAAGAGGGTCAAATATATTGTGACAAAAGGATATTTGATTTTGGATGGTAAACAATGCCATATTCAGATGATGTATTACAGAATTGTATACTTTAAAACCTATAAATTTTATTAACTAATACCCTGATAAACCTAATTAAATCATCCATCTCAGAACAATATTGAACTGTCTGTGCTGTTTTAGAGATAAGAAAACTGAGCATAGAGAATTTTCCCTAAGTTATTCAGAGAATATTACCTTTCAATAAATAAATTATAATGAATAAAGAAATGGAGAGTGAACCAATAGATTAAGAAGGTTTTAGAGACATAACTAATTTCAGTATATGAACCCTAACTAAAATGATATGAGCATAAAAAAATAAAAAAGTAAACAAGCAAACAGAAAAGAAACAATGAAGAATATTAAGACTGACTATATATTCAATAATATTAAGTAAATGCTATTAATTTATTTTAGGTATAAGGACGTTTGATAATTTCTGTTAATATTTTGGTGTGATAATAGTATTTCATAATATTAAGGAATTACTATTAAAGATTTTGTGGCTGTGATAATGGTATCATGGTTATTTGTTAAATATATATATTTATTTTAGAAATTATCCTGAAATATTTACAAATGAAATTATGTAACATCTGAACTTGCTTTAAAATAATACTGGAGGCCCTGGCCGGTTGGCTCAGCGGTAGAGCGTCGGCCTAGCGTGCGGAGGACCCGGGTTCGATTCCCGGCCAGGGCACACAGGAGAAGCGCCCATTTGCTTCTCCACCCCTTCGCCGCGCTTTCCTCTCTGTCTCTCTCTTCCCCTCCCGCAGCCAAGGCTCCATTGGAGCAAAGATGGCCCGGGCGCTAGGGATGGCTCTGTGGCCTCTACCTCAGGCGCTAGAGTGGCTCTGGTCGCAACATGGCGATGCCCAGGATGGGCAGAGCATCGCCCCCTGGTGGGCAGAGCGTCGCCCCTGGTGGGCGTGCCGGGTGGATCCCGGTCGGGCGCATGCGGGAGTCTGTCTGACTGTCTCTCCCCGTTTCCAGCTTCAGAAAAATGAAAAAATAATAATAATAATAATAATACTGGAATTAAAAGAATGGGTGGGTTTATAAATGAAATAAGATTGGACAGGATTTGATTTTTTAAACTCGTTGATGGGTACATCTAATTTCATTAAACTATTTACCTTTGCATATTTTAAAGTTCTGTCCAATAAAATGGTTTTAAAATTTAAAAAAAGAAAACAAAACTGAGGTAGAAAGAGAAAGTAAAACTTCCTTTTTCACAACTTTACTAGCTAGACTGAATGCCAAAATTCTGAATTCCAAATTTTTAGTCTATAACTTTCTATTAAGATACAGCTCCTTTCTTGTCTATTTTCTAAACTGTGCTCCAAACAGTAGTCATGGATCTTCTTGGATTCAAAATAAAAAGGCATTTTAAATAAATATTAGAAGACAAGGGACCCTCTAGAAGAGAAACAAACCATACCACTAATAGAAGGCCGGGCTTAGAAGGACCCACTAGACTGAAAGGTATTGAAACTCTCCTGTCTGGGCCTGTCTAGGTCACAAAACAGGCCTTCCTCTTCCTGTTTCCTGAGTGCACATATCCCCAACACCCCAAGTTTATCTTGCCTTTCGCCAGATTCCGTAATTTGAAGATGACGAATTTCAATATGACAAATACGGGATGACTGGAGGTGGGGAACTCTAGATTGAAAACTCTACTACAGTCTTCTCTGGAGCCCTTCATCTGAGGAATCATATAATTATCGGTGTTAAAATGAAAGCATTGGTAAAGTGGGTTTCTTGGGGGGTCTCATTGGATTGGTAATGATTTCATCCGGAGCCGGAGTCTGCTACCAGTTTCCCTTTATCTAGCATGCACATGTCAGGAAGGATGCAGAGAGGATCTATGGGCTGGGCCGGCCCACCTGTCCCCCACTCTACTCCTCCACGGCAGGAAGCGAGACCTGCCCTAGGTCTTTAGAGTGGCGACTGGGCTGACAACAATTGGAAGGAATGGTTGAGGTTTAGCCACCTGAATCATCTACAGAAATGTTTCCTTCCAGGTTGCATGATACTTTCTACCTTCTGGACCAGAATTCTCTACCATTCATCTCGCTCAGGAAATGCAAAACTGTGCAAATCTATTTTTTTTATTGTTTTCATTATCTGGGTTGTTCTATCCGCCAGAACACCCGAGCTAACACATTTCTAAAGTAGTAGAAAACCTTGTAGCTTAGTTCATTTTGGTATCAAGTGCTCCTGAGCGTGATGTTGAACTAGTTATTTTGTTTTCCTTAGTTTTCTCATCTTGGAAAAAAAAGTGGATAATACTCACTTTAGAGGATGGCTTTAGACACTAAAATGATTGACATATGTAAAAATGTCTAGTTTTAGTTTAAGTCACTGAAAAAGTATGAAGTTCCTTTTTGAATTACCTGCATGAAGGCCATTAGGTATCCATAAAATAAAAGTGAAAAAAAGCAGAGCTGGATTCTAGTGAAATTCAGGTAGAAATGTGAAATTGCCCAATACAGGATAAGAACTTGGCTTCTACCTCGTCTCAACATAAACTATTCCTCCAAAACAGTTCAGTATGTATTTACCAAACACCACTTTTTCTCTTTTCTCCTGTCATTTGCCTCCCTTCATCTATTCCTCCAGTTCTCAAATTGCACTCCAAACAACTTTTTAAAAAGACAATATGCAAGATTTTTTTTGTCATTGTTTCCACTTTGGACGTACCTTAAATATATAAAAACAAAAACTCAAGACACTGTGGAATTCATCCAGCATAGAAATTGGCTTAGTGACTCAGCATGAGTAAGGATGTCAGCAATAAAAGTTGGCAAAGAATACGGAATGAGTTCCCAAAAATGACAAACCTTACGTTACTCCAAAGTTTTGCAATGAGGAATCTCTCCTAAGCCATGTAGCCAATACTTGTACTGCTGGTTTTAATTGCTTTGGAATGAAAGGTGGTGTTATATTTTCAGGCCACAGTTATCTGCTCCTTCAGAGTTCCTCTGAATAAAAAGCCAAGCCAAAAAACAAACAAACAAACAAAAAAAAACCCTGAAGTTATAGTGCTGTGTTGTCTTGATTTCATACTAAATCACAGAACAAATGAACGTACCCTGGTCTTTTCCCAGCCTTTGTGAATCCCTAATTCTTAATCTGTGGCACTTCTGTTCCTTCTCCTCACAACACTCTTCACTCTTTTCTTTCTTTCCCCCTCCAAATCACATCTCTGCAGTTGCCTACTATGTGATCACTCTATGATCTCCAGTAGCCCCCAAGGGGCAAGTGCTCATAATAGAATGACCATTTCAATCACAAATCAGTCCAAAAGTATTTGTGCAGTTTCTGTTCTTAGCATCAAATGCTTTGCCTTTTGTGCCACCAAAACCGTGACCCTGTATTTGCCCCAATCATAGTTCCTCACACTTTACTCTGGGCGGACTGAGGTCAGGAGAGAAGTGAAAATCAAATCTTCCAGCACTACCTTCTATCTGCTTAGCAGTACACCCACCACACATGCAGATAGCAGCCACATCTTTACTCCTTTATTCCCTAAGAGTTTCTCCTCCAAGAAGCTCCTCACTCACCCAACTCTTCCATTGTCACACGCCCAGGATTCTCTGGTGCCACAGATTAGGAGGAACCGCTTTGGCCCGCGCTGAAGAAGAGGACCGCAAAGGAACTGAATGAGACAGACTGAAGCAGCCTCTATAACCCTTTTTGGTTCCTGTATTTGCTTAGCACTTCCTCTCTTTTGATTTGGTGAATTGCGTTTTCTCTCTCTCTCCCTCTCTCTCTCTCTCTCTCTGTTTTGTAGGTCAGAATTTTAAAAATGGGACTGACATAAAAAGGTTGGCAGGAAAATTGGAATTCTGGTGGTACATTGGCCAGGGGCATTAAGATTCAAAATTTAAATTTGAGTACCTAGTACATGCCAGAATTCACCTTGAACTCATGGATATGGCAGATCTGCTTTTGTGATTTTTCCCAATGTGGGTATCCCACTGCAACTTTGCATCCAGAAAATGTTTTTCTTTTATGAACCTGGGGAGCCACAGAGGCATAGTTTGCTTCATAAAACTTCCATCCAAGTTAACCGGCACCCAATTCATTTTGCTGTTTTTATTCAGTTATCCAGAAATTGTTTATGTGAGTTCCTGAATAGATTTTAAATCCATTAAATGTGGTAGAGGTGGTGGGACCTGGTTTCTTTCTTTCTTTTTTATTCAGTGAAGAGGAGGGGAGACAGAGAGACAGATTCCTGCATGTGCTCTGACCAGGATCCACCCAGCAAACCCACTAGGGGGCAATGCTCTGCTCATCTTGGAGTTGCTTTGTTGTTCAACAACCAAGCTCTTCTTACAGCCTGAGGTGGAGGCCATGGAGCCATACTCAGTGCTCAGGGCCAACTCGCTCCAACCGAGCCATGGCTGCAGGAGAGGAAGAGAGAGAGAGAGAGAAGCAAGAGGGGGAGGGATGGAGAAGCAGATGGGCACTTTTCCTATGTGCCCTGACCAGGAATCGAACCCAGGACATTCACATGCTGGGTCAATGCTCTACCATTAAGCCAACTGGCCAGGTCGGGGACTTGGTTTATTTCAATGGTTCAGACATCAAACTACTACAGGGTTCATAAAGTATGAGACTGGAAGATTTAAACCCCAGGTGCTAAGCTGCAGATGTCTCAATTAAGTACAGTTCCTGCCTAGTGACATTGCTTTACAGCAGTTTTCTGAAAAGTCATGCTGACGTTAACTTTTACCTTTTGTTAAACCGATTTTACTTACCTGAATAAAATGAAACTTTTACAAAGGCCTGCTATAGGAAGGCAGTATGTAAAGAACTATAATTATGACCCTGTGAAATAAACATTACCCCCTATTTTTACCTGTGATGAAATAGATTCAAGAAATAGTAAGTTACTGAATTAATAGGTAACTTTTCTATGGTGATGTAATCCACATTTAACTTCAAAGTCTATGAACCTTTCTCTATAACATGGCCGTCGTTTGTTTGTTTGTTGTTGTTTTTTGGTGGTCTAAAGCAATGTTTTTCAGCCCCCAGTCTGTGGACCAGGTCCATCAGAAATTTCAATTTCATGCCAGCCAGCAAAAGAGTTAACCACCCTGATGTTACATGAAGATTGTAGACCCAATGATCTTAGTCAAATGCGCTTATGCTCGGGGTGATTTATTTCTGCCTTAGCGGTACCTGAAATAATTCTATTTTCACCGGTCTCTGAGTGTAAAAAGGTTGAATACCACTGGCCTAAAGGAATCACTCTCACCATTCCCTAGTGACTCTGAAGACTTTTTTGTTTTAATGGAGATTCCTACTCTGCATTACTTTGAGCAGCCATTGGATGTCAGTGCTGTTCCAAAAGCCTGCGTACTGTAAATGTGGGTTTGACAAAATTCCTATCCACACTATGCCAGCTTTTACAACTGAAATGCCATTAGGCCCGTGGAAGTGCAAACCACTCAATAGAAAATAGAAAACATTTGCCTAACTTGAAGTAGTAACTCATACAAAACACTAGAAGGAAAAATGCACTTCAGTACGTGGCTTGCAAATATTGGGCTGTACCTGCAGCTTTAACTGAATGATTAACGTGAAATTTATAATTGGATTGCTCAGATCTTGCTCCCATCTGCTTTCTTTGGACATTTTACCTCCTCCGATGCTTTATTTTCTAGGGGTAAAAAAGTGGTCCTGCAAATCGCTCCTTGATTATAATGGATGAAAGTTGAAAAAAAAAGAGGAAGGAATGCCAGAGGCCCACTACCATCACCAAATGTAACTTGTAGATAAGCAAATGGAAATTCCCTTTTATCACATTAGGACGATTTATAATATTTGCATCCGCTGTCAGGCAGAAAATTCTGACAAAGTTGCTAATCTGACTGTGCTTCCTGTGTGGCAGAAACATTTAAAAACCACAGAAGCAGGTGGTTCAGAGTAGGGTGCCTGAAGGCCTTCAGTTTCTCTGGGTTGGTGACTTTAGTCACGCTAACAATTTCCCTTCAGTCCAGGGACCACAGCCAAGTCAAGCAGTTGACATTAGCTTCTTGTTCTCCACAATGTATACTAGAAATACAACTCCACAATTCTTTAAATAAACTTTTATTAAGAATCGAATACTGGCTGGCCTGTGGTGGCACAGAGGATAGTGTCCAACTGGAATGCTGAGGTTTCTGATTCGAAACCCCAGGCTTGCTACAAGGTCAAGGTACATATGACAAGCAATGAACAACTAAAGTGAAGCAACCACAGGTTGATACTTCTCATTCTGCCCTCCCTATAAAATCAATAAATAAAATCTTAAAAATAATAACCTGACTAGGTGGTGGCACAGTGGACAGAGCACTGACCAGGGATGCTGAGGTACTCAGATTTGAAACCTTGAGGTCTCCAGCTTGAGCACGGTTCATTGACTTGGCACAGGCTTGCCAGCTTGAGTGCAGTCACTGGCTTGAACGTGGGATCATTGAAATGATCATGGTCTCTGGCTCCAGCCCAAGATTACTGGTGTGAAGCCAAAGATTGCTGGCTTGAGCAAGGGGGTCACTGGCTGGGCTGGAGCGCCATCCCCCCTTCAAGGCACATATGAGAAAGGAATCAATGAATAACTAAAAGTGCTTCCCATCTCACTCCTCCCTTTCACTAAAAAATTTTTTTAAAAAATCAAATAATTGGTGGATAGGTCCTAACAACCCGACAGAACCAAATTCAGTCCTTGACCTCTAGTTGCTAAAGGTTGATGGGTCAGACAAGACGAATATTGCAGACACGAACACTAGCCCATCCAGACGAGGTGCTATCTAACCAAAACCAAGGTAAGGGCTATTACATGAGCACCCAAGAAATGCTCCGCCAAGCCAAGGGGGAAAAAGAATATAGAAAACCTTCCCAGGAAATCCTGACAAGATCAAATTTTGCGCCAGTATCTGCACAGGCATGGGACCTTAACCCGGAAACAGTTCCTCCAAGGAACATTATACTGGGACTGCGAAAACACTAAACTACTTTCCCCATCATGCCCCGGTAAAAAAAACTCCCAGCAACCTCTTGCTTCTGGTTTCCTAACTTTTTCCCCAAAACGAATAAGTAGGACTTCATCTCCCAGGATGCCTTCGGGCAAGTTAACCATGCGCATGCGGCAAAGAGGCGGGTCCTCTTTGCCCTCACGACCCCGCCTCTGTCCTACCGCCGCCATTTTTCCTGAGACTTTCATCCGGCAGCGACGGGGCTTTTTTTCTTAAAGGAGAAGCGACAGCTCAAAAATTTTTTTCTCTTCTCCCTGCAAGACTTGGCAACGCTGGGGACAGAAAGGCCACATACAGGAAAGTGGTATCGGGGCGGAGGCAGAAGAACGTCGAGGCTACTTCCGTGGCTTAAGGAGGGATAGAAAGAACCCTTGTGGCATTAGCGGTTCCTTAGGGAGGCAGGTGCGCGCGCAGCCACTTCAGGGAGCGCGCGAGGCGGGGAAAGGTGCGTTTTTTTACCCCTACCCTCCTCGTGAGACCCGCCCCTCCCACTGCCCCTAGAACGCGTGGAACTACGGAGAAGGGGAAAGGTCACTTTAGGATTGTCGCGAGACGCAGCCGTTTAACGGTGAGAACGGGTACGCAGGGAAGGAAACCTCGCGCGCTCCCTTGGAGCCGTTCCCTGATTGGTTGAAGCAAGGGGTGGGGCGGGAACCTAGTACGTCGCTGCGTGAGAGACCTTAGAGGGGCGGGGCGAGAGCCGTTCTTCCTCTTCGATTGGTCCACGGAGCGTTTTTCCGGGCGCGGGCGCGCGCGCGCGCGCGACGCCTGCGGTAGCAAGCCTTGAGTGGCAGGGGGCGGGGGGGGCACCCTCGGAGCCGGGCGGAGGGGAGGGGGCGGAGAGAGGAGCGCTGAGTGAGAGTGTGCAGGACTCCGGAAGGCGGGGGGCGGGGGGAGCAGCGCCGCGGCCGCCGCCGCCTCCGCCTCCACCGCCTGGGACGAGGGGGTGGGGGACGGGCGAGCCCCGATGCCGGGGGAGACAGAGGAGCCGAGACCCCCGGAGCAGCAGGACCAGGAAGGGGGAGAGGCGGCGGCGGACAAGGCAGCTCCAGGGGAGCCCCAACAACAGCCCCTGGCGGCGGCGGCGGCGGCGCCTGCGGGGACCACTAGCAGCCGCGTGCTGAGGGGAGGACGGGATCGGGGCCGGGCCGCTGCGGCCGCCGCCGCCGCTGTGTCCCGTCGGAGGAAGGCCGAGTATCCCCGCCGGCGGAGGAGCAGCCCCAGCGCCAGGCCTCCGGACGGCCCAGGGCTGCAGTCCCAGAGCGCGAAGCCCCCGTCTCCGGCTCAGGGCAAGAAGAGTCCGCGACTCCTGTGAGTAACGTCGTCTTTCTGGCAGTGGGAGAGACCCCTCTCCGTCCGCACGCTCCCCTCCCGGCTCCCGTAGCGCCCACTCCACGTGACACGCTGCCTGCTGTGCCCCCTGCCGGCTGCAGGACAGGTGTCGCACCGCTGCCCGGGCTGCTGTGCTATCTGTCCTCTCGGGTCTGGCTGGCGGGCCACCTCCCGCTCCGGGACGGCGGTCCTGGGTGCAGATGGCCTCTTCTCCCCAGTGCCTCCCCCGCTCCCTGCCGTCGCAGGCTGACCCCGCACTCCGGCGTCTGCGCTCCCTTTGTCAGCCTATCCCTTGCCGTCTTCCGGCGGCTCTCCAGTATTACATCACATCCCCGCTGGGAACCAGCAGCTCAGCGTTATTAGCTTCAAAAGTGTGCCCGGCCCCCCGCCCCTCCCCTGGCATTAACTTAAGAGCCAGTTGGTACTAGTTAGTAGCTTTCCGTAGTTTTTTTCGCTGCTAAAATTTTCACATTACTTTTCACTTATTTTGGAAATCGGGTGATTACTAGTAGGATAAAAACGTGGCTTGGCCAGTTTTGTTAAGTGTAGTCTCTCGTGACAAACTTATATGGGTTTTCTTTATTTGCCAAGTAACATGTTTGTTTTTGCATACGTTTTAATGTTAGGAATTTCATCCTTAAAAATTAGACTACTCTGAAAGGATTTCCTAGAGATAATGGAGGAACCAGGATCATAAATATTTTAAACTGCTTATTAAAATAATGTTCCACTATTGAAGATGCCAAAGCACACGTATTTGCTAGTTCTGGAAATTAATCACTTTAGCCATTCAATTCATGATTGAAAACATCATTTGTGTTTTTTACTCTCAAGTGAAACAAATTAGTAAAGGCAGGGAAAATTGAAGGGGGGGGGATCAGAGTTTTAATAGAATGTGGCAAGATTTAGTTTATACCAGACCCAGTTGATTTACAACTTAACATCTGTTCTAAAATTAAGAAGTTATTATTAGCCTTACTTAGATATAAATTCCTTGCACAAATTTCTTGAACAACTTGTGCCTCAGTTTCTTCATCTGTAGAACATAATGATAATTCCTGTGAGATTAATTTGTTAGAATTAATTGCAGTATGTGAAGCACTTAACAGTGATTTTCAACCATTTTCATTTCATGGCACACATAAACTAATTACTAAGATTTTGTGGCACACCAAAAAATCTTATTTTTGCTGATTGACAAAAAATATAGGTATAATTTTGATCCATTCACCGTCGATGGCTGTTGTTGTGTTGGCTGTTGTCATTTTTTAAATTGACAATCTAAAGGAAAAGAGGCAGTGTCCCTGACTAAATAGTCAGAGCATGTTTTAAAAATCTTGTTGCAGACCAGTTGAAAAACCTCTGACTTAGCACAAAGTCTGTTACATAGTGAAGTTGTTTCTTAGAGGCTGTTTTGAGTGGTGGGAGCATGATAGAGGTATAAGTGATGTGTAGTTGAGTATTTTCATGTCAGTTCTACAATACTTGTATTTTATTACATGTCGGAAGGCTAATGAGTTAGTATATATATATATTTTTTTAACTCCCTTTAATTCTCACCTACTCATTTGAGAGTTAAAATGTCTATATCTCCTTGGCACCTTTCCCTCGCTCAATTCCAACAATTTTACTTATAGGAATGATCTCAAGATAATTAGAGCTAGAGTAATAGATTTACCCTCTGTCATGGTTTATATTTTTCCTGACTCTTGACCAAAAAGTACTAAATGAGTCTTTTTACTTTACAGTACAAGTATTACAATGGCTAAACTTGGATAAAGATGGTTTAGTTATACATTTTCAATTTACTGCATGTGGTGGAAATGAAAGGAGTCTGATAGCATTTGAGCTTGGTAACCCTTAATCAGTAACTGGGCCTGGCACTGTGCTGAGCTAGGGTTTATGAAGATACGTGAGACATAGGCCTGGTCGGCAAGGCCCCTGCAGAATAAGGGGAAGAGTCATGATTCGTGGAGGCTGGTCAAATGCATATGCCTGGACAGATTTTCAGAGTGATGAAATAAAACTTTAAAACTAATTAAGTAGGAAGTTTAATCTTTTAAGAGACTTTAAGAAGTTTTGAGTTTTTCCTGAACCTTGGTCAAGTGCCTTCCGACTTGATTTATCTTTATTTTCCTAATATTGTTATAATAGATTTTTTTAAAAAGAAGTAGGGGATTTAATCTCCAATTACTTGTTTTATTCAGGTCCTTTTTTCATATCAGCATTGTCCCCTATAAACTAACTCTCCGTAATCAGCTTTTTAACCTACATTTGTTTTTCTTGATTGAAGAGATAGCAAAGCATACAGCAGCTTTAAAAGATCAATAAATACATCAAATTGGATGAGTTGAAACCTCTTTTCCTATTAGAAGGCAAATAATATAATGGCAAAGTCATTAGACTTAGAAGGTCAGGTCCCAGCTTCTACTACTCACTAAGTGACCTTGGGCAAGTCAGTTAACTTCTTTAATTCTGCCTTTTCATCTATAACTGATAACATATGGTTTGCAAAATGATGTGTATAGTTAGGTGATAATTAGGTTACAGTTTTCATAAACTAGCTTATGTTTATAACATTTCCATTTACATTGAAATGTTCAGAAGTTAATGAGAAGAATAGGATATCTTTGTGAAGCGAAATAAATGTTTCAGTGAATGTGCTCAAGAGAAAGGCATAAATTCAAATGCTAGAATCATTATAAATTAAAATTTAAAGGCTAAGGAAAGAAACCAGATTTGAAGAAAGGTTTTATATCAGTAGTACTCTGTAAGACTGAGGCTCACCTGACCTGTGGTGGCGCAGTGGATAAAGCCTCGACCTGGAAACGCTGAGGTTGCCGGTTCAAAACCCTGGGCTTGCCTGGTCAAGGCACATATGGAAGTTGATGCTTCCTGCTCCTCCCTACCCCTTCTCTCTCTCTCCTCTCTAAAATTAAAAAAAAAAAAAAAAAAAAAGACTGAGGCTCATCATTTTCCATAATTTAGCCAGTAAACCCCAGAGTTAAGATTCTTATACCTCAAATGCAGATGATTATATACTCATCTACTTTAAAATACATATATATCCAAAATTTTTTTCTTCCTCAAAAATCAAACCCCCTAGGCTTTCTACTAGTATGGAAACACAATGCAATTGTTAAATGAGGTTAAAATGCAAAAAGGCTTTTTTTCATTCTGCCATATGGAAGTCCTGTGTTTATCAGAATTTGAAACTCCAATAACTTTCTTAAACTTCTCAATTTAGCTGTTGCATTACCATGTTGACTAAAAGTGAGTATTCTTAGAGGTACTCCTTCAGGTCAGATGGGTTGTTAATGAAGGCAACAAATATTGCTCTATTTATTGCTAAAAGCAAAATGATAATAAACCTTTGGCTGACACTTTCTTGCTATTTACTGTTGTAAGGAAAAGGTGAGGATCATGGAGATAGTGAGAATGGATTGAAAAAAACTTACGGCTTTTTGGAGAAGGCTTTGGTTGTATAAGACTAAGATGTGAGTTTTCCTCCCATAAGGATCAATATAGTAATAGAAACACTGAACCATTCTGAAGGTTTTAGGAAAGGTTAATGTAGGTTTTAATTTTTAGCAATTATTTTGGTACTTTTTATTTAGACTTAGGATGATTAGTATTATCTTTTATTAAATGTTAATTGTGACATTGGCGATATAATTTGAAATAAAATTATGCCAAACTATTTAAAAACTATGAAATGGAAAAATGAAAGTGATTCTTTCTAAAGACAACAGACTGTATTTTGTTATGGCTCCTGTATTTGCTTGGATATTGTTTTGTAACCTGAGAGTCTTCATTTGTGTTGTTTTAAAAAAAGAGAGAGAGAAAACTTTATACTGCTCAGAGATACTGTATTGACATCTCTATGGTGAAGATCCAAGGCATGTTGCCTTTTTAAAAATGGATTTTGACTTGGGTTTTAATAAATGATTTTAGGGTTCCCTTTCAGGTTCATGAGAATTTTTTATTTGTTTTGCTTGACTAGTGGTGGCTTTATGGATAGTGCATTGACTTGGGACTCTGAGGTCCCATGTTCAAAACCCCGAGGTCGCTGGCTTGAGCATGGGCTCATCTAGCTTGCATGCTGGCTCGCTAGCTTGAGCGTGGAGTTGCTGGCTTCAGTGCGTCATCATCATCAACATGATCTCAGGATCTCTGGCTTGAGCTCAAGGTTGCTGGGTTGGGCAAGGGGTCACAAGCTATGCTTGAGTCCCTAGGTCAAGGCAACCAGTGAACAACTAAAGTGACACAACTGTGAGTTGATACTTCTTATCTCTTTTTCCTTCCCTCTTTCAAAACAAATTTTTTATTTGTTTTTATTTTTTAGAGATGTTTATTTTTTTACCTGACCGGTGGTGGTGCAGTGGCTAGAGTGTGGACCTGGGATGTTGAAGTTCTCAACGTAGACAAAATAGTATAATGAAACTCCAGTATTTATCAGCTAGATTTAACAGTTACTTAGTTTTTTTGTTGTTGTTGTTGTTTTGTATTTTTCTGAAGTGAGAAGTGGGGAGGCAGAGAGGACAGACTTCCGCATGCACCTGACCAGGATCCACCCTGCATGCCCATCAGGGGGGGCGATGCTCTGCTTATCTGGGCCGTTGCTCCATTGTGGCCAGATCCATTCTAGTGCCTAAGGTGGAGGCCATGGAGCCATCCTCAGCACCCAGGCCAACTACTGCAGTGGAGCCTTGACTGCAGGAGGGGAAGAGAGACAGAGAGGAAGGAGAGGGGGAGGGGTGGAGGAGCAGATAGGCGCTTCTCCTGTGTGCCTTGGCTGAAAATCCAACCCAGACTTCCATATGCTGGGTGGACACTCCACCCCTGAGCCACCAGCCAGGGCAGCAGTTACTTAGATTTTGCCATGCTAGCTACCTCTCATTTTCTTCCCCCTTTTATTTTTGGCAAGGAAGATTTTAGAGAAAATCACAAACATTTCATCTCACCCCTACTTACTGCATTTGTGTAAAATAAGGATATATTCTTATATAACCCCTTAATATAACAAAATTAGTTAGGTTTTCTTTGTATTATCTTTTCATAGTTAGAAACAACTGTTTTAAATAACTCTAGCTGTGTGCTGTGAGCTACAGCTTCACCAGGCTATTTAAATTTACATTAATCCAAATTAAAACTTCAGTTCCTCAATTACACTAGCTATTTCAAGCACTCAGTAGCTACATGCAACTACTGTATTGGACAGTACAGATACAAAATATTGTCATCGCTGCGGAAAGTTCTATTGGACAACACTGCCTCGGGTGCTTTCTGCACTGCTCTTAGATGAACCTGGAAAAGTTAAATGTTTGTGCTTTAGTAGAGTATGCAAGATTACTCATTTAATATTTCACTTTTATTTCTTTCAGATGTGTAGAAAAAGTAACAACAGACAAAGGTAAGACTTTGTCATTTTTACCTCTCATGTATGTTACATTATTACCTTATAATCAGATAGAAAATAGAACAAACTTCAGCCTGATAATTCAAATTGTTCTCATTTAAAAGTGACTTTTATTTTGTAAGGAATTATTGGAGTAGAAAGAACCTATTTAGATAAAGGCAGGTTGGGCAAGTGTAACATTTTGACATTATTTAGAAACTTAATAATGAAAAAGTAGATTATTGATGTGCGTTTATTATAATGTTTTAAGCTTACTTTCTTTTTTCTTTTTCTTTTTTGTAAAGTAACAGGAATAAGACACAATATACAGAGTAAAGTGTAGACAAATCCTGATGCTGGTAGAGACTCAAATTATAAATGCAGTTTGAAGAATGTGGAAAGAGAATGATCTAAGATTTCAGCCTGGTGAATAATTAAATGAGGTCATTGGGTCGTTTCTCTTTAAGGAGTTTTAGCAAACCAAATATGCCTATTAATGTAGTTTCTGTTTATCTGAATTATGGAGGGAAGGTAATGTTACCTTTTTCTTCCTAAAAGCACTTTTTAAAAAAGACTTTTTTCTGACTTTCAGATTGGGTTATGAAAATTGCCCCTATCTTGTTGAGACAATTGCTCATTCATTTAATTATTATTTTTTTAGTTATTGGCTGTGTTCTTTAATGCTGAGTTTAACTCTATAGTATCCTTCTTAAAACTGGAACAGATATACTTTTAAATATATTTTGTTTATTGTGTCTGACAGGAATCTACCTAATAACTGAACTGGGGGGGATGGTTAATTTATTCCCTCTCTCTCTCTCTCTCTCTCTCTCTATATATATATATATATATATATTCTAAGTAGAATTTTCTTTTCATAAATAATGCTGTCAGAATATATATAAGGCAAGTTTAAAACCTGGATTTTACGCCGTTTTAAAGAATGACATGTGGTTAGGAACCAGTAGCTTGAAGATGGTGGCTGTTTTCTAAATAATTAGTTGCCAATGCTCCAGTTTCTTTTTTCTCTTGAGTTTTAGAATCTGAGGCTAGTATTTCTGCAGTATACCAGGCAAAAGTATTTTGTACCTGACAAAATACTTTTAGAAAGCTTTATGTGGCTATTCTTTCTAGCAAGGTTTTGGTGTTGTTGCTGTTACTTGGAAAATAGAGTGTGTCTGCCAAAAATGGAAGGACTTGTGTTTATTTTGGATATTTTATGAAATGGGGAAAATGTTGTGAAGCTGGCAATCAAGTACCAGAGCAGTTATCATTGAAACAAAAAAAAAACAAAAATTTCAACTACTTTTTAAAGAGTTAAAATTACTTTGCGTGTCTAAAGAGTATGTCTGAAGAAATTATTTTGGATTTCCTTGAGGGTAACTTGGAGAATGTGGTTGAAATTTTGAACCCCTGTTGGGAGATAAGTTAATTGCTCTTTGTGTAGATGTCTTAATCCAGAAGTTGTCAACTACTACTTAAACAGTAGTTGTGCAGCTATGGAGAGATTAAAACTGCATTATGGGTAACTCAGTTTCAAAATCAGTCCCACTCTAGTACACCAGTTAAATGCTCTGGATTTAGAGTTAGAGCTCAAGGTTTGAGTTCAGGTTCCGTCTTTTATTGCAGATAATTCCAATACCTAGCAGCCAGTGAGCACCCAATAAAAAGTAGTTGTTAAATTTGCAATATTAAAAAAAATACTCTCCAACTGCCATCTCCATCTCTTCATTAGTTTACCTGTTACAGTAGCTTAACTCTATGAACAGTACATAAAAACTGTATCTTAAAATAGATTATACAACTAGGTCAGTGAATAAAGAAATAGAGAGTATAGTAGTCACTTTTTCCTATGCTGTTTAATATTCAGAATTCACTTCAATTCTTTTCCTTTCCTTTGTCATTTAACTTCTCAAAAAGTTATTCTACTACAGAATAATTTTCCTGATCAGTCTGCCGAATTTTAACTGAACTAACTCATACTCATTCCAAAGGTTGAAGTTTTTGGAACTTTGAACAGGCTGTGAAATTTCCTGGATGTATATGACTGTAGAATTTTTAAATCTTATTTACTCTAAACAACTTGAAATTATATGTTTTCCTTCAGTAAAGATAAGAACTATTGACATGTTTGAACAAATATTGCACACACAGAAAAGCAACTTGCTATTTTTAAATTGTTAAATTGCAAAGTACCAAGTTCATTTATAAAACTGAAATAGTAATAAAGAAATATGTTTAGTAAAGGTCCCTGTTCTTGCTACATTGATTTCACCCTAATGTGTATATGTAAAACAGATGGACAGTTGCTTTGCAGAAGTAGTGTTTACTCATTCAACATGTAATTAGTAAGTATCCTCTATGTGCCCAGCACCATTCCTGGTACTGAGTTGTGTTGGTAATCAAGTAAGTACAATGAAGACATTAAAACGATGTAATATAAAGGTTGATAAAGTTGGGAATAGCAACACTAGGTTTCCAACAGATGGCAAAGGAAGATCTTGAGAAGGCGACATTTGAGCTCAGACCAGAATATGCAAATAGATATCTGGACGAAGAGCATTCTACACAGAAAGAGGAGACCACCAAAGCTTCAAACTGGAAAGCTTAGTTTGCCCACTGCCAAAGGATTATCATCATCACTGTGGAACTTTCAAGAATATTAGCAAAATTTTGAGGGATGGAGCCTGGCTAGTTCCTTTTGAACTTGGCTTTGTTTTCATTTTGTGCTCTTTGATCTGAACCACGGGACATATAATTCCAGTCTTAACTCTTACATATGCTATCAGTTTTAGCTGAAAGAACTCTCCTTCACAATTTAATGATACTCTTATGAAGTTGGCTTAAATATAACTCACTTTCCCTGACTTTTTTTTAATACTGCCAAGATTGGCTAATATTTCAGTATAGACTTAACTAATTATTTATGGAAAACAAAATAGAACTAATTATAGAAATATACAGAGTAGTCTGATCAGGTTTCAGAAACTCAAGTTTCTGACTATTACAATAATGCTTATGTGTCAGATGGCCGACAGTACATTAGGTAGGCATTTTATTCTATTTGCTTCTAGCCCTTTTTCTTAAGGTAGCAAGAACCATATTATTTCTTTCAGTGTGAGAATGATCTCCTTGGACATCATCTTCCTTCTTGGGGATGTCCTCTAACCTTTAAATCATTTTTTTAGTTCATATATCTAGAAAACATACCTCATTTATGATATATCTGGATTGTCAAACAGACTTAGCCTTGATTATCAGCTCATTTTAGTTATGGGACATTTTATAAATCAGGTAAATGAGTCTTTCTTACTAGAAAAAAAAAACCTTTATAACAATTTTCCGGATACATTGTAAGAACTATCTCTGACACAGTTATAAGTTTATTCTGTTATATATAGTAATTATTTTATATTAAAATCCCTTTCCCTAGCAAGACCACTGGAGAGTTAGAGCAGAATGCCTATATAAAAGAAAATTAGAGCAGACGAAACCTAATGTCCTGAGTGGGGAAACCTATATTCAGCCGATAAGAATACAAAACCCTTAGGAGAGGGGCCTCTCTGCATGAGGCCCTAACATTATCCTCACACTGAGATTATCCTGAGGGACCAGAACCTCTAACATAGAGGAATTCGCTCTGATTTAATACTCCCTGATCTTTTCAGTCCAAGAGGGATCAAGCTCCTTCAAATGCCCACTATAGAGTAATCTGAGTGCAGCCACTGCAGTTGAGTTCCCTACAGGGCAGCTATGGTTTAGTCTTCTGTCTGCCTACCTCATTAAACTTGGCTTGTTTCTTTGACCCTAGTTAAAAGCCCAGCTTGTATCCTATCTTCTTATTGGTTGTTTCTGTTCATAATTTTGTCTCAGAATTTTTAAGCTGTTTTCTTGGATTGAACATACAATACAGAGATGTGTTATAGAATCAGGTACCTGAAACCTATATACATATTGCTCCATGTATAAGACGCACCTTAATTTTGGGACCAGAAATTTGAAAAAAAAAAAGATATTGCATAAAATTAATGAACTCAAGTTTTATTCATCATAAAATTCATACAACTCCTCATCACTGTCAAAACTCCCATCCATTAACTTGTCCTCACCTGTGTTTAATGATGAATCACTGTCTTCATATATTGCCTCGTCCTCAGTTTCATCTATGGCATTTGAAATGCCACACTTCTTAAATTACTTGACAACAATCTCAGTCTTGATATTATTCCAGGATCTTTTCACCCAGGTACAAACTCCTCCTATAGTTGGTTTCTTCACTCTTCCTGCTGGTGTCAGATTATCCCCAGAAGACTTCATCCATTGGTTCCATTCGTCTCTCTTGGCAGCTTTGAAGGGTTTGTTAATGCTGACATCAGGTCATTGGAGCTGGGATGTCAAGCCTCCAGGTATGATGGCAAGTTTTGTTTTTTGCTCTGCAGCAGTCGTCTTTTTGTTTTTTTGTAATGTGTGCCCTGAACTGATTAAGCACCAATAGGGCAGGTATGCATAAGAGCCCACCTGGTCTCCTTCTCCAAACTTTCTCAAACCAGATCTTCATCCCATCGGATCCATCCAACCCTTGTTGTGAACATGGAAAATCATTCCTCGAGGAATGTCTTTTTTTGGCATTGTTTTGCGTTTGACAATCAGCATAGGAGGCAGCTTGGTTCTGTCAGCACAACAAGCTAGAACAACTGTATAATGACCCTTTTCGTGTCCACTTGTCTTCACACTTAAAGTTTTCACTCCCTTCTTATCAACAGTTCTGTTACTTGGGACGTCAAATTGAAGGGGGACTTTGTTCATATTTGCAATCTGTCCCAACTCAAACTGATGTGTCTTCCAACAGGAATGACAAAATGATGAAATTCAAGGACCTTCTGCTCATAGCTTTCAGGCATCTTTTGGGCAAGTCTGGTGAATGTACGCATGCTTAGTCCATTCTGTTTCATGAACCTGAAGCACCAAGTGTGTCTTTTTTTGAAATCAGTAACTTCTTTTTCATCAGCAATTCTTGCCTCATGCTGACTTTTTGTGGACAGGAATTCCAGTTGCCCTTTGCTCTTCAATCCATATCTTCAACTCACTCTCTGCATCAGGACATTTTGCTGACTTGCCTCTCATGGCCTTCTTCTGCCGTGGCATTTCCAGTAGGGTTTCTTCTTCCCATAGCCAGTCTCAGATTGATTTCTCAGTTAGAGGAGGACAAAACTTAGGTTCAACAGCACGGTTTCCATTCACTTTTGCAAACTGGATCACTTTTAACTTGAATTCTGGGTAGAACATGGCAAAACGTAACTTACCGTAATATACCAGTGACAAGTGCGGAACTGAGTGCAAAGACAAGCGCAAAAAAGAGGGAAATGCAAGTAAAAAATCTACAACTGCTGTAGAAGACACACCCAGTTTTAAGACCCCAAATTTTTTGAAAAAGGGTGCATCTTATACATGGGGAAATACAGGTAATGTTAACTGGTGTCACCCCGATAAATTCAATTAAAAAGTAAATTAATGAACTGTTTTCTTTACTATAACTCCCCCTGAACTCTTGTATCAATTATCTATTGCTATATAAGAAACCATCAAAAAATTTAATGGTTTAAAATACAAGTTTGTTACTTGCTAGTTAGGCTGTTTCCTTTCTGTGTTGGTCTTCCAATCCATATCCATTCATGCCGTGATGGTCTGAGGGTCAAGTTCCAAAGGCTGAAGGCAGAATCTGCAAGGCATCTTGAAGCCCCCCAACATGACACAAGGTCAGCATTTTAAAAAGTCAGCCATGTGTGTATATTGGCAACAAAGTATTGAAATTATAAAATTAAAAAATACCATTAAAGTAGTATCAAAACTATGAACCTACTTAGGGATGAGTCTGACAAATATGTGAAAGACTCATCCAACTCAATACCAAAAATAATCCAAAAATGGTCAGAGGACATGGAAAGGCATTTCTCCCCAAAAAGACATTCAGATGGCCAACAGACATGCAAAGATGCTCAACATCACTAATCATCAGGGAAATTCAAATTAAACTATAATGAGATAAACACCAGTCAGAATGGCTACTGTCAAAAAGTTAACAAATAACGTGTTGGCAATACTGTGGAGAAAAGAGAACCCTTTTGCACTGTCGGTGGGACTGTAAAGTGGTGCAATCCCTATGGAGAAAGCATGAAGCTTCATCAGAATAAAAATTGATGTACCATATGACAGATATACCATACGACCCAGCAAGTCCACCTCTAGCTATTTATCTAAAGAAAATGAAAACACTAATTCAAAAAGATACAAGCACCTTTATGTTCATTTCAGCATTGGTTCTAATAGTCAAAATATGGAAGCAACCTAGGTGACTATTGATGAATGGATAAAGAAGATGTGATACAGATGCATACCTACAAACAGTGGGATATTATGCACCAAAATAAAGAATGAAATCTTCCATTTGCGACAAGATAGATGGATCTAGAGGGCATTAGGCTAAGTGAAATAAGTCAGGCAGAGAAAGACAAATGACATATGGTTTCACTTACATGTGAACTAAAAACAAACCGAACTCATTGAAATAGACCAAAGGGATGGTTTCTAGAAGGGAGGGCGGGTGGGGATGAGTAAAAAGGAGAAGGGGAAATATAGTTAATAGTACTGGATAAGTTTTCATATTAATAGATGATTACTAGAATTAGTGGGGTGATTACATTGTAAGGCAGGGGTCCCCAAACTACGGCCTGCGGGTCGCATGCGGCCCCTTGAGGCCATTTATCCGGCCCCCACTGCACTTCCGGAAGGGGCACCTCTTTCATTGGTGGTCGGTGAGAGAAGCGTAGTTCCCATTGAAATACTGGTCAGTTTGTTGATTTAAATTTACTTGTTCTTTATTTTAAATATTGTATATGTTCTCATTTTGTTTTTGTTTTTTTTTACTTTAAAATAAGATATGTGCAGTGTGTATAGGGATTTGTTCATAGTTTTTTTATAGTCTGGCCCTCCAACAGTCTGAGGGACAGTGAACTGGCCCCCTGTGTAAAAAGTTTGGGGACCCCTGTTGTAAGGTATAAAAATGTTGAATCTGAAACTAATATAACCAATATAAGATTGCATACAAACTATACTTAAAAAATTTTAATTAAAAATTTCTTTTATTTTTGGGGGGGATGAGAAGCACCAACTGTAGTTGTACTTTAGTTCACTGATTGCTTCTTATAAGTGCCTTGTGGAGGGGGGCTCAAGCCAAGCCAGCAACCATGGGATCATATTGATGGTTTGGAACTGGGACTTCAGCATTCTGGGTTGATATTTTATTTACTGTACTACCACTGGTCAGGCCTAGTTTTTTTTTAGCCTGGAATTTGAATCTCTGAGCATGTCTTTAACTTTCCCCACTTTATTCAGTGCAATTTAGGTGCAGCCAGCCAATTGCATTATACTTGTTAGTTTGAAATGTTCTAAAGTATCAAATACCTAATCACTAGAACTTGACCTTACATGTGAACTCTAAAAACATGTATTATAACTTCACATGGGCCCTGGCCGGTTGGCTCAGTGGTAGAGCGTCGGCCTGGCGTGCGGAAGTCCTGGGTTCGATTCCCGGCCAGGGCACACAGGAGAAGCGCCCATCTGCTTCTCCACCCCTTCCCCTTTCCTTCCTCCCTGTCTCTCTCTTCCCCTCCCGCAGCCAAGGCTCCATTGGAGCAAAGATGGCCTGGGCGCTGGGGATGGCTCCGTGGCCTCTGCCTCAGGCGCTAGAGTGGCTCTGGTCGCAACAGAGTGACGCCCCGGATGGGCAGAGCATTGCCCCCTGGTGGGCATGCTGGGTGGATCCCGGTCAGGCACATGCAGAAGTCTGTCTGACTGCCTCCCCGTTTCCAGCTTCAGAAAAATACAAAAAAAAAAAAGTTCACATGTATTAAAAGTACAGCGGTACCTTGAGATACGAGCAGACCAACATACGATTTTTTTTA